>NC_053493.1:417390873-417990873 GCF_905171775.1 Rana temporaria | reverse complement strand
GAGATCCGCAGTCCTGCTCAGTTACTGGGCCATCGCGGCCGCCGGGCACACGCATCGTGTTCCCAGTAACGCGGCGGGCGGCGCGCGCGCCCCCCTAGTGGCTGTGAAAGACGAGGATGTCATATGACGTCCTGTCAGAACAATAGAGCTATTGTGCCGCCGTAAATTGACGGCGGCCGATAGTATAGTGGTTAATGGCATCCCAGTCTTAGTCCGTAGGGTTCAATATTGAGTTGGCCCCGCCCTTTGCAGCTATAACAGCTTCACCTCTTCCGGGAAGGCCGTCCACAAGGTTTGGGAGGGTGTCTATGGGAATGTTTGATTCTTCCAGAAGCACATTTGTGGGGTCAGGCACTGATGTTGGACGAGAAGGTCTGGGGATGCCATTAAAGTGCGTTCTGTGCTGCTTCTCCTTCCCTCCACTCTGTTCTCTCCTCCTATAAGCAAGCTCCTTGCATTGCGGCACACCTGATCGGCTCCTCTGTGCCGTTTCTCCTTCCCCTTTTCTGAGCTCTGCTGTCCAAGATACGGACATTGGCCCGGATTCAGGTACGACTTGCGCGGGCGCAATCGCGATATGCGCCGCGCAAGTACGGATTTGCGCCCAGGCAAATCTGCGGATGACCCAGAAAACAAGCTAAGCCTGAAATTAGGCATTTTTCAACGGACGCAGTTTCTCTGCCCCGGCGCATTTAATGTGCATTTTTGCGCAGGGTGCAACTTGCGCTCTCATTGTTTTCCCAAATATGCAAATGAGGAACTAACGCTGATTCAAAAACCTGCGCGTGTGAGGCCCAGTTTGCACACCAAGCGCGCAAGCTGTTTGGCCAGGGCAAAATTGCTCCTCATAAAAGCAGGGGCAACTTGGCAACAGACGTCCACAGGTCAGCTGGAGAGCAACTACAGCAGCACCGTGAGACAGAGCACATATACTGTAATCGGAAGCATTGGCATTCCATCAATGTCCAGGTCATAGTGGATGCCCTTGGCCTCATATGGCACGTCCGTGCCAAACACCCCGGGTCCTGTCATGACAGCTTTATATTCCGTCAGAGCAGCATGCCCACCGAATTTGAACAGAACGTGTATGGGGACAGCTGGCTGATTGGTGAGTGACATGGGTGTCAGGTATGACTGTCCGACCCCATGATGCAGACATCACGAGGGGCACATGCATGACTAACATCCTCCTGTCTTTTCCCTTCCAGGTGACGCGGCATATGCACTGGGACCCCATATGATGACCCCATTCCGGAACCCCCAAACCCCAGGAGAGGAAAGATATAATGAAGCACACGCACGTACCTGTGCAGTGGTGGAACGCACATTTGGCCTCTTGAAGTCACGTTTCCGATGCCTGGATAAGTCTGGGGGGACCCTGTTGTATTCCCCAAACTTTGTGTGCCAGATCATCGGGGCATGTTGTATTCTTCACAACATTGCCGTGAGAAAGGGCCTGCAGATTGAGCTACGTGATGACCTGACCCCCAACCCACACATTCCCCCCCCAAGAAACTCTACCCGATCTACTGAGGGAAGAGCAGTCAGGAGTGGTCTCGTGGAACGTCTCTTTGCATGTTAAACACACACATTAATCATGTCACAAGTAGAATGCACGCGTGCACACCACTGTGTTCCCTAACACACACACCCCACATGCACCCAAAATTGGATTAGACCCAAGGATACCCCATGGGAAGCAGCAACGCCGCGTCAAGGCTCCAATTATGTTGCTGTCCATTCATACACCTTTCACATGGCAGAGGGTGACACCCCTTTTCCAGCAGGAGTGACACCCCCCCCCCCCCATTCACACACCAGTCACACTGTAGTATACACTCCTCACCGTGTGTAGGGACTACAAAATAAACAAGAAAACTCAAAGTTTGAGCATAAAATACAAATATAAAAGCTCATAATCTGAGCATTAAATAAATTTAGAAAAGCTCATAATCTGAGCAAAGTAAATAGAAAAAGCTCCTTATCTGAGCACCAAGGGATATGTAAAAAAAATAATAAAAGGCACAGGAAAATAATTTTATTTTTTTCGACATCCTGGTGCCAAGGGTGCCCCGGCTCTGGCTCCTCAGTCGGCGTGGTGGAGCCTGGGGTGGGGATGGAGCATGGGGTGGGGATGGAGGGGGGGAGGAGCAGCATTCCCTACTTCCTCACTCCTGGCAGGTGGTGCCTGCCTGCCCTCCAGGCGGGTGAGAACATTGTTGGTTTGTGCCAACATCCACAGCTGCCGGGTGGTAGTGTTCCTCTGGTGCAGCCGGGTAAGTCTCCCCTCCCGCACAGCATCAGTGTTGGCCTCCACCGACCCTGCCAACCTGCTCACCTCCACTGTGAGCAAAGCGGTGGCGTCCTGCTGCTCAACCATGCAGGTGGCCATGGCTACACAGTTCGCGCTGACTTCCTCCAGGCTCACTGTGTCTCTTTTCCCCAGGTCAGCATGCAGGGTGAGGGCCTGCTGCACTGAGGAGGAGGAGGATGCCAGGCTGTCCGCCACCCGCCTCAAATCACCCACCATGGACCCTATATGGCGGGTCTGCCGGGCCTGTTCCTCCTGCAGCCCTTCTCGGAGGTCGGAGGGTACACCCCTCGTTTTGGAAAGAGCCTTCCTGGGAGGAGAGGCTGGGGCACGTCCTGAGGGAGAAGAAGGGGAGGGGGTCACACTGGTGGGAGGGACACTGGAGGGGGCGACAATGGTGGGAGGGACACTGGAGGGGCTTGCCCTGGAGGGGGATGACGTTATGGTCGGTGGGTTGGTGGGGAGGTCAGGGATGGTGGGATCCTCCTGGAGGTATATAGAGGCCTCCTGTTGGAGGTCAATCAACTCCTCCACCACTTACTCCTCCATAGATGGCCTATGGGTGGTCTCCTCCTCCACCAACATGGCCAGTATCTCCATGGGGGTTGACTGTACCACCTGAGGATGTGGGGATGGCGTGGGTCGCCCTGCAGCCGACGACGGCCCAGCTTCATCCTCAACATCTGTGGATGACACAAAAAAAACACATGTTTGCTGGAGCAACACACTTCTCACATGTTCGCTTCTACCCCCTCCCATGATACACAGCAAATATGAGATAAAACACACTTACCTGTCCCCAAGTCCCCAACAGTGGAATCATAGCCTGGGAGTCCCTCCACCTGCTCCAGCGCAAAACTTTGAGCAATCACCTCCTCCTCCGCATTTAAACGTAAAGGGCAGGCTGGTCCTCCTCCCGTGCCCCTGGCATGCTTGCATATTAAGACCATTTTGTCCCGGACCCGACGCCGCATATCGTTTAATTTCTTCTGGATCTCGTCCCAGGTCCTCTCCTCATTGCCCAGGGCATTCACGTCTAAAGTGATGGCATCAAAGATTGCCCTCCTTTGGGCTGTGGTGGTATTCTTCCGCTGGGCACCATACAGCACAGCAGTATGGCGAGTGAGTGCCGCCAGCATTATCTCCATCTCAGAGAGATTAAAATTGTTTTTTCTTTTTTTTTTTCTACGAGGAGATGCCATCTCAAAGAAAGGGCAAAATTACCTTGCTCAGGGGGGGTGGAAAAAGCAGGATGTAATTTTGCACAGGACCTGTGCAGATCTGCCCCTATTTATTTGCTCAGTGCAAGCAGGTGGGCCGGCGTAGCCCAGGAAGTAGGACAGGCGCAGTTGCACGCATGCGCACACGGGAGCGTTCGATCTGCGCATGCGTGCGCAAGCCACCGCTGAGTGGACAGACCATCATTTGCATAGGGGCACACCCACTTTCACTTGCGCTGGCTTGCGCCCTCAATTTTGGCTTAGACAGGCGCAAATTTACACACAAAAGGCGTCCTGAATCAGGTGGCAATCTCGCCCAATTGCGCCGGCGCAGAGAAATTGAGCTGAGCTGCACAGGTGTAATTAACTACTTAACCCCCGGACCATATTGCTGCCCAAAGACCAGAGTACTTTTTGCGATTCGGGACTGCGTCGTTTAACAGACAATTGCGCGGTCGTGCGACGTGGCTCCCAAACAAAATTGGCGTCCTTTTTTTCCCACAAATAGAGCTTTCTTTTGGTGGTATTTGATCACCTCTGCGTTTTTTATTTTTTGCGCTATAAACAAAAATAGAGCGACAATTTTGAAAAAAATAAATATTTTTTACTTTTTGCTATAATAAATATCCCCCAAAAATATATAAAAAAACATTTTTTTTCCTCAGTTTAGGCCGATACGTATTCTTCTACCTATTTTTCGTAAAAAAAAAATCGCAATAAGCGTTTATTGATTGGTTTGCGCAAAAGTTATAGCGTTTATAAAATAGGGGGTATTTTTATGTCATTTTTATTAATATATTTTTTTTACTAGTAATGGCGGAGATCAGCGATTTTTTTTTCGGTATTGCGACATTATGGCGGACACTTCGGACACTTTTGACACATTTTTGGGACCATTGGCATTTTTATAGCGATCAGTGCTATAAAAATGCATTGGATTACTATAAAAATGCCACTGGCAGTGAAGGGGTTAACACTAGGGGGCAGGGAAGGGGTTAAGTATGTTCCCTGGGTGTGTTCTTACTGTGGGGGGGGGGGGGGTGGCCTCACTAGGGGAAACACTGATCCTCGGTTCATACAGTGTATGAACCGAAGATCAGCATTTCCCCCGCTGACAGGACCGAGAGCTGTGTGTTTACACACACAGCTCCCGTTCCCCGCTCTGTACCGAGCGATCGCGTGTGCCCGGCGGCGATCGCGCCCGCCGGGCACACGCACGGGAGTCGGGGGCGAGCGGGGGGCGCGCGCGCGCCCCTAGTGGCGGCTGAGAGAGAGGACGTTATACTACGTGCTCTCGCCCAGCAGAGCCAACTTGCCGACGTAGAACGGCGGTGCGCGATCGGCAAGTGGTTAATGGGCAAATCTACCTGAATCTACCCCATTGATTTTTAATCATTGAGGCTCAGCATCGCATGTGGGCGTTACCTATGCAAATGCAGTCTGCCCAGGACCGCCCACTCCTCCAGTCTGACACCCGCCCATCAATGCGATCTGTTATTTGCATAACTCCTCCCACTGCTTGCATCAGGACTGAGCTGGGGGGGGGGGCTGGGATGATTTCAGGAACCTATGCTGGCCCCTCCCACCAACCACAATCTGCCCGCATTACACAGAGACCTGGTGATGATGTCATTGAGTCCAAAACTGGATAAAAAACTAACTTGGCGCTCGGCGGGTAAACAGAGTCAGACTCGCGCCCCGGGAAGGTAAGCCGTTCTATTGGCCGCGCTGATGGGACACCGCGTGTCTCTCGCCAAGAAGATCGAATTCTCCTCCAGCGGCTCGCGTCAATACCGCATCACTCACGCTTGTAATTTATTGGTACAGCGACCGGCTGATTTACAGCTCGCCGCTCCTCCGCCGCGGCTTCCCTAATGAAGCGACTGACGGGAGGCCGAGCGATGTGTAAATAAACAGATGCAAGCTGTACTCTCGTTACACCATTAATCCAGAGGCTCCTGACGCAATGGGCGGGGCTTGCGCTGTATATGAAGGAAGAAGAGGGGCAAGCTGCTCAATCAATGTACGGCACAATAAAAAAATGGCGGGGAGTCAGCGCTGATAACGCGGCGGCAGGTTTGGTTTCTCTGATCCCCGGAACGGCTTTATTACTCGTTGATCCCGCCAGCAGCCACTTCCTGCAAACAAGGCGACAACGCTGGTGGTGGATCTGCCAGGGAATCTCACAGCAGCGTTGTCACTGTGTGGACAGGAGAGTCTAAGGCTAGAATGTGAAAAGGCTAAAAATACGGCCCCTGACACCATCCATGGGGGCCACACAATGGAAACCATTTTCATACCTCAATTTCCAAAAATTGCAATAACCCCCAGCACTGGTGTCACCGAGTTCAATAATAACCCCCAGCACTGGTGTAATTGGACACAATAATAACCCCCAACACTGGTGTCACTGAGTTCAATAATAACCCCCAACACTGGTGTCACTAGTCCCGGGGGCCTAATAAAGGGGGTCCAACCCGGGACTAGCAAGGGGGACCTAATAAAGGGGGTCCAACCCGGGACTAGCAAGGGGGGACCTAATAAAGAGTCCGGTGGGTGTGTAATGTGTGAGGGTCAAGAAGTGTCAGGATTGGTCCGGTATTGAAATGGTTAATATAATTAGATTTTCATCACCTTTATTGTACGATTTAATATGAAGAAAAGCAAAACATTTTCAGAAACCTAAAAAAAAAAAAGGGGGGGGCACGCTCGGGGCGTAGTCGACGGGTCCTCTGTGTTTTCATTGGACGTCTTTTTGTTCCGGTAATTAATGGGAACGGCTCTCAGGTTATTAAACATTCATCAGACGGCGGGGTGGAGGGCGATCGGTGAAGGGCCATCTGGAGACGCCGCTCATTAGAAGAAAGTCCTCGAGGCGTCGGAATGCGTTCCGCTCCTCGGCGTGACAAACAGCTGGGCCGGCACGGATTTAAAGTGTTTTTCCACCTTTAATGAAAAGCTGGGAGAACTTTACATTTGTTGCTTTCCCTTTTTTAGTTTCTCTTTTCCAAAAATCGATGTTAACCTCTTCCTGCTCGACCATCAATTTACCAATCGGCTGGGCAGGGATTGATGGTCGGGCGGGGATTGATGGTCGGGGGCGGATTGATGGAGGGGCGGGGATTGATGGTCGGGGGCGGATTGATGAAGGGGCGGGGATTGATGGAGGGGCGGGGATTGATGGTCGGGCAGGGATTGATGGTCGGGCGGGGATTGATGGAGGGGCGGGGATTGATGGAGGGGCGGGGATTGATGGAGGGGCGGGGATTGATGGTCGGGCGGGGATTGATGGAGGGGCGGGGATTGATGGTCGGGCGGGGATTGATGGTCGGGTGGGGATTGATGGAGGGGCGGGGATTGACGGTCGGGCGGGGATTGATGGAGGGGCGGGGATTGATGGAGGGGCGGGGATTGATGGTCGGGCGGGGATTGATGGAGGGGCGGGGATTGATGGTCGGGCGGGGATTGATGGTCGGGCGGGGATTGATGGAGGGACGGGGATTGATGGAGGGGCGGGGATTGATGGAGGGGCGGGGATTGATGGTCGGGCGGGGATTGATGGTCGGGCGGGGATTGATGGTCGGGCGGGGATTGATGGAGGGACGGGGATTGATGGAGGGACGGGGATTGATGGAGGGGCGGGGATTAATGGTCGGGCGGGGATTGATGGAGGGGCGGGGATTGATGGTCGGACGGGGATTGATAGTCGGGGATTGATGGAGGGGCGGGGATTGATGGTCGGGCGGGGATTGATGGTCGGGCGGGGATTGGCTAACAGATTTTGGTTTTCCCGTTCTGAGTGGATGTCATATGATGTCCTTCAGAACGGACTGCTCTTGTGTGCGGCAATCAGTGGTACGGCGTGTCCCTCAGATCACCAATCACGTTAAAGAACCTAGTGCTGAATATCAGTGTCACCAATCAGTGCTGAATATCAGTGCCACCAATCAGTGCTGAATATCAGTGTGGCATGTTAGTGCCTCCTCATCATTGCCCACCAGTACCACCTCAGTGCCCATCAGTGCTGTCTCAACAGTGCCCATCAGTGCCTCCTATCAGTGCCACATCATCAGTGCATCCTGTCAGTGCCACCTCATCAGTCCAGCCCATCAGTGCCACCTCACCAGTGCCTGCTCATCAGTGCATCCTGTCAGTGCCTCCTTATCAGTGCAGCCCATCAGTGCCACCTCACCAGTGCCTCCTCATCAATGCATCTTATCAGCGATCATCAGTGCCTCCTTATCAGTGCCCATCAGTGCCTCCTCATCAATACCCATCAGTGCATTCTATCAGTGCTCATCAGTGCATCCTATCAGTGCCACTGCCACCTCATCAGTGCATCCTGGACGGTGGTGAGGAGGTCAGTAAGGGAGCACACAGTGCTCTGGACGGTGGTGAGGAGGTCAGTAAGGGAGCACACAGTGCTCTGGACGGTGGTGAGGAGGTCAGTAAGGGAGCACACAGTGCTCTGGACAGTGGTGAGGAGGTCAGTAAGGGCACACACAGTGCTCTGGACAGTGGTGAGGAGGTCAGTAAGGGCGCACACAGTGCTCTGGACGGTGGTGAGGAGGTCAGTAAGGGAGCACACAGTGCTCTGGACAGTGGTGAGGAGGTCAGTAAGGGAGCACACAGTGCTCTGGACGGTGGTGAGGAGGTCAGTAAGGGAGCACACAGTGCTCTGGACGGTGGTGAGGAGGTCAGTAAGGGAGCACACAGTGCTCTGGACGGTGGTGAGGAAGTCAGTAAGGGCGCACACAGTGCTCTGGCTGGTCATCTGTCTGAGGAGGCCTGTAAGCGCGCACACAGTGCTCTGGACGGTGGTGAGGAGGTCAGTAAGGGAGCACACAGTGCTCTGGACGGTGGTGAGGAGGTTAGTAAGGGCGCACACAGTGCTCTGGACAGTGGTGAGGAGGTCAGTAAGGGCACACACAGTGCTCTGGACAGTGGTGAGGAGGTCAGTGAGGGCACACACAGTGCTCTGGACGGTGGTGAGGAGGTCAGTAAGGGCGCACACAGTGCTCTGGACAGTGGTGAGGAGGTCAGTAAGGGCGCACACAGTGCTCTGGACGGTGGTGAGGAGGTCAGTAAGGGCGCACACAGTGCTCTGGACGGTGGTGAGGAAGTCAGTAAGGGCGCACACAGTGCTCTGGACTGTGGTGAGGAGGCCTGTAAGCGCGCACACAGTGCTCTGGACAGTGGTGAGGAGGCCAGTAAGGGCGCACACAGTGCTCTGGACAGTGGTGAGGAGGCATGTAAGCGTGCACACAGTGCTCTGGACGGTGGTGAGGAGGTCAGTAAGGGCGCACACAGTGCTCTGGACAGTCGGGACTCTCGGGAGGCCTGTAATGCTGCACAGTGCTAAGCATCATTATTGGTTACCTGTGTGTTTTTAATGCCTTTTATGCTCTATTTTCTGATATTTAATAAAACGTAGTAATAACTCTTAAGGGTGTGCAGCAGTCATTTTTCTTTTTTGTTTTTTTTCTCTCTTGGTACATTATATTTTTGATTGCACCCCCCGAAAATATCGGTGAGTACTACATATTTGATAAATAGGTGGGATTCCCATATCCTTCTCTCCTTTGTTTATGGACAGTGGTGAGGAGGTCAGTAAGGGCGCACACAGTGCTCTGGACAGTGGTGAGGAAGTCAGTAAGGGCGCACACAGTGCTCTGGACGGTGGTGAGGAAGTCAGTAAGGGCGCACACAGTGCTCTGGACAGTGGTGAGGAGGTCAGTAAGGGCGCACACAGTGCTCTGGACTGTGGTGAGGAGGCCTGTAAGCGCGCACACAGTGCTCTGGACAGTGGTGAGGAGGCCAGTAAGGGCGCACACAGTGCTCTGGACAGTGGTGAGGAGGCATGTAAGCGTGCACACAGTGCTCTGGACGGTGGTGAGGAGGTCAGTAAGGGCGCACACAGTGCTCTGGACAGTCGGGACTCTCGGGAGGCCTGTAATGCTGCACAGTGCTAAGCACACTACACCACTAAGCACGCTACGGTCGCTACCTTGCTTGCGGGGAGGGGAAACACTCACGGGCTTTACGGACGAAGCTCTGAGGAAAGCGGAAGGTCACGTTGGAAAACATCTCTTCCTCCCATTTTTGATGCATGGGTTTTCCGAGTAATTTTCATTTTGTTTCCGTCGCTGGAAACACAAATCAAGGTCCATAAAGACATGGATGAGCAGGTTTGGGGTGGAGGAACTTGACTGGCCTGCACAGAGTCCTGACCTCAACATCTTTTGGATGAATTAGAGCGGAGACTGTGAGTCAGGCCTTCTCCTCCTGACCTCACAAATGCTCTTCTGGAAGAACGGTCAAACATTCCCATAGACACACTCCTAAACCTTGTGGACGGCCTTCCCAGAAGAGGTGAAGGTGTTATAGCTGCAAAGGTCGGAGCCAACTCAATATTGTACCCTACAGACTAAGACTGGGATGACATTAAAGTTCATGGCCCGGATTCAGAAAGATGAGCGCATCTTTCTGCGGGCGTAACGTATCTCAGATACGTTACGCCGCCGTAAATTTGGGCGCAAGTTCCGTATGCGGAAAGAACTTGCGCCCTTAGTTACGGCGGCGTAACGTATGTGTGGCGGCGTAAGCCCGCCTAATTCACATGGGGATGTTGTGGGCGTGTTTTATTTAAATTTAACATGACCCCGCGTATTTTACGTTTTTTGTGAACGGCGCATGCGCCGTTCGTGAAAAAGTCCCAGTGCGCATGCTCGAAATTACGCCGCAAAGCCTCATTGGTTTCGAAGTGAACGTAACTTACGCAAAGCCCTATTTGCGAACGACTTAGGCAAACGACGTAAAATTTTCAAAATTCGACGCGGGAACGACGGCTATACTTAAAATAGGATACGCCGCACATAGCAGGGGTAACGTTACGCCGGAAAAAGACGAATGCAAACGACGTAAAAAAAAAAATGCGCCGGGCGGACGTTGGTTTCTGAATCGGCGTATCTACCTAATTAGCATATTCATTGTGTAACTATACGGAAGCGCCACCTAGCGGCCAGCGTAAATATGCAGCCTAAGATACGACGGTGTAAGACACTTACGCCGGTCGGATCTTAGGGAAATCTATGCGTAACTGATTCTACGAATCAGGCACATAGATACGACTGGCCGGACTCAGAGATACGCCGTCGTATCTCCATTCTGAATTCCGGCCCCATGTGCGTGTGAAGGCAGGCGTCCCAATACTTTTGGTAATATAGTGTACACACACACACACACTGACAGGGCTACTTTAACCCCAACAGATTTAGATGGGGTTACTTTAACCCCAACCCCTGGAATTCTCCCGAAGAGTTAACAGCGGCACGCCAAACGCGGAGATGCCGGCGCTGAAAACCACTGATCCGTATAATTGGCAGCTTTATTAGAACACGTCCTTGCCAGCAAATGTAAAACCTTCAGCCGGAAACAGAAGTCGGAGAAGAATTGACCGCATGCCAGCCGCTGGGTACCGGGGGGGCCCTCGGCTACACCAAGGCCAGACGGCAGAGGTGACCCCCGGACCCCACTCGGGGCGCCAACTCCACACCGAGGAGAGAACAACCTGTGAAAGGAAATACAGAGCGCCGCCATATAAACATGAATGTACAGTATATCCCCCGCACTGCAATCCCAATACAATAATCATATGAGGAAAAGAGATTAGAATCTGCATCTTATCTCTGTAACAATAATAATAATACAATATATACAGGGCCTGGAAAAAGTATTCATACCCCTCGGAAATTTCCCACATCTTCTCATGTTACAACCAAAAACGTAAATGTATTTTATTGGGATTTTATGTGAGAGACCAACACAAAGGGGCAGATTCACGTAGAGCCGCGTAAAATTGTGCGGGCGTAACGTATCCGATTTACGTTATGCCTTCCGCAACTTACACGGGCAAGTGCTGTATTCTCAAAGCACTTGCTCCGTAAGTTGGGGCGGCGTAGCGTAAATCGGCCGGCGTAAGCCCGCCTAATTCAAATTTGGAACAGGGGGGCGTGTTTTATGTAAAACTACTGTGACCCGACGTGATTGACGTTTTTGCGGAATGGCGCATGCACCGTCCGTGGAATTTCTCAGTGTGCATTGCTCCAAAGTACGCCGCAAGGACGTCATTGGTTTCGACGTGAACGTAAATGACGTCCAGCCCCATTCACGGACGACTTATGCAAACGACGTAACTTTTTTCAAATTTCGACGCGGGAACGACGGCCATACTTAACATTGGCTGCGCCTCATATAGCAGGGGGAACTATACGCTGGGAAAAGCCTAACAAAAGCGTCGTATCTGTACTGCGTCGGCCGCGCGTACGTTCGAGAATTCGCGTATCTAGCTAATTTGCATACTCGACGCAGAATTCGACGGAAGCGCCACTTAGCGGTCCAAAAAAAATGCAGTTTAGATCCGACGGCGTAAGAGATCTAAGTTAGTTTTCCGCCACACATAGGCCTAGATTCTCAAAGGGCTTACGACGGCGCAACGCCATGTACGCCGTCATAAGTCCTGATCTGGGCCGTCGTATCTATGCGACTGATTCTTAGAATCAGTTACGCATAGATATCCATTAGATCCGACAGGCGTAAGGCTCTTACGCTGTCGGATCTTAAATGCATTTTTTTTTTCCGCTGCTAGGTGTCGCCTCCGTCGTTTTCCCCGTTGAGTATGCAAATTAGGTAGATACGCAAATTTCCGGAACGTACGCGCGGTCAACGCAGTGAAGTTACGACGTTTACGTAAGGTTTGCGCGGCGTAAAGTTGCCCCTGCTATATGAGGGGCAACCAATGTTAAGTTTGAAATTTAATTTAAATATTTACGTTGTTTGCGTAAGTCGTCCGTGAATGGGGCTGGACGCCATTTACATTTACGTCGAAACCAATGACGCCGCAACTTTACAGGTAAGTTCTTTGTGAATAAAGCACTTGCCTGTAAAACTTGCGGCGGCGTAACGTAAATGAGATACGTTACGCCCGCCGAGTTTTGTGCGATTCTACGAGAATCTGGGCCATAGCGTTTTGCTTTTAGGCCAAAATGTAAAATTTTGGTGTCATGTGACCAGAGCCCCTTCTTCCACATGTTTGCTGTGTCCCCTCCCCCACATGGCTTCTCACAAACTACAAACAGGACTTCTTATGTCTTTCTTCCTCCAATGTCTTTCTTCTTGTCACTCTTCCATAAAGGGCAGATTCGTGGAGAGACCACTAATAGTTGTCCTGTGGACAGATTCTCCCCCCTGAGCTGTGGATCTCTGCAGCTCCTCCAGAGTTACCATGGGCCTCTTGGCTGCTTCTCTGATGAATGCTCTCCTCTTCAGAAGCCACCTAATTAGTAAATAGAGTCCACCTGTGTGTCATGTAATCTCAGTATAAATACGGCTGTTCTGTGAAGCCCTCAGAGGTTTGTTGGAGAACCTTAGTGGACAAACAGCATCATGAAGGCCAAGGAACACACCAGACAGGTCAGGGATAAAGTTGTGGAGAAGTATAAAGCAGGGTTAGGTTATAAAAAAAAAAAAATCCCAAGCTTTGAAGATCTCACGGAGCTTCTGTTCAATCCATCATCGGAAAATGGAAAGAGTATGGCGCAACTGCAAACCTACCAAGACATGGCCGTCCCCCTAAACTGACCGGGCCGGGCAAGGAGAGCATTCATCTGAGAAGCAGCCAAGAGGCCCATGGTAACTCTGGAGGAGCTGCAGAGATCCACAGCTCAGGGGGGAGAATCTGTCCACAGGACAACTATTAGTGGTCTCTCCACAAATCTGCCCTTTATGGAAGAGTGCCAAGAAGAAAGACATTGGAGAAAGAAAGACATAAGAAGTCCTGATTGCAGTTTGTGAGAAGCCATGTGGGGGAGGGGGCACAGCAAACATGTGGGGGAGGGGACACAGCAAACATGTGGGGGAGGGGACACAGCAAACATGTGGAAGAAGGGGCTCTGGTCACATGACATCAACCTTCAATTTTTTGGCCTAAAAGCAAAACACTTAGGTAGATTCACGTAGGGGCGCCTAACTTTAGGACGACCTAGCCTAGCCTTTTTAGGCTACACCGCCGTAAATTAGTTAGGCTAGTAGTGATTCACAATCTACTTACCTGCTAATTTTCGGCGGCGTAGCCTAAAATGAGCGGGCGTGAGGGCGCCTAATTCAAATGACTTGGAGGGGGGCGTGTTGTATGGAAATGAGGCTTGACCTCACGTTTTTTGACGTTTTTCGACACTGCGCATGCGCCGGGCGACTACATTTCCCAGTGTGCATTGCGGCTAAGTAGGCCGTACGGGCCTATTGATTTCGACGTGTACGTAAACTACGTAAATCCCGATTCGCGGACGACTTGCGCAAACGACGTAAAAAATTCGAACCTCGCGGCGGGAAGGGCGGCCATACTTAACATTGTTATTCCACCTCATAGGTGGAATAACTTTAGGCGGCCTATCCCTTACGGAAACGACGTAATGTGACGGTGTAGGCCTGGCGTACGTTCGTGAATCGGCGTATCCCCTCATTTACATAATCTACGCCGACCGCAATGGAAGCGCCACCTAGCGGACAACAGAAACGGCGCAAGCTGGCCTATCTTAGCTTTGTTTAAGCGTATCTCTGTTTGAGAATACACTTAAACAAACGCCGGCGTAGATTCAGAGTTAGGTCGGCTTATCTACTGATAAGCCGGCCTAACTCTTTGTGAATCTACCTATATGTGTGGGGAAAACTAACACTGCACATCACCCTGAACACACCATCCCCACCGTGAAACATGGTGGTGGCAGCTTCATGTGGTGGGGATGCTTTTCTTCAGCAGGGACAGGGAAGCTGGTCAGAGTTGATGGAAAGATAATACAGGACAATCTTAGAAGAAAACCTGCAAAAGACTTGAGACTGGGGGGAGGTTCACCTTCCAGTAGAACAATGACGTTAAGTACAGCTCATTAGTAGTAAAAAAAAAATAATAATAATAAAAATGCAATAAAACTATCCCCTATTTTGTAAACGCTATAAATTTTGCGCAAACCAACCGATAAACGCTTATTGCGATTTTTTTTACTAAAAATAGGTAGAAGAATACGTATCGGCCTAAACTGAGGAAAAAATAATTTTTTTTATATATGTTTTTGGGGATATTTATTATAGCAAAAAGTAAAAAATATTGAATTTTTTTCAAAATTTTCGCTCTATTTTTGTTTATAGCGCAAAAAATAAAAACCGCAGAGGTGATCAAATACCACCAAAAGAAAGCTCTATTTGTGGGGAAAAAAGGACGCCAATTTTGTTTGGGAGCCACGTCGCACGACCGCGCAATTGTCAGTTAAAGCGACGCAGTGCCGAATTCGCAAAAAGGGGCCTGGTCCTTTACCTGCATTTTGGTCCGGGTCTTAAGTGGTTAATAGAACCAAGAATACAGCCTTATATACAGTTTAAAGAGGGGGTAACCAGAACATAAATTAACATGAGCTAATTAACTAATCATTTACCCAGACTAGGCCAGGGGTTGACAAATTTGCTTGGAATCTAGGAGCCAGCTAAAAAAGTTAGGAGCCAAAAAACGCGTCCCGACGAGCTCGCGCGCAGAAGCAAACGCATACGTGAGCAGCGCCCGCATATGTAAACGGTATTCAAACCACACATGTGAGGTATCGCCGCGACCGTTAGAGCGAGAGCAATAATTCTAGCCCTAGACCTCCTCTGTAACTCAAAACATGCAACCTGTAGATTTTTTTTTATACGTCGCCTATGGAGATTTTAAAGGGTAAAAGTTTGTCGCCATTCCACGAGCGGGCGCAACTTTGAAGCGTGACATGTTGGGTATTAATTTACTCGGCGTAACATAATCTTTCACAATATAAAAAAAGAATGGGCTAACTTTACTGTTGTCTTATTTTTTTTTTATTCAAAAAAGTGTATTTTTTCCCCAAAAAAGTGCGCTTGTAAGACCGCTGCGCAAATACAGTGTGACAAAAAATATTGCGACGACCGCCATTTTATTCTCTAGGGTGTTAGAATAAAAAAAAATATATAATGTTTGGGGGTTCTAAGTAAAAGGGAAGGAGGTGGGCGGGCAGTGAAAAAACACGCAGGGGAAGCTCCATTAGCATTGCTGGTTGTCTTGTCATACCAACGGCCACCACAAGAGGGCGCCAGAGCTGCTAATTCTAGCCGCAAATGCAACCTGGCGCCCGGGGTTTGTCGAACCCTGGTATACGTACATACAGTAAAACCTTGGATTGAGAACAAAATTAGTTCCATAAACATGCTTGTAATCCAAAGCACTTGTACATCAAAGGACGGTCTATGTGGACAGCTTTACCCCGGATGCCAGCATATTTTGATGTGCCCGTTTTAACCACTTAAGGACTGCCTCCTGCAGGAAAATGCTTGTAATCCAAAGCACTCGCATATCAAAGCGAGTTTCCCCATAGAAGTCAATGGAAACAAAGACAATTTGTTCCGCATTGACTTCTATGGCATGCGATACCGCAGGTGGCCAGGGGTAGGGGGGCGCCAGAGAGCCTCGGAAATACTTCCAAGGCTCCAAACCGTTCTGAGTGTCACCGGTGCCCCCCCCGCATCTCTGGCCAAACAATGTACTGCACGCTCCATTAGCTTGTATTCTGCTAGTTTTCGCAAACCGGGTCAGATTTATTTATTTTTTAAAAGTTGCTCATTATTAAAAATGCTCGTTACCCCGAGGTTCCAATGTATATATTTATATATTTCAAATGATATTTCTGTCCTATTTATAGTCTAATGCCGCCTACACACGACCGTTTTTTCGCGACGTGAAAAATTCAATTTTTTTAAATGGTCATTAAAAACGATCGTGTGTGTGAGGGCTCCAGAGGATTTTTCTCGACGTGAAAACGGCCATTAACCACTTCCATACCGGGCACTTACGCACCTTCCCGCCCAGACCAATTTTTAGCTTTCAGCGCTGTCGCACTTTGAATGACAATTGCGCGGTCGTGCTACACTGTACCCAAACTAAATTTTTATCATTTTGTTCCCACAAATAGAGCTTTCTTTTGGTGGTATTTGATCACCTCTGGGATATTTATTTTTTGCAATTTTTTTAAAAAAATGACCGAAAATTTTGAAAAAAATCTTTTTTTTTTGTTTTCGTTATAAAACATTGTAAATAAGTATGTTTTCTCCTTCACTGATGGGCACTGATGGTACTGCACTGAAAAGGCGGCACTGATGGGCACCGATGAGGTGGCACTGATGTGGTGGCATTGATGGGCACTAATATGCGGCACTGATGGGCAGCACGGATGGGCACTGATAGGTGGCATTGATGGGCTTGGATAGGCAGCACAGTTGGGCACGGATAGGTGGCACAGATTGGCACAGATAGGCGGCACGGATGGGCACGGATAGCCGGAACGGATGGGCACTGATAAGCGGCATGGATGGGCACTGATAGGTGGCACGGATGGGCACTATCGTATGTGTTGTACTAATGGATGCCAATCAGTGCCAAACAATGCCTGCCAATCAGTGATGTCCATTGTGGGCACTGATTGGCATCCATTGCGGCACTGATTGGCATCCATTTTTTGTGTCCTTCTCATCCCTGGTGGTCTAGGGTGGCACACCTTTTTTTTTAATCCTTGGTGGTCTAGTGGGCATCCCTGGTGGTCCAGTGGATATCCCTGGTAGTCCAGTGGGCATCCTCGGGAGGGGGGGGTTGTGCTGATAATCGATCAGCACAAACCCCCGCCCTGTCACAGGACCAGCCGATCGGCTCTCCTCTACTCACGTCTGACAGACACGACTGAGGAAAAGCCGATTACCGGCTTTTCCTGTTTACATCGTGATCAGCTGTGATTGGACACGGCTGATCACGTGGTAAAGAGTCTCCGTGAGAGATACTTTACCGAGATCGGTGTTGCGGGGTGTCAGACTGACACCCTGCAACAACGATCGCCGCGATGCGCGCCCCCGGGGGCGCGCAGCGGCACAAAATCCTGAGGACGTCATATGACGTCCAGTCAGGATTCTACGACCACTTTGCCGACGTCAATTTGTCATTGGCGGGCGGCAAGTGGTTAAAAATGTAGAACGCGCTCTAATTTTTCTCGTCGTTTTTCACGTCGTGAAAAACGGTCGTGTGTGGGCTTTAACGACGGGGGGAAAAAATGGGCATGCTCAGAAGCAAGTTATGAGACGGGAGCGCTCGTTCTGGTAGAACTAGCGTTCGTAACGGAGATAGCACATTCATCACGCTGTAACAGACAGAAAAGCGTGACAAGAATCACATTGAGAAAAACGTTGTTTTTCCTAGGACATTAAAAACGGTTGTGTGTACGCGGCATTAGAGTAAAAAACATAAACATTTTCGTTTTTATTAACCATTTGCCTACTGAGGACGTCATATGACGCCCTCGACTTTGTGCGGTGATATCTGAATGATGGGGGCAGCGAGAGGCATCCTTCAGATATCACCGCCTTCAGCCGCCGATTCTGCGCACGATAAGAACGATCAAAGCGGCAGTTCGCCGCTTGAACGTTCTTATAGGCAGCTGCCATCCGGTGCTTCTCCGGGCTCTCCCGTGCCATCGGGGGCCCGGAGAACGAATCGGCCAGCGCTTGCTGGGAAAGCATAGAGATGACTGGTGACCAGATGGTCACCAGTCATCTCTATGACCGTCGGAGGCCCGGGCGCGACGTTATGGCGTCACGCCTGGGTACCCGGAAGTAAACAAAGCCGCAATCGCGGCTGTCGGCATGAGATCGGTGAATTTTTTTTTCACCGATCTCATGCTTGTAAGCCTGGAAGAGAGATGTGGAGTCTTATTGACTCCGCCTCTCTCCATAAAGAGGACCTGTCACAGTGATTCCTATTACAAGGGATGTTTACATTCCTTGTAATAGGAATAAAAGTGAAAAAAAAAATGTAAAAAAAAAAGTGTAAAAATTAAAAAGTGAAGTAAAATAAAAATAAAATTAAAACTTTTTTTATTTTTTAAACGCCCCTGTCCCCGGTTGCTCGCACGAAGAAGCGAACACGCATGCAGGTTCCGCCCACATATGTAAACGCAGTTCAAAACCCACATGTGAGGTATCGTCGCGTGCGTTAGGGCGTGTGCAACAATTCTAGCACTAGACCTCCTCTGTAACTCTAAACTGGTAACCTGTAAAAAAATTCAAAATGTCACCTATGAAGATTTTTAAAGGGGTTTTCCACCTTTTTTTTACGTTTATTAAAAGTCAGCAGCTACAAAAAGTGTAAAAAGCTTGCCTACAGGGAGGGGCTGTGAAAAGGCGATTAAGTTAATCGCCTTTCCAGCCCCTCAGCGGAAGGAGGAAGTGGGACAGGAAGTCCCCTTCTCCTGAAGCCCCCACTCCCCCCCAAAAAAAATTACATGCCAAATGTGGCATGTAAGGGGGCGAGGAGTGGGTTAAGAGAAAGTTCCATTTTTAGGTGGAACTCCTCTTTAAGTACCGAAGTTTGGCGCCATTCCATGAGTGTGCGCAATATTAAAGCGTGAAGTGTTAGGTATCTATTTACTCGGCGTAACATCATCTTTCACATTATACAAAAAAATTAGGCTAACTTTACTGTTTTGTTATTTTTTAATTCTCCAAAAAAAAATGCGTTTGAAAAATTATTGCGCAAATACCGTGCGAGAAAAAAAGTTGGAATGACCGACATTTTATTCCCTAGGGTGTCTGCTTAAAAAACTATATATATATAATGTTTGGGGGGTTCTGATTAATTTTCTAGCAACATTTTTTTTTTGATTTTTACATGAAGGAGAGAAGTGCCAGAATAGGCGCGGTGGACAAGTGGTTAAACAAGCCATGAGGGGTGGGGATGACAGATATGTGATGATGGATATGGACACCCTGAGTGGCCCCAAGGTTGGAGTCTCCCAGGGGCCACCCTCCCATCATTAGGAGACGTGCTGCCGGCTCTTGTGACGGGTCTACTACTTTAAGCAGCGAGTGGATGTCGGCCAACAGCAGCAGATTGGAGGAGGGGAAGGCGGCAGATGTTGACTCTTCTATCCTGAATTCTAAACACTATTTACTTTACCTGTGCGGAGTCTGCGGCGGCAACATCCAACGTACGTCTTCATTATAAAAAAAGAAATGAAAAAGAGGCCTCAGTACGGGACTCAATCCGGTTATAACGATGCAACACAAGGAGCCGAATATCTCACTTTGTCTTCCAGAGGAAACCTTTCTATATGGCTTGAATGGAGTGGAGAGGGATTAGAACCCCTGCCAGTGGCGGCTGGTGCTTACATTTTTTTTTGGGGGGGGGGGGGGGACAAAAAAAAAAAATCATCGATTGCAGCCACTGTGCCCATCAAATGCAGCCACTGTACCCATCAATTGCTGCCACTGTGCCCATCAAACGCAGCCACTGTGCTCATCAAACGCCGCTACTGTGCCTATCAAACGCAGCCACAGTGCCCATCAAACGCAGCCACAGTGCCCATCAAACGCAGCCACAGTGCCCATCAAACGCAGCCACAGTGCCCATCAAACGCAGCCACAGTGCCCATCAAACGCAGCCACTGTACCCATCAATTGCTGACACTATGCCCATCAAACGCAGCCACTGTACCGATAAATTTCCACCACTGTGCCCATCAAACGCAGCCACTGTGCCCAACAAACGCAGCCACTGTGCCCATCGAACGTAGCCACTGTGCCGATCAAATACAGCCACAGTGCCCAAACGCAGACACTGTGCCCATCAAACGCAGACACTGTGCCCATCAAACACAACCACTTTGCCCATCAAACGTTGCCACTGTACCCCAAATGCTGCCACTTTGCCCATTAAACGTTGCCACTGTGCCCCAAATGCTGCCACTGTGCCCCAAACGCTGCCACTGTGCCATCAAACCCAGCCACTGTGCCATCAAACGCCGCTACTATGCCCATCAAATGCAGGCACTGTGCCCTTCAAATGTAGACACTGTGCCCATCAAACGCAGACACTGTGCCCATCAAATGCAGCCACTTTGCCCATCAAACGTTGCCACTGTGCCCCAAATGCTGCCACTGTGCCCCAAACGCTGCCACTTTGCCCATTAAACCCTGCCACTGTGCCCCCCCGCCCCGTCTGCCTGGCACTTAACTTGTCTCGGGTGGGCAGCGGGTGACGGCAGCAGGCGGCGAGCGGTGTTCGGTGTCCTCCATTTCTTCCCGGACCCTTATGTCTTCTCCCGTCCGCTCCTCCTCTGCTATGATTGGACGCCTCACAGCGCTTGTCATTTCAGCCAATCAGGTGACACAGACCCGGTGCACCCGATTGACTGAAAGGGGGTTCAATGTTAGCAAAGCGAATTCCTTAATTTTGCTAATACCGCGTACACATGGTTGGATTTTCCGTCGGAAAAACCTTGGATGGAATTCCGCTCAAGCTTGGCTTGCATACACGGGGTCACGCAGAAGTTCTCTGAACTTTCGACCGCCAAGAACGCGGTGACGTACAACGCTACGACGAGCCGAGAAAACGAAGTTCAATGCCTCCGAGAATGCGTCGGAATTTTGCGTGTCGAAATTGCCACAGACGATCGGAATTTCAGATGGAAAATTTGAGAACCCATGTCTCGAATTTATGTTGACGGAAATTCCGACAGGAAAAGTCAGATGGAGCCTACACACAAGTGGGAACTTCCAACCAAAAGCTCACATCAGACTTTTCTTATCGGCAGCTGAGTGAGGAGAGAACGCACAGCGTTGCGCCCGCTTCTCACATTTTTGGACGCCTATTAGAGCCAATAGCTCTAATCGGGTGCTTCCAAAAAAAAACACCCCCACCCTTGTAATTTAGATGCCCGGTGACCAAAAAGGGGCCGGACACCTGAATAGGGGGTGCAACGGTCAGGGGTTAACGCCGTTACGATATTCCATTCCACCAACTCAAGACAGCTTCCGACACTCCACAATCCAGCAGACACGACCCATTGGATTTTCCCCAGAAGAACGAGACACACACAGCTCTGTTCTCTGGTTCCAAAAACATGACACTTTGGCCCAGATTCTCGTATATGGGCATAAAACACTGCGGGCGTAACGTATCTGATTTACAAAACTTGCCTGTAAAGTTGCGGCGGCGTATCGTAAATCACCCGGCGCAAGCCCGCCTAATTCAAATTAGCCTGGTAGGCAGCGTGGAGCATTTAAATTAGGCACGTTCCCACGCCGAACGTACTGCGCATGCACCGTCCGAAAAATATCCCAGGGTGCATTGCTCCAAATGACGTCGCAAGGACGTCATTGGTTTCGACGTGAATGTAAATGGTGAATGTACGGACGACTTACGCAAACGACGTAAATTTTTAAATTTCCACGCGGAAACGACGGCCATACTTAACATTGGTTGCCTCTCATATAGCAGGGGCAACTTTACGCCGCGCAAAACTAACGTAAACGTTGTAACTTCACTGCGTCGACCGCGCGTACGTTCAGGAATTTGCGTATTTAGCTAATTTGCATACTCAACGGGGAAAACGTCGAAGGCGACACCTAGCGGCCAAAAAAAAAATTGCATTTCAGATCCGACAGCGTAAGAGCCTTACGCCTGTTGGATCTAATGGATATCAATGCGTAACTGATTCTAAGAATCAGTCGCATAGATACAACGGCCCAGATTAGGACTCACGACGGCGCACATTGCATTGCGCCGTCGTAAGCCCTTTGAGAATCTGGGCCTATAATGGTAAACTTAGGCTCTTTTTATACAGTTAGAAAGCATGCTGCAGTAATCAAAGGGACAATGACACACTCCACCCACAACATCATACAAGGGGTGCCAACGAGTCCCCCTCAATCCACATCTTAGACAGACTTTTTGGCACCAAATCTACACAAGTTAATTACTAAAGCTGACATGGCAAACGTCATGACTACGGCTCTTTTCACCTTTTATTTAATACATATTCCTTTAGTAAACATAAGTCATAAGTAGAGGGTGCTGAGTCACATCACATATTATCATCAATAGACGTTCACACAATACAGTGTTTTTTTTTTTAACAGAAAAGTTTTATTAATAAAATAAAGAAACAAAACAAAAAGTAAATCAGCAAACTGTGGTACAGCATGGTTTGACATTGTACGGATTAGCACATACATACAATCAGCAGAACAGGTACAGGGCAACACACCAGAGATAGATCTGAATGGGTCTAGGTTGGATCGCCGGAAAGGGTGAGGGTCAGCTAGTCAGGCTGCAGGACGGTGAGTCATGTCCCAACCCCCTGGGGGGGGGGGGGGGAGTGCACCTCCTCCACACGATTAAAGGAGAAGCACTATGAATTCCCGGAGCATACAGGAGCATTCTCAAACAGGCAGTGCCCTAGCTGCCACCCATGTCCCCCAAACTTTGTCAAATTTTTGGGGGCACTTGCGGCCCATGTAGGTCAATTTGTATAGAGGCAGAACGGAGTCCACCAGTGCAAGCCATTGAGCCACCGTTGGGGGGCTCGCCAGCTTCCACTGTCGTAGCAGTGTTTTCCTAGCGTAGAAGCAGAGAAAGAATAGTAGCAAGCCGGCGTGAGTAGACTGTGTCACGCCCTCTGTGATACCAAGAAGGAGAATCTTGGAGTCCAGCGGCACTCGGAGGCCAGTAGCAGCGTTAATTTTTTCCACCACCCCTTCCCAGTATCCCCGCACGACCGGGCAGTCCCACACAACGTGGTAGAACGTTCCTGTCTCTCTCTGACATTTAGGGCATCGGTCTGACTGGGTACTGAATATCCTGGCAAGGCGCTGGGGGGTGTAATAGGCCCTGTGTAAGAACTTCAATTGGATGAATCTGTCTCTAGCAGATATGGTTGTCGGTATATATTGGACCAGCGTAGACTCCCAATCCTCTTCCGAGAGGTCGGGAATGTCCGCCTTCCAGACTCTGTGAAGGGGAGAGTCCCCCTTTGAGTCGTCGCATGTAAGTCGGAGGTAGATGGAGGACACTATTCTATCAATTCCACGGGATATAAGGAACCTCGCTATCCTATGTGGCTCAACCGTAGTTGTCCTCGAGAACTGTGCCTGCGCCGCATGTTTCAATTGTAAATACCTGAACAGCATCCATGAGGGGAGCTCAAACGCTGCGCGTAGCTCCGGAAAGGGGAGCAGCGCCCCCGCTGGCATAATATGTTGTATTTTCACTATTCCATATCTGGCCCAGACACTAGGGTCCGGGATGGACCTGAAATGTGAGAGTCTTGGGTTGCCCCACAACGGGGCGTGAGGCGAGATGGAGTCAGGGCTCGCGACCGCTGCAGTGACCTTATCCCAAACCTGAATCGTGGTGCGCATCGGGAGAGTAACCTGTGGGGCGGCCCTGGGTCCTCTATAGACCAGGTTGGTGAGGGCTGAGTAGGAGCCCATGACTGCGGCCTCCAGGTTTACTGCTGGGTTGGACCTAGTCTGCTGGAACCACCACCGGACTGTTACTAGCACTGCCGCCCAGTAGTATTTTTTGAAGGAGGGCAGGGCCAGACCCCCTGAGGACAGAGGTAGCTGAAGCTTGCGTTGCGCTATTCTGGGAGCTCCCCCACCCCAGATGAATGAGGAGACTACGCTATCCAATTTAGTAAAAAAAGAGGCGGGGATAGGGACCGGGGTGTTACGGAATATGTAGAGCAGCTTGGGGAGGAACACCATTTTTAACAGGTTCACCCGCCCCACCGGAGTAAGGGGTAGTGTCTTCCAGGCTTGGCATTTTGCAATTAGAGTCTGTAGGACCGGGTATAGGTTGTCGTGTAAGTATTGACCTAGATTGTTGTCAATGTCCACTCCAAGATAGCGGAATTTGGAGACCTTACTCAGCGGCGTCAGGTCCGCTGTGGGGGGGGCAAGGTCGGACAGGCGGAATAGACTAGATTTGCCCCAATTAACACGAATCCCGGAGAACCCGCCGAACCTATCAACAATTATGAGGGCTGCCACTAGGGACTGAGAGTCATCACCAAGGTACAAAAGGGTGTCATCCGCGTACAGCGACACCCTTTCGGTCAGTGGTCCCACCTCCAGGCCCCTCACCTCGTGCGTCGAGCGAAGCATAATAGCCATGGGCTCGATGGCCAAGGCAAAGAGCCCCGGAGACAGTGGGCAGCCCTGCCTCGTCCCCCTGCATAAACGGAATGGGGCTGAGATGTTGCCTCCCGTGCGCACCCTGGCCGTGGGTGACCCATACAGCAATTTGATCCAGGCAATGAATTTAGGACCGAACCCAAACTTAGTCAACACTCGCCACAGGAAGGCCCACTCAACTGAGTCAAAGGCCTTCTCTGCGTCGAGTGAGGCCACAGCCCCGGTAGTATTCTGCTCGCGGAAAATTGCAATATTGGTGTGGAGCCTGCGGATATTTATATCCGTGCCCTTCCCCGGCATGAATCCCGTCTGGTCGCCATGCACCAGCGTGAGGATCACTGTGTTCAGCCGATTGGCCAGGATCTTGGTCAGGATTTTGGCATCCACATTGAGCAGAGATATAGGCCGATAGGATGAACACAGTTCCGGGTCCTTCCCAGGTTTAGGTATGACAACGATCACCGCCTCCATCATGGAGGCCGGAAGGCTGAGGCGCTCCAGTGCTGCGGTGAGCGTGGAGTAGAAGTAGGGGCCCGTCACCTCCAGGTTAGACTTGTAGAACTCTGTGGGGAGTCCATCGGGACCAGGGGTTTTACCTGCCTGTAGAGACTTAATAGCTCCCTGGACCTCCTGCAGCGTAATGGGAGCTTCAAGCGTCCGACTGGCCGCCGAGGTCAGGGAGGGAAAGTCTAGGGAGAGCAGGAATGTGTCTAGCTCATCCAGGGTGTATGACGCCCTGGACGCGTAGAGGTCTTGATAGTATCTTTCAAACCTGGCATTTATCAATAGTGGGTCTGAAATTAAGACATCATCCTCATCTCTTATATTGGCTATACACGAGCTACCCGATCTCTCAGTCGCCAGCCAGGCCAGTAATCTACCCGCTCGTTCCCCTTGCTCAAATATTCGCTGAACAATACAGTGTTAATTAGCATAGCACCATGAAATATCTTAGGAGCCAGACTTACTTAACACAATAGACAATAGAATGCAATCACAGAAAGCTTTATCACTACAGCCAGGTAGCTGGAGGTGAATAACATCAATTAACATTTTAACAGTCTGTGTCCCCCATATTGAATGAATCACAATATTATTGACCTGTTGGGTTCAGAATTAACCCCTTGTAATATTTCAAGATATCCTGCAATACATTGTGAATTATCCTTACTGTCCTATCTCATGTAATTCAAGATATATAGCCAGATTCAGAGTGACAGAATTTGCGTCGGCGCCAATTTAAGCGTGTTCTGGTAACCAGAAACGCTTAAATTAGGCTCAGAAATGTTTCCACAGCAGCCCTCGTGCCCTACCCCTACTGTTTCCTGCTCTTTTCTGCTCTTTCTTCTTTCCTTTTCTCTTTTTCCCTTCCCATGACCTCCTTTAGGTCGTTCGTTTCCTCTCTTTCTTCTTTTTTTATTTTACTTTGAATTTCTCATATGCTATCTGATCGGAAACAATGACACCCGCCTGATGGGAGTCGTTTTCTGCTCCTAAAGACGACCGATGACGTTCATTACTTCCTATAAGACATCAGGAGTTAAGCTGTGGGCGATAGCCATTTGGCTGACTCAAATTACATGTTTGATCACGATCGTCACTTTTATGTACCATTGATTATTGTTTCCTTTTGTATTATTCTTCTATTTTTATGTGTTGTTTATACGAAACCAATAAATACATTTTCAACTCTAAATTAGGCTCAGATACGAGCGGCGCAAGTGTCTTACACCCTCGTATCCTAAAGTGTAATTTTTAGGCTGACCGCTAGGTGGCGCTTCCATTGCGGTCGGTGTAGAATATGTAAATCAGTAGATACGCCTATTCACGAACGTACGCCCGACGCAGTACAGATACGCCGTTTACGTAACGCATTAGCAGGCCTAAAGTTATTCCATCAAATAGATGGAATAGTAATGTTAAGTATGGCCGCCGCTCCCGCGTCGAAATTCGAAAATGTTTACGTCGTTTGCGCAAGTCGTCCGTGAATAGGGATTTACGTAGTTTACATCCACGTCGAAATCAATAGGGCCGTGCGGCGGACTTAGCCGCAATGCACACTGGGAAATGTAGGCGCCCGGCGCATTGCGCAGTTAAAAAAAAACGTCAATCACGTCGGGTCAAGCCTCATTATCATAAAACACGCCCCCTCAGACAAATTTGAATTAGGCGCCCTTACGCCCGCCCGCTTTAGGCTTACGTCGCCGTAACTTAGCAGGCAAGTACATTGTGAATCATGTACTTGCCTCGCTAATTTACGGCGGCGTAGCTTAAATGCCTTAAGCTACGCCGCCGCAAGTATGCGCTCGCCATCCTGAATCTAGCTAATAATTTCTCAGTCATCCTATGCCCCTAGTGGACATAGGATGACCCTAGACCCAAGAGTCATTGGTGAAGCTGAACCAGGAGTACCCCGTATCCTTCAAGAGCCTCTGGGTCCCACGGCCATACCGTTACAGGGGGCATCAGCAGCGACCTTAGATAGAGTCATTCAATTCATGAATCTTTCTATGGGGATTAGAGCGGTGCCAGGAGGGGGGGTGGCGGCGCCGCTCCTGCGCCCTTTATGGACGCACCGCCGCTGCCTGAGGCGCCCATTGAAAAGTCTTGATATGGGAACTCTGGAACTCTCACATTTCCACCTCTCATCGTATTGATTGATGATCGGCGCACTCTAGGGAAATGAATAAAGGCGAAATGGCAAGCAGTATTGTTTAACTGACAGTGATGGTTAGATGGGTTTATGTTGTAACAGGCGGTTTCCCCGGCAGATGGGCACTTCCTGGCTGGCTCTGTTCCTGTCATTCGGCGTGAGGAGCAGCAGATTGGCGGGTAATGGTAAGGAAAGGAAAAAGATAAGTGGTCGTATTTATTGTTCTCAGCAGCTTTTTATGACTGAATAGTCCTTAGATTTAAAGCGGAGGTTCACACAAAAAGTAAACCTCCGCTTTTTGGATCCCTACCCCCCCCCTCCGGTGTCACATTTGGCACCTTTCAGGGGGGAGGAGGGTGCAGATACCTGTCTGAGACAGGTATTTGCACCACTTCCGGGTTCTGATCCCCGTGGGAGTCCAGGCTCGTTACGTCACCACCCCGATATCTTCTGGGAAACACTGGACCAGATTCACGTACTTGCGCTTTGGCGTAACGTATCCCCTTTACGTTACTCCGCCGCAAGTTTTCATCGTAAGTGCTTGATTCACAAAGCACTTGCGTGTAAAATTGCGGCGGCGTAGCGTAAAGCCGTCCGGCGCAAGCCCACCTAATTCAAATGGGGCTGGGACCATTTAAATTAGGCGCGTTCCCGCGCCGAACGTACTGCGCATGCGCCGTCCCTAAAATTTCCAGACGCGCATTGCACTAAATGACGTCGCAAGGACGTCATTGGTTTCGACGTTAACGTAAATGGCGTCCAGCGCCATTCACGGACGACTTACGCAAACGACGTGAAATTTCAAATTTCGACGCGGGAACGACGGCCATACTTAACATTGGCTAGACCACCTAGGGGGGCAGCCTTAACTTTACGACGCGTATCGCTACGGAAACGACGTAAATTTACAGCGACGGGCAAAGCGGACGTTCGTAAATCAGCGTAACGAGTCATTTGCATATTCTACGCCGACCGCAATGGAATCGCCACCTATCGGCCAGCCTAGAATTGCAGCCTAAGACCTGACGGAGTTACACCTGTCGGATCTTAGGCCTCGTACACACGACCGGATCTATCCGCTGGGATTGATCCGCGGATCAGTTCCAGCGTACAAATTCGGTCGTCTGTGCGGCCTAGCGGATATTTATCCGCGGAGATTCGTCCGGCCGATCGATTTCAAGCGGATAGAAATTTCTTAGCATGCTAAGAAATCTATCCGCTTGAATCGTGTCCAGCGGATTGATCCGGTCGTCTGTACAGACTCACCGGATCAATCCGTCCGCTCCCCTCCCTCGCATGCGTTGTAATGATTCGACGCATGCGTGGAAGTACTTACCTTCCAGCGTCGCGCACGTCGCCAAGTCATCGTCGCGGCGACGGCACGACACGTCACCGCGGATGTATTCCGCATGGATTTTGATCCGATGGTGAGTACAAGCCATCGGATCAAAATCCGGAGGAGGAATCTCCGCTGGAAACGGTCCGGCGGACCGTTTCCAGCGGAGATCCCCTCGTCTGTACGAGGCCTTAGGGATATCTATGCGTAACCTGATTTTTTGAATCAGGCGCATAGATACGACGGGCCGAATTCGAAGATACGACGGCGTATCAGGAGATACGCCGCCGTATCTTCTTTCTGAATCTGGCCCACTGTACCCAAGAGAGAGGGGGGACCAGTGACGTCGGCGGAGGCGATCCGGTCCTTTCTGTGGCTGGGCATGGAGACGAGTGAGGGGAAGATGGCCCCCCACCCGTCTCCATACAGTGGGGATCAAAAGTTTGGGCACCCCAGGTAAAAAATTGTATTAATGTGCATAACGAAGATGGAAAAATCTCCAAAAGGCATCAAATTACAGATTAAACATTCTTATAATATGTCAAAAAAAGTTAGGGCTAGATTCAGGTAGGGGCGCGCAATCTAACGGCGGCGCAGCGTATCGTATTTACGCTACGCCGCCGCAACTTACAGGAGCAAGTGCAGTATTCACAAAGCACTTGCTCCGTAAGTTGCGGCGGCGTAGCGTACATGGGGCCGGCGTAAGCGTGCGTAATTCAAATGTGGAAGGGGGGGGCGTGTTTTATGTTAATGTGTGTTGACCTGACGTGATTGGCGTTTTGTACGAACGGCGCATGCGCCGTCCGTGTACATATCCCAGTGTGCATTGCTCCAAATGTCGTCGCAAGGACGTCATTGGTTTCGACTTGAACGTAAATTACGTCCAGCCCTATTCGCGAACGACTTACGCAAACGACATAAAAAATTCAAAAATCGAAGCGGGAACGACGTCCATACTTAACATTCAGTGTGCCTCATAGAAGCAGGCACAACGTTACGCCGAAAAAGCCTTACGCAAACGACGTAAAAAACGAACGCCGGGCGCACGTACGTTTGTGAATCAGCGTATCTAGGTAATTTGCATACTCTCCGCCAAAAATGACGGGAGCGCCACCTAGCGGCCAGCGTGAGAATGCACCCTAAGATACAACGGCGTAAGAGACTTATGCCAGTCGTATCTTAGGCCAATGTCGCCGTACCTTGCTTTCTGAATACAGAAAGTAGATACGCCGGCGCAGCTTTGAATTTACGCGGCGTATCTATGGATACGCCGGCGTAATTCTTTGCTGAATCTAGCCCTTAGATTTTATTTCCATCATTTACACTTTCAAAATGACAGAAAACAAAAAAATGGCGTCTGCAACAGTCTGGGCACCCTTTTTTTTGTTTTGTTTTTATTTGGTGATATACAACCGCTTTAACTAAAACCTTAAGGGTCCCGCTGCAAGAAACCATGAAGGGCCCCCCCCCTGACCCCCGGCCGGGGTCCTTCCCTTTGTGCCCAGTGGTGGAATGTCAGGGAGCAGTCATGAGTGCGACCTTTGCAACCCTGGTAGTTCCGCCACTGGTGTCAGGTTTTTTTTTTTTTTTTACCATCTTATTTTATTTTTACAACATTATTTTTCTCCTTGGGGGGCTTTGGTGTGATCTCAGGGGTCTAAACAGACCTTGGATGTTCCACTTTTGAGACACAGAAAGGAGATTGAGGACACAACCCTCAATCTCATTCTCTGCAGCCTCAGCTGCAAAGAATGAATGGACAGGAATAGCTCTGTACAGGGGCTTCCTGTTCATTCACAAACTGAAGCATAGTAAACGTAAAAGTTTACTATGCTTTATTTATGAGTGGACAGAGTCAGTGATCAGTATGGATCACTGACCATCTATTCAGAAAAAGAAGGGACCAGTAAATTACATTTACTGGCACCTTCCCTGCTCTCCAGGAGGAGGGGCCACGAGAGCACAGGGGGGGCCGGGAGAGAGCACAGGGGGGGCCGGGAGAGAGCACAGGGGGGACGGGAAGCAGAAAGAAACTGGACAGGAGGGTCAGCGGTATAAAGAGGAACTGACCCCTCCATTTTTAAAGGAGAGGAGGAGAAGCCGGCCTTCAGTAGCTGTAGGAGGAAAATGGAGGGCATTGCTTCCTCTATATGCCGCCAGCCCTTCTGACCCTCCTATCCAGGTGTACAGGGGGGGGGGTCTGCACAGACCACCTGGAACATAGGGCTGGGTCGCAATTGCAACCCCTCCAACCCCTGTAGTTAGGCCACTGGTCCAAGCTGTACCTGTGTACTATCCAAAAATATCCGTACCGGGAATTCTTAGAAAACATCACTTCCGGTTTCTAGCGTCACTTTCCCCACGAATTGTCAACAAGCTAATGGAGCACCATCTACGCTCTGTTAGCTTCACTGGAGGTCAAGTGAGACCCCGATGTCTCATTGTCCCCTATGAGATGAAAAATAAAGATTAAGTTAACTACTTAAAGCGGGAGTTCACCCATTTATAATTTTTTTTTTTCCCCCCCTTAGATTCCTGCTCGTTTTGTCTAGGGGAATCGGCTATTTGTATTAAAATATGATCCGTACTTACCCGTTTTCGAGATGCATCTTCTTCCGTCGCTTCCGGGTATGGGTCTTCGGGAGCGGGCGTTCCTTCTTGATTGACAGTCTTCCGAGAGGCTTCCGACGGTCGTATCCATCGCGTCACTCGTAGCCGAAAGAAGCCGAACGTCGGTGCGGCTCTATACTGCGCCTGCGCACCGACGTTCGGCTTCTTTCGGAAAATCGTGACGCGATGGATGCGACCGTCGGAAGCCTCTCGGAAGACTGTCAATCAAGAAGGAATGCCCATTCCCGCAGCCCATACCCGGAAGCGACGAAGAGGATGCATCTCGTAAACGGGTAAGTAATGCTCATATTTTAAAACAAATAGCCGATTCCCCTAGTAAAAACGAGCAGGAATCTAAGGGGGAAAAGTGCCCTCTAAGGGTGAACCCCCGCTTTAAGGACCTTGCCTGTTTTTCAGACTTGGTGTTTACAAGATTAAAACAGTTTTTTTAAAACAGGCGTTTGTTGCCAGGATTAAAGCGGCGCGTGGCCAGAGGGGGGTGGGGTAAAAAGCCCCCCTCCCCCGCCTTCCTCTGGGGATGTCTCTGACACGGAATGGGGCCCTGCTACTGCGTCCGGCCCTGGTTCCATGATGTCAGAGGATGCAGGCCTAGTCCACACGGACAGTGAGGATGACTCTGCTTCAGGATCAGCTCTTATCACTGCGGTGCAGGATACTCAAAAACTTGAGGATTCAGCAGAGTCATCAGAGATGCCGGTCCCTTTTGGGTTCTGCGAGTCGGCCCGCACTGCAAAAGTCTTTCCTTGTGTTCCTTATCTGGACAAATTTTTGTACAAGGAATGGGATCGGCCGCAGAAATTTTTTTCTGTTCCAAAATGCTTTGCGGGCCGTTACCCTTTTGAGGAGGACTTCCTAAAAAAAGAAGTGGACCTTTCCTCCGTCAGTGGACCCCCCTGTGTCCAGACTGAACAAGGCGACCATGTTGCCTGTGGAAGGGGCTCCCGCTTTTAGAGACCCAGCAGATAGGAGAGCTGAGGCTGTGGCCCGCTCCTAGTTCACAGTGGTGGGGTCGGCAGTGAGACCGGTCCTGGCAGGGGCTCTAGTGTCACAGACATTTACCGAACAAGCAAAGTTGTTGCTTCAAGAGTTGGAGGCGCATAATGCCTCTGAGGACTGTGTGGCGCTGGCCGACCAGTTGGTCCAGGGCCTAAAATTTGTCTGTGAGTCAGCCCTGGATACGATCCACTTGCTCTCCAGGGCCTCGGCCTACACGGTGGTGTTGCGCCGCCTTGTCTGGCTGAAGTGTTGGTCGGCGGACCAGTCTTCCAAAAAGGCCTAGGTGTACTTACCCTTTAAGGGTGAACGACTTTTTGGGGCGTCTCTGGATGACATCATAAAAGATGCCACGGGAGGTAAGAGCACTCTGCTCCCACAATCTAGTAAGGGTAAGGAGCCTCACCGTAGGCAAGGGCCCTCCTTTGCCGCCCCCAAGCGTTTTTTTCGGCCGCCCGGAGCGGCAGGTAAATGTCCCCAGGGCGCTAAGGCGCCCACTGAAGGGCAGAAGCGACCCTGGTTCCGCAAGCCCAACAAGCCTGCAGAAAAGCCTGCTTCCGCATGAAGGTCTGCCCCCGCCCGTCTCTCGGGTGGGGGGCTGGCTTAGCAAATTCGCGGCTCGGCGGAGGTCTCTTCTTTCCGACCGGTGGGTTTGCAAAGTAGTTTCCTCGGGGTACAAGATAAGAGTTTCTCTCTTGTCTGCCAAACAGATTTTTTCCTTTCAGCTTCCTCCGGAATGTCGGGAGGCCCTGGCTGGGGCTGTTCAGGATCTGCTGGTCAGGGGAGTGATTGTGCCAGTTCCTTTACTGAAATGGTTTCAGGGGTTTTACTCCAATCTGTTTGTAGTCCCCAAGAAGGAAGGGGTCCGTCCAATCCTGGATCTCAAGGCCCTCACCTGTTTTGTCAAGGAGTCGGTTCGCTCTGTAGTGGCGGCACTCCATCAGGGGGATTTTCTGGCATCCTTGGAGATCAAGGACGCGTACCTGCATATCCCCATATGCGCAAAGCACCAGAGATTTCTGCGCTTTGCGGTCGGAGAGGACCACTTTCAATCTGCCCCTGCTGAGGCAGCGCGGGATCACTATTGTAGGATACCTGGACGACCTTCTCCTGAGAGCTTCTTCAAGCTCAGAGTTAGAGGTGGATGTGTCTATGACTTGCCAGACCCTCCGGGAATTCGGTTGGCTGCTGAATGTCCAGAAGTCAGTGTTGGTACCGTCTCAGCGTCTGGAATACCTGGGGTTGGTCCTGGATTCCTCGGAGGCAAGAGTTTTCCTTCCAATGGAGAAACTACAGACACTGCAATCGATGGTGCAGCAGTTGGCGACCCAGAAGTGGTTGCCGCTTCGCTTTTGCATGCGGGTTCTGGGTCTGATGGTGGCCTCCTTCGAGGCGGTTTCGTATGCTCAATTCCGCACTCGAATGTTACAGAGAGAAATTCTATCGCGTTGGGACAAGCTCCCTTCGTCTCTGGGTTACCAGGTCCGGGAGAGTCGCCTGGTCAGGTCCTCTCTAGTGTGGTGGCTGACATCTCCGGTACTTCGGGCCGGGAAATAGTTTCTGCCGTGCCATTGGACGGTGATCACGACAGATGCCAGTCTCTCCGGCTGGGGGGGTGTCTGGGGTGTCCAGTCAGCCCAGGGACGCTGGACTCGGGAGGAGTCCCGTCTGCCAATCAATGTCCTGGAACTCCGGGCAATCAGGCTGTGCCTCTCCAAGTGGTCTCTGGGTCTGCAGGGCCGCCCGGTCAGGATCCAGTCAATCGTCAAGGGGGCACACAGAGCTCGGCTGCAGCGGCGGAAGTCGCGCACATCCTCCGGTGGGTCGAAAAGTACGTTCCGGCTCTGTCGGCCGTGTACATTCCGGGGGTACAGAACTGGCAGGCCGACTACTTAAGTCGCCAAACGCTAGACCAAGGAGAATGGTCGCTACACCAGGATGTGTTTCAGAGTCTGTGTCTGAAGTGGGGCACTCCAGACGTGGATCTTCTGGCGTCCCGTCTCAATCGGAAGGTGTCGCGGTTCGTGGCCAGGTCAAGAGACCCGTGGGCGGACGCGTTGGTGGCGCCATGGGGTCACTATCGCCTAATCTTAATCGATTTGACCTCCCAAATGGATTTAAGATTCAAATAGATTTTTTTCCCCAGCCCTAGCTCATTATGCCTTTTGCCTTGCAGGGGTAAAAAATAAATAAAACATTTGTTAATGTGTTGCTACATGTTGCCCCGTGCTACAATGCATGTCTGTTGGAGGTTGTGTTGGGTTGACATTCAGAATGAATGCAGTGCATCACATCATGGCACCTAATGTATGTTACTGCAAAGAGATGGCATGTTCCATGTTAATATGCGCCACATTAAATCAGTTTATGAATAATAATGAATGATAATAATAATGGGCTCCCAATGCAGCAAAACGTCCCAAAAATCAGACATGCCAAAACATTTTTTTCGCAGTGCACTATGGTGTGTTTCCATGTGTTGCCCTATGCATTAGACCAGTGATGGCGAACCTTGGCACCCCAGATGTGTTGGAACTACATTTCCCATGATGCTCACCTACACTGCAGAGTGCATGAGCATCATAGAAAATGTAGTTCCAAAACATCTGGGGTGCCAAGGTTCCCCATCACTGCTTTAGAGTGTTACTGAAAATGAATAGCGCGTCAACGCAATGCAACATGCCCGCAAAGCATAGATTTAAATTGGCACAGAAGGAAATCTCATGACCAGATTTCCAGAGCTTCACCCCTCTTTGCACCGAGTCTCCTCTGCAGAGCTCTAGCAGTCAGACAGTTTAATAGGCGTCATAATTAGCCCAGTTACCCTCTCGCCCCCTTATCTCCAATCCCTCATCCGCTCGCCGTACAATCTCCGCTGCCGGCAGGATTAAAGGGATTTCCCGGTGAATTAACACCGCCTGACAGTGAGTGAGATCTCTGCGGAGAGCGCCGTTACGGCGCATTCACCCATCAATCATGGACAGACCACCGGAATAATCGCCGGCCACTACGCCGCGGATCTCCGGGCCCCTCCTGCGTGCAGATGTCGCCCAGCTGGAAGTAAATGACATCCAAATTAGGCCCAATCTGTTCACTGCAAGAAATGGCTTTATTTTTAGGCCCGTCGTCCCTTCACATGGTGGACCGGAGGAGCGTCAATGGTGAATCAAGGCAAGCCACATTCATCAAAGAAATAAAAACTGTCAGGATTGGTGTCAAAATCACAGCAGCACTGAAAAAACAAGGGGTTGGGTTCAGCAACTGTATTCCAGGCACCTATATATGAATTAAAGGGGGGGGGGGGGCACTAAGTGTATTTGAGGATAGAAAACAGTTGAATTTTAAATGCTGTGTGTGCCCACTCTTATTCCTCAGTTGCCTTTCAACAATACTTATTGCTCTACATAAAGATGGCCTAGGCTATAAGAAGATGGCCAAGACCCTGAAACTGATCTACAGCATGGTGGCCAAAACCATCCAGCGGTATAACAGGACGGGTTCCCCTCAGAACAGGCCTTGCCATGGTCCACCAAAGAAGTTGAGGTCACGTGCTCCGCGTCATATCCAGAGGTTGTCTTTGGGAAATAGACGTATGAGTGCTGCCAGCATTTCAGTAGAGGTTGAAGGGGTGGGGGGTCCACCTGTCAGTACTCAGACCATACGCCACACGCTGCATCAAATTGGTCTACATGGCTGTCGTCCCAGAAGGAAGCCTCTTCTAAAGATGATGCACAAGAAAGACCTCAAACAGTTTGCTGAAGACAAGCAGAATAAGGACATGGATTACTGGAACCTTGTCTTGTGGTCTGATGAGACCAAGATAAACGTATTTGGTGTCAGATGGTGTCAGGCATGTGTGGCGACAGCCAGGTGAGAAGTACAAAGACATTACAAAGACAAGTGTGTGTTGTCTACAGTCAGGCATGGTGGTGGGAGGGTCATGGTCTGGGGCTGCATGAGTGCTGCCGGCACTGGGGGAGCTACAGATCATTGATGGGACCATGAATGCCAACATGTACTGTGACATACTGAAGCAGAGCATGATCCCCTCCCTTCAGAGACTCCAACATGATTACGACCCCAAACACACCTCCAAGACCACCACTGACCACCACTGCCTTGCTAAAGAAGCTGAAAGTAAAAGGTGATGGACTGGCCAAGCATGTCTCCAGATCTAAACCCTATTGATCATCTGTGGGACATCCTCAAACGGAAGGTGGAGGAGCGCAAGGTCTCCAACATCCACCAGCTCCATGATGTCGTCATGGAGGAGGGGAAGAGGACTACAGTGGTGACCTGTGAATCTGTGGTGACCTCCATGCCCAAGAGGGTTAGGGCAGTGCTGGAAAATAATGGCGGCCACACAAAATAATAGAATTTTAGACCAGGGACTCTCCAGCATATGGCAATAATATAGAGCCCAACTGATCCACTGGAGCCGGCGTCCATCGTCCACCACAGAGGAGAATTTTTTAGCATCTTCCAAAAAAAAAAAAGGAAGAAGAAAAGCGGATTACCTAAAAATTACATTTCATGCCTTTACTTTCTGTAATAAATTAACTTTTTGCTTGGCTATAAATCCAAGTATGGCCTGACAGCGGTCGTTCACACTCCGGAGAAGAGAAGGCGGCGGGCTGCCTCTTTAATCAGCTTGCTTTGTGCGGGAATTAAATTGCATTTACAGAAAATTGCTCCACATAAAAGCGCTGTAAAGGAGCAGCATTGTGACGAGCCGCTCCTGCATCCCCGAGATAGAACTGCCACGAGGAGATATAGAGACCCCGTAAAACGCCAGCCAGCTGCCAAGAACAGCGCGCCGCTCCTCTCTGTCCTTACTGCAATGAATCTCGCCTGGCGGAGACGCTACCAAAACCCTTTATTGTCTCTGAAAATCCTCCACGTCCCCCCCGGGAGAGGATCATTCAGAAAATAGGCCATGGAGAGAGACGATGGCGCCTGGCACAACGGAATGGCCGGAGAGGACAGCGCCATGAGATTAAAGGCCGCTGACAAACCCTGTATGACAACGCCATGAGGTAGAGAACACAGAGAGGGGGGGGCTATTTATAAAGGAGGACGCTGCCATATTTGGCCTCTTTATTTCTATGGTACAAATGGGCAGGAGATATTAGGTATTTTAACCACTTAAGACCCGGACCTTTAGGCAGCTAAAGGACCTTGCCCCTTTTTGCGATTCGGGCACTGCGTCGCTTTAACTGACAATTCTGCGGTCGTGCGACGTGGCTCCCAAACAAATTTGGCGTCCTTTTTTCCCCACAAATAGAGCTTTCTTTTGGTGGTATTAGATCACCTCTGTGGTTTTTATTTTTTGCGCTATAAACAAAAGCAGAGCGTAAATTTTGAAAAAAAAATAATATTTTTTACTTTTTGCTATAATAAATATCCCCCAAAAACATATAAAAAAAATGTTTTCCTCAGTTTAGGCCGATACGTATTCTTCTACATATTTTCCGTAAAAAAAATATCGCAATAGGCGTTTATTGATTGGTTTGCGCAAAAGTTATAGCGTTTACAAAATAGGGGATAGTTTTATGGCATTTTTATTAATATTTTTTTTGTACTAGTAATATCGGCGATCAGCGATTCTTTTCAGTACTGCGACATTATGGCGGACTCATCAGACACTTTTGACACATTTTTGGAAAATTTGGCATTTTTATAGCGATCAGTGCTATAAAAATGCATTGATTACTATAAAAATGCCACTGGCAGGGAAGGGGTTAACACTAAGGGCCGGGGAAGGGGTTAAGTATGTTCCCTGGGTGTGTTCTAACTGTAGGGGGGGGTGGCCTCACTAGGGGAAATGACTGATCGCTGTTCATACATTGATCAGGCATTTCTCTCCCTGACAGGACCGTGAGCTGTGTGTTTACACACACAGCTCCCGGTCCTCGCTCTGTAACGAGCGATCGCGGATGCCCGGCGGTGATCGCGACCGCCAGGCACGCGCGGGAGTCAGGAGCAAGCGGGGGGGGGCGCTTCGAGAGCCGACAGTATACTACGTGCTCTCGCGCAGGAGAGCCGACCTGCCGCCGTAGAACTACCGCGGCTGGTCGGCATGTAGTTAACCCAGGCATCCCCCCGTTCTGCCTCTCGGTCTCACGATCCAAGGCCGTCAACGAACATCGAGTTCCCGGGACCCGCGAGCACACTCGAGACATGCAGAGGGGCACGCACACGCACAGCGACAAATTCAAAGGGACGTACAGGTACGCCCATTTGCCTGCTCGTGCCATTTTTCCGACGTATATCGTTGTGCGGCCGTCGGGAAGCGGTTAAAGTAACGCAGTGCTGTATCGCAAGAAATGGCCTGTTCCGCAAAGGGGGCTGAAGTGGTTAATGCATTTACAGACGTAGGGTGCGATCACAGAAGCCCAAGATGAGAAAATCGGAGGGCCTCACCATAATAAGCAAAAACGCGTCACGTGCCGACGTCAGCAGAAAAAGGAAACTACAAAAATACAAAATGACAGATAAAACGTGCAAATAATACTTTAAAATTATACATCAGACCCCAAATCAGGGACCTCAATGGAGATGGGGGGGGGGGGGGGGGGGACACCCAGAACAAGGACACCTGGGATTCGCTCGATGAACACACTCCGCATGAAAGCCTTTTCTGGCTGATAAACAGCGCGCCGGCATTCCATTGTGGTAATGAGATTGAGAATCTGGGTCACCGCTCGGTGCGCTGGAGTTTTTTTTACCTGTTGTTACAAAATAGTACAAAAAAAATAATAAACTGACAAAAGATCACAAAATAAGTTCAGAGTCTATCTGCACTGGAATAATGAAGACTAGATCTGAAAAGAAAGCCGTTTAGACCAACTGAAATCTATTTCTAAAGGTGATAATGACATGAAATTTTCACCACGTCGGTAAGAACCCGTTCAACCCCCACATACAAAGACACCAAAACAAATACGTTCTGTGTAACAAGATCAAGTGTAATATCTGTTCTTATCAGTGACCCAGTGAGGGCGCTGTGCTATCATCCTGACCTGACCAGGGCCATCTCAATGCATGGGCACCCCTGGACACTGCCCAGGGGCCCCAAGTGTACAGGGGCCCCATGATAATCTTCCTTTACATCATATTTGCCAACTGTCCTGGATTTTCTGGGACAGTCACGGTTTTTACTAAGCTGCCCCGGCATGGCCGTGTCCCGGGTAGCAGAACCTGCACTGTGCCCTTCTGATCCCCGTATTGTGCCCTCCTGACCACCCTCCCCCCATATTTTCTTATGGGTAGATTCACATACAATTGCCTAAAATTAGGACGGCCTAGCCTAGTCTTTTTAGGCTACACCGCCGTAAATTATTTAGGTTAGTAGTGATTCTCAAACCACTTACCTTCAAATTTTCGGCGGCGTAGCCTAAAACGAGCGGGCGTAAGCGCGCCTAATTCAAATGACTGGGAGGGGGGCGTGTAGTATGGAAATGAGGCTTGACCTCACGTTTTTTGACGTTTTTTACACTGCGCATGCGCCGGGCGACTACATTTCCCAGTGCACATTGCGGCTAAGTAGGCCGTACGGGCCTATTGATTTTGATGCGTACGTAAACTACATAAATCCCGATTCGCGGACAACTTGCGCAAACGACGTAAAGAATTCGAACCTCGCGCCGGGAACGGCGGCCATAATTAACATTGTTATTCCACCTCATAGGTGGAATAACTTTAGGCGGCCTATCGCGTACGGAAACAACGTAATGCGATGGTGTAGGCCCGGTGTACGCTCGTGAATCGGCGTATCCCCTCATTTACATAATCTAGGCCGGCCGCAATGTAAGCGCCACCTAGCGGTAAGCCAAAACATTGCGCCGTCCTATCTTAGATATGTTTAACCACTTAACGACCGCCGCATGTACATATACGTCCACAGAATGGCACGTACAGGCAGATGGGCGTACATGTACGTCCCTGCCTTTCCCGCGGTTCGGGGGTCCGATCGGGACCCCCCCGGTACATGCTGCGGTCGGTTCTTCCATGGGAGCGATCCAGGATGAGGGGGCGGCTATTCGTTTCTAGCCACCCCCTCGCGATCGCTCCCCGGAGCTGAAGAACGGGGAGAGCCGTATGTAAACACGGCTTCCCCGTGCTTCACTGTGGCGGCGCATCGATCGTGTGATCCATTTTATAGGGAGACTCGATCGATGACATCAGACCTACAGCCACACCCCCCTACAGTTGTAAACACATATTAGGTGAAACATAACCCCTACAGCGCCCCCTGTGGTTAACTCCCAAACTGCAACTGTCATTTTCACAATAAAGAATGCAATTTAAATGCATTTTTTTCTGTGAAAATGGCACTGGTCCCAAAAATGTGTCAAAATTGTCCGAAGTGTCCGCCATAATGTTGCAGTCACGAAAAAAAAATCGCTGATCGCCGCCATTAGTAGTAAAAAAAAACAAAATTAATAAAAATGCAATAAAACTATCCCCTATTTTGTAAACGCTATAAATTTTGCGCAAACCAACCGATAAACGCTTATTGCGATTTTTTTTTACCAAAAATAGGTAGAAGAATACGTATTGGCCTAAACTGAGGAAAAAAATGTTTTTTTATATATTTTTGGGGGATATTTATTATAGAAAAAAAGTAAAAAATATTGCATTTTTTTCAAAACTGTCTATTTTTTTATTTAAAGGGCAAAAAATAAAAACCGCAGAGGTGATCAAATACCACCAAAAGAAAGCTCTATTTGTGGGAAAAAAAGGACATCAATTTTGTTTGGGAGCCAAGTTGCACGACCGCGCAATTGTCTGTTAAAGCAACGCAGTCCGGAATCGCAAAACCTGGCCTGGTCCTTTAGCTGCATTTTGGTCCGGGGCTTAAGTGGTTAAGTGTATCTCTGTTAGAGAATACACTTAAACATAGGTCGGTGCAGATTCTGAGTTAGGTCGGCTTATCTGTAGATAAACCGGCCTAACTCTTTGTGAATCTACCTATTAGTGTTTAAAATAGATTTCATTGAACGTACCAATAAATACTGTATGTGTTAAATCCAATCAGCTATGTATACTTACATTTTTGAGAGTAGGTATGCAAATTGGGGCAGGCTGGTCGGGGCCCCAGTGCATTACTTCGCCCAGGGGTCCATGATGCTATTAGGACGGCCCTGGACCTGACCAAGGTTGGGGCTGTGGCTATGAAAACCTGCTGGAGTGATGGGGGCTTGGAAGGTTAGTCCTGGCTGTAACAGAAACCGTGGCACCCACAGGCCAGTTGGGGCCCCGGAAAGCTGAAAGAGCCCATTACCTCCTGATCTGAACGTTCTACCTTGTCTGGCCATGGGCTGGGAAGGCAGAAGGTCTACGGTGTGTGTGTCCTAGGGAGTGATTCTAACAGTGAGGGGGAGGAGCTACCAGTGACACGTCAGCAATCACTGTTCCCGATGACAGGGAACAGTAGATCCCTGACGTGTCACTAGGCAGAACAGGGGAATGCCTTGTTTACAAAAGGCATCCCCCAGTTCTGCCTTTGCCGACCGCAAGGGAATCGAGTTCCCGGGACCCGCGGGCGCACTCACAAGGTACGCGGCAGGCGCGCGCCCACTGGGCAGGCGGTTCAAAGGGACGTACAGCAGTGGCGGCTGGTGCTCAAAATTTTTGGGGGCGCAAACGAAAAAAAATTAAATTGCAGCCTCACTGTGCCCATCAAATGCAGCCACTGTGCCATCAATTGTCACCACTGTGCCATGCCATCAAATGCAGCCACTGTGCCATGCCATCAAACGCAGCCATTGTGCCATCAATTATCACCACTGTGCCATGCCATCAAATGCAGTCACTATGCCATCAATTCGCACCACTGTGCCATGCCATCAAACGCAGTCACTGTGCCATGCCATCAAACACAGCCACTGTGTCATCAATTGTCACCACTGTGCCATGCCATCAAACGCGTGCCCCTCAATTGTCGCCACTGTGCCCTTTAATTGTTGCCACTGTGCCCATTGTTGCCACTGTGCATGTCACTGTGCCCTTTAATTGTTGCCACTGTGCCCATTGTCACCACTGTGCCCATTGATGCCACTGTGCCCTTTGTCGCCTCTGTGCCCATTGTCGCCGCTGTGCCCTGTAAAATGCACTTACCTTAATCCTTCGCTGTCCCTCGATGTCTTCTCCCGCCTTGGTGACGCTTCAGCCAATCAGGTTACCGATAACCAGAATCGGGGAACCTGATTGGCTGAGACGGCCGTCAGTCTTATCCAAGGAACGCACCCCCCGTACGTCCCGAGGATAAGACATCCGGGAGCCGAGGGCTGTACCGCTGGCTCTGATAGGCACTTCCGCACAGCCAACCAGCTGCCGTTATTCAGGTGGTCGGCGCTCAAGTTCCGGCCATCTCTGAACAGACCAGCGGCAACAATAACATACATTCATGCAATGCATGAATGTATGTTATTAGACTCAGTGGCGGGCAAGAGCCAGAGGGGGCGGCGCTCCAGCGCCCTCTATGGACGAACCGCCACCGACGTACAGGTATGCCCAATTGCCTGCCCGTGCCATTCTGCCGATGTATATCGGCGGTCGGCAAGTGGTTAAAGCATAAATGTATTAAGATAAAAAACCTTCAGACTTTACAACCCCGCTTAGACTCCCTCCGTATTATTCTTGCTGAATGTAATATTGGCAGACATGTTTTTTGAAGACTGAACTCTGATCTTTAGTTCTTTCCATAGATTTTCTATTGGATTCAAGTCAGGTGATCGGCTGGGCCATTCTAGAAGCTTTATTTTCATTCTTTGAAACAATCGAGAGATTCCTTGGCTTTGTATTTGGGATCATCGTCTTTCTGAAATGTCCTCCCTCGTTTCTTATTCATCATCCTGGTAGACGGCAGCAGATTTTTATCAGGAATGTCTTGGTACATTTTTTCCATTCATCCTTCAATGATATGAAGTTTTCCAGTCCCGTATGCTGAAATACAGCCCCGCCCACACCATGAAGTTCCCGCCTATAAACCCCACTGTTGGTATGGGGGGTGTTTTTTGAGGTGATGTGACTCGTTAGTGTTACAAGGTCTCAGGTGTGAATGGGGAGCAGGTGTGTTAAATTTGGTGTTATCGCTCTCACTCTCTCATACTGGTCACTGGAAGTTCAACATGGCGCCTCATGGCAAAGATCTCTCTGAGGATCTGAAAAAAAAAATTGTTGCTCTACATAAAGATGGCCTAGGTTATAAGAAGATTGCCAAGACCCTGAAACTGATCTGCAGCACGGTGGCCAAGACCATCCAGCGGTATAACAGGACGGGTCCCCCCCCCCCCCCCCGCCTCGCCATGGTGCACTAAAGACGTTGAGGTCACGTGCTCAGTGTCATATCCAGAGGTTGTCTTTGGGAAATAGACATATGAGTGCTGCCAGAATTGCTGCAGAGGTTGAAGGGATGGGGGGTCAGCCTGTCAGTGCTCAGACCATACGCCGCACACTGCATCAAATTGGTCTGCATGGCTGTCGTCCCAGAAGGAAGCCTCTTCTAAAGATGATGCACAAGAAAGAGCCGCAAACAGTTTGCTGAAGACAAGCAGACTAAGGACGTGGATTACTGGAACCATGTCCTGTGGTCTGATGAGACCAAGATAAAGGTATTTGGTGTCAGATGGTGTCAGGCGTGTGTGGCGGCAACCAGGTGAGGAGGACAAAGACAAGTGTGTCTTGTCTACAGTCAGGCATGGTGGGGGGAGGGTCATGGTCTGGGGCTGCATGAGTGCTGCCGGCACTGGGGGGGCTACAGATCATTGAGGGAACCATGAATGCCGACATGTACTGTGACATACTGAAGCAGAGCATGATCCCCTCCCTTCAGAGACTGGACCGCAGGGCGGTATTCCAACATGATAACGACCCCAAACACCTCCAAGACCACCACTGCCTTGCTAAAGAAGCTGAGGGTAAAGGTGATGGACTGGCCAAGCATGTCTCCAGACCTAAACCCTAATGATCATCTGTGGGACATCCTCAAACGGAAGGTGGAGGAGCGCAAGGTCTCCAACATCCACCAGCTCCGTGATGTCGTCATGGAGGAGGGGAAGAGGACTCCAGAGGGAACCTGTGAAGCTCTGGTGACCTTCATGCCCAGGAGGGTTAAGGCAGTGCTGGAAAATAATGGCGGCCACACAAAATATTGACACTTTGGGCCCAATATGGTGATTTTCACTTAGGGGTGTCCTCACTTTTGTTGCCATTTTAGACATTAATGGCTGTGTGTTGAGTTATTTTGAGGGGACAGCAAATTTACACTGGTATACAAGCTGTACACTCACTACACAACATTGTAGATACAAAGGGCCATATTCTCAAATAATTTACGCCGGCGTATCAGCAGATACGCCGACGTAAGTCCGATCCTATGTTTAAGTGTATTCTCAAACTGAGATACACTTAAACATGCCTAAGATACGACGGCCTGCGCCGCTGTATCTTAGGCTGCAATATTTACGCTGACCGCTAGGTGGCGGTCAGCGTAGAATATGCAAATGACTAGTCACGCCGATTCTCTAACGTACGCTTGCCCGCCGTAGTGTTTTAACGTCGTTTCCGTAAGCGATACGCGGCGTAAAGATAAACATGCCCCCTAGGTGGCGTACTCAATGTTAAGTATGGCCGTCGATCCCGCGTCGAAATTTGAAAATTTAACGTCGTTTGCGTAAGTCGTCCGTGAATGGCGCTGGACGCCATTTACGTTACAGTCAAAACAAATGACGTCCGTGAGACGTCATTTAGCGCAATGCACGTCGGGTAATTTACCCGACGGAGCATGCGCATTACGATCGGCGCGGGAGCGCGCCCAATTTAAATGATCCACGCCCCCTACCAGGATCATTTGAATTAGGAGGGCTTACGCGGGTGGACTTTACGCGACGCCGCCGCAAGTTTACAGGTAAGTGGTTTGGGAATCAGGCACTTGCCACTTAAACTTGCGGCGGCATAACGTAAAGGACATACGTTCCGCCGCCTCAGATCTTTAAGAATATGGCCCAAAGTGTCATTTCTTCAGTGTTGTCACATGAAAAGATACCCACACAAATGTGAGGGGTGTACTTACTTTTGTGAGATACTGTATATAGATATAGTCAAAATAATTTCTGGATCCCAGATGTAATGACGGCTTTCCTCTCCGCAGCATTTAGTTAATAATGATGATTTATGGAGATCAGATAACAACACCCCCCCCCCCCCCCCCCGATGGTCATTAGAAAGACTTGGGTTGGACACAACGTATGCCGGTGTACGGAACGCCCTCTGGATTGCGATCAGATCACACTGACAAAGCGTTCCACATACACAGCGCAGATTAAAAGGAAAAGTTGGTCTCACTGAGATCCCTGAAAAGTTACTTTGTGACTTCAGATGAAAGCAAATGTCCCCGTAGAGGATGCAGCATGGGCCGCCGCCGCTGTTGTGATGTGACCGGTGTCAGGGCTAAACACATTTCTCTATTCATTTCATTCTCTGATCAATGTGAACCAAATCTTACATTTTTTATAACGATATAAACAGTGCCAAGCGCAAACATTAGTAGAATTTAAACGTAAAACGGCCCACACGCACCCGCCATCCACATAATGATTCCTCAGACCAGGCCACCTTCTTCCATTGTACAGAATCTTGGATCCCGCGCTGTGGTTATAGGTTTTGGCTCCTGCCTACCTCAGGAATCCCTCAGAAGTGAGATAATAGAGGACATGTATGGGGAGCGAGGGGTATGGATCTTATACAGCACAGTGCTGTGTGATTTGGCCCCTTCTATAACCTGAAATACCTGGCTGGCTCCCCCTGTAAACTGACCACGGTGTATCATGGCTGCTGAGCCCTGACACTGTGGTCAGTTTACGTGCCTCCGTCATCCGCTGTGTCCCCTGTCCTCAGCTGTCCTCTCTCCCCCCTCCCCTCCCTGCCTGTCAGCTAGTGAAAAAACAACTTCATGGATCCATATAGGTGCTTCCAATCCAAAGAGACTTGTGCATAGACAAACAGTGCAATATCGATCACTGGTGAGAGGTGGGTCAATTCCACTCATGCGCCCCCCTCAGATCCCCATTTTGCCGAAAGCTGCACCCCCTGCAGGGGTAGAAAGCTTTAAACATAAGCTGCTTCTGATCCTGTCTTCTTCCCTCCCACCTCCATCAAGAAGCCTTTCCTCCCCACCTCCACCAATGAGCCTTCTGTCCCAACCTCCGTCAATATGCCTTCCCTCCCCACCTCCATCAAGAGCCTTCCCTCCCCACCTCCATCAAGAGCCTTCCCTTCCCACCTACATCAATGAGCCTTCCCTCCCCCACCTCCATCATTGGGCCTTCCCTCCCCACCTCCATCAATGAGCCTTCCCTCCCCACCTCCACCAATGAGCCTTCCCTCCCCACCTCCATCAATGAGCCTTCCCTCCCCACCTCCATCAATGAGCCTTCCCTCCCCACCTCCATCAATGAGCCTTCCCTCTCCACCTCCATCAATGAGCCTTCCCTCTCCACCTCCATCAATGAGCCTTCCCTCCCCACCTCCATCAATGAGCCTTCCCTCCCCACCTTCATCAATGAGCCTTCCCACCCCACCTCCATCAATGAGCCTTCCCACCCCACCTCCATCAATGAGCCTTCCCTCCCCACCTCCATCAATGAGCCTTCCCTCCCCACCTCCATCAATGAGCCTTCCCTCTCCACCTCCATCAATGAGCCTTCCACCTCCATCAATGAGTCTTCCCTCTCCACCTCCATCAATGAGCCTTCCCTCCCCACCTCCATCAATGAGCCTTCCCTCTCCACCTCCATCAATGAGCCTTCCCTCCCCCCACCTCCATCAATGAGCCTTCCCTCCCTCACCTCCATCAATGAGCCTTCCCTCCGTCACCTCCATCAATGAGCTTTCCCTCCCTCACCTCTATCAATGAGCCTTCCCTCCCCACCCCTTATCAATGAGCTTTGGGTGCCCATGACCCCGTCTCTGGTTGGCTTTTTTTCATTCCTTGGACCACTTTTGGTTAGCACAAGAAGAAGGCGCACCGGCTTATAGCATTATCATAAAACTCTCTATTGACTAAAACCAAAGTTCACTCTACTCACAAAAGTACACAATAAAGCACATGTACATTACCATTATTCAGTGCCAACACTGTCCATCCGCGTGGCGTAGCTTACGCATTTCAAGGACGATGCTCTCTTCATCTGAGCGCACCTTTGATCATAGGGTTGAACTGCTTATGAATGGACCACTGGGCTAACAGGTGGTGAATATTGAGAACAGCAGAAAGAAGATCAACATCAATGACCCACCACTGGCCACACTGGTCAGACTTCAGCTGTTGGGACTGCATTGGCCTAAGACGCACTGCTTTCTACGTATGTTTAGGCGCTACCAGTCTGATTCCTACTTACTCCTATGTACTTATTTTTAATGCACAAAATCCCTGCAGCTTCTTGTTCCTCTATTTCAATGGTTCTTAACCAATGGGCTGTGGATCATTGCCAGCCTGTGGCCTGCCTCCTTTCAGGCCTCCAGCCAGCTTCAGATCCTACAAACTCCCACAGGGCCTACTAGTTTCCATAGTGCCCCCCAACCTTCCATAGTAGACCTCAGTGCCCCTCAGCCCCCACAGTACCCCCAAACCTCCCACAGTGCCACCCAGCTTTCCAAACGGCCACCTTGTCTTCCAAAAAGCACCCCAGCCCCCTGCAGAGACCTGACCCCCATAGTTTTCTCTAGCCCCATTCAGAAATCTCATCCCCTACAGGACCACCAATTTTATGACAGAAACCCCTGACCCCCTCCAGAACCCCCATCTCTTCACAATGCCTCCTAGTTTCCATAGTGACCCCCAACCATCCATAGTGGACGGCAGTGCCCCACCAGCCCCCAAATCTCCCACAGTTCCAGTGGCCCCCTTCAGTTTCCCCCAGTCTACTGAAGATCCTTCAGCCCTTCATAGTACCACCAACCTCCAACAGTGTCCCCCAACCTACCACAGCGCCCTGCAGGCTACTGCAGATATTTCAGCCTTTCATAGGTTTCCCGTCCTCCAACAGTGTCCTACACTGTCCTCAACTGCCCACCCACAGTGCATCTCATAGTGCGCTCCACCCTTGTATAATGGACCGTGTGCCCCTCAGCTCCCACAGTGCCTCCAAACCTCCCACAGTGCCACCCAGCCTCTTGCAATGTTTCCCAGTCTACTGCAGACCTGTTTGCCCCCTCCAGTTTCCTTAACCACACACAGTGCCCCCAGCTCTTGCAGCATTCTCCAGTCTCCCTCAGGGCCCCTGCAAAGTTCCCAGCCTCCTGGAGATCCAAGCCCCCTTCTAACCCCTATAGTTTTCCCCAGCCCCATTCAGAAATCTCATTCCCTACAGGACCACCAAGTTTACTACAGAAACCCCTGACCCCCTCCAGAACCCCCATCCCATCACAATGCCTCCAGTTTCCATAGTGACCCCCAACCATCCATAGTGGACTGCAGTGACCCCCCAGCCCCAAATCTCCCACAGTGCCCCTTCAGTTTCCCCCAGTCTACAGAAGATCCTTCAGCCCTTCATAGTACCACCAACCTCCAACAGTGTCCCCCAACCTACCACGGTGCCTCCCATCTCCCACCCTTCCATAGTGGACTACAGTGCTCCTCAGCCCCCAAATCTCCCACAGTTCCAGTGGCCCCCTTCAGTGTCCCCCAGTCTACTGAAGATCCTTCAGCCCTTCATAGTGCCTCCATTAGTGTCCCCCAATCTCCCACCCTTCCATAGTGGACCACAGCGCTCCTCAGCCTCCACCGTGCCCCCACACCTCTCAGTGCTGTCCAGCCTTCAAAGTGCCCGCAGGCCCCCTGAAGTGCCCCACAGTATACTTCATATCCTCCAGTCCTCCAAATGTCCCAGGTCCTGGTCTCGAAAGGGTTAAGAGCCCTTGTTCTGTTTGGTTTAATCACGTCTTTATGAATACCTGAGAGTCAGATTCACCTCTTTATAAATAGGTCCCTCTGGCCGGCTCCAGGTAACGATGCCCCTCATACGCAGTGCTTTGCTTCATCAGAGCAGCAGATGTGGAGTCTCTATAATATGGTAATATTTCACCTCTGCCAGGTGTTCGTAGCACGCCAGTGACGCCAGGGAACGCCACTCATTTTATAACTCTGCATATGGACGAGGTGTGATCACTCCGATGTCTGAAGGACGCTGTCTGGATAAAAACAGGCCGGGCATCTTCTTGTCCTTATATAACTCCAAGAATGGACTTATAAAGAGTCTGTGGTTTACTTCTGTCTATCCAGACCTATGTGCAGTAACCATGTCTGAATTCCCATGTATGCATGCATGTGCGGTCCTGCATTGTATGTAAACATGCATTATATGTGCATTGCCACTCATTCTGAAGCTCACACAGAGATTGCGGTACTCCCCCTGACAATGCCTCTGTAACGGAATGGCCCGTGATACCCAGAGACTTTTGAAGGATGTGGGGTACTACTGTGCCAGCTTCACTGATGACTCTTGTGTCTAGGGTCATCCTATGTCCAATAGGGGCATAGGATGACTGAGAACGGATATCATGAATTACATGAGATGGGACAGTAATGATGATTCATGTATTGCAGGATATCTTGAAATATTACAGGTGGTTAATTCTGACCCCAACAGGTCAATAGCAAAGTGACTCATTCATGTGGGGACACATAGGGCTAGATTCACATAGCCCGCCCTAGCTTTGCGGCGGCGTAGTGTAGCGTGTTTACACTACGCCGCCGTAAGTTAGCGAGGCAAGTACCTGATTCACAAAGTACTTGCCTGCTAAGTTACGGTGGCGTAGCGTGAATGTGGCAGGCGTAAAATAGGCTGAGGGGGCGTGTTTTATGCTAATTCGGGTTGACCTGACGTGATTGACGTTTTTTTTGGAACGGCGCATGCGCTGTCTGCCTACATATTTCAGTGTGCATTGCGGCCAAGTACGCCGCACGGTCCTATTGATTTTGACGTGGACGTAAATCCCTATTCACGGACGACTTACGCAAACGACGTAAAATTTTCAAATTTCAAAGCGGGAACGACGGCCATACTTAACATTGGCTACGCCACCTAGGGGGCATGTTTATCTTTAGGTGGCCTATCTCTTACGCAAACTGTGTATCTTTACTGCGACGGGCGGACGTACGTTCGTAAATAGGCGTATCTAGTGATTTACATATTCTACGCCAACCGCAATGGAAGCGCCACCTAGCGGCCAGCCTAAATATTGCACCCTAAGATAGGACGGCGCAAGCCGTCGTATCTTAGATAGGTTTAAGTGTATCTATGTTTGAGAATACACTTAAACTTAGGTCGGCGCAGATTCCGAGTTAGGTCGGCGTATCTACTGATACACCGACCTAACTCTTACTGAATCTAGCTAATAGACTGTTGAGGTGCTAATTAAGTCTACATGGCTGTAGTGATTAAAGCTGTGATTGTATTCTATTGTCTATTGTGTTAATTAAGTCTGGCTCCTAAGATATTTCATGGTGCTATGCCAACTAACCCTGTATTATGTGGAAGTTCTATTGATGATAATATGTGAGTCAACACACTCTAAAATGTAGCCAGATTCACATACATCGGCGTATGTTTAAGCGGGCGTAGCACAACTCATTTGAGCTACGGCAACGTAAAATAGAGAGGCAAGGCCAGTATTCACAAAGCACTTGCTCCCTAAGTTACGTCGGCGCAGCGTAAGTCTACTTGAATCTGGCTAATGATGTCTGCCATGTCAGCTATAGTAATTGATTCATATAGATTCGGTGCCAGAAAGTCTGTCTAAGATGTGGATTGAGGGGGACTCGTTAAGCACCCATTGTGTGATATTGTGGGTGGAGTGTGTCATTGTCCCTTTTCTTACTGCAGCATGCTTTGTAACTGTATATAAGAAAGCTAAGTTTACCATTAAAGTGTTCATTCGTTTTGGAACCAGAGAACAGAGCTTGTGTCTCGTTATTCTGGGGAATGGAATGGGTTGTGTCTGCTGGATTGTGGAGTGTCGGATAAGCTGTCGTGGGTTGGTGGAATGGAATATCGTAAACGGTGTTAACCCCTGACCCTTGCAGCCTCCATCTGCTTTGCTCTCCAGAAGGACAGCATCCTCTTTGTTCAGGCATCTTCCAGGGTTCACAATGTTTAAAAAATTCTACAGGTTGCATGTTCTAAATTACAGGGCTAGAATTATTGCTCTCGCTCTAACGATCGCGGCGATGCCTCACATGTGTGGTTTGAACGCGGTTTTCATATGCGGGCGCTGCTCGCGTATGCGTTCGCTTCTGCGCGTGAGCTCGTCGGGACGGGGGCAGGTTAAAAAATGATCCTGTCCTCAGGCCTTTCCGTGTGTTTCCGAGGCTTTCCGGCGCCCCCCGCAGGTTCACCAGAATCGGTGAGTTCATCAAATGATTACGTTCTTTTTATTCTGTTGAACTTATAAATGTTGAAGTCAAAAGTACCTTTAAAATATGGCTTCCTGGACTTCTAGTCACACAACTGTTAGGAGGGTCTTGCATGCTCTTGTTTCCTGTAGATCCCTGCTCTGCCACCTTTCTCTACCCCCTATAGGTCCCTGCTCTGCCACCTTTCTCTACCCCCTATAGGTCCCTGCTCTGCCACCTTTCTCTACCCCCTATAGGTCCCTGCTCTGCCACCTTTCTCTACCCCCCTATAGGTCCCTGTTCTGCCACCTTTCTCTACCCCCCTATAGGTCCCTGCTCTGCCACCTTTCTCTACCCCCCTATAGGTCCCTGCTCTGCCACCTTTCTCTACCCCCTATAGGTCCCTGCTCTGCCACCTTTCTCTACCCGCATTCACTTCAATGGCATGCAATACCACATGCGGACAAAGGTGGGGGGGAGGGGGGGCACCGGAGAGCCTCGGAAACACACGGAAAGGCCCGAGGACAGCTCGGCTGACCTCGGCGAAAGCATTTTTCTTACCCAACCCCGTCCTGACGAGCTTGCGCGCAGAAGCGAACGCATACGTGAGCAGAGCCTGCATATGAAAACAGTGTTCAAACCACACATGTGAGGTATCGTCGCGATCGTCAGAGCGAGAGCAATATTTCTAGCCGTAGACCTCCTCTGTAACTCAAAACATGCAACCTGTAGAATTTTTTAAACATCGCCTATGGAGATTTTTAAGAGTAAGTTTAACGCCATTCCACGAGCGGGGCGCAATTTTGAAGCCCTGACGTGTTGTGTATCAATTTACTCGACCTAACATTATCTTTCACTATATCAAAAAATTGGTCTAACTTTACTGTTGTCTTATTTTTTAATCCAAAAAAGTTTTTTGTTTTTTTTAAAGTGCGGTTGTAAGATCGCTGCGCAAATACGGTGTGACAAAAAGTATTGAAATGACCGCCATTTTATTCTCTAGGGTGTTAGAAAAAAAATGTATAATGTTTGGGGGTTCTAAGTAATTTTCGAGCAAAAAAAAATAGTTTTTATCTTGTAAACACTGGGGCAGATTCAGATAGAGATACGACGGCGTATCTCCCGATACGCCGTCGTATCTCTGAGTTCCGTCGGTCGGATCTATGCCCCTGATTCAGAGAATCAGGTTCCGCATAGATCTCCCTAAGATCCGACAGGTGTAAGTGACTTGCACCGTCGGATCTTAGGCTGCAATCTCACGCTGGCCGCTAGGTGGCGCTTCCATTTATATACGCGACGAATATGCAAATGAGGAGTTACGCCGATTCAGAAACGAACGTCCGCCCGGCGCTTTTTTTTTTACGTCGTTTGCGTTCGGCTTTTTCCAGCGTATAGTTACCCCTGTTATATGCGGCGTATCCTTTGTTAAGTATGGCCGTCGTTCCCGCGCCGAGTTTTGAATTTTTTACGTTGTTTGCGTAAGTCGTTCGCGAATACGGATGGACGTAATTTACGTTCACGTCGAAACCAACGACGTCCTAGCGACATCATTTAGAGCAATGCACGCTGGGAAATTTTAGGGACGGCGCATGCGCAGTTCGTTCGGCGCGGGGACGCGCCTGATTTAGATTTTACACGCCCCCTAGCCGCGGAATTTGAATTCTGCCAGGGGATTTACGATACGCCGCCACAACTTTAGAGGCAAGTGCTTTCTGAATAAAGCACTTGCCTCAAAAACTTGCGGCGGCGTAACGTAAATCAGATAGGTCAGCGGATCTTTAGATCCGCGTAACCTATCTGAATCTGGCCCACTGAGTCTGAAAAACAGGCTTGATCCTTAAGGCTGCATTCACATCTAGACGGACGAAATCGCGGCGTTTTGTCACCGCAAATCGCGGTAAAAATAGCGGCGTTTTGTACCGCGATTTGCGGCGACAAAACGCGGGTATTGTCCGCCTAGATGTGCCCCAAGATGACCCCCTCTATGGAGATGATTGCCATCTCCTAGCCGAACGCTCGAAGACGCCTGAAAAAAAGGTCCGGGACCTTTTTTCACGCCGCAGGCGACAGGCGTCCGGCGTTCGGCGTGGAGATGTGAACCATCTCCATAGAGGGACATGTATTTCCAGCCCTCTGGCGGCAGAAGCGTAGCGCTACAGGCGTAAAAACGCCTAGATGTGAATGGGGTCTTAGTGGTTAAAGAGGTTGTAAAGGTTTGTTTTTTATTTTCCTTTAAACATTGAAGGAAAAGGTAAGTGAACCAACAATGCACTCGCTTAAAGGAACCTATTTAGAAAATAAAAAAACAAACCTTTACAACCTCTTTAACCACTTAAGGACCGCCTACCGTCGATATACGTCGGCAGAATGGCACGGCTGGGCACATCAACGTATATGTACGTTGCCCTTTAAGCCCAGCCGTGGGGTCGGGCGCGTGCACGCAACCCGGTCCGAAGCTCTGTGACCACGGTCGTGGGACTCGCGGACCCGATCGCCGCTGGAGTCCCCGGAGCTGAAGAACGGGGAGAGCTGTGTGTAAAACACAGCTTCCCCGTTCTTCACTGTGGCGCCGTGATCGATCGTGTGTTCCCTGATATAGAGAATCACAATCGATGACGTCACACCTACAGCCACACCCCCCTACAGTTAGAAACAGACATGAGGTCACACTTAACCCCTTCAGCGCCCCCTTGTGGTTAACTCCCAAACTGCAATTGTAATTTTCACAGTAATCAGTGCATTTTAAATGCATTTTTTGCTGTGAAAATGACAATGGTCCCAAAAATGTGTCAAAATTGTCCGATGTGTCCGCCATAATGTCGCAGTCACGAAAAAAATAAATAAATAAATAAATAAAAAATCGCTGATCGCCGCCATTAGTAGTAAAAAAATAAAAAAATTATGAATAAAAATGCAATAAAACTATCCCCTATTTTGTAAACGCTAAAACTTTTGCGCAAACCAATCAAAAAACGCTTATTGCGTTTTTTTTTACCAAAAATAGGTAGAAGAAACTGAGGCCTAAACTGAGGGAACATTTTTTTTTTATATATATGTTTTTGGGGATATTTATTATAGCAAAAAGTAAAAAATATTGAATTTTTTTTAAAATTGTCGCTCTATTTCTGTTTATAGCGCAAAAACTAAAAACCGCAGAGGTGATCAAATACCACCAAAATAAAGCTCTATTTGTGGTAAAAAAAGGACGCCAATTTTGTTTGGGAGCCACGTCGCACGACCGCGCAATTGTCAGTTAAAGCGACACAGTGCCCGAATCGCAAAAAGGGGCAGGGTCCTTAACCTGCATAATGGTACGGGGGGCTGAAGTGGTTAAGTGACCAAGCACGCCATTTTTTTTTTTTTTTTGCACTCAGCAAATGAAAAGTCCTGGGCCGCCTCCCACATGGAAACCAGCAGGGACGCGATCTTCTGACAGGCAGTAAATTCATCTGCATTGGGTGTCCTTGGGAAATCTTGGCGAATATCTTGAATTTTTCTGGGACGTGTTTTGCATGAGCCTTAATGAGGAACGTACAGGAAGGACGCCCCGTTCCGAGGGCTCAGCTAATTAAGTGCAGTTAACATGTAAAAAGTTCATGTTTCCTGGACGGGCGCCTGGCGAAAGCGAGGAAAGATCGCCTCGGAATTAGTGAACTGCGGGCTGGTTAAGAAGTCTATCGTCTTCTGGTCGCCGGCCAAAGCTCTTACGTCAGGGCCTGATCCTCCCAGGGAATGGCGGCATCGAACCAGTGGGCCCACTGCCAACCATGTCCACTTAGCTGTGATTGCCTCTTACAACATCCCACAATCCCCGTTTTATTTAGTAATGTGACATTGAAAGACGTGGGGGGGGCGGGGGGCGAAGTGACCGGGAGGAGAAGAGTTTCATTATACGATGTGACTTTGTCCTACCGGTAGGTCCAAATAGGATCTCCGACTCGGAAGTCAGCGCAGCCCACCACATAACCAGGACGGAATGACCGGCGCACCAAACCGTCCTTCGTAAATAACATTTTACTTAACCACTTCAATACCAGGCATTTTCACCCCCTTTCTGCCCAGGCCGATTTTCAGTTTTCGGCACTGCGTCGCTTTAACTGACAATTGCGCGGTCGTGCGACGTGGCTCCCAAACAAATTTGGCGTCCATTTTTCCCCACAAATAGATCTTTCTTTTGGTGGTATTTGATCACCTCTGCGGTTATTTTTTGCGCTATAAACAAAAATAGAGCGACAATTTAAAAAATATTTTTTACTTTTTGCTATAATAAATATCCCCCCAAAAAAACATAAAAAAAAACCAACATTTTTTTTCCTCAGTTAAGTCCGATACGTATTCTTCTACCTATTTTTGGTAAAAAAAAAAAATCACAATAAGCGTTTATTGATTGGTTTGCGCAAAAGTTATATGGGCAGATCCACATACATACGCTGCGCCCGGCGCAGATGTAAGATACGCTACGCCGCTGTAACTTACTTGGCTTTGGTTTGAATCCTCAACGAATTTGCGCCGTAAGTTACGGCGGCGTAGTTTATCTCTCGCGGCGTAAGGGCGCGGAATTCAAATTGGGCGGGTAGGGGGGCGCGTTTCATTTAAATGAAGCGCGTCCCCGCGCCGAACGAACTGCGCATGCCCTGTCCTTCAAAACTCCCAGGGTGCATTGCTCCAAATGACGTCGCAAGGACGTCATTGTTTTCAACGTGAACGTAAATGGCGTCCAGCCCCATTCACGGACGACTTACGCAAACGACGTAAAATTTTCAAAATTAGACGCGGGAACAACGGCAATACTTAACATTGAGTACGCCACCATATAGCAGCCTTAACTATACGCCGGAAAAAGCCGAACGGAAACAACGTAAAAAAAATGCGACGGCCGCTCGTACGTTCGTGGATCGTCGGAAATAGCTAATTTGCATACTCGACACGGATTACGACGGGAACGCCACCTAGCGGACACCGAAAAATTGCATCTAAGATCCGACGGCGTACGAAGACAGATGCCGTCGTATCTTGTTTTGTGGATACCAAAACAAAGATACGACGCGGGAAATTTGAAATTAGGCGGCGTATCAAGAGATACGCCGCGTAATTTCTTTGAGGATCTGCCCCATAGCGTCTACAAAATAGGGGATAGTTTTATGGCATTTTTATTAATATATTTTTTTTTTTACTAGTAATGGTGGCGATTTGCGATTTTTATCATGACTGCAACATTGCGGCGGACACATCGGACACTTTTGACACCATTTTGGGACCACTGTCATTTGTACAGCGATCAGTGCTATAAAAATGCACCGATTACTGTAAAAATTACACTGGCAGTAAAGGGGTTAACCTTTACTGCGTGCTGAAGGGGTTAAGTGTGTCCTAGGGAGTGATCCTAACTGTTAGGGGGCGTGGCTTGCCATGGCACGTCACTGATCGCTGTTTCCGATGAGAGGGAACAGACGATCAGTGACATGTCACTAGGAAGAACGGAGAGATGTTGTGTTCACACCGACATCTCCCTGTTCTTCAGCTCCGTGACCCGATCGCGGGACACCGGCGGACATCGAGTCCACAAGTCCCGTGGGCAAGGCGACGCGCGCACAACCACGCGGTGGCAAATTAAAGGGGTCTTATATATACACGTCCATGTGCGCAGCCGTGCCATTCTGTCAACGTAAATACTCGTGCGGCGGTCGGCAAGCGGTTAAAGATTAATTCCTGGAATGGCAATTTGTTACATTGGTCAAGTGTCACATCATTGTGAAGTGGAAGGAAAATGATAAATGATACAAATAAATAAGTGTGGGGGGGGGGGCATTTGTATGGCGCCCCCCGGAGTCAATACTTTGTAGAACCCCCTTTCTCTACAAGTCTTTTTGGGGGGGTCTCTACCAGCTTTGCACATCTAGAGAGGAACATTTCTGCCCATTCTTCTTCTCTGTAAAATATCTCAAGCTCTGTCAGATTGGATGGAGAGCGTCTGTGATCAGCGATTTTCAAGTCTTGCCACAGATTCTCCATGGGATTTAGGTCTGGACTGTGACTGGGCCATTCTAACACATGAATAGGCTTTGATCTAAACCATTCCATTGTAGCTCTGGCTGTACTTTAGGGTCGTTGTCCTGCTGGAAGGTGAACCCCCCCCCCCCCCCCCCCGATCTCAAGTCTTTTGCAGACTCTAACAGGTTTTCTTCTAAGATTGTCCTGTATTTGTCTCCATCCATCTTCCCATCAACTCTGACCAGCTTCCCTGTCCCTGCTGAAGAAAAGCATCCCCACCACAAGATGCTGCCACCACCATGTTTCACAGTGGGGATGGTGTGTTCAGGGTGATGTGCAGTGTTAGTTTTCCGCCACACATAGCAGCCAAAAAGTTGAATTTTGGTGTCATGTGACCAGAGCCCCTTCTTCCACATGTTTGCTGTGTCCCCTCCCCCACATGGCTTCTCACAAACTGCAAACAGGACTTCTTATGTCTTTCTTTCTCCAATGTCTTTCTTCTTGTCACTCTTCCATAAAGGGCAGATTTGTGGAGAGACCACTAATAGTTGTGCTGTGGACAGATTCTCCCCCCTGAGCTGTGGATCTCTGCAGCTCCTCCAGGGTTACCATGGTCCTCTTGGCTGCTTCTCTGATGAATGCTCTCCTTGCCCGGCCCGGTCAGTTTAGGTGGACGGCCACGTCTTGGTAGGTTTGCAGTTGTGCCATACTCTTCCCATTTTCCGATGATGGATTGAACAGAAGCTCCGTGAGATCTTCAAAGCTTGGGAGATTTTATTATATAACCTAACCCTGCTTTATACTTCTCCACAACTTTATCCCTGACCTGTCTGGTGTGTTCCTCGGCCTTCATGATGCTGTTTGTTCACTAAGGTTCTCTAACAAACCTCTGAGGGCTTCACAGAACAGCTGTATTTATACTGAGATTAAATGACACACAGATGGACTCTATTTACTAATTAAGTGACTTCTGAAGGCGATTGGATCCCCTAGATTTTAGTTATCAGAGTAAAGGGGGCTGAATACAAATGCCCCTCCCCCACACACTTTTCACATATTTATTTGTAAAGAGAACCATTTATAATTTTCCTTCCACTTCACAATTATGTGACACTTTGGGCCAGATTCACATTGATCAGCGGATCTTTAGATCCGTGTGACCTATGTGATTTAAGATCCGCTGCCGCAAGTTTGAGAGGCAAGTGGGTAATTTACAAAACACTTACCTCCAAACTTGCGGCGGCGGATCGTAATTCCCCCGGCGGAATTCAAATTCCGCGGCTAGGGGGAGTGTACTATTTAAATCAGGCGTGTCCCTGCGCCGATTTAAATGCGCATGAACCGTCCGCAAATTTTCCCGGCGTGCATTGCTCGAACTGACGTCGCTAGGACGTCAGTGGTTTCGGCGTGAGCGTAACTTGCGACGCGCGGTTTTGTGAATCGGCGTACGCAAACGACGTAAAAAAAAATAAATAAATCGACGCGGGAACGACGGCCATACTTAACATTGGCTGCGCCTCATAGAAGCAGGGGTAAGTATACGCCGGGAAAACCGCTACGTAAACGTCGTAACACTGCGTCGGGCCCGCGTACGTTCGTGAATTGGCGTATCTCGCTGATTTATATATTTCTTAAACACAACCCTATAGATCTATATTAACCCTATAGACTATTTTATGGGTTTAGTGCAGGCAGGATCTATAATAAGCCCATAAAATCGCGCTGTCCAGACTTGTAGCGAAGCTTCGCGCTCCTTGCAGCTCAATTTCCTTCTTTATTTCCATCAAAAAAAAGAAGAAAAGAAAAAAAAATTGAATAATTAATCTGTTATTTTTGATCACCTGCTGGGCAATCGAGTCGGTGAAACCTCAGGAGGAACGCAGTGAATTGCGCGAATGTTTATTTCCTCACATTGCTCGACGGGTTGCTTGTTTTCGAAGGACTTCAATTTGATGGTAATTTTCTTTTTCAATCTGATGAATTTATTTCAGACGACGACGCCCACTCACATCCAGGAAACAGAATTCAGCTGCCCGAGGGCCAATGCCAGGGGCGAGACGTAGAGCCACTGTTATGTATGCGCAGCCCTCAAAATTGACGCTCGCCTGCTCGCATTTTGCGAGTAAATTTTGAGGGCTGGCGAGTGTGGGCTGCCTGGGAGCAAGGGGGGGGGGGGAGCAAGGAGAGGGGCCGCCGCCGCCCCGCCTGGTTGTTCAAAGCGCGGGGAACATAACAGCTTTCAATTCAATAGTCGTGTTCCCCGCCGCGAGCCGCCATATACAGCCCCTCCCCCTTGTCCGGGCACTCCTAGGATTGGACGGGTGATCTGTCTATCAAAGATTCCCGGACGAGGGGGGAGGGGCTGTATATGGCGGCTGGCTTTGAACAACCAGGCGGCGGCGACTCCTCTCCTCCTCTCACTCAGCACAGGTAGGCTGCAATGGGGACACTAGCTGCTATGGGGACACTGGCTGCAATGGGGACACTGGCTGCAATGGGGACATTTTGCTGCAATGGGGACATTTTGCTGCAATGGGGACATTTTGCTGCTATGGGGACATTTTGCTGCTATGGGGACACTGGCTGCTATGGGGACACTGGCTGCTATGGGGACACTGGCTGCTATGGGGACACTGGCTGCTATGGGGACACTGGCTGCTATGGGGACACTGGCTGCTATGGGGACACTGGCTGCTATGGGGACATTTTGCTGCACTGCACCTCGCCGCCATAACTAGTAAAAAATAAATATTAATACAAATGCCATAAAACTATCCCCTATTTTGTAGACTCTATAACTTTTGCGCAAACCAATCAATAAACGCTTATTGCGATTTTTTTACCAAAAATATGTAGAAGAATACGTATCGGCCTAAACTGAGGACGAAAATGGCTTTTTAAAAAAAAAAAAAAAAAAAAAATGGGGGATATTTATTATAACAAAAAGTAAAAAACATTGCAGTTTTTTTTCAAAATTGTCGCTCTATTTTTGTTTATAGCGCAAAAAATAAAAAACCGCAGAGGTGATCAAATACCACCAAAAGAAAGCTCTATTTGTGGGGAAAAAAGAACGCCAAATGAATTTGGGAGCCACGTCGCACGACCGCGCAATTGTCAGTTAAAGCGACGCAGTGCTGAATCACAAAAAATGGCCCGGTCATTGGGCAGCCAAATCTTCCGGGGGCTGAAGTGGTTAATCACCACTGGGTTTTTTAATTTTTTGCTAAATAAAAAAAATAAAAAGAGACCGAAAATTTGGGGGATTTTTTTTTTCTGTGTTTCGGTTATAAAATTTAGCAAATAATCTTTCTTCATAGATTTAGGCCACAATGTATTCTTCTCCATTTCTTTGGTGACAATAACCCGAGTCAATGGCCCAGATTCAGTAAGAATTGCGCATAAATTACGGAGGCACAGGGCAACGATTTTGCCCTGCGCCCCCGCAAATTTGCGTTGCTGCCCTCGATTCACGGAGCAGTAGCTCTGTAAATTGCGAGGGCGTGCCGGCAAAATTGCCCAGCGTAAGCGCGCGCAATTTAAATGATCCCGCAGTGGGGCGGGAATCATTTAAATTAGGCGCGTTCCCGCGCCGATCGTAAAGCGCATGCGCCGTCGGGAAACTTTCCCGACGTGCATTGCGGCAAATGACGTCGCAAGGACTTCATTTGCTTCAAAGTGAACGTGAATGGCGTCCAGCGCCATTCACGAATCACTTACGCAAACGACGTGAAATTCTAATTTCACGACGCGGGAACGGCGGGTATACTTTAGCATTGGCTGCCCCTACTATTAGAAGGGGCAGCCTTACGCTAAAGACGCCGTACGGAAACTCCGTAACTTGCGTACGCAGGGCCCGCGCAACATTGTGAATCGGTGTTAGTATGCAATTTGCATACTATACACTGAGCGCAATGGGAGCGCCCCCTAGCGGTCATCGCAAGAATGCAGCCTAAAATCAGCGTGGCATAAGAGCCTTATGCCACGCAGATTTTAGGCTGCAGTCGGCGTAACGAGTTCTCTGAATCAGGAGCACTCGTTACGCCGGCGCAAGCAAGCAATTGCGCTGCGTAACTATGGTTACGCAGGCGCAATTGCTCTCTGAATCCGGGCCAGTGTCTATTATTTAGTCTGTAGGAAAGTTAAAGAGTCCACAATGTATAGGATGTACAGTATTTCACAAAAGTAAGTACACCCCTCACATGTCAGTAAATATTTTCTTTTCATGTGACAACACTGAAGAAATTACACTTTGGTGTAGATTCAGGTATCTGCGCCTGATCTTACGGCGGCACAGCGTATCGTATTTACGCTACGCTGCCGCAATTTACAGGAGCAAGTGCAGTATTCACAAAGCACTTGCTCCGTAAGTTGCGGCGGCGTAGCGTAAATGGGGCCGGCGTAAGCCCGCGTAATTCAGATGTGTAAGGGGGGGCGTGTTTTATGTTAATGTGTGTTGACCTGATGTGATTGACGTTTTGTACAAACGGCGCATGCGCCGTCCGTGTACATATCCCAGTGTGCATTGCTCCAAATGACATCGCAAGGACGTCATTGGTTTAGACTTGAACGTAAATTACCTCCAGCCCTATTCGCGAACGACTAAAAAATTCAAAAATCGAAGCGGGAACGACGTCCATACTTAACATTGAGTGCGCCTCATAGAAGCAGGCACAATGTTACGCCGGAAAAAGCCTTACGCAAACGACGTAAAAAAATCCGCCGGGCGCACGTACGTTTCTGAATCAGCGTATCCAGCTCATTTGCATATTCTACGCTGAAATCGACGGAAGCGCCACCTAGCGGCCAGCGTAAATATGCAACCAAGATACGACGGCGTAGGAGACTTACGGCGCTCGTATCTTAGCCCAATTTAAGCGTATCTGGTTTCCAGAATACGCTTAAATTTACGACGGCGCAGATTCAGAGTTACTACGGCGTATCTACTGATATGCCAGCGTAACTCGCTCTGAATCTGGCCCTTTGTATCTACAATGTTGTGTAGTGAGTGTACAGCTTGTATAACAGTGTAAATTTGCTGTCCCCTCAAAATAACTCAACACACAGCCATTAATGTCTAAACCGCTGGCAACAAAAGTGAGTACACCCCTAAGTGAAAATGTCCACATTGGGACCAAAGTGTCAATATTTTGTGTGGCCGCCATTTTTTTCTAGCACTGCCTTAAAGGGGTTGTAAAGGAAAAAAAACAATTCACCTTAATGCGTTCTATGCATTAAGGTGGAAAAAACATCATATGATGACCCCCCCCCCCCCCCGATCCCCCGTTTTATTTACCTGACCCTCACAGTGATGTGGCGCGGCGGCCGCATTGTAAACTCCCGCCTTATGGAGCCTGCAGAACTTATGATGGATGTCACACGTCCCGGCATTGGACCAGTAGGACGTCCATCGTAGGCACTGCAGGCTCCAGAAGGCGGGACCTGCTATGTCACTCGGCAGCACCCGGCAGCGCTCGGGATCAGATCGTTCCCCGCTGGGCAGCGGTGCTTGGGGCTAACAACTAGACGGTGCGTGCCTGAGACCCAGGGCTTTTCGGTGACCCATTCGGGGCTCCAGCCCCACCTAGCCCCCCCCTCTCGACGCCACTAACAGCCACGTTAAAAATGCCCAGTGTGCATGAGGCCTCAGTCTAGGACATAATAGGGAATGTGTACTGCTATGGGTCCAGGCGCACGGCTGTGTTGCGGTCAGTACCCCCTCCCCCTCATTACATAGAGTTATATGAGCTGTACCAAGAAAAATCTGCGTCCGCGGTCTGATTCTGAAAATATTTTACAACCTCGACCTTCAGTCATTCAGAATGTTCACCTCACCTCCGGAGGAACGTTCACGTGTATATCTGTATTATGTCAGATGCAATGCGGATAATCTATTTTTGCGCAGGATCTGTCGGTTTTCTCCCTGCGTGATCCCCCCGTACATTTCTACACCTGAAGGCCCAAGTCCTAACTCCAAAAAAAAAAAAAAAATTATGAAAACAATAACATATACAAGTCCGACACAAGTCATATTGTAATCGAATGTTATTAACCACTTCAGCCCCGGAGGATTTGGCTGCCCAATGACCAGGACATTTTTTTGCAGTTCGGCACTGCGTCGCTTTAACTGACAATTGCGCGGTCGTGCGACGTGGCTCCCAAACAAAATTGACGTCCTTTTTTCCCCTCTGCGGTTTTTATTTTTCGCGCTATAAACAAAAATAAAAAAGAGCAACATTTTTGAAAAAATAAAAAACACAATTAGCTGGATTCAGGTAGACCTGCCTAACGTTAGGCAGGCGTAGCGTATCTCATATACGCTACGCCGCCGTAAGTTAGAGAGGTAAGTGCTGTATTCACAAAGGTGGCGGCGTAGCGTAAATGTCCCGGCCTAAGCGCGCCTAATTCAAATTGTGAAGAGGTGGGCGTGTTTTATGCTAATGGATCGTGACCCGACGTGATTGACATTTTTAACGAACGGCGCATGCTCCAAATTACGCCGCAAAGACTTATTGGTTTCGACGTGAACGTAAATTACGGCCAGCCCCATTCACGGACGACTTACGCAAACGGCGTAAAAAATTTAAAATTTGACGCGGTTCCGACGTCCATACCTGCGCCATCTTTTTGGTGGAATATCTTTAGGCTATATATCTTTGACTTTTTGCTATAATAAATATCCCAATAAAAAAAAAAAAAAAAAAAGTTTTCCTCAGTTTAGGACGATATGTATTTTTTTTTACCGAATTTTGGTTAAAAAAATAAAAAAAATCGCAATAAGCGTATATTTATTGATATGCGGAAACATTTTTATTACTAGTAATGCCGATGATCTGCGATTTTTTTGTGGTATTGCGGCAGACAGGTCAGACACTTTTGACCAGGGCGGCCATCAGGAATTATGAGGCCCCTTACACAGCTTCAAAAAAAAATAAAAAAAAGTGGGGGGGGGTTGCCATCCGGGGCCCTGGGGACCTCTGGGCCCTTTAATAAAAAGAAAAAAAAAGAAAGGGAAAAAATATATATATTAAAACATTTTTATAAAAAAAAGGGGGATTGCCATCCAGGGCCCTGGGGACCTCTGGCCCTTTAATAAAAAAAAAACAAAAAAAAAAATATATATATATATATATATATATATATATATAAAAAAAATACATTTTTTTTTATAAAAAATAAATAAATAAGGGGGTTTGCCATCCGGGGCCCTGGGGACCTCCGGGCCCCTTACAAAAAAAAAGAAGGGGGTTGCCATCCGGGCCCCTTACAGGTGTACTGCCTGTATCCCCCTGATGGTGACACATTTTTGGGACCATTGACATTTACAGAGCTATTGGTGCTATACAAATGTCATCTAAATCAAAAGGTGTGACCTTTGACCTGCGTAGGAGGAAACCAAAAAAGTAATGATAATCAGCCTTAATTACCTCCTTCCTTCCCTTCTCCTTTAGCTATTATTTTTTTTCTACCTTTTTCTTTCTTTTTCGTTCATTTTGATTGTTACATTTTATTTTTTTTCTGTCACAAACCAAGAAAATAGAAATGCGAACAATCAAGAAAAAAAACTATTTTCCCCAATTTGCAAAAAGCTTTTGCGTACTTTGTACCAGAAACATCAATTTAGTGTCATTTTAAACTAAACAATAAAGTAAAACGACTTTTCTTGAGATCTAAACTGTGGCGAGTGCAGGAAATGATGACGTCTCTCTCTCTCATCTCTCATATCTCTCTCTCTCATATCTCTCTCTCATATCTCTAATCTCTATCTCTCATCTCTCTCTCTCTCTCTCTCTCTCTCTCTCTCTCTCTCTCTCTCTCTCTCTCTCTCTCTCTCTCTATCTCATCTCTCTCTCTCTCTCTCTCTATCTCATCTCTCCCTCTCATATCTCTCTCATATCTCTCTCTCTCATATCTCTCTCATATCTCTCTCTCTCATATCTCTCTCATATCTCTCTCTCTCATATCTCTCTCATATCTCTCCCTCTCATATCTCTCTCATATCTCTCTCTCTCATATCTCTCTCATATCTCTCTCTCTCATATCTCTCTCATATCTCTCTCTCCTCATTCTCTCTCTCCTCATTCTCTCTCTCTCCTCATTCTCTCTCTCTCTCTCTCTCTCTGTGCACGGGAGCCAATCAGCTCCTAGCTTCATCTTGTTCTATTAAGCTTTGGCAATGAAACCTGGAAGGCGATTGGTTTCTATGCAGAGCTGCAGCAGATTCGGCACTCTCCAGTTTTGATAAACCCCCCCCCCCCCCCCCATGTGTCAGTGGGTGAGAGAAGAGCGGGGTGGGGGGAGTTGGGGGGTTCTCTATGTTAGAATACAAACAGCGTCAGAATCAGAATGGCAGAGGACAGCAGGAGTGTGATCATAAATGGCAGGGTGGTTATAGACAGCAGTGTGTCAGTGGATGGCAGTTGTGTCACTAGGGGCAACGTGTCAGTAGGGGGGCAGAGTGTCAGGGGGGGGCAGAGCGTCAGTAGGGGGGCAGAGCATCAGGGGGGGGCAGAGCGTCAGTAGGGGAAGGAGTATCAATAGGGGGCAGAGCGTCAGTAGGGGGGCAGAGCGTCAGTAGGGGGGCAGAGCGTCAGTAGGGGGGCAGAGCGTCAGTACCCAACCATACACACCTACCCAACCATACACACCTACCCAACCATGCACACCTACCCAACCATGCACACCTACCCAACCATGCACACATACACACCTACCCAACCATGCACACCTACCCAACCATGCACACATACACACCTACCCAACCATGCACACCTACCCAACCATGCACACATACACACCTACCCAACCATGCACACCTACCCAACCATACACACCTACCCAACCATACACACCTACCCAACCATACACACCTACCCAACCATGCACAGAAATTCATTCTAGGGACTAAAAATAATGATTATTGATGAGTATGATTCTAAACACAGCGGCCCATAGAAACCAGCACTGTGAGCCATACCATGTATTTTTTTTCTCTGGATCTTACAGGTCCCCCCAGGCACCATTTTATGGTCTGTCCCAATCCCGGTCCCCTTTGTTGGACAGCTTGGCCCACACCGAAATGTATAAAAAAAGAAGGAGGAGAAGGAATTTGCATGGTGAATATATTGGAGGTATTACCCCCCCACACAGGTACTAGAATACAATTGCTTTCCCTGAGTGTTACTATAATAACCCCCATCGGCGTCCCGGGGGCGGCAGGCCAGCCCTACACCTTTCTTCAGTGTGGATTGTAACATCGACTTGGATGCGGCAGAAATCGGACGCGGTTGAGTTGTTTTGCGAACGCAGCGCCCATCTCTGAAGCCGAATCAGCGCAGCGTGAAGCGCCGCAGAGCCGAGGCTGCTCCCGAAGGGTTAATCAGTGTAGATTCCTTCCGCTCAAGCAAACCTCGGCGGCGGCGGCGATTGTAGATTTGATGAATCACCCTATTAAGAGGGAAAGCGTGCCTTCCATAGAGGCGAGTGTAAATACGGAAATCGCCATCCGAGCGCACCCAAAACACATCTGTTACTAACGCACGCAGCCACTTACAACGTGGGCTGCATTTTCCTGCTACCAGGCGCACGGGATGCCAACCTAAGACAAGTATTGAACTCACTGACAGCGGACATGTACAGGCAAGAGGTTTGGAAAGGCTCAACCATGGCACAGGGAGGGGGTACAGATTGCAGAGTGAGATATAAATACCCAGCAGGGCTGGCGGAGAATTGGCGAGGGGTTGGCAGTCCCTCTGGGATGTGCGTTGGCAACGTTGGCGGGTAATTCAGGAATAAAAACGCTGGCACGGCCCGCTGCTGTCTGGTAGGATATAATTACACCTGGCAGGACAACAACCTGAGACAGAGAAGACGGGGTGCCAACATCCTCGAATGGCATCACAGACGCCACGCCGTGCTCACCGGACGAGGAGCAGGTTGTGGAAACTGGACCGCAAGGCGCCAACATAACCCAATGCCAACATAATACACTATATACATCAATACATTATATCAGGGTGGATTTAAATAAATTATATTTTTTTAATGGGCAACTGTCATCTCTGTCCCTCAGGGGCTCCTCCTCTAACCCGCTGTTGGCCCCCACCTCTGACCCACTGTGGCCCCTTCTCTGACCTGCTGTTGGCCCCCTCCTCTGACCCGCTGTCGGCCCCCTCCTCTGACCCGCTGTCGGCCCCCTCCACTGACCTGCTGTTGGCCCCTGCTCTGACCGGCTGTGGCCCCTCCTCTAAACCGCTGTTGGCTCCTTCTCTGACCCGCTGTTGGCCCCTGCTCTGACCGACTGTGACCCCTCCTCTAAACCGCTGTCGGCCCCCTCCTCTCTGACCTGCTGTCGGCCCCCTCCTCTCTGACCCGCTGTCGGCCCCCTCCTCTCTGACCCGCTGTCGGCCCCCTCCTCTGTGACCCGCTGTCGGCCCCCTCCTCTCTGACCTGCTGTCGGCCCCCTCCTCTCTGACCCGCTGTCGGCCCCCTCCTCTCTGACCCGCTGTCGGCCCCCTCCTCTGTGACCCGCTGTCGGCCCCCTCCTCTGTGACCCGCTGTCGGCCCCTTCCTCTGTGACCCGCTGTCGGCCCCCTCCTCTGTGACCCGCTGTCGGCCCCCTCCTCTGTGACCCGCTGTCGGCCCCCTCCTCTGTGACCCGCTGTCGGCCTCTGACCCACTGTTGACTCACCAACAGTCCCATTCACTTTAATGGGACGGCTGGTAATGCGGCAGTGACACAACAAGGTGAGGGACGTGGCGGCAGCAGGTGAGTGGACCTGTTAGCGGGTGCTGCCATGATGGATCTTTGAAATGACAGGTGCTCTTTAAATGTAAGGACTCATTTTCTTGCTGGTAGTTAGAATCTTTAATATTTGCAAACAAAATGAAGGTTTCCCATTTAGAATAATAAGCTATCAGGTTAGTAAAACAGCGATATCAGAACCCATTCAATCATACAGTTTGTAGTGTACATAGATTTGCAAAACAATGGGATAAAGGAATATTCCTGAACTTTGTTATTTTTTATGGTTACTGTGGAATTGTGTGAATGCATCAATGCAGTGACTGTTATCTCAGCTTGGATTCATTGAATGAGTTTAGCAAAAATGTAAATATTGCAGAATGTACAGCCTCATGCTACATAACTAAGCTCCACTTCATGCTGAATAAATTAAAATGAATAATGTATCTCAAATAGAAAAAATATCTTTAGATTGTTTACCCCAGAACAACATTTTATTAAAATACATTTGTAATATCATATTTTATTAAGTTTTTTTTTTTACTTTACACAATTTCCACTCACAGGTCCCTCATGTATGTCATTTATCCAAATACTTTTAAACAATTTTGTTATTATTCCAGAACTCAAATTCCTCCTTTGGGACAACCCATACAGCCTAAATAATCAAGGGGGAAAAAAAACACCAGACTAAGAGAAAAAAAAAAAAAAAAAAGCAAGATATCCGAATATTTTTCGAATACCAAAAGGATTCAAATACATTTGATAAAAATACCCCCCAAAAAAAATCTATTTAAATCTATATTAAAAAAAAAAAAAAAAAAAATAAGATAAATACACATTATGGGCCAGATTCACGTATGGGGGAAGTTCGAGCGGGCGTAGCGCAGCTCATATGCGCTACGCCAACGTAACGTAGAGAGGCAAGGCCACTATTCACAAAGCACTTACTCCGTAAGTTACGGCGGCGGCGTAGCGTAAATGGTGCCGGCGTAAGCCCGCCTAATTCAAAGTAGGCAGGTAGTGGGCGTGTTGTATTAAAATGAATCGTGACCCCATGTAAATGAAGCGCCGAACGAACGGCGCATGCTCAGAGTCACGTTGAATTTACTCCCTAAGATACGCCGGCTTAATTCATAAGACGTGAACGTAACCTACGCCCAGGCCCCATTCACGTACGACTTACGCAAACGACGGAAAATCCGACGGCAGTTCCGACGTTCATACCTATACATGACTTAGACCAGCTATTTGGTGGTTTATCTTTACGCCGGACGTACGCCTTACGTAAACGGCGCAGCTTACTGCGACGAGCGCAAGTACGTTCGTGAATCGGCGTATCTAGGTCATTTACATATTCGACCCGTAAATCAATGGAAGCGCCCAGCGTAAATATGCGCCCAAGATACAATGGCGTAGGAGACTTACGTCGGTCGGATGGAGCCGAAATTCGGGCATATCTCCTTTGCAGAATCAAGCGCATAGATACGACGGCGCATGCGTGGACTTACGCGGCGTATCATTAAATACGTTGGCGTAAGTCTTTGTGAATCTGGCCCTATATATCATATAAAATAAATCATCGATATATCTCTACCAAGGGCTCATTATCTACAATGTACCCAGTATGGCCCATATATATTTATCTCCATCTATCTATATAGATATATATATATCATAAAATATATCTATACACCTGTTTCGGGGCCTCATTATCGACAATGTGTCCGATGCTCCATATATAATACAATGCATACATCACATGAAAAACAGAAATCTATGAACTTATATTGGGGGCTTATTATCTACAATGTATCCGATGCTCCTTATATAATACAGGATATACATCACATACAGAAATCTATATACCTGTACCAAGGGCGTATCATCTACATTGTGCTCAGTACAGCCCTTATATAAATACACATTATATATCATAGTAAAAAAAGTGGGTAACTAAAGCGCTAGCCAACAGTGAAAATGATAAGTGACCAAAAACTCAAAATGCTGCTCAAATCTAAAATGTGCTAACAACAAATATAGGGTATAAAGTGGAAGTGATGAGCGCAAACTGAGAGTGAATATAAAGACAGTCAAAAGACTGATGACATCTATAGATCAACAAAAATTGACAACACATAAACCATAAATAAAGTCCAAAACATAGAACCAAAAAACAATTAATGTGTCAAACGTATGAATAAAGTCCAGTGTATTTAAATCAAGTGAATCAACTAGTAAAAAGCTTCTGCCCTTGGACATCAATGTGGACAATCTGTATGGAACTTCACAATGATTGAGCTCACAGAGCGCTTACCTCCAATTAGAGGATAATGCGTGTCAACAAAATCCTCGAGATATTGGGATGGTTTCCCAGGGAAATCCCCTCTAGTCAAAGGATGATGCCTGTCCCCGAAATCCTCCTATTGCTGGGTTGAACTCCAGGAGCGTTCTCTGTGTACACTGTTGGTGTAGGTCTCGATGAGGTGGAATCAGCTCACAGGTGGCCACAAGTATTAGCAGGAGCAAAATGAAGATAAAAAAACTCTCATCGTGAAGTAAGTAAGTACTTAAAGAAATTTAATGTAGATAAAATGTGCTTACATCAAAGAAAACGAATAAAACGCCAAAAACAGCGGCACTTCCGGTGGACGGTCAGGGTATCGCGTCACTTCCGGTCATGTCTACCTTACGCGTCGCGTCACGTGACTTCATCACAAAGGGAATGCTACATGCCTGGCTGCGAGGCTTTGTGATACACTGACCAAGAGCTGGTAACCTCTGATGAAGTCACGTGATGTGACGCAACGCGTAAGGTAGACGTGACCGGAAGTGACGCGATACCCTGACCGTCCACCGGAAGTGCCGCTGTTTTTGGCGTTTTATTCATTTTCTTTGATGTAAGCACATTTTATCTACATTAAATTTCTTTAAGTGCTTACTTACTTCACGATGAGAGTTTTTTTATCTTCATTTTGCTCCTGCTAATACTTGTGGCCACCTGTGAGCTGATTCCACCTCATCGAGACCTACACCAACAGTGTACACAGAGAACGCTCCTGGAGTTCAACCCAGCAATAGGAGGATTTCGGGGACAGGCATCATCCTTTGACTGGAGGGGATTTCCCTGGGAAACCATCCCAATATCTCGAGGATTTCGTTGACACGCATTATCCTCTAATTGGAGGTAAGCGCTCTGTGAGCTTAATCATTGTGAAGTTCCATACAGATTGTCCACATTGATGTCCAAGGGCAGAAGCTTTTTACTAGTTGATTCACTTGATTTAAATACACTGGACTTTATTCATACGTTTGACACATTAATCGTTTTTTGGTTCTAAGTTTTGGACTTTATTTATGGTTTATGTGTTGTCAATTTTTGTTGATCTATAGATGTCATCAGTCTTTTGACTGTCTTTATATTCACTCTCAGTTTGCGCTCATCACTTCCACTTTATACATTATATATCATATAAAATAAATCATCGATATATCTCTACCAAGGGCTCATTATCTACAATGTACCCAGTATGGCCCATATATATTTATCTCTATCTATAGATATATATATATCTATATATCAATCATAAAATATATCTATACACCTGTTTCGGGGCCTCATTATCGCCAATGTGTCCGATACTCCATATATATAATACAATGCATACATCACATGAAAAACAGAAATCTATAAACTTATATTGGGGGCTTATTATCTACAATGTATCCGATGCTCCTTATATAATACAGGATATACATCACATACAGAAATCTATATACCTGTACCAAGGACGTATCATCTACAATGTGCTCAGTACAGCCCTTATATATCATATAAAATAAATCATCGATATATCTCTATCCAAGAGCTCATTATATACAATGTACCCAGTACGACCCATATATATATATATATATATATATATATATATATATATATATATATATATATATATATATATATATATATATATATATATATATATATAATATTATTATTATTATTTTTTTTTTTTAAACCCACGCGCTATATATATATATTTTTTTAAACCCACGCACTATATATATATATATATATATATATATATATATATATATATATATATATATATATATATATATATATATATATATATATATATATATATATATATATACATACACACACCATAAAATTTATCTATACACCTGTTCCGGGGGCTTATTATCTACAATGTGTCCGATGCTCCTTATATAATACAATGTATACATCATATACAGAAATCTATATACCTGTACCTGGGATTATTATCAGCAATGTGCTCAGTACTGTACAGTCCTTATATACACCACATACAGAAATCTATACACTGTACCCGGGCTTATTGTATATAATGTTCCCTCTATAATACAATATATAATCACATATAGACTTCCATCCATCTGTAGCATGGAGCTTATTATCAGCACTGTGTGTCTCCATCATATTTCATATACAGAGAGCGGTGATGTATCATACGGGATTATATGATGTTCCCGGCACTCGGCCGGCCTCCAGACACACATATCAGACGGAAGGCGGACATTGATTTATCATACTGTGTGACCTGCATGACTTCTACAGGATGATGGACAGCGGAGGGTTCTATGGATGATGAGGGACAGCGGAGGGTTCTATGGATGATGATGATGGACAGTGGAGGGTTCTATGGATGATGATGGACAGCGGAGGGTTCTATGGATGATGAGGGACAGCGGAGGGTTCTATGGATGATGATGGACAGCAGAGGGTTCTATGGATGATGATGATGGACAGCGGAGGGTTCTATGGATGATGATGGACAGCAGAGGGTTCTATGGATGATGATGGACAGCGGAGGGTTCTATGGATGATGATGGACAGCAGAGGGTTCCATGGATGATGATGATGGACAGCGGAGGGTTCTATGGATGATGATGGACAGCGGAAGGTTCTATGGATGATGATGGACAGCGGAGGGTTCTATGGATGATGATGATGGACAGCGGAGGGTTCTATGGATGATGATGGACAGCGGAGGGTTCTATGGATGATGATGGACAGCAGAGGGTTCTATGGATGATGATGGACAGTGGAGGGTTCTATGGATGATGATGATGGACAGTGGAGGGTTCTATGGATGATGATGGACAGCAGAGGGTTCTATGGATGATGATGGACAGCAGAGGGTTCTATGGATGATGATGGACAGCAGAGGGTTCTATGGATGATGATGATGGACAGCGGAGGGTTCTATGGATGATGATGGACAGCGGAGGGTTCTATGGATGATGATGGACAGCGGAGGGTTCTATGGATGATGATGGACAGCGGAGGGTTCTATGGATGATGATGATGGACAGCGGAGGGTTCCATGGATGATGATGATGGACAGTGGAGGGTTCTATGGATGATGATGGACAGCAGAGGGTTCTATGGATGATGATGGACAGCGGAGGGTTCTATGGATGATGATGATGGACAGCGGAGGGTTCTATGGATGATGATGGACAGCGGAGGGTTCTATGGATGATGATGACAGCAGAGGGTTCCATGGATGATGATGATGGACAGCGGAGGGTTCTATGGATGATGATGGACAGCAGAGGGTTCTATGGATGATGATGATGGACAGCGGAGGGTTCCATGGATGATGATGGACAGCAGAGGGTTCTATGGATGATGATGATGGACAGCGGAGGGTTCCATGGATGATGGAGGACAGCGGAGGGTTCTATGGATGATGATGATGGACAGCGGAGGGTTCCATGGATGATGATGACAGCAGAGGGTTCCATGGATGATGATGGACAGCGGAGGGTTCTATGGATGATGATGGACAGCGGAGGGTTCTATGGATGATGATGGACAGCGGAGGGTTCTATGGATGATGATGGACAGCGGAGGGTTCTATGGATGATGATGGACAGCGGAGGGTTCTATGGATGATGATGGACAGCGGAGGGTTCTATGGATGATGATGGACAGCGGAGGGTTCTATGGATGATGATGGACAGCGGAGGGTTCTATGGATGATGATGGACAGCGGAGGGTTCCATGGATGATGATGGACAGCGGAGGGTTCTATGGATGATGATGATGGACAGCGGAGGGTTCTATGGATGATGATGGACAGCGGAGGGTTCTATGGATGATGATGGACAGCGGAGGGTTCTATGGATGATGATGGACAGCAGAGGGTTCCATGGATGATGATGATGGACAGCGGAGGGTTCTATGGATGATGATGGACAGCGGAAGGTTCTATGGATGATGATGGACAGCGGAGGGTTCTATGGATGATGATGATGGACAGCGGAGGGTTCTATGGATGATGATGGACAGCGGAGGGTTCTATGGATGATGATGGACAGCAGAGGGTTCTATGGATGATGATGGACAGTGGAGGGTTCTATGGATGATGATGATGGACAGTGGAGGGTTCTATGGATGATGATGGACAGCAGAGGGTTCTATGGATGATGATGGACAGCAGAGGGTTCTATGGATGATGATGGACAGCGGAGGGTTCTATGGATGATGATGATGGACAGCGGAGGGTTCTATGGATGATGATGGACAGCGGAGGGTTCTATGGATGATGATGGACAGCGGAGGGTTCTATGGATGATGATGGACAGCGGAGGGTTCTATGGATGATGATGATGGACAGCGGAGGGTTCCATGGATGATGATGATGGACAGTGGAGGGTTCTATGGATGATGATGGACAGCAGAGGGTTCTATGGATGATGATGGACAGCGGAGGGTTCTATGGATGATGATGATGGACAGCGGAGGGTTCTATGGATGATGATGGACAGCGGAGGGTTCTATGGATGATGATGACAGCAGAGGGTTCTATGGATGATTATGATGGACAGCGGAGGGTTCTATGGATGATGATGGACAGCGGAGGGTTCTATGGATGATGATGGACAGCGGAGGGTTCCATGGATGATGATGATGGACAGCGGAGGGTTCTATGGATGATGATGGACAGCGGAGGGTTCTATGGATGATGATGCACAGCAGAGGGTTCTATGGATGATGATGATGGACAGCGGAGGGTTCTATGGATGATGATGGACAGCAGAGGGTTCCATGGATGATGATGATGGACAGCGGAGGGTTCTATGGATGATGATGGACAGCAGAGGGTTCTATGGATGATGATGATGGACAGCGGAGGGTTCCATGGATGATGATGGACAGCAGAGGGTTCTATGGATGATGATGATGGACAGCGGAGGGTTCCATGGATGATGGAGGACAGCGGAGGGTTCTATGGATGATGATGATGGACAGCGGAGGGTTCCATGGATGATGATGACAGCAGAGGGTTCCATGGATGATGATGGACAGCGGAGGGTTCTATGGATGATGATGGACAGCGGAGGGTTCTATGGATGATGATGGACAGCGGAGGGTTCTATGGATGATGATGGACAGCGGAGGGTTCTATGGATGATGATGGACAGCGGAGGGTTCTATGGATGATGATGGACAGCGGAGGGTTCTATGGATGATGATGGACAGCGGAGGGTTCTATGGATGATGATGGACAGCGGAGGGTTCCATGGATGATGATGGACCGCGGAGGGTTCTATGGATGATGATGGACAGCGGAGGGTTCCATGGATGATGATGGACAGCAGAGGGTTCCATGGATGATGATGGACAGCGGAGGGTTCTATGGATGATGATGGACAGCGGAGAGTTCTATGGAGATGATGGACAGCGGAGGGTTCTATGGATGATGATGGACAGCGGAGGGTTCTATGGATGATGATGGACAGCGGAGGGTTCTATGGATGATGATGGACAGCAGAGGGTTCCATGGATGATGGTGGACAGCGGAGGGTTCTATGGATGATGATGGACAGCGGAGGGTTCTATGGATGATGATGGACAGCGGAGGGTTCTATGGATGATGATGGACAGCGGAGGGTTCCATGGATGATGGTGGACAGCGGAGGGTTCTATGGATGATATACACTGATAGGGGCCACTGAGGGTTCTATGGATGATATACACTGAGAGGGGCCACTGAGGGTTCTATGGGTGATATACACTGATATACACTGATAGGGGCCACTGAGGGTTCTATGGGTGATATACACTGATAGGGGCCACTGGGGGTTCTATGGGTGATATGAACCGAGAGGGGCCACTGAGGGTTCTATGGGTGATGATATACACTGATAGGGGCCACTGAGGGTTCTATGGATGATATACACTGATAGGGGCCACTGAGGGTCCTATGGGTGATATACACTGATAGGGGCCACTGAGGGTTCTATGGGTGATATACACTGATAGGGGCCACTGAAGGTTCTATGGGTGATATACACCGATAGGGGCCACTGAGTGTCCTATGGGTGATATACACTGATAGGGGCCACTGAGGGTCCTATGGGTGATATACACTGATAGGGGCCACTGAGGGTTCTATGGGCAATATACACTGAGAGGGGCCACTGAGGGTTCTATGGGTGATATACACTGAGAGGGGCCACTGAGGGTTCTATGGGTGATATACACTGAGAGGGGCCACTGAGGGTTCTGGGGGTGATGATATACACTGATAGGGGCCACTGGGGGTCCTATGGGTGATATACACTGAGAGGGACCACTGGGGGTTCTATGGCTGATATACACTGATAGGGGCCACTGAGGGTCCTATGGGTGATATACACTGATAGGGACCACTGAGCGTCCTATGGGTGATATACACTGATAGGGGCCACTGAGGGTTCTATGGCTGTTATACACTGATAGGGGCCACTGAGGGTCCTATGGGTGATATACACTGATATGGGCCACTGAGGGTCCTATGGGTGATATACACTGATAGGGATGAGAGGGGCCACTGGGGGTCCTATGGGTGATATACACTGATAGGGATGAGAGGGGCCACTGGGGGTTCTATGGGTGATATACACTGATAGGGGCCACTGAGGGTTCTATGGGTGATATACACTGATAGGGGCCACTGAGGGTTCTATGGGTGATATACACTGATAGGGGCCACTGAGGGTTCTATGGGTGATATACACTGAGAGGGACCACTGAGGGTCCTATGGGTGATATACACTGATAGGGGCCACTGAGGGTCCTATGGGTGATATACACTGAGAGGGGCCACTGAGGGTTCTATGGGTGATATACACTGATAGGGGCCACTGAGGGTTCTATGGGTGATATACACTGATAGGGGCCACTGAGGGTTCTGGGGGTGATGATATACACTGATAGGGACCACTGAGGGTTCTATGGGTGATATACACTGATAGGGGCCACTGAGGGTTCTATGGGTGATATACACTGATAGGGACCACTGAAGGTTCTATGGGTGATATACACTGATAGGGGCCACTGAGGGTTCTATGGGTGATATACACTGATAGGGGCCACTGAGGGACCTATGGGTGATATACACTGATAGGGGCCACTGAGGGTTCTATGGGTGATATACACTGATAGGGACCACTGAGGGTTCTATGGGTGATATACACTGATAGGGGCCACTGAGGGTTCTATGGGTGATATACACTGATAGGGGCCACTGAGGGTTCTATGGGTGATGATATACACTGATAGGGGCCACTGAGGGTTTTATGGGTGATATACACTGATAGGGGCCACTGAGGGTTCTATGGGTGATATACACTGATAGGGGCCACCGAGGGTTCTATGGGTGATATACACTGATAGGGGCCACTGAGGGTTCCATGGATGATATACACTGATAGGGGCCACTGAGGGTTCTATGGGCGATATACACTGAGAGGGACCACTGAGGGTTCTATGGGTGATATACACTGATAGGGACCACTGAGGGTTCTAGGGGTGATATACACTGATAGGGGCCACTGAGGGTTCTACGGGCGATATACACTGATAGGGGCCACTGAGGGTCCTATGGGTGATATACACTGATAGGGGCCACTGAGGGTTCTATGGGTGATATACACTGATAGGGGCCACTGAGGGTTCTATGGGTGATATACACTGAGAGGGGCCACTGAGGGTTCTATGGGTGATATACACTGATAGGGGCCACTGAGGGTTCTATGGATGATATACACTGATAGGGGCCACTGAGGGTTCTATGGGTGATATACACTGAGAGGGGCCACTGAGGGTTCTATGGGTGATATACACTGAGAGGGGCCACTGAGGGTTCTATGGGTGATATACACTGATAGGGACCACTGAGGGTTCTATGGATGATATACACTGATAGGGGCCACTGGGGGTTCTATGGGTGATATACACTGATAGGGGCCACTGGGGGTTCTATGGATGATATACACTGATAGGGGCCACTGAGGGTTCTATGGGTGATATACACTGATAGGGGCCACTGGGGGTTCTATGGATGATATACACTGATAGGGGCCACTGAGGGTTCTATGGGTGATATACACTGATAGGGGCCACTGAGGGGTCTATGGGTGATATACACTGATAGGGGCCACTGGGGGTCCTATGGGTGATATACACTGATAGGGGCCACTCCTAGGGGGAGGGGCGATATATAGATGTATCCAATGGGGTGACCTCAGTCTATTCTACAAGAAGGTGATGTCCAGTGGGGGGCGCTGTAGACGACAATAATTGGGGTCATGGAAGGTAGACAGTTGGGTCAATGTCCATTACTGAGGAAGGTAGGTGTCTCCCTGCCTATGGTAGCGGGGGATGGTGATTTCCATGTTCCTCCGCCATGCAGCAGGACAGGTAGATGATACCTGAGATGGTAAGTCGGTATCACTTACTACTTTCAGGTAGGTATCCCTCCAGAAACAAGACAGGTAAGTATCCATTAAGAGGGTGACAGCTGTCTCTAGTATAGAAGTGTGCAGGTTGGTGACATCTATGCCAGTGAAGGGAAGGGGCAGGTAGGTATTACCCCTGGGCATAACATTTGGAAGAGTGGAGGTAGGTGTCTATCGGTGAACAGTATGATGAGGACAGGTAGGTGTCCATGGGGGAAGAGTATGATGAGCACAGGTAGGTGTCCATGGGTGGAGAGAGAGATAAGGACAGGTAGGTGTCCATGAGGGAGCGTGTGATGAGCACAGGTAGGTGTCTATAGGGGGAGAGTATGATGAGCACAGGTAGGTGTCCATGGGTGGGAGAATAGGATGAGCACAGGTAGGTTTCTATGGGTGGACAGTATGATGAGGACAGGTAGGTGCCCATGTGGGGGGGCAGTATGATGAGGACAGGTAGGTGTGCATGTGGGGGGGGGGGCAGTATGATGAGGACAGGTGGGTGTGCATGTGGGGGGGCAGTATGATGAGGACAGGTGGGTGTGCATGTGGGGGGGGGGCAGTATGATGAGGACAGGTGGGTGTGCATGTGGGGGGGGGCAGTATGATGAGGACAGGTGGGTGTGCATGTGGGGGGGCAGTATGATGAGGACAGGTGGGTGTGCATGTGGGGGGGGGCAGTATGATGAGGGCAGGTAGGTGTCCATGTGGGGGGGCAGTATGATGAGGACAGGTAGGTGTCCATGTGGGGGGGGGCAGTATGATGAGGACAGGTAGGTGTCCATGTGGGGGGGGCAGTATGATGAGGGCAGGTGGGTGTCCATGTGGGGGGGCAGTATGATGAGGACAGGTAGGTGTCCATGTGGGGGGGGCAGTATGATGAGGACAGGTGGGTGTCCATGTGGGGGGGCAGTATGATGAGGACAGGTAGGTGTCCATGTGGGGGGGGGGGCAGTATGATGAGGACAGGTAGGTGTCCATGTGGGGGGGCAGTATGATGAGGACAGGTAGGTGTCCATGTGGGGGGGGGCAGTATGATGAGGACAGGTAGGTGTCCATGTGGGGGGGGGCAGTATGATGAGGACAGGTAGGTGTCCATGTGGGGGGGGGCAGTATGATGAGGACAGGTAGGTGTTCATGTGGGGGGGGCAGTATGATGAGGACAGGTAGGTCTCCATGTGGGGGGGCAGTATGATGAGGACAGGTAGGTGTCCATGTGGGGGGGGCAGTATGATGAGGACAGGTAGGTGTCCATGTGTGGGGGGGCAGTATGATGAGGACAGGTAGGTGTCCATGTGGGGGGGGGGAGTATGATGAGGACAGGTAGGTGTCCATGTGGGGGGGCAGTATGATGAGGACAGGTAGGTGTCCATGTGTGGGGGGGCAGTATGATGAGGACAGGTAGGTGTCTATGTGGGGGGGGCAGTATGATGAGGACAGGTAGGTGTCCATGTGTGGGGGGGCAGTATGGTGAGGACAGGTAGGTGTCTATGTGGGGGGGGCAGTATGATGAGGACAGGTAGGTGTCCATGTGGGGGGGGCAGTATGATGAGGACAGGTAGGTGTCCATGTGTGGGGGGGCAGTATGATGAGGACAGGTAGGTGTCTATGTGGGGGGGGCAGTATGATGAGGACAGGTAGGTGTCCATGTGGGGGGGGCAGTATGATGAGGACAGGTAGGTGTCCATATGGGGGGGCAGTATGATGAGGACAGGTAGGTGTCCATGTGGGGGGGGCAGTATGATGAGGACAGGTAGGTGTCTATGTGTGGGGGGGGGGGTCTGATGAGGAGGACAGGTAGGTGTCTATAGGTGGACATAGTAAGGAGAGGTAGGTACTCACCAGGGAAGTGAAGAGTCCCGGATCTTTCATGCTGTGACCGTTAATAATCCATGGACGGACCGATCATCTCCCCCCCGGATCTCCTCTTCTCCCCGACCGTCCCCCGATCCTCCATCCCCGGCTCTCCTCTTCTCCCCGCACCCCCCGCATCCCTCTGTGCGTGCGGCTCCTCCCCCCGGGGGCGGGGCTACGCACTTGTTACATTCTATCCGCTCAACTTCCCATCTCTGACCGCCGGAGACCCCCCCCCCCAATCCTTCCTCAGTCCTCTCCACCGTCCGACCCCTTCACTGCCGGTGTGTCATCTTTAACCCCTTCACTGCCGGCCTTTACAGCTGATGAGAGCACAACCATCCCTGATTCCTCCTTCCCATCTCATCATCACTATGACATCATTCCCTACCTCATAGTACACCCGGTGACGTCATCTCTGGACCTCTGTCCTTCTGTGTGCAATGCAGGGAGATCGTGGCTGGGGGGAGGGGCCAAGAGGGGGCGGTACATTATTATGATCATCATTTGTATTATTATTATTGTTATTATGCCGTATAAGTATTATTATTTCATCATCATCATTTTCCTCCTCATCATCATCATGTTCATAATCATCATCAATTTTATTCTTCATCATCATCGTTTCCTTCATCATTATCTTCATAAATCATCATAATGTTTATAATCATCATAAATATTTTCTTTTCTTCATCATCATCATTATTGTTTTTATCATCATCTTCGATTTCTTCATCATCATCGTTTTCATCATCGTAATTTTCATCAATGTTTTCTTTTCTTCATCATCATCACATTGTATTAGTATTATTATTTTATCATCATCATTATTCTTGTCATTATTATTATTATTATTATATTGTTATTTATTATTATTCTCTCCCCTGCCATGTCTTTATTATTATTATTATTCTATGTCAGATCGGATCGTCGGATTGGTTGGAAGTGGAAGACGCTCCACATTCCCGATCTTCTCTCTGGCTCCCTTCAGTACTGACCACATGGAGTGCCTGTCTCTTGCCCGCCTCTTCTCCATCTCTTACCCGTCTCTTGCCCGTCTCTTGTCCATCTCTTGTCCGTCTCTTGCCCGTCTCTTGCCGTCTCTTGTCCGTCTCTTGCCCATCTCTTGCCGTCTCTTGCCCGTCTCTTGCCCGTCTCTTGTCCGTCTCTTGCCCATCTCTTGCCCGTCTCTTGCCCGTCTCTTGCCCGTCTCTTGCCCGCCTCTTCTCCATCTCTTACCCGTCTCTTGTCCGTCTCTTGTCCGTCTCTTGCCCGTCTCTTGTCCGTCTCTTGCCCGTCTCTTGCTGTCTCTTGCCCGTCTCTTGCCCGTCTCTTGCCCGTCTCTTGCCCGCCTCTTCTCCATCTCTTACCCGTCTCTTGTCCGTCTCTTGCCCGTCTCTTGTCCGTCTCTTGCCCGTCTCTTGCCGTCTCTTGCCCGTCTCTTGCCCGTCTCTTGTCCGTCTCTTGCCCATCTCTTGCCCGTCTCTTGCCCGTCTCTTGCCCGTCTCTTGTCCGTCTCTTGCCCGTCTCTTGCCCGTCTCTTGTCCGTCTCTTACCCATCTCTTGTCCGTCTCTTGCCCGTCTCTTGCCCTGTCTCTTGCCCGTCTCTTGGCCATCTCTTGCCCGTCTCTTGCCCATCTCTTGCCCGTCTCTTGCCCGTCACACATCCCCCAGTGAAGGTTCTATTCCCATTTCTCTGTCATATTACCATCACAGGTGCGTTCATCGCTCGTTTTAAGGTACGTTGCGGCATCCAATTAAAAATCATTGGGCTTCCCCGGCGCCAAACGCCCCAAAAATGAGCCCTGATTTTTATAAGGCAGGGCATCGCCTTAGTGCCCCTCCCCCCAGGGTGCTACTTAGATTGGCGCTGCGGCTCAACAATATCGCACTCGTTATCACGATGCAATGGCGGGCCCTCGGGGGGCATTTGGGCACGTTGTCCACTGAGGGGGCAGAACCACTGATCTGAATTTGGACCCTTTTTCAGGAGAGATATTTGGCCAGAACTGAAGGGAGCCGGGAGCAGCAGCTTCCCCAGGAAATGGAAATGTCATGGTTTTCATCCCTTGAATGGAATAATAAATAGAAACATTTATTTATTATTATTATTATTATTATTATTATTATTATTATATGTTTGCAGTGTAGGGGACGGCGGGATGAATCGCTCTGCTCACACAATGTAGCGATAATAACGCCACCTAGCGGCAGGAATGAAGAAGGAGAAGAACGCACAGCTATAGAGAGGCCGGGGAGGCCGATTCCTGTGCACTTCTGCCTGATCTCCTCTATGGATTGATCACCCCCCCCTCCCCCCTCCTCCTTCCTTGGTCCTCTGATTGGGGACAAGCGCTGACATCACTGATCCCCCAACCAACCGCAACCTCCTCGCCTGGTGCCATCGCTCCTCCGTAACCCCTCAACTGACAATCTGCTGCTGGGTAACATATTGTGAACATTAACCCCATCCTGGCCCCATAGTAATCATCACTCCACCCATCAGTGTACCCACTCCACCCATCACTGAGCCAACTCAACCCATCACTGAGCCAACTCAACCCATCAGTGTACCCACTCCACCCATCACTGAGCCAACTCCACCCATCACTGAGCCAACTCATCCCATCGGTGTACCCACTCCACCCATCACTGAGCCAACTCCACCCATCAGTGTACCCACTCCACCCATCACTGAGCCAACTTAACCCATCACTGAGCCAACTCAACCCATCAGTGTACCCACTCCACCCATCACTGAGCCAACTCCACCCATCACTGAGCCAACTCATCCCATCGGTGTACCCACTCCACCCATCACTGAGCCAACTCAACCCATCAGTGTACCCACTCCACCCATCACTGAGCCAACTCAACCCATCAGTGTACCCACTCCACCCATCACTGAGCCAACTCCACCCATCACTGAGCCAACTCATCCCATCGGTGTACCCACTCCACCCATCACTGAGCCAACTCCACCCATCAGTGTACCCACTCCACCCATCACTGAGCCAACTTAACCCATCACTGAGCCAACTCAACCCATCAGTGTACCCACTCCACCCATCACTGAGCCAACTCCACCCATCACTGAGCCAACTCATCCCATCGGTGTACCCACTCCACCCATCACTGAGCCAACTCAACCCATCAGTGTACCCACTCCACCCATCACTGAGCCAACTCAACCCATCAGTGTACCCACTCCACCCATCACTGAGCCAACTCCACCCATCACTGAGCCAACTCATCCCATCGGTGTACCCACTCCACCCATCACTGAGCCAACTCAATCCATCAGTGTACCCACTCCACCCATCACTGAGCCAACTCCACCCATCACTGAGACAACTCAACCCATCAGTGTACCCACTCCACCCATCACTGAGCCAACTCAACCCATCAGTGTACCCACTCCACCCATCACTGAGCCAACTCAACCCATCAGTGTACCCACTCCACCCATCACTGAGCCAACTCAACCCATCAGTGTACCCACTCCACCCATCACTGAGCCAACTCAACCCATCAGTGTACCCACTCCACCCATCACTGAGCCAACTCAACCCATCAGTGTACCCACTCCACCCATCACTGAGCCAACTCAACCCATCACTGAGCCAACTCCACCCATCACTGAGCCAACTCAACCCATTATGCCGCGTACACACCATCACTTTATGTGATGAAAAAAAATGACGTTTTTAAAAACGTCACTTTAATTGACTGTGTGTGGGGGAAAACGTCGTTTTATGTCTTGTAAAAAACGACAGAAAAAAATTGAAGCATGCTTCAATTTTATGTGTCGTTTTTCAAAAGTGCACTTTTTACTTCACAGAAATTGACCGTGTGTAGCAAAAAACGTCGTTTTCTAAGACGTTTTTTCATCCACGCATGCCCAGAAGCTACTTATGAAGCGAGCTTCAATGGTAAAACGTGGTGGAACGTAACCTCACTTTGCAAGATCATTGTGAGAAAACGATGGTGTGTAGGCAACTTCGTCTTTGAAAATTGAAGTTTCAAAAACGTCATTTTTTACTTCACAGAAAGTGTCGTTTTTTTTCATCACATAAAGTGATGGTGTGTATGCGGCATTAGTGTACTCATCACAACCATCAATCACTGAGCCAACTCAACACATCAGCGCACCCACTCCACCTATCACTGAGCTAACTGAACCCATCAGTGCACTCACTCCACCTATCACTGAGCCAACACAGCCCATCAGTGCACCCACTCCACCCATCACAGTGAAGAACGGGGAAGCCATGTTTACACACGGCTCTCCCCGTTCTTCAGCTCCAGGGACCGATCGCGGGACTCCAGCGGCGATCAGGTCCGCGGGTCCCGCTGTCCCGGAGCTTCGGACCGGGTTGCGGGAGCGCGCCTGCGACCCACGGCTGGGTACTAGTACAGGACGTACCTGTACGTACATGTGCCCAGCCGTGCCATTCTGCCGACGTATATGTGCAGGAGGCGGTCCTTAAGTGGTTAAGAAGCATATGATTAGAACCTGAGGCTCTAATTGGCTTCAAAAAAGGGTGGGCTCGGGGCGCAGAGCACTGTGCCCAAAGCCCACTCAGTTGTGTGACAATAGTCAATTAATATTTGCTAATGTCTTCCTGTCTCTCCTTTCGGCCAATCGGGAAGCGGGTCCTGAGAGCGAGAGTCCTAAGACTCGATTGGCCGCGAGTCCTAAGTCCTTATTGGCTGGGAGGAGAAGTGACAGCCGGGACTTGGGAGGAGACCCAGGGGGGAAGGCACCGAAGCCGCAACCTGGCTGGGGTAAGTGTGGGGCTGGAGGGGGGCCTGGCGAGCAATGCAGTGATCAAGCAACAGGGGGAGGGGGATTTGGCGATCGAGCTAGCCCTGGGGGGAGGGGTCTTTGCTTAGCTGGCTGGCGTTTTGGCTGTGGGGCCACGGGCTAACCCCCCCAGGAAAATTGAGCACCAGCCACCACTGCTATTGAGCACTTAAAATATAACCCAGCAGAGCAATGTTCAGTAAAGTTTCTCCGGTAACGTTTTCGGTGATATACGGGAAAATCGGAGAAATGGAGCGTCTTTGTGGACGGCTCATAAATCTGAAGAAGCCCCTCAAGGCCGCCATGCTGATTACACATGATAAATGTCTGTATGAAGGATGACCAGCAAGCTTGGAACACGGACACCGTGACCTGACACATTCTTCATACAAAGTCACCCCCGAGGACGTTCCTTTTATTAGGGTTTTTTTAGGAAGCTGCATGCTTGGGGGCGCCATGTAGGACCATCAATCACCCCCTCTAGGTCAAGGGGGTTCTTCACTTCAGAGCTGCAAACGCATTCCTTCTAAAAGTGAATCTAAACCAAGAGAAATGATTATATTGCAGCGTACCAGTCCTTATATGCGATGGCTGCATCAGGGAAAACCTACTCACTCTAATGTACTATATCTATGGAGGTGTAGAGTACTCATAAGATCCCTGCCAGGTCTTCCAGGAGTTCCATGGCTCGTAGGATCTCCAGTACACAGCGGAATCATTCCAAGTCTTCAAGGGGTTCCAGGAATCCCAGCATCTCCAGTATGTACAGGAATCATTCCAAGTCTTCCAGGAGTTCCAGGAATCTCAGGATCTCCAGTATGTACAGGAATCATTCCAAGTCTTCCAGGGGTTCCAGGAATCCCAGGATCTCCAGTATACAGAGGAATCATTCCAAGTCTTCCAGGGGTTCCAGGAATCCCAGGATCTCCAGTACTCACAGGAACCATTCCAAGTCTTCCAGGGGTTCCATGGCTCGTAGCATCTCCAGTACACAGCGGAATCATTCCAAGTCTTCCAGGAGTTCCAGGAATCCCAGCATCTCCAGTATAAAGAGGAATCATTCCAAGTCTTCCAGGAATCCCAGCATCTCCAGTATGTACAGGAATCATTCCAAGTCTTCCAGGAGTTCCAGGAATCCCAGGATCTCCAGTATACAGAGGAATCATTCCAAGTATTCCAGGAGTTCCAGGAATCCCAGCATCTCCAGTATGTACAGGAATCATTCCAAGTCTTCCAGGAATCCCAGGATCTCCAGTATGTACAGGAACCATTCCAAGTCTTCCAGGAATTCCAGCATCTCCAGTATGTACAGGAATCATTCCAAGTCTTCCAGGAGTTCCAGGAATCTCAGGATCTCCAGTATGTACAGGAATCATTCCAAGTCTTCCAGGAGTTCCAGGAATCCCAGGATCTCCAGTATACAGCGGAATCATTCCAAGTCTTCCAGGGGTTCCAGGAATCCCAGCATCTCCAGTATACAGAGGAATCATTCCAAGTCTTCCAGGGGTTCCAGGAATCCCAGGATCTCCAGTACTCACAGGAACCATTCCAAGTCTTCCAGGGGTTCCAGGAATCCCAGGATCTCCAGTACACAGCGGAATCATTCCAAGTCTTCCAGGGGTTCCAGGAATCCCAGGATCTCCAGTATACAGAGGAATCATTCCAAGTCTTCAAGGGGTTCCAGGAATCCCAGGATCTCCAGTACACAGAAGAATCATTCCAAGTCTTCTAGGGATTCCAGGAATCCCAGCATCTCCAGTATACAGAGGAATCATTCCAAGTCTTCAAGGGGTTCCAGGAATCCCAGGATCTCCAGTACACAGCGGAATCATTCTAAGTCTTCCAGGAGTTCCAGGAATCCCAGCATCTCCAGTATACAGAGGAATCATTCCAAGTCTTCCAGGGGTTCCAGGAATCCCAGGATCTCCAGTACTCACAGGAACCATTCCAAGTCTTCCAGGAATCCCAGGATCTCCAGTACACAGCGGAATCATTCCAAGTCTTCAAGGGGTTCCAGGAATCCCAGGATCTCCAGTATACAGAGGAACCATTCCAAGTCTTCAAGGAGTTCCAGGAATCCCAGAATCTCCAGTATACAGAGGAACCATTCCAAGTCTTCAAGGGGTTCCAGGAATCCTAGGATCTCCAGTACACAGCGGAATTATTCTAAGTCTTCCAGGAGTTCCAGGAATCCCAGGATCTCCAGTATGTACAGGAATCATTCCAAGCCTTCCAGGAGTTCCAGGAATCCCAGCATCTCCAGTATGTACACCACTGAAAGGATAGAAGACAAGGGTCACCACTGGAAGGGTAAAGGACAGGGTTCACCGCTGGAAGGAGAGAGGACAGAGGTCATCACTGGAAGGAGGGAGGACAGGGGTCACCGCTGAAGGAGAGAGCACAGGGATCACCACTGAAAGCATAGAAGACAGGGGTCACCGCTAGAAGGAGGGAGGACAGGGGTCACCATTGGAAGGGTAAAGGACAGGGGTCATCGCTGGAAGGAGAGAGGACAGGGGTCACCACTGAAAGGATAGAAGACAGGGGTCACCACTAGAAGGAGGGAGGACAGGGGTCACCATTGGAAGGGTAAAGGACAGGGGTCACCGCTGGAAGGAGAGAGGACAGGGTCACCACTAGAAGTAGGAAGGACAGGGGTCACCACTAGAAGGAGAGAGGACAGGGGTCACCGCTAGAAGGAGGGACGACAGGGGTCACCATTGGAAGGGTAAAGGACAGGGGTCACCGCTGGAAGGAGGGAGGACAGGGGTCACCACTGGAAGGAGGGAGGACAGGGGTCACTATTGGAAGGGTAAAGGACAGGGGACACCACTGGAATGAGAGAGGACAGGGGTCACTACTGGAAGGATAGAAGACAAGGGTCACCACTGGAAGGGTAAAGGACAGGGTTCACAGCTGGAAGGAGAGAGGACAGGGGTCACCACTGGAAGGAGGGAAGACAGGGGTCATCGCTGGAAGGAGAGAGGACAGGGGTCACCATTGGAAGGATAGAAGACAAGGGTCACCACTGGAAAGAGAGAGGGCAGGGGTCACCACTGGAAGGAGAGAGGACAGGGGTCACCACTGAAATGAGAGAGGACAGGGGTCACCACTGGAAGGGTAAAGGACAGGGGACACCACTGGAATGAGAGAGGACAGGGGTCACTACTGGAAGGATAGAAGACAAGGGTCACCACTGGAAGGGTAAAGGACAGGGTTCACAGCTGGAAGGAGAGAGGACAGGGGTCACCACTGGAAGGAGGGAAGACAGGGGTCATCGCTGGAAGGAGAGAGGACAGGGGTCACCATTGGAAGGATAGAAGACAAGGGTCACCACTGGAAGGAGAGAGGACAGGGGTCACCACTGGAAGGAGAGAGGACAGGGGTCACCACTGAAATGAGAGAGGACAGGGGTCACCACTGGAAGGGTAAAGGACAGGGGTCACCACTGAAATGAGAGAGGACAGGGGTCACCACTGGAAGGGTAAAGGACAGGGGTCACCACTGGAAGGGTAAAGGACAAGGGTCACCACTGGAAGGGTAAAGGACAGGGTTCACAGCTGGAATGAGAGAGGACAGGGGTCACCACTGAAAGGATAGAAGACAAGGGTCACCACTGGAAGGAGAGAGGACAGGGGTCACCACTGGAAGGAGAGAGGACAGGGGTCACCACTGAAAGGATAGAAGACAAGGGTCACCACTGGAAGGAGAGAGGACAGGGGTCACCACTGGAAGGAGAGAGGACAGGGGTCACCGCTGGAAGAAGAGAGGATAGGGGTCACCACTGGAAGGGTAAAGGCCAGGGGTCATTAAAGTAAAAATGAAAAATGAATTTGCAAACCAAAATATATCCCAGACCTCAAGGAGTGACAGCCAACATTCAAGGAGTGTCCCTAAAAAACAGAATAATAATTAAATATAATAAAAGTGGCACTAACTCAAATACAGTGATATAGTAAACAAAATCAATATTCACATAATCAATAAATTAATCAAGTCCATAGCTATAGAATCATTGAAATAACCATCCAAAATTCATATAAAAACAAGTAAATTCCTTAGTCCTAATGCCGCGTACACACGACCGTTTTTCGAGTTCTAAAAAACGACGTTTTTAAGGGTCTAGAAAAAAACGACTTTCACCATTGGAAGGGTAAAGGACAGGGGTCATCGCTGGAAGGAGAGAGGACAGGGGTCACCACTGAAAGGATAGAAGACAGGGGTCACCACTAGAAGGAGGGAGGACAGGGGTCACCATTGGAAGGGTAAAGGACAGGGGTCACCGCTGGAAGGAGAGAGGACAGGGTCACCACTAGAAGTAGGAAGGACAGGGGTCACCACTAGAAGGAGAGAGGACAGGGGTCACCGCTAGAAGGAGGGACGACAGGGGTCACCATTGGAAGGGTAAAGGACAGGGGTCACCGCTGGAAGGAGGGAGGACAGGGGTCACCACTGGAAGGAGGGAGGACAGGGGTCACTATTGGAAGGGTAAAGGACAGGGGACACCACTGGAATTCTAAGTCTTCCAGGAGTTCCAGGAATCCCAGGATCTCCAGTATGTACAGGAATCATTCCAAGCCTTCCAGGAGTTCCAGGAATCCCAGCATCTCCAGTATGTACACCACTGAAAGGATAGAAGACAAGGGTCACCACTGGAAGGGTAAAGGACAGGGTTCACCGTTGGAAGGAGAGAGGACAGAGGTCATCACTGGAAGGAGGGAGGACAGGGGTCACCGCTGAAGGAGAGAGCACAGGGATCACCACTGAAAGCATAGAAGACAGGGGTCACCGCTAGAAGGAGAGAGGACATGGGTCACCATTGGAAGGGTAAAGGACAGGGGTCATCGCTGGAAGGAGAGAGGACAGGGGTCACCACTGAAAGGATAGAAGACAGGGGTCACCACTAGAAGGAGGGAGGACAGGGGTCACCATTGGAAGGGTAAAGGACAGGGGTCACCGCTGGAAGGAGAGAGGACAGGGTCACCACTAGAAGTAGGAAGGACAGGGGTCACCACTAGAAGGAGAGAGGACAGGGGTCACCGCTAGAAGGAGGGACGACAGGGGTCACCATTGGAAGGGTAAAGGACAGGGGTCACCGCTGGAAGGAGGGAGGACAGGGGTCACCACTGGAAGGAGGGAGGACAGGGGTCACTATTGGAAGGGTAAAGGACAGGGGACACCACTGGAATGAGAGAGGACAGGGGTCACTACTGGAAGGATAGAAGACAAGGGTCACCACTGGAAGGGTAAAGGACAGGGTTCACAGCTGGAAGGAGAGAGGACAGGGGTCACCACTGGAAGGAGGGAAGACAGGGGTCATCGCTGGAAGGAGAGAGGACAGGGGTCACCATTGGAAGGATAGAAGACAAGGGTCACCACTGGAAAGAGAGAGGGCAGGGGTCACCACTGGAAGGAGAGAGGACAGGGGTCACCACTGAAATGAGAGAGGACAGGGGTCACCACTGGAAGGGTAAAGGACAGGGGACACCACTGGAATGAGAGAGGACAGGGGTCACTACTGGAAGGATAGAAGACAAGGGTCACCACTGGAAGGGTAAAGGACAGGGTTCACAGCTGGAAGGAGAGAGGACAGGGGTCACCACTGGAAGGAGGGAAGACAGGGGTCATCGCTGGAAGGAGAGAGGACAGGGGTCACCATTGGAAGGATAGAAGACAAGGGTCACCACTGGAAAGAGAGAGGGCAGGGTCACCACTGGAAGGAGAGAGGACAGGGGTCACCACTGAAATGAGAGAGGACAGGGGTCACCACTGGAAGGGTAAAGGACAGGGGACACCACTGGAATGAGAGAGGACAGGGGTCACTACTGGAAGGATAGAAGACAAGGGTCACCACTGGAAGGGTAAGGACAGGGTTCACAGCTGGAAGGAGAGAGGACAGGGGTCACCACTGGAAGGAGGGAAGACAGGGGTCATCGCTGGAAGGAGAGAGGACAGGGGTCACCATTGGAAGGATAGAAGACAAGGGTCACCACTGGAAGGAGAGAGGACAGGGGTCACCACTGGAAGGAGAGAGGACAGGGGTCACCACTGAAATGAGAGAGGACAGGGGTCACCACTGGAAGGGTAAAGGACAGGGGTCACCACTGAAATGAGAGAGGACAGGGGTCACCACTGGAAGGGTAAAGGACAGGGGTCACCACTGGAAGGGTAAAGGACAAGGGTCACCACTGGAAGGGTAAAGGACAGGGTTCACAGCTGGAATGAGAGAGGACAGGGGTCACCACTGAAAGGATAGAAGACAAGGGTCACCACTGGAAGGAGAGAGGACAGGGGTCACCACTGGAAGGAGAGAGGACAGGGGTCACCACTGAAATGAGAGAGGGGTCACCACTGGAAGGAGGGAAGACAGGGGTCATCGCTGGAAGGAGAGAGGACAGGGGTCACCGCTGGAAGAAGAGAGGATAGGGGTCACCACTGGAAGGGTAAAGGCCAGGGGTCATTAAAGTAAAATGAAAAATGAATTTGCAAACCAAAATATATCCAGACCTCAAGGAGTGACAGCCAACATTCAAGGAGTGTCCCTAAAAAACAGAAAATAATTAAATATAATAAAAGTGGCACTAACTCAAATACAGTGATATAGTAAACAAAATCAATATTCACATAATCAATAAATTAATCAAGTCCATAGCTATAGAATCATTGAAATAACCATCCAAAATTCATATAAAAACAAGTAAATTCCTTAGTCCTAATGCCGCGTACACACGACCGTTTTTCGAGTTCTAAAAAACGACGTTTTTAAGGGTCTAGAAAAAAACGACTTTTTTTCAACCCGATCATTAAAACGGCCTTACCTACACACGATCGTGAAAAAAAAAATGCTCTAGCAAAGCACGGTGACGTACAATGGCACTATAAAGGGGAAGTTCCATGCAGATGACGCCACCCTTGGGACTGCTTTAGCTGATTTCCTGTTAGTAAAAGACGATTTGCGCTTTTCTGTCTGTTACCAGGGCTGTCTTAATGAGAGGGCACACCTGGGCACTGCCCAGGGGCCCTAGCTGCATGGGGGGCCCCTGCACTTTCCCCAAAGCAGCTGCTCCTTGAGCCCACGCTGCCCTGTAATTGGGGGCCCCATGATGGCACTGAGAGTGATAGATACACAGGGGAGGCAGTCTGCCTTGTACCTACTTGATGTCTGTTTACCTGCACTGTCATCATTGTAGGGGCCCCAGAGCATTACTTTGCCCAGGGGCCCATGATGCTATTAACACGGCCCTGTCTGTTACAGCATGATGAATGTGCTTACTCCATTATGAACGCTAGTTTTATCAGAACGAGCGCTCCCGTCTCATAACTTGCTTCTGAGCATGTGCGGATTAAGATTAAAAAAAAAAAGTGCTTGTGCAATCAAAAGATAAAAATGTTGATGGTAGATGTGCAACAATCAAGTGCAGGAAAGACATCAATTCTTATAACGTGTAGTCACACTTGCTTCCACCATCCGCAATCCACCAATAGTGTTCCCCAGCCTCTCACCTCAAATAAAGACCCCGGCGGGTCTCGTAGCGCTTCTGGTAATTGTTATCCGTAATGGCAATTTCCGCTCCACTATTTTCCTTAGAGCACCAGACCAGGGAAATGTATAATCAGTGGTTGGGGATAAAAATAAAGAACCGTGTTCTCCCGCTGTGCAAAATACGTCCTCCTTAGTCTCCTCCACTCTCCTCCATTCAAGACTCACATAAGATAAAGGCGATCTCCATAGTGCAGTAATTCCATACAAAATTATTTATTCAAAACAGCAAACTTACATTTAAAACTGAAACATTCAGCATTGATATAATCAGGAACTTCCAGTCTCGGCCGCGACCGCAAGTGACGTCACCCGGTTCCTCCAATGGCCGGAAGTGACGTCACCCGGTTCCTCCAATGGCCGGAAGTGACGTCACCCGGTTCCTCCAAAGGCCGGAAGTGACGTCACCCGGTTCCTCCAACGACCGGAAGTGACGTCACACAGTTTCCCCAACGACCGGAAGTGACGTCACCCAGTTCTCCAACGGCCGGAAGTGACGTCACCCGGTTCCTCCAACGATCGGAAGTGACGTCACCCAGTTCCTCCAATGACCCAGTGCCACTGGAAGCCATGCATACCCATGCCATCACACTGCAAGCCCCACCATGTGATCACGATGACGTTGTGTGCTTTGGATCATGAGCCGTTCCAAGCCTTCTCCACACTTTTTTCTTCCCGTTATTCTGGTATAGATTAATCTTAGTTTCATCCGTCCAATGAATGCTTTTCCAGAACCGGTCTGACTTTTTTTAGTGTTCTTTGGGAAAGTCTATTCTGGCTTTTCTTTTCTTCAGGCTTATAAATGGTTTGCACCTTGTGGTGAACCCTCTGTATTTGCTCTTATGAAGCCTTCTCTTTATTGTAGACTTTTAGCCAGATTCAGGTACGTTTACGCCGGCGTATCAGCAGATACGCCGTCGTAACTCTGAATCTACGCCGGCGTTAATTTAAGCGTATTCTGGAAACCAGATACGCCTAAATTATGCTAAGATACGAGCGGCGTAAGTCTCCTACGCCGTCGTATCTTAGGGTGCAATTTTCCCGCTGGCCGCTAGGTGGCGCTTCCGTTGAGTTCGGCGTAGAAAATGTAAATGACTAGATACGCTGATTCAAGAACGTACGTGCGCCCGGCAGCATTTTTTTTACGTCGTTTACGTATGACTTTTTCCGGCGTAAAGTTATTCCAACAAATAGCTGGCCTAGCCAATGTTAAGTATGGCCGTCGTTCCCGCGTCGAAATTTGAAAATGTTACGTCGTTTGCGTAAGTCGTCCGTGAATGGGGCTGGACGTAAACCAATTTGTCCTTGCGGCGTACTTTGGAGCAATGCACACTGGGATATGTACACGGACGGCGCATGCGCCGTTCGAAAAAAAACGTCAATCACGTCGGGTCACCAAACATTAACATAAAACACACCCCCCCCATCCTCATTTGAATTATGCGCGCTTACGCCGGCCCCATTTACGCTATGCCGCCGTAAGTTAGGAGGCAAGTGCTTTGTGAATACAGTACTTGCCTCTCTGACTTAAGGCGGCGTAGCGTAAATACGCTACGCCACGCCGCCTTAAAGATGCGCGCCCCTACCTGAATCTAGCTATTTGACAATAATACGCCCACCTCCTGGAGAATGTCCTTCACTTGCCTGGATGTTGTGAATGTGTTTTTCTTTACCATAGAGAGGATCCTGCGATCATCCACCACTGATGTCTTCCGTGGACCCCCAGGCCTTTTTATGTTGCTAAACTCCCCTGTGCAAACTGTTGATTTGGTCACTCCTAATGTTGCCGCTATCTCTCTGATGGATTTGTTTCATTTTGAAGCCTTATGCAGCGTACACACGGACATTCCGACAACAAAACCGTACATTTCCAATGGATGTTGGCTCAAACTTGTCTTGCATACACAAGGTGGCACAAATGTTGTCGGAAATTGCGAACGCGGTCACGTACAGCACGTACGACGGCACAAAAAAAACGAAAGTTCTATACCAAGTGCGCCACCCTTTGGGCTCCTTCTGCTAATCTTATGTTAGTAGAAGTTTGGTGAGAGACGATTCACGTTTTTCAGCTTCATGCTTTTCAGTCCGTTACAGCGTGACGAATGTGCTATCTCTATTACGAACGCAAATTTTACCGCTTCCGTTTCGTACTTGATTCAGAGCACGCATGGAATTTTGTGCGTCAAAATGGTCAGACGATCGGAAATTCCGACAACAAAACCGTGGATTTTTTTTCCGAGAACAGATTTTGTTGTTGGAAAATTTGAGAATCAGCTCTCAGATTTTTGTTGTCTGAAATTCTGACAGAAAATGTCCGATGGGGCCTACACACGGTCGGATTTTCCGACCAAAAGCTCCAATCGAACATTTGTTGTCGTGTGTACGCGGCATAACAATGGCCTGTTTCACTTGCATGGACAGCTCCTTGGAACGCATGATGTAGGTTCACAGCAAAAGATTCCAAATGCAAATACCACACCAATGCCGCGTACACACGGTCGGAATTTTTTCGACATTAAATGTCCGATGGGAGCTTGTTGTCGGAAATTCCGACCGTGTGTAGGCTCCATCGGACATTTGCTGTCGGAATTTCCGACAACAAATTGAGAGCTGGTTCTCAAATTTTGCGACAACAAAATCCCTTCTCTTAAATTCCGATCGTGTGTGGACAATTCCGACGCACAAAATTTCACGCGTGCTCTGAATCAAGTACGAGACGGAAGCGCTTGGTCTGGTAAAACTAGGACATAGCACATTCGCCACGCTGTAACGGACTTAAAGGCACAAGGCTGAAAAGCACGAATCGTCTCTCACCAAGCTTCTACTAACATGAGATTCGCAGAAGGAGCCCAAAGGGTGGCGAAATTGGTATTGAATTTCCCAATTATAGTGCCGTCTTACGTGTTGTATGTCCACAGCGTCTTGGCGATCAATTGACAACATTTGTGCGACCGTGTGTATGCAAGACAAGTTTGAGCCAACATCCGTCGGGAAAAAAAAATCCCCGGTTTTGTTGTCGGAATTTTCCGATCGTCTGTAAGCGGCCATAAGGCTTCAAAACAAAACAAATCCATCAGGGAGATAGCAGCAACATTAGGAATGGCCAAATCAACAGTTTGCTACATTCTGAAGAAAGGAGAATGCACGGGGGAACTCAGCAACATAAAAAGGCCTGGGCGTCCACGGAAGACATCAGTGGTGGATGATCGCAGGATCCTCTCTATGGTAAAGAAAAACCCATTCACAACATCCAGACAGTGAAGGACACTCTCCAGCATTAGAATCAACTCCAGACTTTTTACCTGCTTAATTGATGAAGAAATAACGAAGGGGTAGCTATGTGTCATGGCAAACTTATGTGATTTTATCGTTTTTATTTTTTTAATAAATTGCAAAGACTTTAAACAAACTTCTTTCACGTTGTCATTATGGGGAATTGTTTGTAGAATTTTTAAGAAAATAATAAATTAAATCTATTTTGGAATAAGGCTGTAACATGACAAAATGTGGAAAAAGTGAAGCGCTGTGAATACTTTCCAGGTGTATATGGACCTAACTGTATATACTGTATATCAGGCCTCGACAATATCCGGGCGCCAGATCGCAATTGCGACAAGAAATTGTGACCTGGCGCCTGGGGAAGCTTAGGGCTGCAGAAGGCCGCAAAGCCCGCGGCCTCAATTACCGGCCGGCGCAGGGCGCGATCACGGTGGGCCCACGCCCGCCGGTAATTGAGGCCGCGGCTTTGCGGTCTTCACAGAAGGAGGCTGAGGCCAGCAGAAGGCCGCAAAGCCACGACCTCAATTACCGGCCGGCGCTGGCCAGCCGGTAATTGAGGCTGCGGCTTTGAGGCCTTCACAGAAGGAAGCTGAGGACTGCAGGAAGGCCGCAAAGCCACGGCCTCAATTACCGGCCGGTCACGGTGGGCCCAAGCCCGCTGGTAATTGAGGCCGCGGCTTTGCGGTCTTCACAGAAGGAGGCTGAGGCCAGCAGAAGGCCGCAAAGCCGCAGCCTTAATTCCTGGCCGGCACGGGCCGGCCGGTAATTGAGGCCGCGGCTTTGCGGCCTTCACAGAAGGAAGCTGAGGCCTGCAGAAGGAATTTAGGAGTGGCCATCTTGTGGTGGCTGTTGGCATTACAGGTTACATTACATTACAAGTAGCAAAAAATTCAGTTCGAATGTGTTTTTTTTCACTGCCATCTCCTTCCCTCGAATTAGAACCCCAAACATTATATATATATTTTTTATTCTAACACCCTAGAGAATAAAATGGCGGTTGTTGCAATACTTTCTGTCACACCGTATTTGCGCAGCGCTCTTACAAGCGCACTTTTTTGGGGAAAAAATACACTTTATTTAAATAAAAAATAAGACAACAGTAAAGTTAGCCCAATTTTTTTTTATATTGTGAAAGATAATGTTACGCCGAGTAAATTGATACCCAACATGTCACGCTTCAAAATTGCGTCCGCTCGTGGAATGGCGACAAATTTTTACCCTTTAAAATCTCCATAGGCGACGTTTAAAAAAATTCTACAGGTTGCATGTTTTGAGTTACAGAGGAGGTCTAGGGCTAGAATTATTGCTCTCGCTCTACCGATCGCTGCGATACCTCACATGTTTGAATACCCAAATGTTCGATTGGAGCTTTTGGTCGGAAATTCCGACCGTGTGTAGGCCCCATCGGACATTTTCTGTCGGAATTTCCGACAACAAAAATCTGAGAGCTGATTCTCAAATTTTCCAACAACAAAATCCATTCTCTTAAATTCCAATCGTGTGTGGACAATTTCCGACGCACAAAATTCCACGCATGCTCTGAATCAAGTACGAGACAGAATCGCTCGGTCTGGTAAAACTAGGACATAGCACATTCGCCACGCTGTAACGGACTTAAAGGCACAAGGCTGAAAAGCAAGAATCGTCTCTCGCCAAGCTTCTACTAACACGAGATAAGCAGAAGGAGCCTAAAGGGTGGCGCAATTGGTATTGAATTTCCCATTTATAGCGCCGTCTTACGTGTTGTATGTCACAGCGTTCTTGGCGTTCATTTGACAACATTTGTGCGACCGTGTGTATGAAAGACAAGTTTGAGCCAGCATCCGTCGGGAAAAAAAATCCATGGTTTTGTTGTCGGAATTTCCGATCGTCTAAGCCAGTGGTCATCAACCCTGCCCTACAGGGCCCACTAACAGGCCAGGTTTTATGTATTACCATGGGGAGATGCAGTCTAGAATACTGCAATCACTGGCCAGCAAATTATATCACCTGTGATGTATTTCAGTTATCTTAAACCTGGCCTGTTAGTGGGCCCTGTAGGGCAGGGTTGATGACCACTGGTCTAACCGGCATAAGGCTTCAAAACGAAACAAATTCATCGGGGAGATAGCAGCAACATTAGGAGTGGCCAAATCAACAGTTTGCTACATTCTGAAGAAAGAAGAATGCACCGGGGAACTCAGCAACATAAAAAGGCCTGGGCGTCCACGGAAGACATCAGTGGTGGATGATCGCAGGATCCTCTCTATGGTAAAGAAAAAACCCATTCACAACATCCAGACAAGTGAAGGACACTCTCCAGCATTAGAATCAACTCCAGACCCTTTACCTGCTTAATTGATGAAGAAATAACGAAGGGGTAGCTATGTGTCATGGCAAACTTATGTGATTTTATCGTTTTTATTTTTTAAATAAATTTGCAAAGACTTTAAACAAACTTCTTTCATGTTGTCATTATGGGGAATTGTTTATAGAATTTTAAGAAAAATAATGAATTAAATCTATTTTGGAATAAGGCTCTAACATGACAAAATGTGGAAAAAGTGAACTGCTGTGAATACTTTGCAGTTGTATATGGACCTAACTGTATATACTGTATATCAGGCCTCGACAAAATCGGGCGCCAGGTCGCAATTGCGACAAGAAATTGTGACCTGGCGCCTGGGGAAGCTTAGGGCTGCAGAAGGCCGCAAAGCCGTGGCCTCAATTATCGGCCGGCATTGGGCGCGATCATGGCGGGCCCAAGCCCGCCGGTAATTGAGGCCGCGGCTTTGCGGCCTTCACAGAAGGAAGTTGAGGCCTACAGAAGGAATCTAGGAGTGGCCATCTTTTGGTGGCTGTTGGCATTACAGGTTACATTACAAGTAGCAAAAAATTCAGTTCTAATGTGTTTTTTTCACTGCCATCTCCTTCCCTCTAATTAGAACCCCCAAACATTATATATATTTTTTATTCTAACACCCTAGAGAATAAAATGGCGGTCGTTGCAATACTTTCTGTCACACCCTATTTGCGCAGCGGTCTTACAAGCGCACTTTTTTAGGAAAAAAATACAATTTCTTTAAATAAAAAATAAGACAACAGTAAAGTTAGCCCAATTTTTTTTTTATATTGTGAAAGATAATGTTACGCCGAGTAAATTGATACCCAACATGTCACGCTTCAAAAATTGCGTCCGCTCGTGGAATGGCGATAAACTTTTACCCTTTAGAATCTCCATAGGGGACGTTTTAAAAAATTCTACAGGTTGCATGTTTTGAGTTGCAGAGGAGGTCTAGGGCTAGAATATTGCTCTCACTCTACCGATCGCGGCGATACCTCACATGTGTGGTTTGAATACCGTTTACATATGCGTAGGCGTTCGCTTTCTGCGCGCGAGCTCGGCGAGACGGGGCGCGTTTTTTTTGGCTCCTAACATTTTTAGCTGGCTCCTAGATTCCAAGCAAATTTGTCAAACCCTGTATATTGTACATTCACATTAGTCCCTTTCCTCAAGGAGCTTACAATCTAAGGCCCCCACCGGGGTACCGGAGAGTACTTAAAGGAAACCCACGCAGGCATAAGGAGAACATTATAGTGGAGTGTAAGCAAAAAGTCTATTTACTATTAACTCTAAATCAATAACCTGTAAAGGCTTTTAAAGCACCCCCTATAGACAGTTTTAGTTAACCACTTGCCGACCGCTGCACGCCGATATACGTCGGCAGAATGGCAGTGGAAGGCAAATAGGTGTACCTGCACGTCCCCTTTAAGAATGCGCGCATCTTAGAATCAGTTACGCATAGATATCCCTTAAATCTGACAGGCGTAAGGCTCTTACGCTGTCAGATCTTAAATGCAATTTTTTTCCCGCCGCTAGGTGTCGCCTCGTCGTTTTCCCCGTCGTCTATGCAAATTAGCTATTTACGCGAGATTCCCGAACGTACGCGCGGACGACGCAGTGAATTTACGACGTTTCCGTAAGCGTAAACTTGCCCCTGCTATATGAGGGGCAAGTTTACGAAGGTCTGTCATATGCCATGTTAAGTATGGCGTCCGGTCAGCGTCGGCTTTTTCCGTCGTTTACGACGTTTTCCTAAGTCGTCCGCGAATACGACTTTACGTCAATGACGCTCACGTCGGCGTCATTGACGTTTTCCGTCGTGAGCTGGAGAATGCGCACTGGGCTATTTTTCCGCCCGGCGCATGCGCAGTTCGATCGGCGCGGGGGCGCGCTTAATTTAAATACAAGCCCCCCCCCCTTTGAATTACGCGGCCTTACGCCGGGCCATTTACACTACGCCGCCGCAAATTACGGAGCAAGTGCTTGGAGAATACGGCACTTGCTCCAGTAATTTGCGGCGGCGTAGTGTAAATGGCTTACACTACGCCGCCGCGGAATCTACAAGAATCTGGCCCATAGTGTTTACTGCAAAAAAATTCAATAAATAAATTGCCCCATGCCGTGAAAGTGTTCGGGTTTGGCTTAAAGAAAAGGTGGCAACCCTAGAGCAGTGATCAGTGTCGTGTCACAGTAACCCCGCCCTTCACAGTCAGAATCACTCCCTAGAACACTTAACCCCCTTCCTCGCCCCCTAGTGGTTAACCCCTTCCCTACCAGTCACATTTATACAGTAATCAGTGCATTTTTATAGCACTGATCTCTGTATAAATGTGAATGGTCCCAAAATAGCGTCAAAAGTGTCCGATGACATAATGTCGCAGTCACGATAAAAAAAATCGCTGATCGTCGCCATTACTAGTAAAAAAAAAAATGTAATAAAAATTCCATAAATCTATCCCCTATTTTGTAGACGCTATAACTTTTGCGCAAACCAATCAATAAACGCTTATTGCGATTTTTGTTTTGTAGAAGAATACGTATCGGCTGAGGAAAAAATTGCTATTTTTATATATATTTATTATAGCAAAAAGTAAAAAAAATATTGCTTTTTTTTTTCAAAATTGTCGCTCTATTTTTGTTTATAGCGCAAAAAATAAAAACCGCAGAGGTGATCAACTACCACCGAAAGAAATCTCTATTTGTGGGAAATAAAGGACGTCAATTTGTTTGGGAGCCACGTCGCACGACCACGCAAATGTCCGTTTTAAAGCGACGCAGTGCCGAATCGCAAAAAATGGCCCGGTCTTTGGGCAGCCAAATCCTCCAGGGCTGAAGCGGGTAAAGAAATGTTTTGTTGTTTCACTGGTGCTCTTTTGAAGCTTGACATGTTAGATATCTATTTACTCGATGCAACCTCATATATTTTATATATTTTGAGTATTGTTATTTTGCGTTATTAATTAGATTTGTTTTAGTCGGTAGTCCGGTTTCCGATAATGGAGGTCTCTGTGGCGGATTCGCCGCAAGATCACCATTATTGACGGCTCCCCCTCCCGCCACTCTCCCGTGCCCTCCGCCGCTTACCGGAGCCGTTAGTAGCAGCGGAGGCGATCGGGGTCCTCTCTCCTGCTTGGTATGGATACAAGTGAGGGCAAGATGGCCCCCACCCGTCTGCATACCATAGCAGGGCGGAAGCGACGTCAAAAAGTTACTTCCGCCCATAGCTCTTAAAGGGCCTTTTTTTAAAAAAAAATTCTTGCATTTTTTTTTTTTTGCATTTTAGTGTAAATATGAGATGTGACGTCTTTTTGATCCCCAGATCTCATATTTAAGAGGACCTGTCATGCTTTTTTCTATTACAAGGGATGTTTACATTCCACGTAATAGGAATAAAAGTGACCCAATTTTATTTATTTTTTTACAAACAGTGTAAAAATAAATAAAATAAAGTAAAAAAGAAATCAAAAATGTAAAGCGCCCCATCCCGCCGAGCTCGCGCGCAGAAGTAAACGCATACGCGAGCAGCGCCCCGCATATGAAAACCGCACATTTGAGGTATCGCCGCGATCGTTAGAGCGAGAGCAATAATTCTAGCCATAGACCTCCTCTGTAACTCAAAACATGCAACCTGTAGAATTGTTTTAAACGTCGCCAATGGAGATTTTTAAGGGTAAAAGTTTGACGCCGTTCCACGAGCGGGCTCAACGTTGAAGCGTGACATGTTGGGTATCAATTTAATCGGTGTGACATTGGGGGAGATTCAGATAGAGATACGACGGTGTATCTCCTGATACACCGTCGTATCTCTGAGATCCGACGGTCGGATCTATGCGACTGATTCATAGAATCAGGTTCCGCATAGATCTCCCTAAGATCCGCCAGGTGTAAGTGACTTACACCGTCGCATCTTAGGCTACCAATCTTCCGCTGGCCGCTAGGTGGCGTTTCGTGTTTTACTCGTGACGAATATGCAAATGAGGAGATCCGCCGATTCAGAAACGAACGCCCGCCCGTCGCTTTTTTTTTTACGTCGTTTGCGTTCGGCTTTTTTCCGGCGGATAGTTACCCCTGCTATATGCGGCGTATCCTATGTTAAGTATGGCCGTCGTTCCCGCGACGAGTTTTGAATTTTTACGTCGTTTGCATAAGTCGTTCGCGAATACGGATGGACGTAATTTACGTTCACGCCGAAACCAATGACGTCCTAGCGACGTCATTTGGAGCAATGCACGCTGGGAAATTTAGTCGGCGGCGCATGCGCATTTAAATCAGCGCGGGGACGCGCCTGATTTAAATACTACACTCCCCCTAGCCGCGGAATTTGAATTCCGCCGGGGGATTTACGATCCGCCGGCGCAGGTTTGGAGGTAAGTGCTTTCTGAATACTGCGCTAGCCTCTCAAACTTGCGCCGGCGGATCGTACATCAGATAGATTACGCGGATCTATCTGAATCTACCCCATTATCTTTCACAATATTAAAAAAAATTGGGCTAACTTATTTTTTATTTAAAAAAAGTGTATTTTTCCCCCCAAAAAAGTGCGCTTATAAGACCACTGCGCAAATACGGTGTGACAAAAAGTATTGCAACGACCGTCATTTTATTCTCTAGGGTGTTAGAATTTCTTTATAATGTTTGGGGATTCTAAGTAATTTTCTAGCAAAAAATAAAAAAAAAAAGGGGAATCTGAAAAAGAGGCTCGGTCCTTAAGTGGTTAAAAAACAAAAAAAAATGCTACACAAAAAAACACGCGGCATAAAAAATTGCAACACCCACCAATTTATTCTCTAGGGCCTCTGCTTTAAATAATATATAACGTTTGGGGGTTCTAAGAAATTTTCCAGCAAAAAAAATCGGATTCTTATAGGTTAAACAAAAAGTGCTAGAGAAGGCCTTGGGGGGGGGGGGGGGTCAAGTGGTTAACCAAAGTAAAACACAGGCGCCGGCGCCATTGCTTGGAGGGTCCATTAACTTATACGAAAAAGTTTCTTTCTTCTGTGTTTTTGTCTTTTTTTTTTTTTTTTAGGAATCAACAAATAAAAAAGATATAAGAAGCACTGGCTGTACCGGCGGCTGGAAATGTACGGCGGGATTATCGAACCCGCCAGGAAAGGTTTCCTATTTATACTGTCATATCGCTTCACCTAATCCCCGACGCAGCGAGAAGCCGAGCACATTGTGGAGGAGCGCCGCGGGCCCCCCGCGTCCCGCCATCGCCACTTAACGCCGAACGTTGTGCTGAATGGAGGCAGAGCGGTAAATAAAACGTTATCTCCGAGGAATAAATAATGGCGTGATAATGTCGGATTGATTGTTATTTATAATGTGTTTGCTTTGCGCGGCGAGGAGACAAAAGACGCTCTGGAAGTCAATTACGCTTTATATACATGATGAGCTTACATTTGTTTCCTGCATTGTAAAGTGGAGAGCTGGTGAACAATAAAGATGACTTACATGATGTGTTCATTAACAAGCAAGTGAGCGTAGGTCACGGCGAGCCGCGGCGGTGCTTCCATAAGGGGCGCACGGGCACCGCCCCCTCTCTCCTGCCCCACCCGTCTATCACCAATAGATAGATTCATGCATTGCATGAATCTATTTATGGTCGCTCTGCCACCCCTATTCAGGCGCCCCGGACCCTTTTCGGCGTGCCGGGCGCCTGAATTACAGTGGCAGGGTAATTTTTTTAAGCCGTAGCTCTGAAGGCGTCAAAAAAGGTAAACAGCGGGGCGCCATGCTGGGCGCTCGCGGTTCACTCAGCTGTGTGTTAGGAAAGTGAATGAATATTCGCTTTCCTACCACACTAAACCACCGCTCTCCGCCAATCAGGTGCTCTGGTCTGGTTACCTGTCACTGATTGGCTGAAACGACAGGCAGTGTGATAGAAACTGCCTGACCAGGTCTCTTGGCTGGAGCACCCTCCCCCTCTTCATTACCTCCACATTAGTGGCCACCAGTGTATAGGAAGAAACCCTTCAGTTCTCCCACATAGAGGAGGTTTATCTCCCATGGTTGAGACCCAGGTTCTTTCATTCTATTACTAGGGTAGGACCCACTAATTCGGGGTACTTTGTCGCAGTAAGTGGGCTTAGCATATATGACTATATAGTGTGACCAAACCCCCGTATTTTCGAATATGTTCCGGTGTTTTTAACTAGCCTTGCAGGATAAATGTCATTTTTGAAGTGTGCGCTATAATCTGTTTTTGCAGTGTGATAGGACGCCCATCAGGCGTCCAAACATAGCAGAGGACAGGAGAAGAGATCGAGGAGCGTGGAGGACATCGCTTCTGTGATCCGCTGCTCCACAGTCAAGGTAAGTGCCGCCGGGGGGGGGGGGGCGGGGGATGCACACTGGTAGCATTTGATGGGCACAGTAGAGGCAATTGATGGGCACACTGGCAGCAGTTTATGGGTACAGTGGCGGCATTGATGGGCACAGTAGAGGCAATTGATGGGCACACTGGCAGCAGGTTTATGGGTACAGTGGCGGCAATTGATGGGCACAGTACCGCCCATTGATGGGGCACAGTACCGCCAATTGATGGGCACAGTAGCGGCAATTGATGGGCACAGTAGCGGCAATTGTGTGGGAATGATAGATGGGAAATGTGGGACTGTTGGGCGGGAGGAGTGTAAGACTGTTGTACCGGGAGAGTGGTGGAATGTTGGAATAGGAGAATGTTGGACTGGAGAGGGTGGGGAAATGTTGGATTAGGGGAGTGTGGGGACTGTTGGGTGGGAGGGGAGTGTAAGACTGTCTGGACCAGGGGAGTGGTGGAATGTTGGATTGGGGAGATGTTGGGACTGGAGGAGTGGGGTCTGTTGGGTGGGGGACTGTTGGACTGGGGACGCGGGGAAATGTTAGATTGGAGGAGTGTGGAAACTGTTGGATGGGGGAGTGTGGGACTGTTGGATGGGGGAGTGTGGGAATGTTGGATGGGGGAGTGTGGGAATGTTGGATGGGGGGAGTGTGGGAATGTTGGATGGGGGAGTGTGGGAATGTTGGATGGGGGAGTGTGGGAATGTTGGATGGGGGGAGTGTGGGAATGTTGGATGGGGGAGTGTGGGACTGTTGGACTGGGGAAGCGGGGAAATGTTGGATGGGGGGAGTGTGGGAATGTTGGATGGGGGAGTGTGGGAATGTTGGATGGGGGAGTGTGGGACTGTTGGATGGGGGAGTGTGGGAATGTTGGATTAGGGGAGTGTGGGACTGTTGGGGGGGGGGGAGTTGTGGAATGTTGGATTGGGGGGATGTTGGACTGGGAGTGTGGGACTGTTGGATGGGGGGAGTGTGGGAATGTTGGATGGGGGAGTGTGGGAATGTTGGATGGGGGAGTGTGGGACTGTTGGATGGGGGAGTGTGGGAATGTTGGATGGGGGAGTGAGGGAATGTTGGATGGGGGAGTGTGGGAAGTTGGATGGGGGAGTGTGGGACTGTTGGATGGAGGAGTGTGGGAATGTTGGATGGGGGAGTGGGGGAATGTTGGATGGGGGAGTGTGGATGTTGGATGGGGGAGTGTGGGACTGTTGGATGGGGGAGTGTGGGAATGTTGGATGGAGGAGTGTGGGACTGTTGGATGGAGGAGTGTGTGAATGTTGGATGGGGGAGTGTGGAATGTTGGATGGATGAGTGTGGGAAAGTTGGATGGGGGTGAGGGGACTGTTTGAAGGGGGAGTGTGGGACTGTAGGAGGGAGTGTGGGAATGTTGATGGGGGTGAGTGTGGGAATGTTGGATGGGGGAGTGTTGTGAATGTTGGATGGAGGAGTGTGTGAATGTTGGATGGGGGAGTGTGTGAATGTTGGATGGGGGGGGGTGTGAATGTTGGATGGGGGAGTGTGTGAATGTTGGATGGAGGAGTGTGGGACTGTTGGATGGGGGAGTGTGGGAATGGTTGGATGGGGGAGTGTGGGAATGTTGGATGGGGAGTGTGGGAATGTTGGATGGGGGAGTGTGGGAATGTTGGATGGGGGAGTGTGGGAATGTTGGATGGGGGAGTGTGGGAATGTTGGATGGAGGAGTGTGGGAATGTTGGATGGGGGAGTGTGGGGACTGTTGGATGGGGGAGTGTGGGAATGTTGGATAGGGGGAGTGTGGACTGTTGGATGGGGGGTGTGTGAATGTTGGATGGGGGAGGTGTGGGAATGTTGGATGGAGGAGTGTGGGAATGTTGGATGGGGGAGTGTGTGTGAATGTTGGATGGGGGAGTGTGTGAATGTTGGATGGGGGAGTGTGTGAATGTTGGATGGGGGAGTGTGGGAATGTTGGATGGGGGAGTGTGGGAATGTTGGATGGGGGGAGTGTGGGACTGTTGGATGGGGGGGTGTGGGAATGTTGGATGGAGGAGTGTGGGAAAGTTGGATGGGGGAGTGTGGGACTGTTGGATGGGGGAGTGTGGGACTGTTGGATGGGGGAGTGTGGGAATGTTGGATGGGGGGAGTGTGGGAATGTTGGATGGGGGAGTGTGGGACTGTTGGATGGGGGGCGTGTGGGAATGTTGGATGGAGGAGTGTGGGAATGTTGGATGGGGGAGTGTGGGAATGTTGGATGGGGGAGTGTGGGAATGTTGGATGGGGGAGTGTGGGAATGTTGGATGGGGGAGTGTGGGAATGTTGGATGGGGGAGTGTGGGACTGTTGGATGGGGGAGTGTGGGACTGTTGGATGGGGGAGTGTGGGAATGTTGGATGGGGGAGTGTGGGAATGTTGGATGGGGAGTGTGGGACTGTTGGATGGGGGAGTGTGGGAATGTTGGATGGAGGAGTGTGGGAATGTTGGATGGGGGAGTGTGGGACTGTTGGATGGGGGAGTGTGGGACTGTTGGATGGAGGAGTGTGGGACTGTTGGATGGGGGAGTGTGGGACTGTTGGATGGGGGAGTGTGGGAATGTTGGATGGGGGAGTGTGGGACTGTTGGATGGGGGAGTGTGGGACTGTTGGATGGGGGAGTGTGGGACTGTTGGATGGGGGAGTAGGGAAATGTAAGGCCTCGTACACACGACCGAACATGTCCGGACCAGTTTCCGCGGACATGTTCGGTCCGTCTGTATGGCCGACCGGGACCATTTTCCGGCTGATACGGACAGGTTTCCATCGGACAAATGTTTCTTAGCATGCTAAGAAACATGTCCACTGGAATCCTGTCGTTCCGACATGTTCGGTCGTCTTACAGACTCACCCGGACATGTCCGCTCGGCCGAAAGCCCTCGCATGCGTCGAATCACTTTGATACCCCATCGTGTGGCTGAAGAACTCTGGAACTGTTGGACTTGGGGACTGAGGGGACCCTTGGACTGAACATTTAATGACGTCTTAATGATTACAGATCTGAATAAATTTGCGTCTTTTATATCTGCTCGGAGTTCAGCTTTAGGATCTCAGCCGGTTGCTTCCAATATGGTGTCACCGGGAGGAACCACGGAAGATCACGTGGGGTCTGTCCCGTAACGATGGTGTCACACACATGTCGCCGAGTCCCGTCATCCACGTCGATCTATCTCACATCAGACAACGACCTGACACTGCAGATAAGAGCGGGCGAGCGCGTCCCCAGCCAACCGCCAACCTGTCCGCCGTGACTGATTGATGGCACAGCTCGGGCTCATTTCTCAATCCTCAACCTTCTACCCCGCTCCGCCGGGAGGACCCGTCACCGCGCCAATCTCAGGATCAGATGACGGGCTGCAGAGATGGAGACGGCAATGCAGATAAGGGACACCTGTCCTGCCCCCCCTCCCCCCCTGAGGAGAGATTTATCACAAATCCGACAGAGATAATAAATAAATAAAAAACTGCGTCTGACCGCTGACACAGCCTTCGCCAACCCACCGCAATTGTCACTTCTGTGAGGACAGGGGTGAAGGAGAGGGTTGCTGCAATGAATGTGGATTCTGAGCGATGAAACAAACCTTCGATATCAAGTACGTGACGCAAACCTCAGCGCACAGCTACCATGAACTGGCAAAAATGGCGCACGTTTATTTTTTATTGGACGCCAAAGTCTGAATGCCAAACCAAAAAAATTATAATTTTGGATGTCAGCACTGGAGGCATGAATGAATGAATGAAAACTTATATAGCGCGGCACATGCAAACTAAATCGCCTCTGGGTGCTTGTTGTTCCTGTCTCCTTTCATATCAAAAGAGATGAGTTTTTATATTTCTCCTCTTCTCTACTCAGGCTCCTCTGCTCAGGCTTCTATGCTCAGGATCCTCTGCTCAGGCTTCTCTGCTCAGGATCCTCTGCTCAGGCTCCTCTGCTCAGGCTTCTCTGCTCAGGATCTTCTGCTCAGGATCCTCTGCTCAGGCTCCTCTGCTCAGGATCCTCTGCTCAGGCTTCTTTGCTCAGGCTCCTCTGCCCAGGCTTCTCTACTCAGGATCCTCTGCTCAGGCTCCTCTGCTCAGGCTTCTCTGCTTAGGCTCCTCTGCTCAGGCTCCTGTGCTCAGGTTTCTTTGCTCAGGCTCCTCTGCTCAGGCTCCTCTGCCCAGGCTTCTCTACTCAGGATCCTCTGCTCAGGCCTCCTCTGCTCAGGCTTCTCTGCTTAGGCTCCTCTGCTCAGGCTCCTGTGCTCAGGTTTCTTTGCTCAGGCTCCTCTGCTCAGGATCCTCTGCTCAGGCTTCTCTGCTCAGGCTCCTCTGCTCAGGCTCCCTCTGCTCAGGCATCTCTGCTTAGGCTCCTCTGCTCAGGCTCCTGTGCTCAGGTTTCTTTTGCTCAGGCTCCTCTGCTCAGGATCCTCTGCTCAGGCTTCTCTGCTCAGGCTCCTCTGCTCGGGATCCTCTGCTCGGGCTTCTCTGCTCGGGGCTCCTCTGCGCAGGCTCCTCTGCTCATGCTCCTTTGCTCAGGCTCCTCTGCTCGGGCTCCTCCTGTTAGCCAGTGCAGCCAAGGCAGCAGAACAGGCCAGTAAAAGATAGAAGGGCGGAAGGTGGGCTCTCAGCTTGGTCAAAAGTAATCTATAAGCGCTTGCCTTGCAGAATCTTCCCAGCATAGAGCAGTGATGGGGAACCTTGGCAGCTCAGATGTTTTGGAACTACTTTTCCCATAATGCTCACCTACACTGCAAAGTGCATGAGCATCATGGGAGATGTCGTTCAAAACATCTGGGGTGCCGAGGTTCCCCATCACTGGTCTAAATCAAAGCCCAGACCTCAATCCAATAGAAAATCTGAGGTCAGACTTAAAGATTGCTGCGCCACACAGTCCCCAATGTTGCCCGATCAATGGTGTCCTCAATGCTGGGAAATCCAAGCAGATCCTTCCCCATCATGCCATACCACCAGGGAGGCGTGTGATTGGCCCAAGATTTATTCTGCAGCAGGAGAACCACTCCAAACATACAGCCCCAGTCATAAGGAACTACACTATGTTACCAAAAGTATTGGGACGCCCGCTTTACACGCACATGAACTTTAATGGCCTCCCAGTCTTAGCCCGTAGGGTTCAATACTGAGTTGGCCCCGCCTTTTGAAAAAAAAAAGACAATTGCAGCCTCACTGTGCCCATCAAAGGCAGCCACTGTGCCAATCAAATGCAGCGACTGTGCCATGCCATCAATTGTCGCCACTGTGCCATCAATTGTCGCCACTGTGCCATCAATTGTCACCACTGTGCCATCAATTGTCCACCACTGTGCCATGCCAAACGCAGCCACTGTGCCATCAAACACAGCACAGGTGCCAGCCATCAATTGTCGCCACTGTGCCCACATCAATTGTCGCACTGTGCCCATATCAATTGTCCCCCACTGTGCCCACATCAATTGTCCCCACTGTGCCCACATCAATTGTCCCCACTGTGCCCACATCAATTGTCCCCACTGTGCCCACATCAATTGTCCCACATCAATTGTCCCCACGTGCACACACAATTGTCCCCCACTGTGCCCACATCAATTGTCCCCCACTGTGCCCACATCAATTGTCCCACATCAATTGTCCCCACATCAATTGCCCCACTGTGCCACATCAATTGGGTCCCCACTGTGCCACATTGGCAGCATTTTACAGGGCACTGTGGGGACCACTGCCCACATCAGTTGTCCCCACATCAATTGTCCCCACATCAATTGTCCCCTCTGTGCCCACATCAATTGTCCCCCACTGTGCCCACATCAATTGTCCCCCACTGTGGCCCACATCAATTGTCCCCACTGTGCCACATCAATTGTCCCACATCAATTGTCCCCCACTGTGCCCACATCAATTGTCCCCACTGTGCCCACATCAATTGTCCCCACATCAATTGTCCCCACTGTGCCCACATCAATTGTCCCCCACTGTGCCCACATCAATTGTCCCCCACTGTGCCCACATCAATTGTCCCACTGTCCCCACATCAATTGTCCCCACTGTGCCCTGTAAAATGCTGCCAGTCAGATTGCCCCGCCCGGCACTTACCTTTCTGGGGTTCGCCATCCTCCTTCCACGGTCCCTCGGTGTCTTCTGCCGCCCTCGATAACCAGAATCAGTGAACCTGATTGGCTGAGACGGCCGTCAGGTCTTATCCAAGGGACATAGCCCCCTACGTTCCGAGGATAAGACATCCAGGAGCTGAAGGGCTGTACTGGGAAAGCCTATCAGAGCCGTTGGCCATTTCCGCACAGCCAACCAGTTGTCCTTATTCAGATAATCCGCGCCCAATGTCCGGTTATCTGACTAGGCGGCCACAATAACATGCAATGCATGAGTGTAGGTTATTTGCGCGGAGCTGCAAAACGAATTTTTAAAAGCCTTAAAGGGCCCTTTTTTTTTTTATGACTACAGGAGGGGGGGGGGCGGCGCCCGGGCGCCCCCTATGGACGGGCCGCCACTGCCCAAAGGTGTTCTATTGGGTTGAGGTCAGGACTCTGGGCAGGCCAGTTAAGTTCCTTCACCCCAAACTCGCTCATCCATGGGGTAGATTCAGAAAGCAATTGCGTCTGCGTATCCATAGTTACGCAGCGTAATTGCTTAGTTGCGCCGGCGTATCGACTTCTCCTGATTCAGAAAGCTCGATACGCCGACTGCAGCCTAAGATATGACTGGCATAAGGCTCTTATGCCGTCGTATCGTAGGCTGCATTCTTACGCTGGCCGCTAGGTGGCGTTCCCGTAGTGGTCAGCGTAGAGTATGCAAATTGCATACTCACACCGATTCACAACCGTACGCGCGCCCGGCGTTCGCATTTTACGTCGTTTGCGTTCGTCGGTTTCTGCGTAAGGCTGCTCATGCTATTAGCAGGCGCAGCCAATGCTAAGTATACCCGTCGTTCCCACGTCGCGATTTTTGAAAATTACGTCTTTTGCGTAAGTGAATCATGAATGGCACTGGACGCCATTTACGTTCACGTTGAAGCAAATGACGTCCTTGCGACGTCATTTACCGCAATGCACGTCGGGAAAGTTTCCCGACGGAGCATGCACACTACGTTCGGCGCGGGAACGCGCCTAATTTAAATGATCCACGCCCCCTACGGGATCATTTAAATTACGCGCGCTTACGCCGGCCAGTTTTACGGACCGCCCGCGCAAAATTACGGAGCTACTGCTGGGAACAGTTTGAGGACGGCCCCTTCCTGTTCCAACATGACTCCGCCCCAGTGCTCAAAGCAAGGTCCTACCTCTGTGTATGGCGGCTATATGTGGGATTGTCCGCCCTTTTTCCCGCATAACATAAATTGGATTACATGCCGGCTGATGAAATCTCAAAGGTGCGCCGACGTTTCCCATCAGCAGCTAACAATGCGCTGTATGTTATCTACGGTCTATAATGGACGCGCGGCTCCGTCTCCACGGAAACCTTTATGGAGATGAATTTTAACAATTTGCAGAGAAGTATTCAAGTTATTATTTTATTTTCATGCAGCATTATGGTAGCGGAATTTTTATATATCTATACACACTGGGGTAGATTCAGGTACCGCTGCGCCTCCGTAAGTCCCGTTTTTGCCCTGCGCCCCCGCAAATTAACTGCGCTACGCTTCATTCACGAAGCAGTAGCCACGTAATTTGCGTGGGCGCTCCTCAAAAATGCCCGGCGTAAGGGCGCGTATTTAAATGATCCCGTAGGGGGCGGGGAATCATTTAAATTAGGCGCGTCCGCGCCGAGCGTAGGGCGTATGCTCAGTCGGGAAACTTTCCCGACGTGCATTGCGGCAAATGACGCCGCAAGGACGTCATTTGCTTCAAAGTGAACGTAAATGGCATCCAGCGCCATTCACGATTCACTTATCGCATACAACGTAAAATTTAAACTTCGCGACGTGGGAACGACGGGTATCCTTAGCATTGGCTGCCCCTGCTATTAGCAGGAGCAGCCTTACGCGAAAACCGACGTACGCAAACGACGTAAACTGCGTACGCAGGGCTCGCGTAGGGTTGTGAATCGGCGTTGGTAAGCAATTTGCATACTATACGCTGACCACAACGGGAACGCCACCTAGCGCCTGCGTAAGAATGCAGCCTAAGATATGACGGCATAAGGAGCCTTATGCCAGTCATTTCTTAGGCTGCAGTCGGCGTATCGAGGTTCCTGAATCAGGAGCATTCGATACGCCGGGGCAAGTAAGCAATTGCGCTGCGTAACTATGGTTACACAGGCGCAATTGCTCTTTGAATCTACCCCACTGTATACGTATTCGTATGGTAGGGAAATACATTTGTGCAGAAATATAAAAGAATAAGCTATTGGGGGGGGGGGGGGATTTTTTTATTATTGGGGCAGATTCAGGTACCTGCGCGCCTAGTTACGGCGGCGCAGCGTATTGTATTTACGCTATGCCGACGCAACTTACAGGAGCAAGTGCAGTATTCACAAAGCACTTGCTCCGTAAGTTGCGGCGGCGTAGCGTAAATGGGGCCGGCGTAAGCCCGCGTAATTCAAATGTGGAAGGGGTGGCATGTTTTATGCTAATGTGTGATGACCTGACGTGATTGACGCGTTTACGAACGGCGCATGCGCCGTCCGTGTACATATCCCAGTGTGTATTGCTCTCAAGTACGCCGCAACGACGTATTGGTTTCGACGTGAACGTAAATTACGTCCAGCCCTATTCGCGAACGACGTAAAAAATTCAAAATTTCGAAGCGGGAACGACGTCAATACTAACATTGGCTGCAGCCTCCTAATAGCCTCCTAATAGCAGGAGCAACATTACGCCGAAAAAGCCTTACGCAAACGACGTAAAAAAACTACTGCCGGGCGCACGTACGTTTGTGAATCGACGTAACTAGGAAATTTGCATATTCTACGCCGAAAACAACGGAAGCGCCCCTAGCGGTCAACGTAATATTGCACACAATTATACGCCGCCGCATTCAAGTTACGTCGGCGGAGGAAGCCTATTTTTAAAGAGTATCTGCCTTTGAGAATCGGCGGAACGATACGCCGGCGCAGATTTCAAATTACAGCGGCGCATCTCCAGATACGCCGCCGTAATTTGAAATCTGCGCCGGCGTATTGTTCCGCCGATTCTCAAAGGCAGATAAAGCTACCTGAATCTGCCCAGTGTCTGCAGCTTTGGGAAAGAGTTGGCTCAGCTCTACTGAAGTTGCTTCCTTTTTTAGGACACACAAACATCAGTAATTTTTTGGTCAGATATAAAAGATGAGGTTGTGTCGAGTAAATAGATGCCCAACGTGTCAAGATTTATGGCGCATGCCTGCGAAATGGCAACAAATGCTGGTACTCGAAATTTTCCATTGGTGACGCATTAAAAGCCCCTACAGCATGGTTTTTCGTTCAGGGATGGGGGGGGGGGGGCAAACCACCACCCGCCCCCTCTCATGTGTCTGCCGGTTGGTCCAGGACTTACCTGGATATATAACTCCGGATAGATGGGGTGTGTCATCCAGCATGGCGGGCAGGGCCATCTTTTCCATTGGGCACACTGGGAAGTTGCCCGGGGGCCCCGCTTGCCTGGGGGGCCCCACCGGCTGCCCAGCAACTCCAGTAAAAAATTGTGGAGCCCCCCTCCACATCAGAGTTCCCTCCTTAGATCATGATCTGCAGCCATGGGTGTCCGCTCCATAGGGCAAGGGGGGGCAATTGACCCCCCTGGAAAATCGGAGATGTTGAAGAGTCTCGCGGCTGTGGGCTGTCTGAGCAGTTCCGGCCGGATGTCACACAGACACAGCGAGCAGAGTAAAGCCACCTCCCCCTCCAGTGTTTATGTTTACACAGGGAACCTGCTGTGCCCATGCCGTGCTGATGGCTGATCTGAGGTACTAAAAGGGGGTGTTTGTGCTGAATGGGGGTCAATCTGTGCTGAAGGGGGGGTCTGTGCTTAATGGGGGGCTGTGCTGAAGGGGTGGTCCATCTGTGCTGAATGGAGGGGTCTGTGCAGAATGGGGGGGTCTGTGCTGAAGGGGGGTCCATCTGTGCTGAAGGGGGGGTCCATCTGTGCTGAAGGGGGTCCATCTGTGCTGAAAGGGGGGTCTGTACATTCTCTAGGCTATATTTATTATGGGCATGGAGTGAAGCTGAATTATCTCAAGAGCTATTTTCACACTGCCAGCTGGCTGCGTTATCTGCCGCTTTACCATCATTTTAGCTGCGCTATTTGGCCGCTAGCAGGGTGCTTTTAACCCCTGCTAGCGTTTGAAGAAAGGGTTAAATGCATATTGCATATATATAGCGCCCCCCTGAAAAAATTTCCGCGGACGCCCATGTCTGCAGCGTTCCCCTTTACATAAGAGTTCCCTTTCACTGTAAGGGGGCATCCTGCAGACTCTGATGTAAGAGGAAACGCTCTGCTGGCTGGGTTATAGTAACCTGACCTTCATGTCAATGAAGACATTTTATAGTTTAAATACTGACATTTGCATTGTTCGGCATTGTTCGGCACTGAAAACTGTATTTTAGGTACTTTTTTTGCACTGGCAGTAAAAGATGTGGTTCTGCCAGTAAATTTCATGATTTTTGTCAGTAAATTCTCATGCGTGATTGTGTAGACAGGCCCCAGTGCACTGTATTGCCCGGGGGCCTATAATGCTCTTAAGATGACACTGACGGCGGGGTGCTGGCAGCGGCTCCAGGCTAGCGGGTGCAGGGTCCGGGCAGAGGCTTCAGGCTAGCGTGTGTGGGGACCAAGCAGTGGCTCCAGGCTAGCGGGTGCGGGGTCCGAGCAGAGGCTCCAGGCTAGCGGTTGCAGGGTCCGGCCAGAGGCTCCAGGCTAGCGGGTGCGGGGTCCGAGCAGAGGCTCCAGGCTAGCGTGTGCGGGGTCCAAGCAGTGGCTCCAGGCTAGCGGGTGCGGGGTCCGAGCAGAGGCTCCAGGCTAGCGTTTGCAGGGTCCGGCCAGAGGCTCCAGGCTAGCGGGTGCGGGGTCCGAGCAGAGGCTCCAGGCTAGCGGTTGCAGGGTCCGGGCAGAGGCTTCAGGCTAGCGTGTGCGGGGTCCAAGCAGTGGCTCCAGGATAGCGGGGTGCGGGGTCCGGGCAGAGGCTTCAGGCTAGCGGTTGCAGGTCCGGGCAGAGGCTCCAGGCTAGCGGGTACGGGGTCCGAGCAGTGGCTCCAGGCTAGCGGTTTGCAGGGTCCGGGCAGAGGCTCCAGGCTAGCGGTTGCAGGGTCTGGGCAGAGGCTCCAGGCTAGAGGTTGCGGGGTCCGGCCAGAGGCTCCAGGCTAGCGGGTGCGGGGTCCGGCCAGAGGCTCCAGGCTAGCGGGTGCGGGGTCCGGCCAGAGGCTCCAGGCTAGCGGGTGTTTGGTCCGGGTAGCGGCTCCAGGCTAGCAGGTGTTTGGTCCGGCCAGCGGCTCAGGCTAGTGGGTGCGGGTTCCGAGCAGGCGGCTCCAGGCTAGCGAGTGCGAGGTCCGGGCAGAGGCTTCAGGCTAGCATGTTGTGGGGACCAAGCAGTGGCTCCAGGCTAGCGGGGTGCGGGGTCCGAGCAGAGGCTCCAGGCTAGCGGGTGCGGGGTCCGAGCAGAGGCTCCAGGCTAGCGGGTTGCAGGGGTCCGGGCAGAGGCTTCAGGCTAGCGTGTGCGGGGTCCAAGCAGTGACTCCAGGCTAGCGGGTGCGGGGTCCGAGCAGAGGCTCCAGGCTAGCGGTTACTCCCAGCACACTAATGACAGACCCAACACCCTGATGGAAGGACCCTATACCCTTATGCTGGACCCAACACACTGATGGCAAACCCACATCCCTGATGGTAAACCCAACACACCGCTGGTGAGGACCCAATACCCTTATTGAAAACCCACTGTTTAGTGGACCCAGCACAATCATGGAAAACCTGACACAGCACACAGAAGAACGCAACACCCCGATGCAGGACCAAACACACTGATTGTGGACCAGTACACTGAAGGAGAACCCAACACCCCCGACGCAGGACCCAACACACTGATTGTGGACCCAGCACACTGAAGAGAACCCAACACCCCGATATAGGACCCAACACACTGATTGTGGACCCAGCACACTGAAGGAGAACCCAACACCCCGACGCAGGACCCAACACACTGATTGTGGACCCAGCACACTGAAGGAGAACCAACACCCCGACGCAGGACCCAACACACTGATTGTGGACCCAGCACACTGAAGGAGAACCCAACACCCCGATGCAGGACCCAACACAACTGATTGTGGACCCAGCACACTGAAGGAGAACCAACACCCCGATGCAGGACCCAACACACTGATTGTGGACCCAGCACACTGAAGGAGAACCCAACACCCCGATGCAGGACCCAACACACTGATTGTGGACCCAGCACACTGAAGGAGAACCCAACCCCCCCCGATGCAGGACCCAACACACTGATTGTGGACCCAGCAAACTGAAGGAGAACCCAACACCCGATGCAGGACCCAACACCTGATTGTGGACCCAGCAAACTGAAGGAGAACCCAACACCCCGACGCAGGACCCAACACACTGATTGTGGACCCAGCACACAGAAGAACGCAACACCCCGACGCAGGACCCAACACACTGATTGTGGACCCAGCACACTGAAGGAGAACCGCACACCCCGATGCAGGACCCAACACACTGATTGTGGACCCAGCACACTGAAGGAGAACCCGACACCCCCGATGCAGGACCCAACACACTGATTGTGGACCCAGCACACTGAAGGAGAACCCAACACCCCGATGCAGGACCCAACACACTGATTGTGGACCCAGCACACTGAAGGAGAACCCGACACCCCGACGCAGGACCCAACACACTGATTGTGGACCCAGCACACTGAAGGAGAACCCAACACCCTGAAGCAGGACCCAACACACTGATTGTGGACCCAGCACACTGAAGGAGAACCCAACACCCCAATGCAGGACCCAACACACTGATTGTGGACCCAGCACACTGAAGGAGAACCCAACAACCCGATGCAGGACCCAACACACTGATTGTGGACCCGGCACACTGAAGGAGAACCCAACACCCCGACGCAGGACCCAACACACTGATTGTGGACCCAGCAAACTGAAGGAGAACCATACACCCCGATGCAGGACCCAACACACTGATTGTGGACCCAGCACACTGAAGGAGAACCCAACACCCTGATGCAGGACCCAACACACTGATTGTGGACCCGGCAAACTGAAGGAGAACCCAACACCCCGATGCAGGACCCAACACACTGATTGTGGACCCGCACACTGAAGGAGAACCCAACACCCCGACGCAGGACCCAACACACTGATTGTGGACCCAGCACACTGAAGGAGAACCCAACACCCCCGATGCAGGACCCAACACACTGATTGTGGACCCGGCACACTGAAGGAGAACCCAACACCCCGACGCAGGACCCAACACACTGATTGTGGACCCAGCACACTGAAGGAGAACCCAACACCCAATGCAGGACCCAACACACTGATTGTGGACCCAGCACACTGAAGGAGAACCCAACACCCCGACGCAGGACCCAACACACTGATTGTGGACCCAGCACACTGAAGGAGAACCCAACACCCTGAAGCAGGACCCAACACACTGATTGTGGACCCAGCACACTGAAGGAGAACCAACACCCCGAAGCAGGACCCAACACACTGATTGTGGACCCAGCACACTGAAGGAGAACCCAACACCCCGATGCAGAACCAACACACTGATTGTGGACCCAGCACACTAAAGGAGAACCCAACACCCCGACGCAGGACCCAACACACTGATTGTGGACCCAGCAAACTGAAGGAGAACCCAACACCCCGATGCAGGACCTAACACACTGATTGTGGACCCAGCACACTAAAGGAGAACCCAAACACCCCGATACAGGACCCAACACACTGATTGTGGACCCAGCACACTGAAGGAGAACCCAACACCCCGATGCAGGACCCAACACACTGATTGTGGACCCAGCACACTGAAGGAGAACCCAACACCCCGATGCAGGACCCAACACACTGATTGTGGACCCAACACCCCAATGCAGGACCCAACACACTGATTGTGGACCCAGCACACTGAAGGAGAACCCAACACCCTGATGCAGGACCCAACACATTGATTGTGGACCCAGCACACTGAAGGAGAACCCAACACCCTGATCCTGCAGGATTCAACACACTGGTGGCAAACTTAACTCCTAGATGGCAAACCCAACACACAGATGTTGAACCCTACACACTAATGCCTCCCTGTACAGTGAGTATGAACAGCATATAATTAACATTGGGGTGGATTCAAGAAGCAATTGCGCCTGTGTAACCATAGGTTACACAGCGCAATTGCTTACTTGCCCCGGCGTAACGAGTGCTCCTGATTCAGGAACCTCGTTACGCCGACTGCAGCCTAAGATATGCGTGGCATAAGGCTCTTATCCCCGCATATCTTAGGCTGCATTCTTGTGATGGCCGCTAGGTGGCGTTCCCGTTGTGCTCAGCGTATAGTATGCAAATTGCATACTAACACTGATTCACAATGTTGCGCAAGCCCTGCGTACGCAATTTACGTCGTTTACGTACGGCGGTTTTCGCGCAAGGCTGCCCCTGCTAATAGCAGGGGCAGCCCATGTTACGTATACCCGTCGTTCCCGCGTCGCGAAATTTGAATTTTACGTAGTTTGCGTGAGTGAATCGTGAATGGCGCTGGACGCCATTCACGTTCACTTTGAAGCAAATGACGTCCTTGCGACGTCATTTGCCGCAATGCACGTCTGGAAAGTTTCCCGACGGAGCATGCGCTCTACGATCGGCGCGGGAACGCGCCTAATTTAAATGATTCCCGCCCCCTACGGGATCATTTAAATTGCGCGCTCTTGCGCCTGGCATTTTGCCGGCGCGCCCGCGCAATTTACGGAGCTTCTGCTCCGTGAATCGAGGGCAGCGCAAAAAAATTGCGGGGGCGCAGGGCAAAAACGTTGCCCTGCGCCTCCGTAAAAAAAGCGCAATTATACCTGAATCCGGCCCATTGATTGATCTTTTTTTTTTTTTATGATGTGGGTCGAAAATTCATCCACCGGGCAAATCGGGTTGCTGTAACTCTCCTGCTCTACCAAAAACCTCCGATTTAGGTGGAGTGACCCTTTTAGTGTAAATCCTCTTCAGTAAGTAGAAAGCCAACAACGCTTTTTCAGAAAAGAATGACCCCCGTGCTTCCAGCGGGCCTCCGGCGCTTCTGAAACAGACCGCGCCTTATCATCATTCTAATGCATTCCTCGCTTGCTAAAAGCCTGCGGAGTAAATAATAAAAAAAAAGCCGGCGTGCCGATCGCGGCATTTCGAGGCATCAGAGTGACAAGGAGATGTTTTGCGCTTACACGGAATAAACATCTTGTTATGCGTTTTGCCTAATCCGCCTTTTTTTTTTTCCCTCGCCGTTCTCATCCCTTTTGCCCGTGTCAGGATGAAAATAAGAAATCTCGCCTGTCAGGCGGGAAACTAATCTCTCCGGCACGTGGAAGACATCAAATATTCCGGAGATGTTTTTTTATATTTTTTTCCCCGGCCCTCGTATCGCGCTCGGCGGGAGCTGAGAGCCGCAGATTGCATGGAGGATGAGTGATAGTGGAAGACGGAGGGGGATGAGTAGCAGAAACCGATTCGCCTTTTCCGAGATTAAACGATATATACGGCGCGGGAAGACCTTTGATGGACAATATTGTGAAGCGTTGCGGTATCTCGTGGTGCTTCGCTGGCACAAGTGCCGCAGGGCCCAAAAACATATCAGAGGTTTCTATTTAAAGTGATTGCCTTTTTCCCCCCCTTGCAGCGGGATGTTAGCTTCGGGCCTCGGAAATATCGCAATGTCGGGTTTTCAAACATCAGTCACAAATGTCTGCCGCTCAAAATGTGAGGATGGCTTCACAATCTATGCATTGCGGTTTATAGCAAGGGTCTTCGACATTTCTCAACAAAGGGCCAGATTGCGGTCATTGAGACTTCAAGGCAGGGGTGTCAAACTCTATTTCATTGCGGGCCGCATCGGCATTGTGGTTGCCCTCAAAGGGCCAGTTACATCGGTGTACCCAGGAGTTAGCGGCGTAGAGCTCAGGAGTGCGCTGTGTACAGAGTGCAGAGTTCAGAGGTGTGCTGTGTACAGAGTGCAATGTTCAGAGGCGTTCTGTGTACAGAGTTCAGAGGTGTGCTGTGTATAGAATGCAGAGTTCAGATGTGTGCTGTGTACAGAGTGCAGAGTTCAGAGGTGTGCTGTGTATAGAATGCAGAGTTCAGATGTGTGCTGTGTAGAGAGTGCAGAGTTCAGAAGTGTGCTGTGTACAGAGTGCAGCGTTTTGAAGTGTGCTTTGAAATGTGCTGTGTATAGAGCGTGGAGTTCAGAGGTGTGTTTCTTATAGAGTTCAGAGGTGTGCTGTGTACAGAGTGCTGAGTTCAGAGGTGTGCTGTGTATAGAATGCATAGTTCAGAGGTGTGCTGTGTACAGACTGAAGAGTACAGAGGTGCGCTGTGTACAGAGTGCTGAGTTCAGAGGTGTGCTGTGTACAGAGTGCAGAGTTCAGAAGTGTGCTGTGTATAGAGTGCAGAGTCCAGAGGTGTGTTGCTTATAGAGTTCAGAGGTGTGCTGTGCAGGAACACATATCTTTACATTCCCCCAGCCAAAGCACCTCCCCCACAGCTAGTAATCACTCCTAGGGAACACATGTAACCCCTTTGATCTTCCCTGATGTTAACCCCTTCCCAGCCAGTGTCATTAGTACAGTGACAGTGCATATTTTTTTAGCGCTGATCACCGTATTAGTGTCACCGGTCCCCAAAAAGTGTCAAAAGTGTCAGTTAGGTGTCAGTTAGGTGTCCGTTTTGCCAACCGTAATATCAGAGAACCGCTGATCACTGCAATTACTAGTAAAGAAAAAAAAGAAAAAGAAAAAACCTATCCCATAGTTTGTAGACGTGATAACTTTTGCGCAAACCAATCAATAAACGCTTATTGTTTTTTTGTTTGTTTTTTACCAAAAATATGTAGAAGAATACGTATTGGCTTAACCACTTCAGCCCCGGACCATTTGGCTGGCCAAAGACCGGGCCACTTATTGCGATTCGGCACTGCGTCGCTTTAACTGACAATTGCGCGGTCGTGCGACGTGGCTCCCAAACAAAATTGGCGTCCTTTTTTCCCCACAAATAGAGCTTTCTTTTGGTGGTATTTGATCACCTCTGCGGTTTTTATTTTTTGCGCTATAAACAAAAATAGAGCGACAATTTTGAAAAGAATGCAATATTTTTTACTTTTTTCTATAATAAATATCCCCCAAAAACATATATAAAATACTTTTTTTTCCTCAGTTTAGGCCGATACGTATTCTTCTACCTATTTTTGGTAAGAAAAATCGCAATAAGCGTTTATTGATTGGTTTGCGCAAAAGTTATTGCGTTTACAAAATAGGGGATAGTTTTATGGCATTTTTATTAATATTTTTTTTTGCTAGTAATGGCGGCGATCAGAGATTTTTATCATGACTGCGACATTATGGCGGACACTTCGGACACTTTTGACACCATTGGCATTTTCACAGCAATCAGAGCTATAAAAATGCACTGATAACTGTGTAAATGTGACTGGCACTGGGAGGGACCACTGTGGTCCCTAGCTCACACACACCACATCCACATCACATTGGATTAGCCCAAGTCCACCATGCAGGACTTGGGAGCAGCAACGCCGCGCCAAGGCCCCAATTATGTCGCTGTCCATTCATACCACATTCACACGGTCGTGGGGATAACTTCTCCCCAACGACCGAGGGTGACACCCCTTTGCTGGCAGGAGTGTCACCCCCCCCCCACATTCACACACCAGTCACGCTATAATCTGCACGCCTCACACAAGTGTGTGTGCTCGGGGCACAGTGCTCTGCGCCCCGAGCCCACCCCTTTTTGAAGCCTATTAGAGATTCAGGTTCTAATCACGTGCTTTAAAAAAGAAAAAACCCCATTGGAATACATGCGTCCGGCGCCCTGCATGTAGATTAGGGGGCCAGAAGCAAGAACAGGGGGGGCGGCACCCATGCGCCCCTAATGGATGGGCCGCCGCTGCTTCAGAGCTTAGTAAATGAGGTAAAGATTCGCTTTGCAAAGAATATCCAATCAGGTGCAAGGAAGATGAAAAAAAAAACAGTGGGGTAGATTCAGTAACAATTGCGCAGTTTTTACGTAGGCGCATGGCACCGTTTTTTGCCATGCGCCCCCTGCAAATTTTCTGCGCTACCCTCCATTCACGGAGCAGTGGCTCCGTAAATTGCGTGGGCGCTCCGGCAAAATGCCCGGCGTAAGCGCGCGCAATTTAAATGATGCCGTAGGGGGCAGGAATCGTTTAAATTAGGCGCGTTCCCGCGCCGAGCGTAGGGCGCATGCTCCGTCGGGAAACTTTCCCGACGTGCATTGCGGCAAATGACGTCGCAAGGACGTCATTTGCTTCAAAGTGAACGTGAATGGCGTCCAGCGACATTCACGATTCACTTACGCAAACGACGTAAATTTAAACCTCGCGACGCGGGAACGACGGGTATCCTTAGCATTGGCTGCCCCTGCTTTTAGCATGTGCAGCCTTACGCGAACCCGACGTACGCAAACTACGTAAACTGCGTACGCAGGGCTCGCGTAAACGCTGTGAATCGGCGTTAGTATGCAATTTGCATACTATACGCTGACCACTACCGGAACGCCACCTAGCGGCCTGCGTAAGAATGCAGCCTACGATACAACGGCATAAGAGCCTTATGCCACGCATATCTTAGGCTGCAGTCGACGTAACGAGCTCTCTGAATCACTAGAAGTCGTTACGCCTGCGCAAGTAAGCAATTGCGCTGCGTAACTATGGTTACGCAGGCGCAATTGCTCTTTGAATCTGGGCCAGTATTTTTGCTTGCACATGATTGGATGGTGGAAGTCAGCAGAGCTTCCCCTCGTTTACGAAGTTCTGGAGCGACTGCCCTTGCAGAGTGCACCGTCTATATTTGCCTTTAGTAAATCAACCCCCTAGTGCCAGCGCAGTTCTCCATCAGGCACGATTGGCGCCGCTGCTTGGAGAATGGGGTGGAATATACTGGAAAATGGCGGGGTTCAGCGATCAGGGACGGCCACGGATTGCAGCGCTAGGCGTTCTGCGCTCCCTGCCCCCCCCGCCCCCCCTCGGGGGTCAGATGTCTGCATGTTTATGTTGACACCTGGTAATTTGGTGCTGCGACGAGGCAGCCACAATCGCAAGTTGCCAGGCAACAGTGACAGGAAGGTGATATAGGTGATAGGAGGAAAATAAGGTCCGCTCTGTGTTGTGCGCTCACCGTGCGCCGTTCTCTGATTAACCCCGCGTGGGGGGGGGGGTGGAGAGCGTCTGACACATGAACACTGACACCCTAAACAGCTGCGGAGGAGACAGGCAAACAAGAAGGAAGGAAGGGGGACGCCTGCCGGAAACACCATCCTGAATGGACAACTGAGCCGATCGTACGAATGGGCATCGGAAGACGCCATTTATTGCGCCGATCGAAGAATCTCCCATTCACAATGACTTTGTCAGCAGCTAAATAAGAAAGTACAGAAATCTGCATTGCCAATCAGTAATTTTTGTATGTATACGCACATAAATAAATATCTCACAAAAGTAAGTACACCCCTCACATTTCTATAAATCTTTTCATGTGACAACACTGAAGAAAGGACACTTTGGGGCAGATTCTCGTAGATCGGCGTAAATGTCGGCGGGCGTAACGTATCTCATTTGCGTTACGCCCCTGCAAGTTTTACAGGCAAGTGCTTTATTCACAAAGCACTTGCGTGTAAAGTTGCCGGCGGGGTATCGTTAATCACCCGGCGCAAGCCCGCCTAATTCAAATTAGGCGGGGTAGGGGGCGTGTAGCATTTAAATTAAGCGCGTTCCCACGCCGAACCTACTGTGCATGCACCGTTCGAAAAATATCCCAGGGTGCATTGCTCCAAATGACGTCGCAAGGACGTCATTGGTTTCGACGTGAACGTAAATGGCGTCCAGCCCCATTCATGGACGACTTACGCAAACAACGTAAATTTACAAATTTCGACGCGGGAACGACGGCCATACTTAACATTGATTGCGCCTCATAGACCCAGGGGCAACTTTACGCCGGGACAAGCCTAACGTAAACGTCGTAACTTTACTGCGTCGGCCGCGCGTACGTTCGGGAATTCGCGTATCTAGCTAATTTGCATACTCGACGGGGAAAACGACGGAGGCGACACCCAGCGGACAAACCTAGACGTACGCAAACGACGTAAAATTTCAAAATTCGACGCGGGAACGACGGCCATACTTAACATTGCGCCGTCCGTGAATGCGCCGACACGACAATGCGCCGTCCGTGAATTTTCCTGGCGTGCATTGCTCCCAATGACGTCGCTAGGTTTCAGCGTGAGCGTAACTTGTGTCTAGCGCTTTTGTGAATAGACGTACGCAAACGACGTAAAATTTCAAAATTCGACGCGGGAACGACGGCCATACTTAACATTGTGTCTCATAGAAGCAGGGGTAACTATACGCCGGGAAAACCCTTACGTAAACGGCGTAAAGTGACTGCGTCGGGCCCGCGTACGTTCGTGAATTGGCGTATCTCGCTGATTTACATATTCTCGGCGTAAATCAGCGAGAACGCCCCCAGCGGCCATTTTAAAATTGCAGTTAGGATCCGACGGTGTAAGTCACTTACACCTGTCGGATCTTAGGCATATCTATGCGTAACTGATTCTATGGGCTAGATTCACATAGATCAGCGGATCTTTAGATCCGCGTGATCTATGTGATTATAGGATCGTAAATCCCCCGGCGGAATTCAAATTCCGCGGCTAGGGGGAGTGTACTATTTAAATCAGGCGCGTCCCCGCGCCGATTTAAATGAGCATGCGCAGTCCGTGAATTTTCCCGGCGTGCATTGCTCCCACTGACGTCGCTGGGACGTCAGTGGTTTCGACGCTTACGTAAATGACATCCATCCGTATTACAGAACGATTTACGCAAACGACGTTAAAAAAAAAAATCGACGCGGGAGCGACGGCTATACTTAACATTGGCTGCGCCTCATAGAAGCAGGGGTAAGTATACGCCGGAAAACCGCTACGGAAACGTCGTAAAAACCACTGCGTCGGGCCGGCGTAGGTTCGTGAATTGGTGTATCTCGCTGATTTACATATTATTCATCGTAATTCAGCGATAACGCCCCCTGCGGCCATTTTTAAATTGCATTTAAGATCCGACGGTGTAACACAGTTACACCTGTCGGATCTTAGGCCCCATACACAGGATAGAATCCATCCGCTGAAAAATCCCAGCGAATGGGTTTCTGCGGATAGATCCTATGGTGTGTACACTCCAGCGGATCTGTTTCCGCGGATATTTCTCCCCTGGGATGGATTCCAGCAGATCGAATATTTGCTGACATGCCAAACAAATCCATCTGCTGGAATCCATCCCAACGGATGGATCCGCTGGTCTGTATAGACTCACCGGATCCATCCGTCCGAAGGGATCCCCCGCATGCGTCGTAATGATTCGACGCATGCGTGGAATTCCTTATATGACAGCGTCGCGCACGTCGCCGCGTCATAATCGCGGCGACGGCGCGACACGTCCTCGCCAGAGGATTTCGCCGCGGATTTCAATGCGATGGTGAGTACACTCCATCGCATCAAAATCCGCGCAAATCCTCGAGAGGATTTATCCGCGGAAACGGTCCGCTGGACCGTATTCGCGGATAAATTCTCTCGTGTGTATGGGGCCTAAGTCATATCTATGCGTAACTGATTCTCTGATTCAGGAGATACACCGTCGTATCTCTATGTGAATCTGGCCCGTTCTCTTTTTTTCCCCGACAGAAAGAAATATTCTATCGGAAAATTCCGTTCGTCTGTATGGAAATCAAAAAACACGCATGCTCAGAAACAAGCCGACGCATGCTCGGAAGCATTGAACTTCATTTTTCTAGGCTCGTCGTAGTGTTGTACGTCACCGCGTTTTGGACGGTCGGAATTTGGTGTGACCGTGTGTATGCAAGACAGCTTGAATGGAATTCCCTCGGAAAAAAAACGTTGGAGTTTATTTCCGACGGAAAAAACGATCGTGTGTACGAGGCATGAGACGCTGACCGGAACATCCAACTTCCAAGCTCGGGGCGCAGATGCAGCTCGTGGTATTTTTGGCTGATGTGTAATCCTCAGACAGCGGAGAGAGGTGAACCAACACTTGGCAGAGGAAGGCGGCGGATGTCCTTGGGTGGAATGACAAAGCGAAGGCTCTTTGCCCGGGAATCGGAGGGAAGGTTAATATGCCTGGAGCCGGAGGAAACGTCAAGCCCATTTCTACACAAGCCTTTTCATATGTAGAGGTCAACCCTACCTGGGTGACATTTAGGGCCAGATTCAGAGAAGAAGTACGCCGGAGTATCTGCTGATACTCCGGCGTACTTTCAAATTTGCCGCGTCGTATCTTTATTTGTAATTCACAAACAAAGACACGACGGCATTTGGCTAAGATCCGACAGGCGTACGCCTTTCCGATCTTAGGATGCAATACTTTGGCGGCCGCTGGGTGGAGATCGCGTTGTTTTCCGCGTCGGGTATGCTAATTAGCTGTTTACGGCGATCCACAAAGGTACGCGCGTTCGTTGCATTCTCTTACGTCGTCGCTAGTCGGCTTTTCGCGTCGCAAAGTTACGGCTGCTATTTAGGTGGTGTAAAAATAGACAGCCCATGTTAAAGTATGGCCGTCGTTCCCACGTCGAATTTCAATTTTTTTTTTTTTGCGTAAGTCGTCCGGGAATACGAAAGTACGTTACGCACGTCGCCGTTCAAAACATTACGTCGGGGCGACGTCATTTTGCGCCAAAGCACGGCGGGAAATTTCAAAACGGAGCATGCGCAGTACGTCCGGCGCGGGAACGCGCCTAATTTAAATGGTCCCCGCCCCATTTGAATTAGGCGGGCTTGCGCCGGACGACTTTACGCTACGCCGCCGCAAGTTTGCACGCAAGTGCTTTGTGAATCAAGCACTTACGATGAAAACTTGCGGCGGAGTAACGTAAAGGACATACGTTACGCCGCCGTAATTTTTCGGGAATCTGGCCCTTAGTTTGCTCTGTGTCTACTGGATCAGCACAGTTTTAGAAAAATACCTGTTTTCACATTTTTAAATTTATTTTTATTTTCATTTTTTATTCTTTGTGCGTCTCAGTGCCACTGAACTCCGGCAGACTCTTTGCAGTCTCTTCCATGCATTGCACGCTAAGTCCAGGTTCACACTGGGCTGTGGGAGTGAAGTAGGGTGACCACGTGTCCCCGGATTGCCCGGGACAGTCCCGCATTTTGCAGGTCTGTCCCGGGGCACATTCATTCCAGGACAATACAGTGTCCCAGAATGAAACTGACACAGCCACTTTAATTGACCGTGTGTGGGGGAAAACATCGTTTTATGTCTTCTAAAAAACGACAAAAAAAATTGAAGCATGCTTCAATTTTATGTGTCGTTTTTCAAAACGTCAACTTTTACTTCACAGAAATTGACCGTGTGTAGCAAAAAACGTCGTTTAAAACAACGTTTTTTCACCCACGCATGCCCAGAAGCTACTTATGAAGCGAGCTTTAATGGAAAAACGTGGTGGAACGTAACCTCGCTTTGCTAGAACATTGTGAGAAAAACGATGGTGTGTAGGCAACTTCGTCTTTGAAAATTGAAGTTTCAAAAACGTCATTTTTTACTTCACAGAAAATGTCGTTTTTTTTCATCACATAAAGTGATGGGGGCAGATTCATCAATAGATACGCCGGCGGATCTCCTGATCCGCCGTCGTATCTGTGAGACCTGACGGTCGGATCTGTGAGATCCCACCGTCGGATCTATGCGACTGATTCATAAGAATCAGTTCCGCATAGATCTCCCTTGGATCCGACTGGTGTAAGTGACTTACACCAGTCGAATCTTAGGCTGTAATCTCCCGCCGGCCGCTAGGTGTCGTCGCGATTTTTTACCCGTCGCATATGCAAATGAGGAAAACCGCCGATTCACGTCCGTACGCCCGCCCGTCGCTCGTTTTCTACGTCGTTTGCGTTCGGGTTTTTCCGGCGGATAGCTACCCCTGCTTCTATGAGGGGTAGCTAATGTTAAGTATGGCCGACGTTCCCGCGCCGATTTTTAAATTTTCTACGTCGTTTGCGTACCGCGATCGGGAATACCGATGGCCGCAAACGACGTACCCGCTGCAAACAATGACGTCGTAGCGACGTCATTTGGAGCATGCGCACTGGGCTTTTTCGCCCCGGCGCATGCGCAGTTAAATCGGCGCGGGAACGTGCCTGATTTAAATTGTACACTCCCCCTAGCCGCGGAATTTGCATTCCGCCGGGGGGAGTTAGGATCCGACGGTGCAGTTTGCGAGGTAAGTGCTTTATGAATCATGCACTTGCCTCGCTAAATTGCACCGGCGGATCGTAAACCAGGTAGATCTAGTGGATCTAAAGATCCGCAGATCTATATGAATCTGCCCCATGGTGTGTACGCGGCATTAAGCATTGAACTTAATTTTTCTCGGCTCGTCGTAGTGTTGTACGTCATCGCGCTCTTGACGGTTGGTATTTGGTGTGACCGTGTGTATGCAAGACAAGTTTGAGCCAAGATTCCGTCGGAAAAAATCCAGCTTTCTTTTTGGCATCCAAGCTGATGAGATCTTCAGAATAAAAACTGCCAGCACATGTAAAGCTGCTTCAGTTCTTATAGTCCCAAAAGATATGAACAGCAGCTGTTTCCCCGTCTCTCCCCCTCCTGTTCATGGGTTGGGTGTGAGCTCCTTATCTTTGCAGAAGAAAACCCCATCAGGAACCCATTCTTTCTTATGGAGATACGTCGACGACGTTCTGATTATACGGCACGTTGATGGAATTAGTGTGGATCTAACCTTGATATCTGTCACTGTTAATAACCAGAACCTGCGATTCTCTATGACTCCCATTTGCAGTAAGATTAACTTTCCGGATCTTAGTTTGATTGGAGATATTGTTCCTAATAGCATTGTAACGAGGACAGACGGTGAACCAAGTGTGGCTCATTCCTAATGAAGAGCAGACGGCTGTCACCCAAAACACTCCATTAAAGAGAATTAGAGCGAGGATGTGGAGGAATCCTAGAATTAAAACAGAACTCCGTCATGCACAGTTACAGGCCCGGATCTAGGGTGATGATGAGGTGGGCTGTGCCCCCCCAAATTTTAGTTTTGCCTCCCCCAGGTCACTGAAAATGCATCCATGAACCAGTCTGGTGGGGACAAGTGATGTAAGAGGGCGCTGTGAAGGGGACATCTGATGTAAAAGGAAACTCTGATGGGGGTATTAATGTATGAGGGCACTCTGATGCAAACAGCTGATGTAGGGGAAACTTTTATGAGGGCAACCCATGTAAGTAGGGTTGCCACCTGTCCAGGATTCACCCGGACAGTTCGGGTTTGGGATCTTGTTTCTGGGTTTCAGTCTGCCTGAAACCCGGACACAATATTTAGACTGGGCTGTGGCTCCCCAAGTAACTGAGGTGGTCACACAAAAATCTGTTGCCATTCGGGAGATGCGGGCCGCTGTCTGGGGGCAGGTTTGGCATCACTGAGGGGGAGCCACGATGTCAGCAAGAGCAGTTTGGCCACACCCACTGTTTGCCGCAGCGCGCTGCAATACCACTGTCCTTGAGGCACCCAAAGGTGCCCCAGGTCTTTTATTATCCGATTGTGTATACTACAGAAAAACGCGCCCTGTGCCGCTACAGTGTTCGGGTTTGCCTCGAAGAAAAGGTGGCAACCCTACATGTAAGGGAGCACTGTGATAGGGACACATGATGTATCTAATGGGGACCCTGACGTAAGGGGGCACTCTGATGGGGACTCTGATGTAGGGGGCACTCTGATGGGAACCCTGATGTAGGGGGCACTCTGATGGGGACCCTGATGTAAGGGGACACTCTGATGGGCACCCTGATGTAGGGGGGCACTCTGATGGGAACCCTGATGTAGGGGGCACTCTGATGGACACCCTGATGTAAGGGGACATTCTGATTGGCACCCTGATGTAAGGGGGCACTCTGATGGGGACTCTGATGTAAGGGGGCACTCTGATGGACACCCTGATGTAAGGGGGACTCTGATGGGAACCCTGATGTAGGGGGATATTCTGATGGGCACCCTGATGCAAGGGGTACTCTGATGTAGGGGGCACTCTGATGGACACCCTGATGTAAGGGGGCACTCTGATGCAAGGGACACTCTGATGGACACCCTGATGTAGGGGGCACTCTGGTGGACACCCTGATGTAAGGGGACATTCTGATGGGCACCCTGATGCAAGGGGGACTCTGATGGGGACTCTGATGTAGGGGGCACTCTGATGGACACCCTGATGTAAGGGGGCACTCTGATGGACACCCTGATGTAAGGGGACACTCTGATGGGAACCCTGATGTAGGGGGCACTCTGATGGACACCCTGATGTAGGCGGCACTCTGAAGGACACCCTGATGTAAGGGGGCACTCTGATGGGAACCCTGATGTAGGGGGCACTCTGATGGACACCCTGATGTAGGGGGCACTCTGATGGACACCCTGATGTAGGGGGCACTCTGATGGACACCCTTATGTAGGGGGCACTCTGAAGAACACCATGTTGTAAGGGGACATTCTGATGGGCACCCTGATGCAAGGGGGGCTCTGATGGGGACCCTGATGTAAGGGGGCACTCCTGGAGACATAACAGATTCAATTTCAGACCCTCTTCTTCAGAGCATTAAATAAGAGGGTCTGCTCTTGAAATGCATCAGCTAGGATGGACGTTGTAGGCAATGGAGGATCTGCATATAGACCAACTTTTCTCAACCTTTTTATTGTAGCTGTGTCTGCTGCTGACTGCATGTACCTCTCCCACCTTCACTTCCCTCTCCCTATTGCCACTGTGCTGCAACAATGTCCCTTACATTGGTGATCAGTGGGAAGAATGTCCCTTACATTGGTGATCAGTGGGAAGAATGTCCCTTACATTGGTGATCAGTGGGAAGAATGTCCCTTACATTGGTGATCAGTGAGAAGAATGTCCCTTATATTGGTGATCAGTGAGAAGAATGTTCCTTACATTGGTGATCAGTGGGAAGAATGTCCCTTACATTGGTGATCAGTGGGAAGAATGTTCCTTACATTGGTGATCAGTGAGAAGAATGTTCCTTACATTGGTGATCAGTGGGAAGAATGTTCCTTACATTGGTGATCAGTGGGAAGAATGTTCCTTACATTGGTGATCAGTGGGAAGAATGTCCCTTACATTGGTGATCAGTGGGAAGAATGTTCCTTACATTGGTGATCAGTGGGAAGAATGTTCCTTACATTGGTGATCAGTGAGAAGAATGTCCCTTACATTGGTGATCAGTGGGAAGAATGTCCCTTACATTGGTGATCAGTGGGAAGAATGTTCCTTACATTGGTGATCAGTGAGAAGAATGTCCCTTACATTGGTGATCAGTGAGAAGAATGTCCCTTACATTGGTGATCAGTGAGAAGAATGTTCCTTACATTGGTGATCAGTGAGAAGAATGTCCCTTACATTGGTGATCAGTGGGAAGAATGTCCCTTACATTGGTGATCAGTGGGAAGAATGTCCCTTACATTGGTGATCAGTGGGAAGAATGTTCCTTACATTGGTGATCAGTGAGAAGAATGTTCCTTACATTGGTGATCAGTGGGAAGAATGTTCCTTACATTGGTGATCAGTGAGAAGAATGTTCCTTACATTGGTGATCAGTGGGAAGAATGTTCCTTACATTGGTGATCAGTGAGAAGAATGTTCCTTACATTGGTGATCAGTGAGAAGAATGTCCCTTACATTGGTGATCAGTGAGAAGAATGTCCCTTACATTGGTGATCAGTGGGAAGAATGTTCCTTACATTGGTGATCAGTGAGAAGAATGTTCCTTACATTGGTGATCAGTGAGAAGAATGTCCCTTACATTGGTGATCAGTGGAAAGAATGTTCCTTACATTGGTGATCAGTGGGAAGAATGTTCCTTACATTGGTGATCAGTGGGAAGAATGTTCCTTACATTGGTGATCAGTGAGAAGAATGTTCCTTACATTGGTGATCAGTGAGAAGAATGTCCCTTACATTGGTGATCAGTGAGAAGAATGTTCCTTACATTGGTGATCAGTGAGAAGAATGTTCCTTACATTGGTGATCAGTGAGAAGAATGTTCCTTACATTGGTGATCAGTGAGAAGAATGTCCCTTACATTGGTGATCAGTGAGAAGAATGTCCCTTACATTGGTGATCAGTGGGAAGAATGTCCCTTACATTGGTGATCAGTGAGAAGAATGTTCCTTACACCCCTAGAAACCTCTGGAGGACCCCTAGCTGAGATGATTGTTCTAGAACAGTGATGGTGAACCTCGGCACCCCAGATGTTTTGGAACTACATTTCCCATGATGCTCTGGCACTCTGCAGTGTAGTGGAGCATCATGGGAAATGTAGTTCCAATACATCTGGGGTGCCGAGGTTCACCATCGCTGTTCTAGATGTTCCAGCAGGTCTCTCTTCCGGATGGTTTACAAGCTCTTCTATTAGACATTCATTGTCTTTTGATAAAATGTGATTGAAGTTACATTACAATGCCGGCGTTCTTTCCTTTTCAGGGCATTGTTATCGCATACAAAGCGCCGAGCGCCGTGATATGATTATTAGAGGTAATTAAAGTAATTAAATCCGGTTGTTGTTCTAAGATTCATTCCAATATATTCTCTAATTGATTGCAAATTAAACGAACGACCCTCGTTGTGCAGTGTGCATACCGGCACTGTAGAGCGGCGTGGTGACGTCGTTATGTGTAATAATACAAAAACCTTCGCCGCCCTAACAATTCCCCCCCCGCCGGGAGGTGGAATTTTTCTGATCCGCAAAGGGAAGCGAAAGATCTTTTCTATCTCACCCCGGAGGAAAGTGAATTATGTCTCCAATTACACTTTATCAGATGAAAATGTCTTCTGTGCTTGGCTGCGTTCCCTGGGGCGAGTGACGTCATCACGCCGCATCAAGCAATGTCACCTTTTTTATTGTGGATTTGTAACGAGCTGCCACTTTACAGCGGACCTTGCCCTTTTAAGCAAGGATTTCTTTTCAATGAACCCAACCCCCCCCACCTCTTCCTTAAAGTGATTGTAAACCTCAAACATGAAATATGAACAAAACATATAACTCTATAGTGTGAACTTGTCTCAATCCAGAGCACTAAGTGTCATTTCTGTCTGCTGCTTCATTCCTCTACCTGCATGAATCATTTCTGACAAGTTTTTCTGGCACCAAGAGAAAAGAGGTGACAGCGGAGGGACCTCCAGCACACAGACTGTGATTGACAGCCTCAGCTGTGTGCTGTGTGGAAGGGGGTGTGTCTTTTCCTTCAATCAGATCCATTGGCGGCTGGTGTTCAAATTTCCTGGGGGTGTGGCTCTCACCCAGCTAGCCACCTGCCCCAGCTAGTGATCCATCTCTCTGACCACCACCAAACCCTGACTCCCCCCACCCCAGCAATCGATCCATCTATCCGATCACCACCAAACCCTGACTCCCACCCCCCCAGCCAGCGATCCATCTATCCGACCACCACCAAACCCTGATTCCCACCCCCCCCCCCCCTCTCCAGCCAGCGATCCATCTATCCGACCACCACCAAACCCTGACTCCCAACCCCCCCAGCCAGCGATCCATCTATCCGACCACCACCAAACCCTGATTCCCACCCCCCCCCCCCTCTCCAGCCAGCGATCCATCTATCCGACCACCACCAAACCCCGCCTACCACCCCCCCCCCCCCAGCCAGAGGTGTATCTAGTGAAAATGGCGCCTATGGCAAGCACTGAAACTGCACCCCCGTCAAAACATTTGGAACTCATCTTTCAGATAACCAGGGACATGGCAGGGACAGAGAGGGATACTTGGGACCACTGGCGGCTGGTGCTGAAAGTTTTTGAGGGGGGCGCAATCGCACATGGTGACTTAAAAGTTTTAAGTCATCATCATGTGCGATTGTGCGTGTGTGCCAGGCATCAAATATAGTGCTCAATATGGAATAAATAAATTATAAATATGCATAGCCATAGATATTAATAAAGTGTAATAAAGTGATTTGTGCAACAGCTGTTCACAAATCACTTTATTACAGTTTATTTATGATATGGCTATGCATATTTATTTAATCCACTGAGCATTATATTTTGCTGCTTGCTTCTGGTTGGCAGTTGGCACACATGAATATGGTGCTGCTGCTGGGGCTGGGGATGCTCATCGGGCCGCCATACATTCCTTCTCTCCTGTCCGCTCTTCTCCTCACCTCACGTCCCATTCCCCGCTCTGGAGAGAAGATGATAGGGTAGGCGGAGCATTAGCCTCCGCCTCCGCCACTGTTACACTACCCTACTTGGATCCAGTCTGGCCAATCATCGGCCGTCATGGGGGCACCTGTCACTCCCCTACCCGGGCAGAAGGAGAAATATTAGCAATTGCTATGCCGGTGCCACGCTCCAGCAGGGCGGCCGCAGCGCCAGGAGATAAGTGCAGGAGGCGGCCGCGGGTGTTTTTTTTTTCATGCGGGGGTGGTTTTTTGCCACCCCCTCCCCATGACGCCCATGGCACTTGCCATGGCTGCCATACCCTAGATACGCCACTGCCCCCAGCCAGCGATCCATCAATCTGACCACCACCAAACCAGGTCTCCTACACCCCCCTCGTTGCTCGATCAATCATTGCTACCCACCCCATTGAGCGCTGCTTTGCTCCCTTGTCCGTCGCCCGCCAGCCCCGCACGTACCTTCATCCCTGCGTCTCTCTCCCTGAGCCCCTGTGTTCCCCACCCGGCCAATCAGGAGCCCCGGAATATGGCCAATGGAGTTGCTTTCTTTAACCATAAAATGTAACAATCGGTTTTATATTAAGTCTTTTTCTACTTGTTGCTCCCGGAAATACATTGTGCTATTGGGAATACGTGTTTTGTTTTTTGTTTTTTTATTAACCACTTCCATACCAGGTACTTACGCAGCTTCCCGCCCAAGCGAATTTTCAGCTTTCAGCACTGTCGCACTTTGAATGGCAATTGCGCGGTCATGCTACACTGTACCCAAACAAAATTGGCGTCCTTTTTTCCCCACAAATAGAGCTTTCTTTTGGTGGTATTTGATCACCTCTGCGATTTTTTTTTGCGCAACAACTAAAAAAAGGCTGAAAATTTGGAAAAAAAATTACGTTTTTATTTTTTTCTGTTAATTTTTTTGTAAATAAGTTTTCTCTTTCAATTACGGGCACTGATATGGCGGCACTAATGGGCACCGATGAGATGGCACTGATGGACATCGATGAGGTAGTACTGACGGGCACAGATGAGGTGGCACTGATTGGCGGCGCTGGTATGCGACACTGATGGGCACACATAGGCGGCACTGATGGGCACACATAGGCGGCACTGATGGGCACACATAGGCGGCACTGATGGGCACACATAGGCGGCACTAGCAAAAAAACAAAAGAACAAAAGCTGGACAGCCGCACTCCAAAATTTTCTTTAAAAGAGATGTCTTTATTTTCAACTGTGCATACAGTCACTGCAAGCCCACAAAAATCAGTATGGCCAACGTTTCGCACTGGCGTCAGTGCTTAGTCATGGCTAGCAAGGTTCACACTACAAATGAAATATATACACAAAACATACAATCATGTGATGAAAAGCCCTGCCTACAGCAGGGAGGAATCAATTAAGTTAATCAAGCAGTAAATCAAACGGCATTTTAAACAGCTGAAATATGGGTTAAACCTCCCTCAAGTGTGTCCCTTTGTAAAAAAGGGAGAAAGCGTAAAAAACACACATTGACTTGTGAAAAACCTGTGTATAAATGAAAATCAAAATGAAATAACAATGAAGATAAACAAATATATAAAAATAGAAATACCCATAAAATTACTTATAAAGTTTCTCAAAATCAGACCACAACATATATGTATAGGTATAGTCTCACTTAAAAAATAAGAAATAATTATAATAATAAAAAAATTCTCTATTATGTGTATACATGTACATATATATATATATATATAGAAGCGCTCTGATCCGTGGTCATTTAGTGACTCAAAAATGCATAAGTTATTGGAATAAATTAATTAGTGAAGCCAAAATAGACCTATTTTAGTGAATAAACTGTGAAATAGCAAAATCAAATAATAAATTGATGGGAGAATCGCTACATGAATGGACATTAAGTTAAAGTTCAATAGTGAGTAAGACCTTATAATGAATGAGTCAGTGAAAACAAAATCATATGGATATGATGTGCGTGAACATCATGCAGGTAATGACAACATCTGTTAAGATGCCTTACCCAATAAATGTGATCGTGATGAACATGGTAACGGTTATTTTACAATTAGGTAGATGATGATCTAGTGCAAAAGTCTGAGGTCAAGTGTGGTAATGTGCAATCGATCTGTCTAAATATTTATCCATTCAGAGGTCTAATACATGAATGTAAGAGTATACATAATAAAGAAGCTGGTTATGCTCTGAAAGAGCAGACCAGCGACCATATACATATAAGTGTTGGGTTTTGTTTTTTTTTGTTTTTTTTTTTTTTTGTTTTATATATATATTTTTTTATTTATTATCCGGTTAAGGAACTGTGTGAGTGACCTCGCACAAGTAAAGAGTGTGAATAGACATCTCTATACGTTAAAAAGACATAATAGTCACGAGGGCAAATGTAAATAAGAATACAAGCAAGTATGGATATGATCCTGCATGAAAGTCCGGTGTCAATCATCGATATTAAAAATAAAAATAAAAAGATTATTATACCGAACCGGACAATCAATTGGATCTTATAAGGAACGGGGCTAGCACATGAATAGAAAATAAATTCATGTGCTAGCCCCGTTCCTTATAAGATCCAATTGATTGTCCGGTTCGGTATAATAATCTTTTTATTTTTATTTTTAATATCGATGATTGACACCGGACTTTCATGCAGGATCATATCCATACTTGCTTGTATTCTTATTTACATTTGCCCTCGCGACTATTATGTCTTTTTAACGTATAGAGATGTCTATTCACACTCTTTACTTGTGCGAGGTCACTCACACAGTTCCTTAACCGGATAATAAATAAAAAAATATATATATAAAACAAAAAAAAAAAAAACACAAAAAAAACAAAACCCAACACTTATATGTATATGGTCGCTGGTCTGCTCTTTCAGAGCATAACCAGCTTCTTTATTATGTATACTCTTACATTCATGTATTAGACCTCTGAATGGATAAATATTTAGACAGATCGATTGCACATTACCACACTTGACCTCAGACTTTTGCACTAGATCATCATCTACCTAATTGTAAAATAACCGTTACCATGTTCATCACGATCACATTTATTGGGTAAGGCATCTTAACAGATGTTGTCATTACCTGCATGATGTTCACGCACATCATATCCATATGATTTTGTTTTCACTGACTCATTCATTATAAGGTCTTACTCACTATTGAACTTTAACTTAATGTCCATTCATGTAGCGATTCTCCCATCAATTTATTATTTGATTTTGCTATTTCACAGTTTATTCACTAAAATAGGTCTATTTTGGCTTCACTAATTAATTTATTCCAATAACTTATGCATTTTTGAGTCACTAAATGACCACGGATCAGAGCGCTTCTATATATATATATATGTACATGTATACACATAATAGAGAATTTTTTTATTATTATAATTATTTCTTATTTTTTAAGTGAGACTATACCTATACATATATGTTGTGGTCTGATTTTGAGAAACTTTATAAGTAATTTTATGGGTATTTCTATTTTTATATATTTGTTTATCTTCATTGTTATTTCATTTTGATTTTCATTTATACACAGGTTTTTCACAAGTCAATGTGTGTTTTTTACGCTTTCTCCCTTTTTTACAAAGGGACACACTTGAGGGAGGTTTAACCCATATTTCAGCTGTTTAAAATGCCGTTTGATTTACTGCTTGATTAACTTAATTGATTCCTCCCTGCTGTAGGCAGGGCTTTTCATCACATGATTGTATGTTTTGTGTATATATTTCATTTGTAGTGTGAACCTTGCTAGCCATGACTAAGCACTGACGCCAGTGCGAAACGTTGGCCATACTGATTTTTGTGGGCTTGCAGTGACTGTATGCACAGTTGAAAATAAAGACATCTCTTTTAAAGAAAATTTTGGAGTGCGGCTGTCCAGCTTTTGTTCTTTTGTTTTTTTGCTATTACCGCATTGCCAGCACCCTGGTGGTTCAACAACCCCTGATCATCACGAGGCTCACCTGGAGCGGTGAGAATTCTGTCCACATAGGCGGCACTGATGGGCACTCATGGGCGGCACTGGGCACTCATAGGCGGCACAGATGGGCACTCATGGGCGGCACTGATGGATACATATGGGTGGCACAGATGGGCACTGATAGGTGGGCACTGGGCATGGATGGGCACTGTGGGGTGGCACTGATGGACACTGGGGTGGCACTGATGGACACTGGGGTGGCGCTGATGGACACTGTGGTGGCAGCACTGATTTTTGCCAGGTTGCCAGTCAGTGCCCATTTGTGGGCACTGACTGGCATCTTTTTTCTTTATGCTTTTTTTTTTATTTTATTTTTAGACTTTTTTTTATTTTTATTTTCTGTAATTTTTTTTTTTTTTGCCCACCCTGGTGCTCCAGGGTGGGCATCCCTGGTGGTCCAGTGTGGCGATCCGAGGGGGGGCTGCGCTGATAAACAATCAGCGCGAACCCCCCCTGTCAGGAGAGCCGCCGATCGGCTATCCTCTACTCGCGTCTGTCAGACGCGAGTGCTGAGGAAGAGCCATCGACGGCTCTTCCTGTTTACATCGTGATCAGCCGTGATTGGACACGGCTGATCACGTGGTAAAGAGTCTCCGCCGGAGGCTCTTTACCGAGATCGGAGATGCAGGGTGTCAGACTGACACCCCGCATCACCGATCGCCGCGATGCGTGCCCCCACGGGCGCGCGCGGCATGAAATCCTGCAGGACGTTCTAGAACGTCCTGTCAGGATTTCATAACCACTTCCCGGACGTAAATCGGCCATAGGCCGGGCGGGAAGTGGTTAAAGGACCCAGAGGTTCCCAGGGTCCCGGATGGCAACCCCCCCCCCTTTTTTTTTATAAAAATGTTTTTTTTTTATATATATATATATATTTTTTTTTATTTCTTTTAAATAAAAGGCCCGGAGGCCCCCAGAAAAAAAAAATTATATATTTTATTTTTATTTTATTTCTTATATTTTTATTAAAGGGCCCAGAGGTCCCCAGGGCCCCGGAATGCAGCCCCACCTTTTTTTTTTACAAAAAATTATTTATATATATATATATATATATATATATATATATATATAATAAAAAACAAATAGGGGCGCATGCGCGGCGCGATGCTGACAGGACCCGCCTGAGCTCAGCTCCGTCGTACCCGGTCCTCTTGGCTCATTTCCCCGGGGCTATACAGCACTAATCGCGGCGAAAACACCGAGCACCCCCGTGGGAACAAAGGGTGCATGCCATCAGCGAGGAAGAACAGGTTTAAAAGACCCCAGCACTGCCTCACTAACTTTCTCCTGGACATGGAGCAGAGGAGCAGCAAGGCATCCCAAGATGGCGCCGGCGGCCTCACGTGGGGAGGGGGAGAGCAGGCCTCACTACAGCCCAGCACCCAGGAAAATCGTGAGTACAACTCCCCTCTGTCAGGCCCCATACTCACGAGCAAACATGTCTGCTGAAACTGGCCCGCAGGCCAGTTTCAGCAGACATGTTTGGTCGTGTGTGGGCGCGAGCGGGCCGAATTCCAGCAAACATTTGCCCGCCGGGCCTTTTTCCAGCGGGCAAATATTCCTGGACTTGTTTTAAAACAGCCCGCTGGAATTCAGCCCGCTCGGACATGTACGGTCGTCAGTACAGACCTACCGTACATGTCCAGCCGCCCGCCGTGCCTCGCATGCGTCGAATGACTTCGACGCATGCGTGGAAGCATTTTAAAGGCGGGCCGCCCACGTCGCCGCGTCATTGTCGCGGCGACACCACGTCATCGACGCGGCGACACCGCGGACACGCCCCGCGTATTGTTTACGCGCGGACTTCTGTACGATGGTGTGTACAACCATCGTACAGAAGCCCTCTGGCAGACATGTATGGTGAAAACGGTCCGACGGACCGCTTTCACCATACATGTTTGTCCGTGTGTACCCGGCCTCAAAGGCAGACCTGGATGAGAGTCTCACCTCCATATATATCAAGCTTGTGGAGAAAATAGAGAGAGAGGTGCACAAATCTACTACAGCCCTCTCGCATGAGATAGCCACCATAGGCACACGCACAGATCTCTTAGAGACTAAACATGACGAGCTCTCACTGGCCCATAACGACCTGAGAAAAGACTATGAGAATCTGGCAGATAATTTTGCCTTTATGCAGGCACAGGTTGAAGATTTGGACAACAGAAATCGCCGCCAAAATATTCGGCTGCGTGGGGTCCCTGAGACTGTCACAGAGCTAATGCCTGCAGTGTCTAAAATCTTTCATGGTCTCCTCCCAGACAAGCCATTAACTGCTTTTGCATGTGACAGGATTCACAGAGCCCTTCGTCCAAAACCCACAGCTGATCACCCCCCCAGGGACATTATCATGTGCATGAAGGACTTCTTGGTTAAAGAGGACATCATGAGGGCATCCAGAAACACTCCCAATATTTCACATGAGGGGAAAAGAATCCAGATATACCCAGATATCTCCCCTGCCACGCTGGATAGAAGACGTCGGATGAAGGAGGTCACCTCAGTTCTACAATCAGCCAGAATAAGATATCGCTGGGGATTCCCATTTAAGCTCACAGTACCCCACAACGGATCCACATACACTGTTTTCAATGTGATAGAAGGCAAGGAGCTTCTGATAAAATTGGGTCTGCTGACACAAGACCCTCACGCCCGTCCTCCATCCACTCCAAGACCCTCACCTATCTGGTCCACTCCCCCTAACAGGCGCAACCAGAGGGACCAAAGGAGACTGATCAATTCCTTTCAAAATCAACATAATTGATATTCCCAGCTACATCAGATTCGATCGGAGCTACACTTACTGCGATATGATTATTACCACTCCCTCCTGTGCCCCCTAAACCTTTACTTTTAGGTATTTTTTTTTTCAGAAGCCCCTGAGGAACGAAACCTCCCTGGGAAATGAGACTGACACCTCTGTCCTTACCTTGCCTCACAGACCCCCCCCCCCCCTGCTCCTGAAGTCTTTTATACATTAACCACTATCCTCCAGAACATACTACAATGTTGTCTAATATGCCCAGTAGTGCTTCTGGTATATACAGGACTTGTAACTATCTCGGAGAATATGTATGGTGACTTACAACCCTTGGTCAGTTCTAATTATATACCTTCCTTCCACAGGTCATATGTTTATGCTGAATAGTGGTGAAGGAGAGATTTTTTCTCTGGTTAATGTGATAAAGGTTTTTGTCCAAGGTTTGCATCATAGGCCTCCCCCCCCCACCCCTCTCCAGCTCTTCAGGCTATAACAACCTACCCTGGGTCACGTATCTATCTCACCCTGTCTTGATAACATCATCAGGGCAGAGTATCTAATAACCCAATAATCATACATGCTCACCCACTGAATGAGGTGTGACAACCCCACTAACCACCTTCTTATAGGAATATGTCAATCTATAACTTGACACGATTGGACTAATCTCCTATTGCTCATACAAGATACAGCTGATTTAAAGGAGAACAGGTAATAATCTATAACTTAGTGGCATATCTATACTTCCTTCTTAACAGCTCATATGTTTATGAGTATGCATACAAACTCCATGCACCAAGCTAACTAAATATATTATTATATATGTTTACTTTTTCTGCATTTTATTGTTCCAATGACCGGGGGCATCTGCCGTTGCTGGATTGACCCCACTCCTGCTCAGAGACTCGTCTGCTGCACGTCTGACCCTGCAGCACCCGAGTCTACTGCAGGAAATGGACCCCTTTTTGGTCCTCCACACTTTATTGTGTTCTTTACTGGTTAATTTTGACAGAGTTTTCCCTGTCCCACTGATGCTAGTATGCTTCAGCATTGTTTACCTTTCCAAGGCTTTTTGGGCCTATAGTTACATAGCAATTCTTGAATATAAATATGCAATCTCATGGGTTCCTAATGATATGTATGCTCCTACAGCTATGTGTCCATATTACTTGATATGTGGTAGAAACACCAGACTTCCCTCACACATTGAGGGAATCACTTTTACATCCCTTCTTATACCTATATATGATTTTGTCTCTAGTCACAGAAGGGTGCCATTCCTTCATTATAACCCTACAATAGGAATAGTTTTGTATGATACTCAGTCGATAGTTCTAAGAAAGATACAATATGGGCCTTAAAATAATATCCCACAACACAAATGGCTTTAATTCCCCTAATAAACGCAAAAAAGCATTTCAACAATATAAAAAACTAGGAGCAGATATAATACTGCTCCAAGAAACACATTTCGCCACCTCAGCTCATCCTAAATATTTTCACAGATCTTACAATCAGGCATATTTCACCACCTTCACTAATAAAACCAGAGGAGTGGCGATATTTATTCGCAACTCAATAATATTTGACATCCACCACACATATAAAGATCCCGAAAGTAGATACATCATCCTTAAAGGGAAAATAAATAACAGAGATATCACAATTGCATCCGTATATGCCCCAAATGACACCCATATCTCCTTTTTCACGAAATTCTTCGACTCCATAGACAAATACCACTCTCCACATTTGGTGATTGGAGGGGATTTCAATCTGGCTGCTCACCCGGTTCTAGATAGGAGTAAGGTCTCCCCCCACACTAAATCTTACACTAAGACAATCAGTAGACTTATTAATAAGATGCAACTAATTGACTCTTGGAGGGCCCACAACACAGGAGTGAAAGCATATACTCATTACTCGCATCCACACGATTGCTACGCTAGGCTAGACTATATATACTGCACCCCAACCCTCATGGCAAACTCCACACAAGCACAAATCCACCCCTGCTCGTGGTCAGACCACAGCATCACCTCCTTTGACATCTCTTATATTGGCCTTGCCCCTTCCACCTTTAACTGGCGTCTTAATGACTCTTTACTTACTGACCCTACAATCATTGCGAAAATCTCCAACCATATTGACAATTATTTCACTGAAAACATAAACGATGAAACTGCGCCTACCTCAATATGGGTTGCCCATAAAGCGGTCCTAAGAGGCCATATAATTAATATAGCTTCCACCAGAAACAAAGAAAGACAAGCGGACATTAAGAGACTCACTAGAGACCTACACCACCTATACAATAAGCTACAACACTCTACCACACCACTTATTACCCAACAGATTCAGGAAAAAAGGCAGGCCCTTGACCTGATATTATCATCCAATGCAGAGAAATCCCTTAGATTCTCCAGGGCCAAGTTCATGCTTTATAGCAACACTACCTCGGCGATGTTTGCCAGGAAACTAAATCAGGACTGTAAACCCACTCATATTTATAAATTAAGGAACAGTAAGGGAGACTTGGTCACCCACCCACAAAAGGTTCTTGAAATCTTTAGTTCCTTCTATAAAGAGCTTATGGCAGGCTCTGATGGCGCTTCGGGAGACGCGTCCAAATTGTGGTTGGAGTCTCTTTCGGTCCCCTCCTTAACGCAACAACAAACTGACTACCTCAACTCCCCTTGCACAGTAGAAGAAATAACAAATATTATCAAAACCCTTAAAACCTCTACGGCCCCTGGCCCTGACGGTTTTACATCGTCATATTATAAAAAGTTTTCCCCACTCCTAGCCCCCAATCTTGTGAGGTTGTTTAACCACATACTCGAAGGTAACAACTTTCCTAACGAGATGCTTTTGGCAAATTTATCTCTCATTCCCAAACCAGACAAAGACCATACCCTCCCACAAAATTTCAGACCTATATCAGTATTAAACAATGACCTTAAACTTTTTGGACGGATTCTTGCGGATAGGCTCGCTAAGGTGATCTCCCCACTCATACATATAGACCAATCAGGCTTCATCCCCCATAGACAGATAACCGACAACATTAGATTAGTGACCAACATTATACAGGACGCCAACTTACATTCGCGCCAAGCATGCCTTCTCAGCCTAGACATACATAAGGCCTTTGATAGTGTCAGTTGGGCATACTTGAACAATCTCCTACCTAGATTCGGAATCTCAGGCCAATTCCTACAAGGCTTTAACGCTCTATACCATACCCCACAAACCCGCATTAGGATCCCGGGTTATAATTCGGATTTCTTCCCTCTTGGTAGAGGCACCAGACAGGGCTGCCCCCTATCTCCACTCCTTTTTGCTCTGGCCATTGAACCCCTAGCACAAGCCATAAGAGCTAATCCCGATATTAGGGGATACTCTAAAGATCAATTGGAATATAAAGTCAGCCTCTATGCTGACGATGCATTATTATATATCACAGACCCCCATATCTCTATCCCGGTCCTCCTAAAAGAACTAAACATGTTTCATGACATTTCAGGTCTCAAAATAAATCTAAATAAATGTTCAGCCTTGCCCATTAACATCCCACAAAACACCCTCTCCCTACTTCAAGCCAACTTCCCTTTTTCTTGGAACTCAAGCTCTGTGAGGTACTTAGGGGTTAATATTACTTCTAATCATAATGACTTATACAAACTTAACTACGTTCCCCTCTTTAACCATATCAGCTCCCTCCTAGACACCTGGTCCACTTACAACATTTCTTTCCTTGGAAGAATTTGTGCTATTAAAATGAACATTATACCCAAAATGTTATACTATTTCCGTACCCTTCCTATCAACATCCCCAAATCCAAATTAGAATCCATTCAAAGGCTTATTAATAAATTCATATTCTCCAACAAAAAACCCAGATATAGCTACGCCCTATTACACAGAACCCTCTCCAATGGTGGGCTAGGCCTCCCTAATCTATGGAAGTATTTTCTGGCTGCCAGACTCTCACAAATTTCACAATGGTTCTCCCCCTCTCAGGATATCCCCTGGATTAGATTTGAAACATCCTCCATCCTCCCTTATCATCTCCAGGGGATATTATGGTCCGACCTAGCCCTATACAGTAAACTCCGCAAATGTAATTTAATAGTGGCACATATGCTTCAATTATGGCTTAAAATTAAGGACACATTCGGGCTATCCTCCCCCATCTCGCCACTCACATCCTTCCTTGGAGATCCCAGATTAGTTTCAGCACTTGACGATAGATCCACATTCTCATGCTGGATAAACACCAATAAGACCACACTAGGATCACTTCAACACAAATGGCAATTCAAGTCCTTCGAGGCTCTCCAGAGAGTAGATGGATTCCCCCTAGTCGAACATGAAAGGTATCTTATGATAAAAGAATTTTTCTCCTCCCACTTCTCCCTCTCCACCCAACCTACGAACACACTATTTGAGAGAATTTGCCTCTCCACTTCTAGAGACAAAGGGATGATCTCAAGAATTTATCAACACCTCAATGACATTTCCACTCCTGACAAATCACAACCAATGTTGCTCTGGGAGGCGGATATAGGGTCGAACCTCACCCCTGATACCTGGAAATCGATGTCTGAAAACCTCCGGAAAAGTAACAGGGCGGCCTCCTTTAGAGAGACCCCGATTAAACTATTTTGCAGATGGTATCTAACTCCTTCCAAAATTCATAAGTATTATCCCTCAGTCTCCCCTAATTGTTTTAGGGGCTGCCCTATTGAGGGCACATTATTGCATATTTTCTGGAGCTGCCCCCACCTAACTCCAATCTGGAAAGCCGCACTACACAGATTTGAAAGTTCCTCTAAACAAAAACTTAATCTTACCCCACAAATATGCCTATTGTATTTTAGTATCCCTAATGTTCCTCCCCCATGTAGCAGATTGTTTCATTCTCTCTGTAGCTCCATCCAATGGATGATAGCCCTCAACTGGAGGTCAGATACCCTACAATGGTCACAGGTTCTAGATAGGATGGAATTGCTTAAACTCTCTGACAAGATCTACCACACACTAAATGATACCCTACACACATTTAATGATAAATGGTCGTACTGGTCTATTACACAATAATCTCAATCTCACTCACTAGTTTCTCTATGACCAAAATATTAATGTCTCTCTTTTCTTATTCAGTATTTCCCTACCAACGGACTCACTAAATTGCTGTACCTCGTGTAAGATCTGCATACAATGTTAATTGCGATGTTTATTTCTTTCTACCTCTTGAGACGATTTCATACATATTGACTATGTTTGTATTCATACTAATCTTTACAATAAAACTTTTGTAAACAAAAAAAAAATAAAAAAAAAATATATACATTTATATATATATTTGTTTTTTATTATTATTAAAGGGCCCCGGATGGCTACCCCCCCTTTTTATATATCTATCTATCTATCTATCTATCTATCTATCTATCTATCTATCTATATATATATATATATATATATATATATATTTTTTTTTTTCTTTATTTCTTAAATTTTTTTGTAAGGGGTCCAAAGGTACCCAGGGCACCCCCCCCCCCCGCTTCTCAATTCACGCTCCCCCTTCTCAATTTGAGGCGGCAGCAACCTCCGGGTGTAAGGGGCCCCTGATGGCGGCCCTGTTGGGAATACATTGTGCCTTGTGTTTATAAGAAGCTGATCTGACCCCATTGATGTCCCGTGTCTTTTGTTGGCACTTTCCCCCCCCCTCTGCCCAATGAGACGCTGCCCCCCCCCCCCCCGGCCTTTGTAGAATGAAGTGTTTGTTCATTTTGGGTCTCTGTATTCCCAGAGAGGAGGAGATGAGACATTGAAGAGCAAGCAGCATCAATTCCTGAAGACGGCTGAGTGATTTTCCCCCCAAAGTATCAGGAGAGCGGACATGCGCTCCTCTAACAATGCTGGGAATGAGGTCAGCGGTGGAGGGAGGCTGAATGGAGGCTGAATGGAGGCTGGATGGAGGCTGAATGGAGGCTGGATGGAGGCTGGATGGAGGCTGAATGGAGGCTGAATGGAGGCTGGATGGAGGCTGAATGGAGGCTGAATGGAGGCTCACAGTCTGCCCATCACACAAGCACAGTCTTGCCGGCCCTGGCCGGGATGAATTACCCATCACACGTAATGGTGGAGTGTCGGCACCCTCGTTGCCTCCCTGGACCCGGGGGGTCCCTCTAATACGCCGTCATGTGACGTTACCAGTCTGGGGGCCACAGAAATCGTCATCCATTAAATGAATGTAACCCAGGCCTGAGACATCGTTCTGTCCCCTGCTGGGGAACTACAAGTCCCAGCATCATCATCAGTGACTCAGAATTGGTTCCTTGGCATGTGGACACCCAGCGACTCTTCATCTGAGCAGATCTGATTCTTCCTTCCCTTCAGTCCAGGCCAATCGCTACATCCATGGATGTCCTCCCAGAACTCCGCCTCCTGCGCGCCCCTGGGGCATGCGTCGGGCGTCCTCTGTGGAAGATGTGTCCATTGGACGTAGCTAATCACAGATCGAGGTAAAGGGCCAATCGCAGCAGCCCTTTACCATGTGATCAGCTGTGTCCAATCACAGCTGATCACATGTAAACAGACTTGCCGGTCATTGGCTTTTAGGCAAGGCTGTGAGTACATTGTTTACACTGATCATCAGTGCAGCCCCATCAGTGCCCCTTAGTGCAGCATATCAGTGCTTATCAGAGCCACCTATTAGTGCCCACCAATACAGCCTCAGCAGTGCCCATCAGTTCAGCTTATCAGTGCCGTCTCATCAGTGCAGCCTCAGCAGTGCCCATCAGTGCAGGTTATCAGTGCCGTCTCATCAGTGCAGCCTCAGCAGTGCCCATCAGTGCAGGTTATCAGTGCCGTCTCATCAGTGCAGCCTCAGCAGTGCCCATCAGTGCAGGTTATCAGTGCCGTCTCATCAGTGCAGCCTCAGCAGTGCCCATCGGTTCCGCTTATAAGTGCCCATCAGTGCCGTCTCATCAGTGCAGCCTCATCAGTGCCCATCAGTGCAGGCTATCAGTGCCCCCTCATCAGTACAGCCTCAGCAGTGCCCATCAGTTCAGCTTATAAGTGCCCATCAGTGCCGTCTCATCAGTGCCCATCAGTGCAGGTGATTAGTGCCGCCTCATCAGTACAGCCTCATCAGTGCCTATCAGCGCAGAATCATCAGGGCAACCTCATCAGTGCCCATCAGTGCAGCCTCATCAGTGCCCATCAGTTCAGCTTATAAATGCCCATCAGTGCCGTCTCATCAGTGCAGCCTCATCAGTGCCCATCAGTGCAGGCTATCAGTGCCGCCTCATCAGTGCCCATCAGCGCAGAATCATAAGGGCAGCCTCATCAGTGCAGCCTCATCAGTGACCATAAATGCAGCCTTATCAGTGCCCATTAATGCATCCTCATCCTCAGCAGCGCCCATTAATGCAGCCTCATTAGTGCCCATCAGTGCAGCCTAATCAGTGCCCATTAACGCAGCCTCATCAATGTCCATCAGTTCTGCCTCATCAGTGCCCATTAATGCAGCCTCATCAGTGCTGCCTCATCAGTGCCCATTAATGCAGCCTCATCAGTGCCCATCAGTGCAGCCTAATCAGTGCCCATTAATGCAGCCTCATCAGTGCCCATTAATGCAGCCTCATCAGTGCCCATCAATGCAGCCTCATCAGTGCACAAAGCAAGGTCCATAAAGACATGGATGAGTGAGTTTGGGGTGAATAAGTCCCTGTCCTCCCCTTCCCTGTGTACTGATCACAGTGTGAGGAATGTGCGTTCGCACGGATCGCAGGGTTTCATGCGATAATTACCACATCGTCATCATCATTATACATTGGATTCTTCAGCTTCTGGCATTCCGCAATCTTCACATTTTAATATAATTTCCCCTCACATTTGAACCACCCCTCCCCCGCCAGCACACGCTAATCAGCACATGTGTCACCCGTCAGAGCAAGAACACGCGTGTGCGCGACCTTGATTAATACAGAGCACAGTGAGCTCGTTATTAATGTGCTCTGGCAGATAAAGCTTCTTTACCTCCCCTCCCCCCGGAGATACGTGTGCCGCTGCAAACAATACGCCAGGAATTAGATATAGATCCACGTATGAGGGCCCCCCGGGGGGATGGGGGGGTATGAGGGCCCCCGGGGGGGTACGGGGGGGTATGAGGGCCCCCCGGGGGGTACGGGGGGGGTGCAGGTAGACGCTGCTATTCTTGTCACAATTTAATTTATTTATTTTCATGGATGTGCTTTCAGCTCAGGAAGAAATTCTGAGAACCATCTTTGATCAGAGACGGGGAAGGTGTGATTACCGATGTGGTGAAGAACAATTCCCGGGCAGGAGAGCCCGTTTATGTTACCGCCATACTGATAAATGGGCGGTTCATGGCAATAGTGGTCTGTCATTGGTTGAAGTAAAACCAGTATATCACCAGGTGGGAGGAGTCACACAGCCAAGGTGGTGTTCCTCAGGGATGGGCCATATCAGTGAGGAGGACACTGTCCATGGTGATATCAGTGAGGAGCACACTGTCCATGGTGATATCAGTGAGGAGCACACTGTCCATGGTGATATCAGTGAGGAGCACACTGTCCATGGTGATATCAGTGAGGAGGACACTGTCCATGGTGATATCCGTGAGGAGGACACTGTCCATGGTGATATCCGTGAGGAGGACACTGTCTGTGGTGATATCAGTGAGGAGGACACTGTCCGTGGTGATATCAGTGAGGAGGACACTGTCCATGGTGATATCAGTGAGTGGGACACAGTCCATGGTGATATCAGTGAGGAGCACACTGTCCATGGTGATATCAGTGAGGAGGACACTGTCCATGGTGATATCAGTGAGGAGGACACTGTCCATGGTGATATCCGTGAGGAGGACACTGTCCATGGTGATATCCGTGAGGAGGACACTGTCCATGGTGATACCAGTGAGGAGGACACTGTCCATGGTGATATCAGTGAGGAGGACACTGTCCGTGGTGATATCCGTGAGGAGGACACTGTCCATGGTGATATCCGTGAGGAGCACACTGTCCGTGGTGATATCCGTGAGGAGGACACTGTCCATGGTGATACCAGTGAGGAGGACACTGTCCATGGTGATATCCGTGAGGAGCACACTGTCCGGGGTGATATCCGTGAGGAGGACAATGTCCATGGTGATATCAGTGAGGAGCACACTGTCCATGGTGATATCAGTGAGGAGGACACTGTCCATGGTAATATCAGTGAGGAGGACACTGTCCATGGTGATATCAGTGAGGAGGATGCTGTCCAATGTGGAGTACACTGTTCATGCTGTTTTCAGTGAGGATCACACTGTCCATGGTGATATCCATGAGGAGGACACTGTCCATGGTGATATCAGTGAGGAGGACACTGTCCATGGTGATATCCGTGAGGAGGACACTGTCCATGGTGATATCCGTGAGGAGGACACTGTCCATGGTGATACCAGTGAGGAGGACACTGTCCATGGTGATATCAGTGAGGAGGACACTTTCCATGGTGATATCCGTGAGGAGGACACTGTCCATGGTGATATCTGTGAGGAGTGCACTGTCCATGGTGATATCTGTGAGGAGGACACTGTCTGTGGTGATATCAGTGAGGAGGACACTGTCCATGGTGATATCCGTGAGGAGCACACTGTCCGTGGTGATATCCGTGAGGAGGACACTGTCCATGGTGATATCCGTGAGGAGCACACTGTCCGTGGTGATATCCGTGAGGAGGACACTGTCCATGGTGATACCAGTGAGGAGGACACTGTCCATGGTGATATCCGTGAGGAGCACACTGTCCGTGGTGATATCCGTGAGGAGGACAATGTCCATGGTGATATCAGTGAGGAGCACACTGTCCATGGTGATATCAGTGAGGAGGACACTGTCCATGGTGATATCAGTGAGGAGGACACTGTCCATGGTGATATCAGTGAGGAGGATGCTGTCCAATGTGGAGTACACTGTTCATGCTGTTTTCAGTGAGGATCACACTGTCCATGGTGATATCCATGAGGAGGACACTGTCCATGGTGATATCAGTGAGGAGGACACTGTCCATGGTGATATCAGTGAGGACGACACTGTCCATGGTGATATCCGTGAGGAGGACACTGTCCATGGTGTTATCAGTGAGGAGCACACTGTCCATGGTGATACCAGTGAGGAGGACACTGTCCATGGTGATATCCGTGAGGAGTGCACTGTCCATGGTGATATCAGTGAGGATCACACTGTCCATGGTGATATCAGGGAGGGTCACACTGTCTATGGTGATATCCATGAGGAGTGCACTGTCCATGGTGTTATCAGTGAGGAGGACACTGTCCATGGTGATATCAGTGAGGACGACACTGTCCATGGTGATTTCAGTGAGGAGGACACTGTCCATGGTGATATCAGTGAGGACGACACTGTCCATGGTGATATCAGTGAGGAGGACACTGTCCATGGTGATATCAGTGAGGAGTGCACTGTCCATGGTGATATCAGTGAGGATCACACTGTCCATGGTGATATCAGGGAGGGTCACACTGTCTATGGTGATATCCATGAGGAGTGCACTGTCCATGGTGTTATCAGTGAGGAGGACACTGTCCATGGTGATATCAGTGAGGACGACACTGTCCATGGTGATTTCAGTGAGGAGGACACTGTCCATGGTGATATCAGTGAGGACGACACTGTCCATGGTGATATCAGTGAGGAGGACACTGTCCATGGTGATATCAGTGAGGAGGACACTGTCCATGGTGATATCAGTGAGGAGGACACTGTCTGTGGTGATATCAGTGAGGAGGACACTGTCCATGGTGATATCCGTGAGGAGCACACTGTCCGTGGTGATATCCGTGAGGAGGACACTGTCCATGGTGATATCAGTGAGGAGGACACTGTCCATGGTGATATCAGTGAGGAGGACACTGTCCATGGTGATATCAGTGAGGAGGACACTGTCCATGGTGATATCAGTGAGGACGACACTGTCCATGGTGATATCCGTGAGGAGGACACTGTCCATGGTGTTATCAGTGAGGAGCACACTGTCCATGGTGATACCAGTGAGGAGGACACTGTCCATGGTGATATCCGTGAGGAGTGCACTGTCCATGGTGATATCAGTGAGGATCACACTGTCCATGGTGATATCAGGGAGGGTCACACTGTCTATGGTGATATCCATGAGGAGTGCACTGTCCATGGTGTTATCAGTGAGGAGGACACTGTCCATGGTGATATCAGTGAGGACGACACTGTCCATGGTGATTTCAGTGAGGAGGACACTGTCCATGGTGATATCAGTGAGGACGACACTGTCCATGGTGATATCAGTGAGGAGGACACTGTCCATGGTGATATCAGTGAGGAGTGCACTGTCCATGGTGATATCAGTGAGGATCACACTGTCCATGGTGATATCAGGGAGGGTCACACTGTCTATGGTAATATCCATGAGGAGTGCACTGTCCATGGTGTTATCAGTGAGGAGGACACTGTCCATGGTGATATCAGTGAGGACGACACTGTCCATGGTGATTTCAGTGAGGAGGACACTGTCCATGGTGATATCAGTGAGGACGACACTGTCCATGGTGATATCAGTGAGGAGGACACTGTCCATGGTGATATCAGTGAGGAGGACACTGTCCATGGTGATATCAGTGAGGAGGACACTGTCCATGGTGATATCAGTGAGGAGGACACTGTCCATGGTGATATCAGTGAGGAGGACACTGTCCATGGTGATATCAGTGAGGAGGACACTGTCCATGGTGATATTAATGAGGAGGACACTTTCCATGGTGATATCAGTGAGGAGGACACTGTCCATGGTGATATCAGTGAGGAGGACACTGTCCATGGTGATATCAGAGAGGAGTGCACTGTCCATGGTGTTATTAGTGAGGAGGACACTGTCCATGTTGATATCAGTGAGGAGGACACTGTCCATGGTGATATCAGTGAGGAGGACACTGTCCATGGTGATATCAGTGAGGAGGACACTGTCCATAATGATATCTGTGAGGAGGACACTGTCCATGGTGATATCAGTGAGGAGGACACTGTCTGTGGTGATATCAGTGAAGAGGACACTGTCTGTGGTGATATCAGTGAGGAGGACACTGTCCATGGTCATAATCGTGAGGAGGACACTGTCCATGGTGATATCAGTGAGGAGGACAATGTCCATGGTGGTATCAGTGAGGAGGACACTGTCCATGGTGATATCAGTGAGGAGGACACTGTCCATGGTGATATCAGTGAGGAGGACACTGTCCATGGTGATATCAGTGAGGAGGACACTGTCCATGGTGATATCAGTGAGGAGCACACTATCCATAATGATATCTGTGAGGAGGACACTGTCCATGGTGATATCAGTGAGGAGGACACTGTCTGTGGTGATATCAGTGAAGAGGACACTGTCTGTGGTGATATCAGTGAGGAGGACACTGTCCATGGTCATAATCGTGAGGAGGACACTGTCCATGGTGATATCAGTGAGGAGGACACTGTCCATGGTGGTATCAGTGAGGAGGACACTGTCCATGGTGATATCAGTGAGGAGGACACTGTCCATGGTGATATCAGTGAGGAGCACACTATCCATGGTGATATCAGTGAGGAGGACACTGTCCATGGTGATATCAGTGAGGAGGATGCTGTCCAATGTGGAGTACACTGTCCATGCTGTTTTCAGTGAGGATCACACTGTCCATGGTGATATCAGTGAGGAGGACACTGTCCATGGTGATATCAGTGAGGAGGACACTGTCCATGGTGATATCAGTGAGGAGGACACTGTCCATGGTGATATCCATGAGGAGGACACTGTCCATGGTGATATCAGTGAGGAGGACACTGTCCATGGTGATATCAGTGAGGAGTGCACTGTCCATGGTGTTATTAGTGAGGAGGACACTGTCCATGGTGATATCAGTGAGGATCACACTGTCCATGGTGATATCAGTGAGGATCACACTGTTCATGGTGATATCAGTGAGGAGGACACTGTCCATGGTGATATCAGTGAGGAGGACACTGTCCCTGGGTGATTTCAGTGAGGAGCACACTATCCATGGTGATATCAGTGAGGAGGACACTGTCCATGGTGATATCAGTGAGGAGGATGCTGTCCAAGGTGGAGTACACTGTCCATGCTGTTTTCAGTGAGGAGCACACTGTCCCTGGTGATATCAGTGAGGAGGACACTGTCCATGGTGATATCAGTGAGGAGCACACTATCCATGTTGATATCAGTGAGGAGGACAATGTCCATGGTGATATCAGTGATGAGGACACTGTCCATGGTGATATCAGTGAGACTGTCCAAGGTGGAGTGCACTGTACATGGTGATATCAGTGAGGAGGACACTGTCCCTGGTGATATCAGTGAGGAGCACACTATCCATGGTGATATCAGTGAGGAGGATGCTGTCCAAGGTGGAGTACACTGTCCATGCTGTTTTCAGTGAGGAGCACACTGTCCATGGTGATATCAGTGAGGAGGACACTGTCCATGGTGATATCAGTGAGGAGGACACTGTCCATGGTGATATCAGTGAGGAGGACACTGTCCATGGTGATATCAGTGAGGAGGACACTGTCCATGGTGATATCAGTGAGGAGGACACTGTCCATGGTGATATCAGTGAGGAGGACACTGTCCATGGTGATATCAGTGAGGAGGACACTGTCCATGGTGATATCAGTGAGGAGGACACTGTCCATGGTGATATCAGTGAGGAGGACACTGTCCTTGGTGATATCAGTGAGACTGTCCAAGGTGCAGTACACTGTCCATGGTGATTTCAGTGAGGAACACACGGTCCATGGTGATATCAGTGAGACTGTCCAAGGTGCAGTACACTGTCCATGGTGATATCAGTGAGGAGGACACTGTCCATGGTGATATCAGTGAGGAACACACTGTCCATGGTGATTTCAGTGAGGAACACACGGTCCATGATGGGGAAGATTTTTTGTGTATTTGATTTACTCTAACAATTCTTTCGTTCATTTGCAAATAAATTTGCTTATCTGACACACAGATTTCCATTTCCCTCCTATTCCCCATCATCTTCCTCTGCTGTTATTTCTGTCCCTAAGTATATTTTTAGAAGACGTCTGACTATATTGAACCACCGAGGAGCTGCAGAGATAAACAAGACTGGTGACATGGGACAGAGACACAGGGGGTGGCGACATGGGACAGAGACACAGGGGGTGGCGACATGGGACAGAGATACAGGGGATAGTGACATGGGACAGAGATACAGGGGATGGTGACATGGGACAGGGACACAGGGGATAGTGACATGGGACAGGGACACAGGGGATAGTGACATGGGACAGAGATACAGGGGATAGTGACATGGGACAGGGACACAGGGGATAGGGACATGGGACAGAGACACAGGGGATAGTGACATGGGACAGAGACACAGGGGATAGTGACATGGGACGGAGACACAGGGGATAGTGACATGGGACAGAGACACAGGGGATGGTGACATGGGACGGAGACACAGGGGATAGTGACATGGGACAGAGACACAGGGGATAGTGACATGGGACAGAGACACAGGAGATGGCAACATGGGACAGAGATACAGGGGAAGGCAACATGGGACAGAGATACAGGGGATGGTGACAAGGGACAGAGACACAGGGGATGGCAACATGGGACAGAGACACAGGGGATGGCGACATGGGACAGAGATACAGGGGATGGCGACATGGGACAGAGACACAGGAGATAGTGACATGAGACAGAGACACAGGGGGTGGTGACATGGGACAGAGACACAGGGGGTGGCGACATGGGACAGAGACACAGGGGATAGTGACATGGGACAGAGACACAGGAGATAGTGACATGGGACAGAGACACAGGAGATGGTTACATGGGACAGAGATACAGGGGATGGCAACATGGGACAGAGATACAGGGGATGGCAACATGGGACAGAGATACAGGGGATGGTGACAAGGGACAGAGACACAGGGGATGGCAACATGGGACAGAGACACAGGGGATGGCGACATGGGACAGAGACACAGGGGATGGCGACATGGGACAGAGACACAGGAGATGGCAACATGGGACAGACATACAGGGGATGGCGACATGGGACAGAGATACAGGGGGTGGTGACATGGGACAGAGACACAGGGGATGGCGACATGGGACAGAGATACAGGGGATGGCAACATGGTGTCAATCACATCCGGTGACGCGGTGCGCCGAGGGGCGGGGCCGAGTGATACAGTGAGCGGCTATGGCCGCTCACTGTATCACGGGAGCGCGCCCGCAATTACTGACCACCATGCAAGCTCTCTCGCATGACTGTGGTGAGTAATTGCGGGGAGGACCAGAGACAGTCGCCGAGGGACCCCAGAAGAGGAGGATCAGGGCCACTCTGTGCAAAACGAGCTGCACAGTGGAGGTTAGTATAATGGCCCGGATTCACGTAACACTTACGCGGCGTATTTCGAGATACGCCGCGTAAGTGTAAATGTGCGCCGTTGTATCTGTGCGCCGTGCCCATAGAACTAGATACGCCTGAAAATAGGCTTCATCCGACCGACGTAACTTGCCTACGCCGTCGTATCTTGGGAGCATATTTACGCTGGTCGCCTCATTCAAATATGCAAATGAGGGAGATATACGCCGATTCACGAACGTACTTGCGCCCGTCGCAGAAATATACGCCGTTTACGTAAGGCGTACGTCCGGCGTAAAGTTATTCCACATCTTAGCAGGCGCATCCCATGCAAAGGTATGGACGACGGAACAGCCGTCGTATTTTACTGTGTTTACGTAGTACTACATGAATAGGGCTGGGCGTAGGTTACGTTCAGTGATTCGACGTATCTTAGGTGTTCGTTCCGACGTGATTCTGAGCATGCCCACTGGGAGGCGTCCACGAGACGGCGCATGCGCCGTTCGTTCGGCCCATCATTTGCATGGGGTCACGGTTCATTTAAATGGATCACGCCCACTTCCACCTACTTTGAATTAGGCCGGCTTACGCCAAGGAATTTACGTTACGCAGGCGCAACGTTGGGAGCGAGTGCTTTGTGAATACTGTGCTCGCCGCTCTGCTATACGTCGGCGTAGCGTATATTCGTTACTAACATAACAATGCGCCGCTCTATGTGAATCCAGGCCATCATGTTTGTTATTTTAAAGGTAAAAAATGTTTCCTTTACAAACGCTTTAACCACTTCCCGACCGCCGCATGTACATTTACGTCGGCAGAATGGCACGTACAGGCACATTGGCGTACCTGTACGTCCCTGCCTAGACGTGGGTCGGGGGTCCGATCGGGACCCCCCCCTGCTACACGCGGCGGTCGGGTTCCCTCGGGGAGCGATCCGGGACGACGGCGCGGCTATTTGTTTATAGCAGCTCCGTCGCGATCGCTCCCCGGAGCTGAAGAACGGGGAGAGCCGTATGTAAACACGGCTTCCCCGTGCTTCACTATGGCGCTGCATCGATCGTGTCATCTTCTTTTATAGGGAGACTCGATCGATGACGTCAGTCCTACAGCCACACCCCCCTACAGTTGTAAACACACACTAGGTGAACCCTAACTCCTACAGCGCCCCCTGTGGTTAACTCCCAAACTGCAACTGTCATTTTCACAATAAACAATGCAATTTAAATGCATTTTTTGCTGTGAAAATGACAATGGTCCCAAAAATGTGTCAAAATTGTCCGAAGTGTCCGCCATAATGTCGCAGTCACGAAAAAAATCGCTGATCGCCGCCATTAGTAGTAAAAAAAAAATAATTAATAAAACTATCCCCTATTTTGTAAACGCTATAAATTTTGCGCAAACCAATCGATAAACGCTTATTGCGATTTTTTTTTACCAAAAATAGGTAGAAGAATACGTATCGGCCTAAACTGAGGGAAAAAAAAAATTATATATGTTTTTGGGGGATATTTATTACAGCAAAAAGTAAAAAATATTGAATTTTTTTCAAAATTGTCGCTCTATTTTTGTTTATAGCGCAAAAAATAAAAACCGCCGAGGTGATCAAATACCACCAAAAGAAAGCTCTATTTGTGGGGAAAAAAGGACGCCAATTTTGTTTGGGAGCCATGTCGCACGACCGCGCAATTGTCTGTTAAAGCGACGCAGTCCCGAACTGTAAAAACACCTTGGGTCTTTAGGCAGCATATTGGTCCGGTCCTTAAGTGGTTAAACCTTCCTAGTCTTGAATCTGCAGTAATGTCTTCAGCACCATGGAGAGCTCCAGACAGAAAATGAACCCGCCAGGTTCAGAGCTGTTGTGACAACTCTAAGTGACTTCTGACTTCTGTCCGCATTCACCAGGCTCACTTTCACCCTGCTATACATATAGGGCCATATTCTTAGAGATCTCCGGCGGCGTAACGTATGTCCTTTACGTTACTCCGCCGCAAGTTTAACTGGCAAGTGCCTGATTCCCAAACCACTTACCTGTAAACTTGCGGCGGCGTAGCGTAAAGTCCACCCGCGCAAGCACTCCTAATTCAAATGATCCTGGTAGGGGGCGTGGATCATTTAAATTAGGCGCGCTCCCGCGCCGATCGTAATGCGCATGCTCCGTCGGGCATTGCGCTAAATGACGTCTCACGGACATCATTTGTTTTGACGGTAACGTAAATGGCGTCCATCGCCATTCACGGACGACTTACGCAAACGACGTTAAATTTTCAAATTTCGACGCGGGAACGACGGCCATACTTAACATTGACTACGCCACCTAGGGGGCATCTTTATCTTTACGCCGCGTATCGCTTACGGAAACGACGTAAAATCACTACGACGGGCAAGCGTACGTTAGAGAATCGGCGTGACTAGTCATTTGCATATTCTACGCTGACCGCAAAGGAAACGCCACATAGCGGTCAGCGTAGATATTGCAGCCTAAGATACAACGGCGCAGGCCGTCGTATCTTAGGCATGTTTAAGTGTATCTCAGTTTGAGAATACACTTAAACATAGGCGTAAATTTTTAGAGAATATGGCCCATAGCTAGATTCAGAAAGAGTTAGGTCGGCTTATCTACAGCTAAGCCGACCTAACTCAGAATCTGCGCCGACCTATGTTTAAGTGTATTCTCTAACAGAGATACGCTTAAACATATCTAAGATACTATGGCTTGCGCCGTCCTATCTTAGGTTGCAATATTGAGGCTGGCCGCTAGGTGGCGCTTCCATTGCGGTCGGCGTAGAATATGCAAATCAGTAGATACGCCGATTCACGAACGTACGCCCGGCCGCCGCAGTACATTTACGCCGTTTACGTAAGAGATAGGCTAAAGTTAAAGATGCCCCCTAGGTGGCGTAGCCAATGTTAAAGTATGGCCGCCGTTCCCGCTTCGAAATTCAAAATGTTTACGTTGTTTGTGTAAGTCGTCCCCGAATAGGGATTTACGTAGTTTACGTCCACGTCGAAAACAATAGGCCCGTGCAGCGTACTTAGCCGCAATGCACACTGGGAAATGTAGGCGCCCGGCGCATGCGCAGTCTAAAAAGAACGTAAAAAACGTAAGGTCAAGCCCCATTAACGTAAAAAACACGCCCCCTCAGACACATTTGAATTAGGCGCCCTTACGCCCGCCCGCTTTAGGCTACGCCGCCGTAACTTAGCAGGCAAGTACATTGTGAATCATGTACATGCCTCGCTAACTTACGGCGGCGTAGCTTAATCGCCTTGAGCTACACCGCCGCAAAGTTGCGGCAATGTATGTGAATCTACTCAATAGAGTGAGTGAATGTGGGCATGAAATGAGATAACTGCGTTCCGATGTCAGAAAGGTAAATTGTGATAAAAGAAATCCTTTATAGATGGAGTTACCTTCATGAAATATTGTGCCAATCATTCAGCTCTGATGAGAATGATAGACAAGGGGGTGCAACCTGTGTATGGGGGGGGGCACGACATGGAGACTCACATTGCAAAAATGTGAGAGGCCCACTGAGCAGGTATTACAGTCAAGGCCGCCACGCCATCAGAAATTATGGGGCCCCTTACACAGCTTCAGGCTTCATTTCAATGCATAATGTGGCATTTGAAACAGAACATATGGGCCCAGATTCACGTAGATCGGCGCATCTTTGAGCGGGCGTAACGTATCCTATTTACGTGACGCCTCCGCAACTTAGACGGGCAAGTGCAGTATTCTCAAAGCACTTGCTCCTTAAGTTGCGGCGGCGTAGCGTAAATAGGCCGGCGTAAGCCCGCCTAATTCAAATGTGGAACAGGGGGGCGTGTTTTATGTAAATGTTATGTGATTGACGTTTTTAACGAACGGCAAATGCGCCGTCCGTGGACATATCCCAGTGTGCATTGCTCCAAAGTACGCCGCAAGGACGTCATTGGTTTCGACGTGAACGTAAATGACGTCCAGCCCCATTCACGGACGACTTACGCAAACGGCGTAAAATTTACAAAATTTGACGCAGGAACGACGTCCGTACTTAACATTGGTACGCCGCACTTACGCCACCATATAGCAGGGGTAACTTTACGCCGGGAAAAGCCTAACGTAAATGGCGTATCTGTCATGCGTCGGCCAGGCGTACGTTCGTGAATTCGCGTATCTAGCTGATTTACATATTTCTAGGCTAAATCAGCGTACACGCCCCTAGCGGCCAGCGTAAATATGCAGTTAAGATCCGACGGCGTAAGAGACTTACGCCTGTCGGATCTAATGGATATCTATGCGTAACTGATTCTAAGAATCAGGCGCATAGATACGACGGCTCGGATTAGGACTTACGACGGCGTACATGGCGCTGCGCCGTCGTAAGTCCTTTCAGAATCTGGCCCATGGTCTGTGTTACTAAATGTCCCACAGGGATGGACTGGCCATTGGGACTACAGGGAGTTTCCCGGTGGGCCGATGGTTTAGTGGGCCGGCTTCAGTAACAGCGGACTGCCGCCCCCTCCACTCCTCTGTCTCTCACCTCCCTGCAGCGCTCACCTGGGGGGAACAAAGAAGCAGGGGGAGGACCAGAGGAGCAGGGGGGACAACAGAGGAGCATGGGGGAGGGGACAGACAGCTGACTCAACAGCTATGGCCTGGGAGTTTCTCACTTCTGCCCATAGGTGTGCGCAGCCTATTGCATTAGGGTGTGCACCCCTAAAGCGCAAACATATTTGCATGTGTATATACAGTATACTGATGGTGTCAGCAGAGCGGTGGACGGTGTCAGTAGGGCAGTGGATAGTGTCAATAGTTTTTTTATTTTTATTATATATTTATTTTATTTTAGGAGCCCCATTAGGGAGCTTTGGTGAAATATCAGGGGTCTATTTTTGTGCGTTACTGCACACTTAACGCAGTATATTTCTGTGCATTACTGCATGTTTAACGCAGTATATTCCAGTGTGTTACTGCACATTTAATGTAGCATATTTCTGTGCATTAGTGCACGTTTAACGTTGTATATTTCGGTGTGTTATGTGCCGTTTAATGCTGTATTTTTCTGTGCGTTAGTGCATGTTTAACGCAGTATATTTCGGTGCAATCTGCACAACACGGGGTGATTAGGGTGTGCCCAGGCACACCCTGTGCGCACGCCTATGCTTCTGCCTAATCTTGTCCCATAATGGGGGGGGGGACCAAACTGATTCTTTGCCCCCGGGTGAAATAACGTCTAGCTTCCCCACTTGTACTGCCTATAAGGCCCCGTACACACGATAGAATCCATCCGCTGAAAAATCCCAGCAAATGGGTTTCAGCGGATAGATCCTATGGTGTGTACACTCCAGCGGATCTGTTTCCGCGGATATTTCTCCCCTGGGATGGATTCCAGCAGATCGAATATTCACTGACATGCTAAACAAATCTATCCGCTGGAATCCATCCCAACGGATGGATCCGCTCGTCTGTACAGACTCACCGAATCCATCCGTCCGAAGGGATCCCCCGCATGCGTCGTAATGATTCGACGCATGCGTGGAATTCCTTATATGACAGCGTCGCGCACGTCGCCGCGTCATAATCACGGCGACGGCGCGACACGTCATCGCCAGAGGATTTCGGCGCGGATTTCAATGCGATGGTGAGTACACTCCATCGCATGGAAATCCGCACAAATCCTCGAGAGGATTTATCCGCGGAAACGGTCCGCTGGAACGTATTCGCGGATAAATTCTATCGTGTGTATGGGGCCTAAGGCCCCGTACACACGACCGAGTTTCTCGGCAGAATTCAGCCAGAAACTCGTCGGAGCTGGATTCTGGCGAGAAACTCGGTCGTGTGTACACTTTTCAGCGAGGAACCCGTCGAGGAACTCGTCGGGCCGAAAAGAGAACATGTTCTCTATTTTCTCGTTAGTCAATGGGAAAAGTCGGCGGCTTCCACACTGAACTCGACGAGGAACTCGATGTGTTTGGCACGTCGAGTTCCACGGTCGTGTGTACGGGGCCTAAGAGTACCAGCCGTTCTACTCTAATAAAGTAGAACGGCTAGTGGCTAGTGAAGGGGGAGAGGAGGCTTGGGTGGCCGGGGGGGGGGGGTGCGGGAGTTGACAGGAGAGGCCTGTCAAAGTGGGCCAGTCTGGATGAAGTCCGGGGCCAAATTTCTGTCCCAGTCCATCCCTGATGTCCCACCTAGTTCTGAAGCTGTGGGGCCAAGACAAGGCCCCCCCCAATAGAATGAACTAGGAAACTGACCTAGCTGTCCTTTGAGAAGTCCCATTCTTGAGTTTCTACAGCGGCAAGCGAGTCGGTTAGCACTAATCCACGATGTTCAACAAGATGCAACAACAACCCTTTCCCCCCTTTTGTCTACAACACGGATCTTCTCCTCCAAATGCCGCGCTCGTCGATCTTCCCGTGACCCACATTGTTCTTGGAACATCTGCTGCAAATTTTCCGCTGTCCTTTACGATGTCATCAAGGCTTCCTTTGTCTTCCTTTATGGTGTAATTGATGTGCCCTGGAATATAAAATGATTCTGGAGCCACTTAATAATGATGATTGATAACGGGCACGCGTCTCGCCCGCTGCCAAACCACAATGTTTCCTGAAACCAAGCCGAGCTCTTAATCAGGTCTAATTAAGCCGGGACATCTTCCTTCTCGTGGCGGGATGCCGCGCAGTGCAGCTTGGTGCTCCCAGGTGTCGCCGGTCATCCTGTCCTCCATGTTGTTCTACAGATTAGAAGGTCATAGCCCTGTTTATGGACCAGGCCGTGGTCTCCGGCAGGGTTGGAGGGGGGGGGGGAGATAGGTAGACGGCGACCCTTGTGAATATTCACCGTCATTTTGTACAATAACAGGAAGCCGCTCATTACCATAATAATTCACGATGAGCCTGATAAGGAAAGACGAAATTAAAATGCGAACGCTCGTTAAAATGCTAATGATGTGGCTGATCTGTCGGGAGCCAATGAATGTTAATCGCTGTATAACAATTCACAATATAATCCCAGGAGGACGCATTAATAACTTTATTATTGATGGAATTTTCAAGTCTGACAATAGTGCATTGTGGCCGACGCCGCCACCTCCTTAACCACTTGAGACCCGGACCATTATGCAGGTAAAAGGACCCGGGCAGTTTTTGCGATTCGGCACTGCGTCGCTTTAACTGACAATTGCGCGGTCGTGCGACGTGGCTCCTAAACAAAATTGACGTCCTTTTTTCCCCACAAATAGAGCTTTCTTTTGGTGGTATTTGATCACCTCTGCGGTTTTTATTTTTTGCGCTATAAACAAAAATAGAGTGACAATTTTGAAAAAAATTCAATATTTTTGACTTTTTGCTGTAATAAATATCCCCCAAAAATATATAGAAAAACATTTTTTTCCTCAGTTTAGGCCGATACGTATTCTTCTACATAACTTTTGGTAAAAAAAATCACAATAAGCGTTTATTGATTGGTTTGCGCAAAATTTATAGTGTTTACAATATAGGGGATAGTTTTATTGCATTTTTATAAAAAAAATAATTTTTACTACTAATGGCGGCGATCAGCGAATTTTTCGTGACTGCGACATTATGGTGGACACATCGGAAAATGTTGACACATTTTTGGGACCATTGTCATTTTTACAGCAAAAAATGCAATAAAAATGCACTGATTACTGTGAAAATGACAATTGCAGTTTGGGAGTTAACCACTAGGGGGCGCTGAAGGGGTTAAGTGTGACCTCATCTGTGTTTCTAAATGTAGGGGGGTGGGGCTGAATGTGTGACATCACTGATCGTGTTTCCCTATAACAGGGAACACACGATCAGTGACAGCGCCACAGTAAAGGACGGGGAAGCTCTATCTACACACAGCTCTCCCCGTTCTTCAGCTCCGGGGACCGATCGCGGGACTCCAGCGGCGATGGGGTCCACGGGTCACGTGGCCGCGGTCACGGAGCTTTGGACTGTGTCGCGGGCACGCGCCCACGACCCACGGCTGGGCACTTAAAGAGGACGTACAGGTACGTGCTTGTGCCCAGCCGTGCCATTCTGCCGACGTATATCTGCAGGAGGCGGTCCTTAAGTATCTTAGGCTGCATATTTACGCTGGCCGCTAGGTGGCGCTTCCGCATATTTACGCAAGGAATATGCAAATTAGGTAGATACGCCGATTCAGCAAAACGTACGTACGTCCGCCCGCCCGGTGCATTTTTTTACGTTGTTTATGTTAGGCTTTTTCCGGCGTAAAGTTACCCCTGCTATATGAGGCGTATCCTATGTTAAGTATGGCCATCGTTCCCGCGTCGAATTTTGAAAATTTTACGTCGTTTGCGTAAGTCGTTCACGAATAGGGCTGAGCGTAATTTACGTTCACGTCGAAAGCATTGACTTTTTGCGGGTTAATTTGGAGCCTGCGCACGGACGGCGCATGTGCCGTTAGCCAAAAACGGAATTTACGTGGGGTCAGCCATCATTACCATAAAACACGCCCACTGCGTGGAGAATTTGAATTCCGCAGGCTTACGCCGAACCACATACGCTACGCCGCCTTAACTTTGGGCGCAAGTTCTTTCTGAATACGGAACTTGCGCCGTATCTGAGATACGTTACGCCGCGCCGATAGATACGCTATTGTATCTGAATCCGGGCCAATGTGTGTTTATTTGGTGGGGTATATTTTACCTCTCACTGAACTACTATATTTATTGGGGTATAGCGCGCTCCCGCCTATAGCGCGCACCCCTAAAGTTGCCCTGAAATTCCTGTGGAAAAAAGCTTTTTGTACTTACAGTTTTGGTGTCTTTCGCGGCGTCCATTGGCGGCCTCGTCGGGTCCGGCGTCCGTCTGCGGCTTCGGGTGTCCTCTTCGTCGGGTCCGGCGTCCTCCCCGCTCGTTTCCCGCTTTCCCGTGCCGAGTTTGAATACTGCGCCGGCATATACCGAGCGCAGTACACTCGTGTATATTTGGGCAGGCTCGGCTACTCTCGCGCTCACGTCCTGTACGTCCAGGACGTCAGTGCGAGAGGAGCCGAGACTGCCCGACTATACACGAGTGTACTGCGCTCGGTATATGCCGGCGCAGTATTCAAACTCGGCGCGGGAAAGCGGGTCTTGGCGTATATCGCGCACCCACGATTTTGCCCTGGTTTTCAGGGAAAAAAAGTGCGCGGTATACGCCGATAAATACGGTAATTGATATATTTTTCTTTCTTTTTATGACCCTGATGACTGATAGAATTCCCTGCTGTGTGCGTATGTGCGTCTGCGGACACAGCGCAGGAACATGCGGCGCGATGTCTTTATGTCATAGTATGGAATCCGCTGGCGGACGCTGCAGAGGAGAGCTGGGCACAGACCCAGAGATTCTATAAATGAGCTCAGTGTGACGGGTGAGACTTTCCTGGCCGCCATCCAATCTATGATCTGCCGCTATCGCTCAGGAACCGTCCTCTCCGGTGACCTTTACAAAGAAACTCGCGAAAACTTCCAGAGAGATTGGAAATGACAAAAATTTAAATTCTCGAAATCTATCCCACAATTTGTAGACGCGATAACTTTTGCGCAAGCCAATCAACATACGCTTATTGGAATATTCTTTACCACAAATACCTGGCAGAATACATATTGGCCTAAATTGATGAAGAATTTTTTTTTTTGTACATCCGGCGGAGGCTCTTTACTATGTGATCAGCCGGGTCCAATCACGGCTGATCGCGATGTAAACAGGAAGAGCTGTTGATCGGCTTTCCCTCACTTGCGTCTGACAGACACAAGTAGAAGAGAGCCGATCGGCGGCTCTCCTGACAGGGGGGGTCTGTCCTGATTGTTTATCAGCGCAGCCCCCTCTCGGATGCCCACACTGGACCACCAGGGAAGGCCACAACACTGGACCACCATGTATGCCACCCTAGACCACCAGGGAAATGCCAATCAGTGCCCAGGCAGCTGCCAATCAGTGTCATCCCCAATGCCTGCCAGTGTCATCAGTGATGCCTATCAGTGCCGCATATCAGTGCCGCATATCAGTGTCCAGCAGTGCCGCCTATCAGTGCCTCTCAAGTACCCATCAGTGCAGCATTTCGATGCCCATCAGTGTCACCTATCAGTGCCCACCAGTGCCACCCATGAGTCCCTATCAGTGACGCCTTTCAGTGCTGCATATCAGTGCCACCCATCAGTGCCACCTCATCGGACTGCCTTAATTGAAAACATTAATTACTCAGAGTCTATACCTGTGTATAGGGGCAATCGTTTTGACAGTTTTTCTCCTGTCACCCCCCTGGAAATAAAAATCATCCTCGAGTCTCTCAGGGCATCGTCCTCTGCGCTCGATCCCTGCATTGCACAGCTGATGAAGGATGCCTGTGAGACCATGGCCCCTTTTATAGCGGACATTGTAAGCACATCTTTTTCATCTGGAGTGGTGCCAAGTATTCTAAAGCAGGCGGTGATTATACCACTGCCGAAGAATTCTAACTTGCCACGCTCCGTGCTCAGTAACAATCGACCCATTTCCACCTTACCGTTCCTTGCTAAGATCATGGAAAGAGCAGCGGTATGGCAGTATCAGCCTCACTTGGAATCTAACAACATCTTTGATGACCTCCAGTCAGGATTCCGACCTGGTAGAGGCCCTGAAACGGCCTTGGTTAAAGTCCAGGATGATCTCCTCTGGTCTTTGGATAGGAATGACACCTCGGCCTTAGTACTTCTGGATCTGTCTGCAGCCTTCGACACCATTGATCATACCAGACTGTTGGAAAGACTAGGGACTGTGGCTGGCACTGATGGTACTGCTTTGGCATGGATGGCCTCTTTTCTGCAGGAGAGAGTTCAGCGGGTAAGATTGGGACCGTATTACTCTGCTGATAGTTCTCTCTCCTGTGGGGTCCCTCAGGGTTCGGCATTATCGCCCATCCTGTTTAATATCTACATGAGACCATTGTTGTACATCATACGCCGCCATAACCTTCTCTTCCACGTCTACGCAGACGACACCCAGATATACTTCCGCCTTCCCAGGACCAACGAGAGGCAAGTGGATCTTGCCTCTTGTTTGGAGGAGATTAGAACCTGGATGGGAGCCAATTACCTCAAGCTTAATGGCTCCAAAACTGAAACTATGATCTTCAGTAACCATGATTGCCCTAGTAAGATGCCCGACTGGCCAGACTCCTTTAAACCGAGTCCGGTACCAGTCTCTAAGGTCAGGGACCTGGGGGTTATCCTTGATTCTAAGTTGGCATTGCGTAGCCAGGTGAATCAAGTGGTAAGTGTATGCCACTTCCACTTGAGACTCCTGAGATCTACGTTTCGCTTTATCGAGGACTCTGACAAAATCTCTATGGTCAATGCAATGGTTGGTAGTCGACTTGATTATTGCAATGCCCTGTATATGGGTGTGTCTAAGAACATCTTGCACGAGCTTCAGCTGGTGCAGAATGCGGCTGCCAGGTTACTCACGGGCGTGGGCCGGTACGATCACATTACTCCATCCCTACAAGCCTTACACTGGCTGCCCGTGGCACAACGGGCTCAGTTTAAGACGGGGTGTCTTGTGCATAAGGCCATCCATGGTTTTGGACCGGGCTATCTCAGAGAAAAATTCATCAGACATGTGCCTACCAGATCGCTGCGGTCTGAGAATTTGGCTTTGTTGAACATCCCCAAATTTGCTAAAAACAAATGTGGTGGGAGGACCCTGGAAGTTCAAGGAGCTCAGTTCTGGAACTCCTTGCCCCTTCATATAAGACTGGAAAATGATCTCCTAAAGTTTAGGAGATTGTTAAAAACATGGCTATATATCCAGGCTTTCGGGGTGACTTAAATATTAAGTATTCTGATAGCTCAAAAATTTTATATATTTAGCTTTGTATGTTTTATATTTTTTATTCGCTGATTGTTATTGTTTTATTGTCACTTGTTTGGTCGATGTAGTTTTTGCCCCTTTTCTGTTCTGTTTTTATCCCGCCAGCGCATCGAGGCACGTGTGTAAGACTGCGCTGTGATTTATAAGCATTTTAATAAATAAATTAATAAATAAATCAGTGCCCGTTAGAGCCACCTCATCGGTGCCACCTTATCAGTGCCCGTTAGTGGCACCTCATTTTGGACACCTCATCGGTGCCGCCTTATCAGTGCTCATCAGTGCCACCTAGGGTGACCACATATCCAAACTACCATTCAGGGACACCCTTCCTTCCCAAAAATCAGCTTGTGCTGTAACGAAGCACAGCACACATACTTGCCAACTGTCCCGTTTTTAAAGGGACAGTCCCGTTAAATAGGACCTAGTCCCGGCTAATTTAGCCTGCCGGGACTTACATACTTGCCAACTGTCCCGTTTTTAAAGGGACAGTCCCGTTAAATAGGACCTAGTCCCGGCTAATTTAGCCTGCCGGGACTTGTCCCGGCTAACATGAAACCGCAACTAATTTTGGCCGTGTATATAAGCTGCCTCTATCAGAGGCGTACTAACTATGGGGCGGACCGCACCAGGTGTCACACATTAGGGGGGTGTCAGGCGGCTCCCTCATCCTCCCCTGTATGAAACAGTGAGAGTGGGCTTGGTAGTGCAGCGGCGATGTTATATGTTGACAGTGCAAGGAGAGCTCAGGCAGACTGACACACTACTGTGCACCTCACTCTCTCTCTGTTAAATTCTTACAGAGCTCCGTGAGAACTCCCCCCCCCCCCCACTACAAGAATGGAAGAGTCTGCATCAGCTCAGCCTCCTCCCTCCCCTCTGTGTCCTCCATGCTCCGTGCAGCCCCTGCTCAGCTGTGTGTCTGAAAGGAACGTGTGGGCGGGAACATTCGAGCAAGTAGCTGATAGCAAAAGAGCCTGGAGACAGAACTAGGGTGAGACTGGGGACATCCCGGAACATAAAGTGAGTTATCAGCACTGTGTCCAGACTCTTCTCTCCCCCAAATCCTTCACCCCCCCCTCTTTCCTCCAGCAGTGCCTGTCATTAACCCTATGCTGACAGTTGGCCCATTCCTTTAGCCAGGCTTTTCACTACTGTGTGATCATAGACATTGCATGTGATTCGCACCGCATTGCTGTGCAGATCACATGCGACGTCTGTGGCTGTGCGATGCGAATTCAGACATACAAACTGTATGGCTGAAATTGCATTTGCACCAAAACCTTTTTTTGGTCTGCACTGGAATCGGATTGGATGGGTGTTTTATACCTAAGCAATCCGATTCCTGCACCATTTCACAGTTCTCACTGCGATCTGCCAACCGATCTGGGGGTGTCATTAATTTATATTGACACCCGTAGCAGTTTGCAAAGGACAGCGTGAACGGTCAACAAGCAACATGCAATGCAGGAATCGCATTGATTCCTGCATCGCATATATGTAAACCAGCACTCAAGTGGATTTACACTGATGCGCTACGGTTCAGTTGCAGTGCTTGTGTATACGCAGTTTTCCTGCTTTTACCTCAATTTTCATTACAGTCCCACAGACTTCTATTAGGTTACACATTTTTGCAACATTTTCTGAAAGCGCACCAACTGTCCTTACTGCGTATTTGGTGAGCTTTCAGAAAACACCGTAAAATTACACAAGCTAATAGAAGTCTGTGGGGCTGCAGCTAAAAATGGGGATTAAATGCAGAAAAACTGTGTATACCCCAGCACTGCGACAAACTCCAGGACACCAGTGTGAACCCAAAGGCTTCAGGGTGCTGTGTAATGTAAAGGGGTCCAGAGGGTGCTGTGTAATGTAAAGGGGTCCAGAGGGTGCTGTGTAATGTAAAGGGGTCCAGAGGGTGCTGTGTAATGTAAAGGGGTCCAGAGGGTGCTGTGTAATGTAAAGGGGTCCAGAGGGTGCTGTGTAATGTAAAGGGGTCCAGAGGGTGCTGTGTAATGTAAAGGAGTCCAGAGAGTGCTGTGTAATGTATAGGGGTCCAGAGGGTGCTGTGTAATGTAAAGGAGTCCAGAGAGTGCTGTGTAATGTATAGGGGTCCAGAGGGTGCTGTGTAATGTAAAGGAGTCCAGAGAGTGCTGTGTAATGTATAGGGGTCCAGAGGGTGCTGTGTAATGTAAAGGGGTCCAGAGGGTGCTGTGTAATGTAAAGGGGTCCAGAGGGTGCTGTGTAATGTAAAGGGGTCCAGAGGGTGCTGTGTAATGTAAAGGAGTCCAGAGAGTGCTGTGTAATGTATAGGGGTCCAGAGGGTGCTGTGTAATGTAAAGGAGTCCAGAGAGTGCTGTGTAATGTATAGGGGTCCAGAGGGTGCTGTGTAATGTAAAGGAGTCCAGAGAGTGCTGTGTAATGTATAGGGGTCCAGAGGGTGCTGTGTAATGTAAAGGAGTCCAGAGAGTGCTGTGTAATGTATAGGGGTCCAGAGGGTGCTGTGTAATGTAAAGGGGCCCAGAGGTGCAGGGTGCTGTGTAATGTAAAGGGGCCCAGAGGTGCAGGGTGCTGTGTAATATAAAGGGGCCCAGAGGTGCAGGGTGCTGTGTAATGTAAAGGGGTCCTGAGTTGCAGGGTGCTGTGTAGTGTAAAGGGGCCCAGAGGTGCAGGGTGCTGTGTAATATAAAGGGGCCCAGAGGTGCAGGGTGCTGTGTAATGTAAAGGGGTCCTGAGTTGCAGGGTGCTGTGTAGTGTAAAGGGGTCCAGAGGTGCAGGGTGCTGTGTAATGTAAAGGGGTCCTGAGTTGCAGGGTGCTGTGTAGTGTAAAGGGATCCAGCAGAGGTGCAGGGGGTTTTGTAATTTAAATGAGTCCAGGAGATGCAGAGGGTTTAGTAATGTAAAGGGGTCCAGTTGTGGAGAGGGGGTACACAATAGTGACAGAGATTGAAGGGTGCAGAGATATGCAGGGGGCACAGTGGGGTGTTTTTACATTTTAAAGTTGGGGGGGGGTGCCAGATATAGGAGTCGCCCCGGGTGCCAAATGCTCTAGGTACGCCCCTGGCCTCTATGAGAGATGAGGAAGCTGGAGGCAGACATGTTATGTGTGTGTGCTAGCGGGCAACGATAAGAGTGCAGGCTCAGGGTGACAGCAGTAAAGGACAGTCAGTAGGGTCGCTCGGGGTGAATGAAGTCTCCTCCCCTCACAGGGCACTCGCTTCTACAGCAGGTGAGTGGGCTGACCAACAAAATGGTGGCGCTTTGCCTCCTCTGTCCCCTGTTAGTCGTACTGGCCCCAGTGGTGACCCGGCCTGGGAGGAGCAGAGCAGATATGCGGCTTCCTCTGTATAGGCCGAAGCCCCGAGCTTTCCTAGAGTGCTGCCCAGGCAGGAGGTTCGGGGGCCGGGGAGGGAGAGAAGGTTTTTATGGCGGAATACAATCAATACATGGATTTCTCTGAGGGTCATTTATTTAATTTTACACGTACAGTATTTTTGCATATTAATGTTATTCATCAGCATAGTTGTTGGTGGGAATTTGGTGTTATAAAGGCCTACTCAATAAAGAGAGAATTGCAGGGAATTGTGATGAGAATTTTAAACTTTAAGCAGAAGTAGTGCAGCTGAATGGGAGAATTATTCCAACTCTGCTACATTGGTCTTAAGTTTGAAATTCCCGTTTCAATTTCCTGTAATTCTCTCTTTATTGAGTAGACCCTACAATCTGATAAGTAGGCGATGATTATGCAGAGTGGGTGGAGCTTCTGGGAAGTGAGTGTGGTAATTAATTAATAGCTGTGCTGCAAAGTGTCCCTGGAAATTTTTTTCAAATGTTGGCAACTATGCAGCACAGTGACTGGACACAAGAGGCGGGATTGATTTCTCCAATCACACGCAGGGGGCGGGATTGTGCTCCTCCAGACATTCCCGGCCAGGACAAGTACTGTCAGCGAGTAAAGCGGTGATGTGGCGGCCATTTTTGGGGTCATCAGATTGGCCCGGGGGGCGGCTGTGTCAGTTTCATTCTGGGACACTGTATTGTCCTGGAATGAATGTGCCCGGGACAGACCTGCAAAATGCGGGACTGTCCCGGGCAATCCGGCCCACATTGGGGTAGGTTCAGGTAGGGGCGCGCACTGATACGGCGGCGCAGCGTATCGTCTTTACACTACGCCGCCGTAACTTACAGGAGCAAGTGCTGTATTCACGAAGCACTTGCTCCGTAAGTTGCGGCGGCGTAGCGTAAAAGGGGCCGGCGTAAGCGCTCGTAATTGAAATGATCCCGTAGGGGGCGTGGACCATTTAAATTAGGCGCGTTCCCGCGCCGAACGTACTGCGCATGCGCCGTCCCTAAAATTTCCCAACGTGCATTGCAGTAAATGACGTCGCAAGGACGTCATTGGTTTCAACGTGAACGTAAATGGCGTCCAGCGCCATTCACGGACGACTTACGCAAACAACGTAAAATTTTCAAATCGCGACGCGGGAACGACGTCCATACTTAACATTGGCTGCGCCTCCTAAAAGCCTTAACGCAAACGACTTAAAAAACGAACGCCGGGCGCACGTACGTTTGTGAATCGGCATATCTAAGAAATTAGCATATTCTACGCCGACAACAACGGAAGCGCCCCTAGCGGCCAAAGATATATTGCACACAATTCTACGCCGCCGCAATCAAGTTACGTCGGTGGAGGAAGCCTATTTGTTCAGCGTAACTGCCTTTGTGAATCGGCGTAACGCTACGCGGGCGCGGAATTCAAATTACGGCAGCGTATCTGGAGATACGCCGCCGCAAAAGGTACCTGAATCTACCCCATTATTCTCAATGGAGATGGTTCACATCTCCACTCCAAAACGCCTGAAGCCGAACGCCTGAAGCTCAAACAAGTTCTGGACCCTTTTTTGTTGCGCGAATCGGGCTGATTTGGGCGTTTTTCAACGTTTGTATTCCCATAGAAACGAATGGAAACGTTCGATTCAATCGTCTAGCACGGCAACGAGCGTTTCTACGGGCGTTTTGTCGCTTTAATCTGTTCTGTGAAATAGAACATTCACCCAGGAAGGAGATAAAAAAAAGTCTACAAACATAGCAACAAATGATGAAAGAGATGAGCATTTTTCCTATTGGCTAAAATAAAAAATGACGAAGTTCAAAAACGTCGGACAACGCTGTATGCAAACGCGCGAATACGACAAAACGCCGGAAAAAAAACGTCTGAAAACGCTACGCTCAGGTGTGAATGCGGCCTTATAGCCAGATTCAGAAAGACTGGCATATCTTTGAGGCGGCGTAGCGTATCGTATATACGCTACGCCGCCGTAAGTCAGAGAGGCAAGTGCTGTATTCACAAAGCACTTGCCTCTTAAGTTAAGGCGGCGTAGCGTAAATGGGGCCGGCGTAAGCGCGCGTAATTCAAATGAGGAACAGGGGGGCGTGTTTTATGTTAATGAATCGTGACCCAACGTGATTGACGTTTTTAACGAACGGCGCATGCGCCGTCCGTGGACATATCCCAGTGTGCATTGCTCCAAAGTACGCCGCAAGGACTTATTAGTTTCGACGTGAACGTAAATTACGTCCAGCCCCATTCACGGACGACTTACGCAAACGACGTACAATTTTCGAATTTCGACGCGGGAACGACGGCCATACTTAACATTGGCTAGGCCAGCTATTTGTTCGACTAACTGTACGCCGGACGTACGTTTCTGAATCGGCGTATCTAGCTCATTTGCATATTCTACGCCGAACGGAAGCGCCACCTAGCGACTAGCGTAAATATTGCACCCTAAGATACGACGGCGTAGGAGACTTACGCCGCTCGTATCTTAGCCTAATTTAAGCGTATCTGGTTTCCAGAATGCGCTTAAATTTACGACGGCGTAGATTCAGTGTTACGATGGCGTTTCTACTGATACGCCGGTGTAAACATCTCTGAATCCGGCTATTAGTCTCGGTATCATGAGGAAGGAACACACAGGGTGACGGTTTGGTCAGTGCGGCTCGTTATTCCATCTATTAATAGGAAATCCTTCTCTGGTATTTAGCCGGATGGCGCTCCACTCTTTTCACTTCTCCTTTATAATTACCTGTCCGCCCACCGCCATCAGCACGCCGCGTACCCGCCGCCGCCTGTGACCGGACTGCAGGATAGCGCTGAGAAGAAACACTCTGCAATTACCTCTTCTAATTACACCGAATGATATCACCGGAGTATAATGTGTGATAATACAAAGAACGGCGTGGACTTTACCAAATGTCACCGTACTACTTCTCCTGTCCTGCATGTCGGGTGTGTGAAGAAAATAGACTTTGGGGTGGATTCAGAGAGCAATTGCGCCGGCGTATCCATAGATACGCAACGTAATTGCTAAGTAGCGCCGGCGTATCTACTTTCTGTATTCAGAAAGCTAGATACGCCGACTGTAGCCTAAGATACGACTGGCATAAGGCTCTTACGCCGTCGTATCTTAGGGTGCATTCCGACGCTGGCCGCTAGGTGGCGCTCCCATAGATGTCAGCGTAGAGTATGCAAATTGCATACTTACGCCGATTCACGAACGTACGTGCGCCCGGCGGTAGTTTTTTACGTTGTTTCCTTACGTAGTTTTCGTCGTAAGGCTGCTGCTGCTCCTGCGCAGCCAATGTTAAGTATGGTCGTCGTTCCCGCGTCGCGTAAGTCGTTTGTGAATGGCGCTGGACGCCATTTACGTTCACGTTGATACCAATGACGTCCTTGCGACGTCAATTACCGCAATGCACGTCGGGAAATTTTAGGGACGGCGCATGCGCAGTACGTTCGGCGCGGTAACGCGACTAATTTAAATGAACCACGCCCCCTACGGGATCATTTGAATTACACGCGCTTACGCCGGCCCCTTTTACGCTATGCCGCCGCAACTTTAGAGGCAAGTGCTTTGTGAATCAAGCACTTGCCCGTAAAACTTGCGGAGGCGTAACGTAAATGTCATTCGTTACGCCGCCGCAGTTTTGCGCGCCCCTACCTGAATCCACCCCTTTATTCTGTATTTTCTCCTAGGTTTGGTTGGTTTTTTAAGAACCCCTGGACCGATCTGGGTGAAATCTGGATAGGTTGGTCCCCCCAGATCGGGGCTATCAGGGGATATGTAATGGTTGGGATACCTTGTGTGGAAAAGGGGTGTTCCAACTTTTGGGGAAATTGTGTGCTCTCTGCCTGGAGATAATCGGTTTATTCCTTAACTGATCTCAATATCTCCCAGGCAGAGAGAGGGCGGGTGTACTATAAAAGCTTGCTGTGGTAATGTCGTCTGCTACTGTCATGTAAACGAACCTTAGTCTGGCTCTCAGGAACCTTTCATGGTGTGATGCTAATTGACACTGTATTGTGTGAATTTCGATTGACAGAGCTGCAGAGGGGGGGGGGGTGAAATGGGGGGCAGAGATGCGGAGGTCTGTGTTGTGAATTGGGGAAAGACCTGTTGTACGTTTTCTCCTTCACTGACGGGCACTGATAAAGCGGCACTGATGGGCACTGATAAATTGGCACTAACGGGCACTGATAAGGTGGCAGCGATGAGGTGGCACTAGGTTGACCACGTGTCCCGGATTGCCGGGGACAGTCCCGCATTTTGCAGGTCTGTCCCGGGCACATTCATTCCAGGACAATACAGTGTCCCGGAATGAAACACAGCCACCCCCCGGGCCAATCTGATGCCCCCAAAAAAGGCCGCCACATCACCTCTTTACTTACTGACAGTACTTGTCCTGACTGGGAATGCCTGGAGGAGCACAATCCCCGCCCCCTGCTTGTGATTGGAGAAATCATAAATCCCGCCTCTTGTGTCCAATCACTGTGCTGTGATTCGTTACAGCACAAGCTGATTTTTGGGAAGGGGGGTGTCCCTGAATGGTGGTTTGAAAATGTGGTCACCCTAGGGGGGGGCAGATGATGTAATGTAAAGTGGGGGGGCAGAGCTGCAGGGGAGGGCGTGAAGTGGCCGTGAAATGGTATCTCCTATCAAGAGATAGCTCCTATGATGTGTGCTTGCGCCCCTGGTCACGTCACTCCAGCTGATCGGCAACTCAGCTGGAGTGTGGCTCCGTCTTGCGCATGCGCAGGCACTATTCGATGAGGGGGCACTTCTCGACAGAACACCGAGACAAGGTCATTCCGTGCCCAGGCAAAGATGCCAAACTTTGTGTTTGTCAACATCACTGCTGTTGTCACGACACAGACACAAGGAAGGTGCCCTAGCCAAACAATTGCGCCCGGGGCTAATATTACGCCAAAGCTTCAAAATTTGCGCCTGCTCGTGGAATGGCGACAAACTTTTACCCTTAAAAATCTCCATAGGCGACGTCTAAAAAAATTCTACAGGTTGAATGTTTTGAGTTACAGAGGAGGTCTAGGGCTAGAATTATTGCTCTCGCTCTAACGATCGTGGCGATACCTCGCGAACACCGCTTTAATATGCGGGCGCTATTCACGTATACGTTCGCTCGGCGGGACGGGGCGCGTTCCTGGTTCCTAACCTTTTTAGCTGGCTCCTAGATTCCGAGCAAATTTGTCAAGCCCTGCATTAGCGGCACACGACCCAATTTGCCATAAATGCCGGTCGGATCTCGGCGCAGACGCCCAGATCGCGCTCTGTGTCAGCGGCTCGGGCGCTCAGCCCTCCATACGCGACGCGGTAACTCTTGTTGTAGAATCTGTGCATGCGCGTCGGGTCAGGCCGCTCTCACCCTTCCTAATACGGGTCGTAGGAAGTCACGGCTGAAGACGCAAGAGCGCTGACCCGCGACAGATCGAGGCTCCGGCTCGCTGGCCTTTCCTCGCCGCTGAATGTAATGGCGGAGCGCTCAGGTCACCCAATCTAATAGATTTTCTCTTCTGTTTTAATTGTACTAAAAAAAAATCTCTTGGCTGTCAGACGAAGGCGGCAGAGGATTCTCGGGCGTGGGGGGGGCGAGCGCGGACAGCGAGCAGACGCACAATCTCCGGATGTCTCAGATCGTCCGCTGGATCTGCTTGCAACCCGTCCAGGAGCCCCTCATACACAACAAAACTAGGGGCTAGATTCAGAAAGAATTTACGTTGGCGTATCTATTGATACGCCGCGTAAATTCAAAGCTGCGCCGGCATATCTTCTTTCTGTATTCAGAAAGCAAGATACGCCGAAATTAGGCTAAGATCCGACTGGCGTAAGTCTCTTACGCCGTTGTATCTTAGTTGCATATTTACGCTGGCCGCTAGGTGGCGCTTCTGTCGATTTACGCAAGGAATATGCTAATTAGGTAGATACGCCGATTCAGAAACGTATGTCCGCCCGGCGCATTTTTTTACGTCGTTTACGTTAGGCTTTTTCCGGCGTAAAGTTACTCCTGCTATATGAGGCGTATCCTATGTCAAGTATGGACGTCGTTGCGGCGTAGAATTTTGAAAATTTTACGTCGTTTGTGTAAGTCGTTCGCGAATAGGGCTGTACGTAAGTTACGTTCACGTCTAAAGTATTGGCTTTTTGCGGGTTAATTTGGAGCATGCGCACTGGGATTCTTTCACGAACGGCGCATGCGCCGTTTGTAAAAAACGTCAAATACGTGGGGTCACATGTAATTTAAATAAAAAACGCCCACACCATCCACATTTGAATTAGGTGGGCTTACGCCGGACCACATACGTTACGCCGCCGTAACTTAGGGCGCAAGTTCTTTCTGAATACGGAACTTGCGCCGCAAGTTACGGCGGCGTAACGTATCTGAGATACGTTACGCCCGCAGAAAAATACGCCGGGCTATCTGAATCTAGCCCTAGGATTCTAAATCCACGCCATACGGCGCAAAAATGCCGCTTTCATCGGTATTTGGCGATTTTTTTATATTTTTTTATGCCTTTGAACACAGAAAGTCAGTGTGTCCGTGCAAATTCCAGCATTCAGATGCCTTTTTTATAGCGCCTTTAACCACTTCAGCCCTGGAGGAATTTACCCCCTTCCTGAACAGAGCACTTTTTGCGTTTCGGCATTGCGTTGCTTTAACTGACAATTGTGCGGTCGTGCGACGTGGCTCCCAAACGTGCTTTTTCCCTCACAAAAAGAGCTTTCTTGTGGTGGTATTTGATCACCTCTGCGGTTTTTATTTTTTGTGCTATAAACAAAAAAAGAGCGCCAATTTTTTTTTTTTTTTTTTACTATTTGCTATAATAAATATCCCAAAAAAATATATTAAAATTGTTTTATTTCCTCGGTTTAGGCCGATACGTATTCTTCTCCATATTTTTGGTAAAAAAATCGCAATAAGCGTATATTGATTGGTTTGCGCAAAAGTTATAGCGTCTACAAAATAGGGAACAGATTTATGCAGTTTTTTACTAATAATGGCGGCGATCAGCGACTTTTATTGGGACTGCAACATTGCGGCGGACACATCGGACACTTTTGACGCTATTTTGCGACCATTGTCATTTATACAGCGATCAGTGCTATAAAAATGCACTGATTACTGTGTAAATGGCACTGGCAGGGAAGGGGTTAACCACTAGGGGGCGATGAAGGGGTGATTCTAACTGTGGGGGGCTGGGCTACCACTAACATGACAGCGATCACTGCTCCCGATGACAGGAAGCAGTAGATCAGTGTCCTGTCACTAGGCAGAACAGAGAAATGCCTTGTTTGCCTTGTTCTGCCGCTCCGTGAGATAATCACGGGCACCTGGCGGACATCGAGTCCGCGGGACTGTAACGGAACGTCCCACACTCCGCTTGAGTGCTTCCGTCATATACCGCTTCCCATCAGTCTGGATAGAGATATCAGATATTCCAGCTGCTCACAAGCACACAACGAGACGAGACTTGTTTGTCTGCTGAACATGGAGGGCCAGATCCTCAAAGAAGTTAGGCTGGCGTAACTTCTATTTTGCTCCGGCGTATCTTTGTTTTGTATCCACAAAACAAGATACGCCTGAAGCTGTGCTAGATCCGACTGGCGCCCGCAGCCCATGGCTGGGTACTAGCACAGGACGTACCTATACGTGAATGTGCCCACTGCCCAGCCGTGCCATTCTGCCGACGTAAATGTGCAGGAGGCGGTCCTTAAAGCGGGGGTTCACCCTTAGAGAGCACATTTTCCCCTTAGCTTCCTGCTCGTTTTCTCTAGGGGAATCGGCTATTTGTTTTAAAATATGAGCCGTACTTACCCGTTTACGAGATGCATCTTCTCCGCCGCTTCCGGGTATGGGCTGCGGGAATGGGCGTTCCTTCTTGATTGACAGTCTTCCAAGAGGCTTCCGACGGTCACATCCATCGCGTCACGATTTTCCGAAAGAAGCCGAACGTCGGTGCGCAGGCGCAGTATAGAGCCGCACCGACGTTCGGCTTCTTTCGGCTACGAGTGACGCGATGGATGCGACCGTCGGAAGCCTCTCGGAAGACTGTCAATCAAGAAGGAACGCCCGCTCCCGAAGACCCATACCCGGAAGCGACGGAGAAGATGCATCTCGAAAACGGGTAAGTACGGATCATATTTTAATACAAATAGCCGATTCCCCTAGACCAGTGGTTCTCAACCTTCTAGTGCCGTGACCCCTTGATAAAATTTCCCAAGTTGTGGGGACCCCTAACAGTAAAATTATTTTCATAGCGTGGGTTGAAAGCACCCAAGGCAAGACAAGTAATTTGCACCCCCAACCCACAGACATTTAGTGCTCCTTTCTACTTGTACAGTAATAAAACCCCTTATGGTACATTTTAGAATGTACCACTCTCTTTGTTCTCCTTTCTTTCCCTTTTATCTCTCTCTATCCTAGTTCCTTGTTTTTTTCCCCCCCATCTTTCCCTCTAACTGTCTTTCTTGCTCTCTATTTTTTTTTCCTTTCCCTCCCTTTTTCTTTGTTCCTCCCCCTCTTATTATCTCCCTTCCTGGGAGAACAGTGCAGGCTTCAGGAACAGCCCAGGATTTGTTGACCCCTGGCAAATCATCATTTGACCCCCGAGGGGGTCCCGACCCCCAGGTTGAGAACCACTGCCCTAGACCGAACGAGCAGGAAGCTAAGGGGAAAAGGGCAAAAATTAAATAAATGGGTAAACTCCCGCTTTAAGTGGTTAAATATTATATTTTTTATTTATTTTTGTGGATTTGATCATTATTTGTGTACTGTCTCTTTAAATATTTTATTTTGTCTGTGTTTTCTTTCTGTGAAAAAAAAAAATGGTAGAATAATCAGGCTAACGAGGAGCATTTCTGTCCCACTATAACACTTGAAAGGCAAAGCTGTAATCCTCAATTTAAAGCTTATTGTACCTTTCTAAAACCGCCATGACTTCGCCTTCCTCGTTGACCTCAATTCAGTTTGTGAAAACGGCAAAATTTGCAATTTTATCTACATTTGGGGAAAATTTAAAATCTAAAAACTGCACATTCGTAAAATATTCAATCACACACAAAAAAAAAAGATTTGTATAGCTAAGAATTTTTTCATTGTATCAATTTTTTTATCAGTTTGTAAATCTTTTTGTATCAAAATGTTCACACCTTTAACCACTGTAACCAGCGGCGGTGCGTCCATAAAGGGCGCAGGAGCACCGCCCCCTGTCTCCTCCACCCGTCTATAGATATAGATAGAGGGCCAGATTCTCAAAAGAGATACAACGGCGTATCTCCAGATACGCCGTCGTATCTCTGAGTTGCGCCGTTGTATCTATGCGCCTGATTCTTAGAATCAGTTACGCATAGATTTCCCTTAGATCCGACAGGTGTAAGTCTCTTACACTGTCGGATCGTAACTGCATATTTACGCTGGTCGCTAGGGGCGTGTACGCTGATTTACGCGTCGAAATATGTAAATCAGCTAGATACGCGAATTCACGAACGTACGCCCGGCCGACGCAGTACAGTTACGCCGTTTACGTTAGGCTTTTCCCGGCGTAAAGTTACCCCTGCTATATGGTGGCGTAAGTGCGGCGTACCAATGTTATGTATGGCCGTCGTTCCCGCGACGAAATTTGAAAATTTTACGTCGTTTGCGTAACTCGTCCGTGAATGGGGCTGGACGTAATTCACGTTCACGTCAAAACCAATACGTCCTTGCGGCGTATTAGGAGCAATGCACACTGGGAGATTTCCACGGACGGCGCATGCGCCGTTCGTGAAAAACGTCAATCACGTCGGGTCACAGAACATTAACATAAAACACGCCCCCCTGTCCCACATTTGAATTAGGCAGGCTTACGCTGGCCGATTTACGCTACGCCACCGCAACTTACGGAGCAAGGGCCAGATTCACGTACACGCCTGCGCAGCGTAACGTAACCCGTTTACGTTACACCGCCGCAAGTTTTCCGATTTAGTGCCCGATCCACAAAGCACTTACCTGGAAATTTGCGGCGGTGTATCGTAAACACGTCTGGCGCAAGGCGGCCCAATTCAAATGGGGCGGGTACCATTTAAATCAGGCGCGCTCCCGCGCCGGACGTACTGCACATGCTCCCGTCGCAAATTTCCCGATGTGCTTTGCGCGAAATTACGATGCGCCGACGTTTTGTGAATCGCGACGTGATCAAATGACTTACGCCGGGAAATTTTTTTTTTTTTTAAAAAATTCAAAAGCGACGCGGGAAAGACAGGCATACTTTAACATGGTGGAGTACTTTTCCACCATATTAAAGGTGCCCTATCTTTGCGACGGAAATCTAACACTTGCGACGACATAACAACGGGAAAAATCTTCGTGGATCGCCGTAACTCCTAATTTGCATACCCGACGCTGGTTTACGACGCGAACTCCCCCCAGCGGCGGCCGCGGTATTGCATCCTAAGATCCGACAGTGTAAAACAATTACACCTGTCGGATCTTCTGGCTATCTATGCGTAACTGGTTCTATGAATCAGCCGCATAGATACTCTGAGAGATACGCCGGAGTATCTCTTTTGTGAATCTGGCCCTAAGTGCTTTGAGAATACAGCACTTGCCCATCTAAGTTGCGGAGGCGTAACGTAAATCGGATACGTTACGCCCGCGCAAAGATACGCGGATGTACGAGAATCTGGCCCAGAATCTATCTATGGTCGCTGCTGCCGCCCCCTATTCAGGTGCCCGGCCCCTTGTTGGGGCCGGACACCTAAATTTTTCGGGAAGCTCCTGATTAGGGCCGTTGGCTCTAATAGACTTCCAAATTGGTAAACAGCGGACGCAATGCTGTGCGTTTGCTGTTTACACAGTGTTGTGTTAGGGAAGCGAATAAATCGCTTCCATAACACTGACCCGCCTCTCAGCCAATCAGGTGCTCGGGTCTGGTTACCTGTCACCTGATTGCCTGAAGCATCAGGCGCTGTGATTGGATGCCTATGAGGTGTCCAATCATAGCAGATTACAGGAAGAGGACGGGGGAAGACACGAGGACTCGGGGCATTTAGGACAGCCCCGAGACAGGCAAGTGCCGGGCGGAGGGGGGGGAAACTGGCAGCGTTTGATGGGGCACAGTAGCGGCAATTGATGTGGCACATTGACAGCATTTGATGGGGCACACTGGCAACAATTGATGGGGCACACTGGCAGGAATTGATGGGGCACACTGGCAGCAAGTGATGGGCACACTGGCTGCAATTGATGGGGCACACTGGCTGCAATTGATGGGGCACACTGGCGGCAATTGATGGGGCACACTGGCTGCAATTGATGGGGCACACTGGCGGCAATTGATGGGGCACACTGGCTGCAATTGATGGGGTGCACTGGCGGCAATTGATGGGGCACACTGGCGGCAATTGATGGGGCACACTGGTGGCAATTGATGGGGCACACTGGCGGCAATTGATGGGGCACACTGGCTGCAATTGATGGGGCACACTGGCGGAAATTGATGGGGCACACTGGCGGCAATTGATGGGGCACACTGGCGGCAATTGATGGGGCACACTGGCTGCAATTGATGGGGCACATTGGCGGTAATTGATGGGGCGCACTGGCGGCAATTGATGGGGCACACTGGCGGCAATTGATGGGGCACACTGGCTGCAATTGATGGGGTGCACTGGCGGCAATTGATGGGGCACACTGGCGGCAATTGATGGGGCACACTGGTGGCAATTGATGGGGTGCACTGGTGGCAATTGATGGGGTGCACTGGCGGCAATTGATGGGGCACACTGGTGAAAAAAATGGGGCACACTGGCGGCAATTGATGGGGCACACTGGCGGCAATTGATGGGGCACACTGGCAGCAATTGATGGGTACAGTAGCTGCGTTTTGATGGCACAGTGGCGGCAATTTATGGGCACAGTGGCTGCGATTGATGTTTTTTTTTTTTTTTTTTCAGTTTGTTTGCGCCCCCCCAAATATTTTGAGCACCAGTCGTCCCTGACTTTAACCCTTTGATTGCCCCTGATATTAACCCCTTTCCAGCCAGTGTCATTAGCAAAGTGCATATATTTTAGCACTGATCACTGTATTGGTGTCACTGGCCCCCAAAAAAGTGTCAAAAGTGTCACTTACACACTATTAGATTTTCTGCGGATTTTTGTCTTCCGATTTACCAAAACCATGTAGTGCAAGGGCCTGACTGCATACAAATGTAAACTCTTATGCCGCGTACACACGATCGGAAATTCCAACAAGAAAACCGTGGATTTTTTTTCCCGACGGAATTTGGGCTCAAACTTGTGTTGCGTACACACGGTCACACACATCTTGTCTGAAATTCTGACCGTCAAGAACGCGGTGACATACAACACTACAACGAGGTCATCGAATAAGTATGGTCTTGACCATATTTGGTAAATGACATCACCCAGGATCCCCAGCTGGTTTGTAAACAAATCATCCATGGCTGCTGGGTGAGGTCGTTGGCCAACCATATGTATGATCATAATTGGTCAATACCATCACCCAGGGTCTCCCCCTGGTTTGTAAACAAAGGCCCGGATTCACAAAGCACTTGCGCCATCGTATCTCCAGATACGCCGCGTAAGTGCAAATATGCGCCGTCGTATCTGTGCGCCGGGCCCACAAAACTAAGATACGCCTAAAAACAGGCTTCATTCCACCGTCGTAACTTGCCTACGCCGGCGTAGAGTGGGCGCATATTTACGCTGGACGCATTTGGCGCTCCCATTGATTTTCTATTCAAATATGCAAATGAGGGAGATACGGCGATTCACGATCGTACGTGCGCCCGACGCAGGCTACGAGATGTGCGCGTAAGTTGTACGTCCGGCGTAAAGTTATGCCTCATAAAGGAGGTGTAACCCAGCAGCAGACATGGAAAGGTCTGCACCAGGGAACACAAGCCGACGTATTTTACGTAGTTTACGTTGGACGTGAAAATGACTAGGCGTAGGTTACGTTCACGCCGTAGGCAATGATCCGGCGTATCTTAGGCAGTTGTTCCGACGTATTTGTGAGCATGCGCACTGGGATGCGTCCACGGGACGGCGCATGCGCCGTTCATAATACGTATCTGTCTGGCGCTCGGCCCATCATTTGCATGGGGTCACGCCTCATTTGCATGACTCACGCCTACTTCCACTTACGCCGACTTACGCCTAGGAAACCTAGCACAGTTTTGGGAGGAAATGCTTTGTGAATTCCATGCTTGCCTCTCTGCGCTGCGTCGGCTTAGCGTAGAGGAGATATGCTACGACGGCATAAATGTGCGCCGATGTCTGTGAATCCGGGACAAACTGTCTAGGACTGCTGGGTGACCACAAAAAAGTGTAATCTCTTCTCTCCTCTCTCCTGACGCAAGATGATAAGCGGGAGGGGGGGTTGGGGGTTCCGATGGCGGTTGGGCCTGGGGACCATCGGCCCCTTACAGGTGTAAGCCGGGCCTGTAAGGGGCCCTGGGGATAAGAAAAACGGGAGGGGGGCCAGTCGGGCCCCTGGGGACCATCGGGCCCCTTACAGGTGTAATGCAATAAATAAATAAAATGGGAGGGGGGCCAGCCGGGCCTGTAAGGGGCCCTGGGAACCATCGGGCCCCTTACAGGTGTAATGCTTGTACCCCTCTAATGGCGGCCCTGAGCGGCAGCGTTTGGGCACAGTGGCTGCGTTTGATGGCACAGTGGCTGCGTTTGATGGGCACAGTGGCTGCGTTTGATGGGCACAGTGGCTGCGTTTGGTACAGTGGCTGCGTTTGATGGGCACAGTGGCTGCGTTTGATGGGCACAGTGGCAGCGTTTGGGGCACAGTGGCAGCATTTGATGGGAAAAGTGGCTGCGTTTGTTCAAAGTAGCTGTGTTTGATGGGTACAGTGGCTGCGTTTGATGGGCACAGTGGCTGCGTTTGGTACAGTGGCTGCGTTTGATGGGCACAGTGGCTGCGTTTGCTACAGTGGCTGCGTTTGATGGGCACAGTGGCTGCGTTTGATGGGCACAGTGGCTGCGTTTGGTACAGTGGCTGCCTTTAATGGGCACAGTGGCTGCGTTTGGTACAGTGGCTGCGTTTGATGGGCACAGTGGCTGCGTTTGGTACAGTGGATGCATTTGATACAGTGGCTGCGTTTGATGGGCACAGTGGCTGCGTTTTGTACAGTGGCTGCGTTTGATGGGTACAGTGGCTGCGTTTGATGGGCACAGTGGCTGCGTTTTGTACAGTGGCTGCGTTTGATAGGCACAGTGGCTGCGTTTGGTACAGTGGCTGCGTTTAATGGGCACAGTGGCTGCGTTTGGTACAGTGGATGCATTTGATACAGTGGCTGCGTTTGATGGGCACAGTGGCTGCGTTTTGTACAGTGGCTGCGTTTGATGGGTACAGTGGCTGCGTTTGATGGGCACAGTGGCTGCGTTTGATACAGTAGCTGCGTTTGGTACAGTGGCAGAGTTTGATGGGCACAGTGGCTGCGTTTGGTACAGTGGCTGCTTTTGATGGGCACAGTGGCAGCATTTAGGGCACAGTGGCAGCATTTGATGGGCAAAGTGGCTGCGTTTGTTCAAAGTAGCTGCGTTTTATAGGCACAGTGGCTGCGTTTGGTACAGTGGCTGCGTTTGATGGGCACAGTGGCTGCGTTTGATGGGCACAGTGGCTGCGTTTGATGGCACAGTGGCTGCGTTTGATGGGCACAGTGGCTGCGTTTGATGGGCACAGTGGCTGCGTTTGGTACAGTGGCTGCGTTTGATGGGCACAGTGGCTGCGTTTGATGGGCACAGTGGCAGCGTTTGGGGCACAGTGGCAGCATTTGATGGGAAAAGTGGCTGCGTTTGTTCAAAGTAGCTGTGTTTGATGGGTACAGTGGCTGCGTTTGATGGGCACAGTGGCTGCGTTTGGTACAGTGGCTGCGTTTGATGGGCACAGTGGCTGCGTTTGATGGGCACAGTGGCTGCGTTTGGTACAGTGGCTGCCTTTAATGGGCACAGTGGCTGCGTTTGGTACAGTGGCTGCGTTTGATGGGCACAGTGGCTGCGTTTGGTACAGTGGATGCATTTGATACAGTGGCTGCGTTTGATGGGCACAGTGGCTGCGTTTTGTACAGTGGCTGCGTTTGATGGGTACAGTGGCTGCGTTTGATAGGCACAGTGGCTGCGTTTGGTACAGTGGCTGCGTTTAATGGGCACAGTGGCTGCGTTTGGTACAGTGGCTGCGTTTGATGGGCACAGTGGCTGCGTTTGGTACAGTGGATGCATTTGATACAGTGGCTGCGTTTGATGGGCACAGTGGCTGCGTTTTGTACAGTGGCTGCGTTTGATGGGTACAGTGGCTGCGTTTGATGGGCACAGTGGCTGCGTTTGATACAGTAGCTGCGTTTGGTACAGTGGCAGAGTTTGATGGGCACAGTGGCTGCGTTTGATGGGCACAGTGGCTGCGTTTGGTACAGTGGCTGCTTTTGATGGGCACAGTGGCAGCATTTAGGGCACAGTGGTAGCATTTGATGGGCAAAGTGGCTGCGTTTGTTCAAAGTAGCTGCGTTTGATAGGCACAGTGGCTGCGTTTGGTACAGTGGCTGCGTTTGATGGGCACAGTGGCTGCGTTTGATGGGCACAGTGGCTGCGTTTGATGGGCACAGTGACTGCGATTTGTACACTGGCTGCGTTTGATGGGCACAGTGGCTGCGTTTGGTACAGTGGATGCGTTTGATACAGTGGCTGCATTTGATGGGCACAGTGGCTGCGTTTGATGGGCACAGTGGCTGCGTTTGGTACAGTAGCTGCGTTTGAAGGGTACGGTGGCTGCGTTTGATGGGCACAGTGGCTGCGTTTGGTACAGTGGCTGCGTTTGATGGGCACAGTGGCTGCGTTTGATGGGCACAGTCGCTGCGTTTGGTACAGTGGATGCGTTTGATACAGTGGCTGCGTTTGGTACAGTGGCAGCGTTTGATGGGCACTGTGGCTGCGTTTGATGGGCACAGTGGCTGCGTTTGGTACAGTGGCTGCGTTTGATGGGCACAGTGGCTGCGTTTGGTACAGTGGATATGTTTGATACAGTGGCTGTGTTTGGTACAGTGGCTGCATTTGATGGGCACAGTGGCAGCATTTGGGGCACAGTGGCAGCATTTGATGGGCAAAGTGGCTGCGTTTGTTCAAAGTAGCTGTGTTTGATGGGTACAGTGGCTGCGTTTGATAGGCACAGTGGCTGCGTTTGGTACAGTGGCTGCGTTTGATAGGCACAGTGGCTGCATTTTGTACAGTGGCTGCGTTTGATGGGTACAGTGGCTGCGTTTGATGGGCACAGTGGCTGCGTTTTGTACAGTGGCTGCGTTTGATAGGCACAGTGGATGCGTTTGATGGGCACAGTGGCTGCGTTTGGTACAGTGGCTGCATTTGATGGGAACAGTGGCAGCATTTAGGGCATAGTGGCAGCATTTGATGGGCACAGTGGCTGCGTTTGGTACAGTGGCTGCGTTTGATGGGCACAGTGGCAGCATTTAGGGCACAGTGGCAGCATTTGATGGGCAAAGTGGCTGCGTTTGTTCAAAGTAGCTGTGTTTGATGGGCACAGTGGCTGCGTTTGATGGGCACAGTGGCTGCGTTTGGTACAGTGGCTGCGTTTGATGGAACAGTGGCTTCGTTTGATGGAACGGTGGCTGCGTTTGGGCACAGTGGCTGCGTTTGATGGGCACAGTGGCTGCGTTTGGTACAGTGGCTGCGTTTGATGGGCACAGTGGCAGCATTTGGGGCACAGTGGCAGCATTTGATGGGCAAAGTGGCTGCGTTTGTTCAAAGTATCTGTGTTTGATGGATACAGTGGCTGCGTTTGATGGGCACAGTGGCTGCGTTTGGTACAGTGGATGCGTTTGATACAGTAGCTGCGTTTGGTACAGTGGCAGCGTTTGATGGGCACAGTGGCTGCGTTTGATGGGCACAGTGGCTGCGTTTGGTACAGTGGCTGCATTTGATGGGCACAGTGGCAGCATTTGGGGCACAGTGGCAGCATTTGATGGGCAAAGTGGCTGCGTTTGTTCAAAGTATCTGTGTTTGATGGGTACAGTGGCTGCGTTTGATGGGCACAGTGGCTGCATTTGGTACAGTGGCTGTGTTTGATGGCACAGTGGCTGCGTTTGATGGGCACAGTGTCTGCGTTTAGTACAGTGGCTGCGATTGATGGGCACAGTGGCAGCGTTTGGGGCACAGTGGCATCATTTGATGGGAAAAGTGGCTGCGTTTGTTCAAAGTAGCTGTGTTTGATGGGTACAGTGGCTGCGTTTGATGGGCACAGTGGCTGCGTTTGGTACAGTGGCTGCGTTTGGTACAGTGGCTGCGTTTGATGGGCACAGTGGCTGCGTTTGGTACAGTGGCTGCATTTGGTGAGCACAGTGGCTGCGTTTGGTACAGTGGCTGTGTTTGATGGGCACAGTGGCTGCGTTTGATAGGCACAGTGGCTGCGTTTGGTACAGTGGCTGCGTTTGATGGGCACAGTGGCTGCGTTTGGTACAGTGGCTGTGTTTGATGGGCACAGTGGCTGCGTTTGGTACAGTGGCAGCGTTTGATGGGCACAGTGGCTGCGTTTGGTACAGTGGCTGTGTTTGATGGGCACAGTGATGCTGCAATTGATCACCAGCCACCACTGATGTCAGCTATCCCTGGCCCTGGAGGTTCTCATTAGGCCTGGGACCATGCGTCATCATCGCCACCCGACAACGTGATTGACGATGGATTTACATTTCAGACATTTAGACCTTTTTTGAAATAGTACCGAGAACGTCTCTGCTACATTTCAGAATAAATATGACCTTCCCGGCCTAAATAATAAATAAGCCACCGGTCCAAGTTCAGCGACGCGGCATTTCACCAATAACGACATCACAGGGACAAATTAGACTTTCGGTTTCCTCCCGACCGCCCAACTGAGTAATTAAAGGGCCGATCATCGCCCCCCCCCCCCCCTCCGCCTAACCCGGTTATTAAATTCTGTAGCGGCTGAATTATAAATTATTAGAATGACCAACAAGAAGAAACGAAATTAAAAACCCGGGATTAAACCGTCATTTCTGCGTATATTAATGAATTCCGCGTCCAGAACAGAACGAACTTCATTATATTATAAAAGCCGCGCCATCGCCCAGGTCAGCACATCTCCCCGTCCAAATTGAATTTTAACATTAAAACGCGAATAATTTAACACATGGAAAATAAAAAGAATCCTCGGGGAGTAAAAACGATACAAAGTATTAATTAAAGCCGGCTTCCTTTCCGTTCCTTGAAATTTTAACCACTTCATTACCGGGCCACTTAAACCCCCTTCGTGCCCAGACCAATTTTCAGCTTTCAGCGCTGACGCATTTTGAATGACAATTGCGCGGTCATACAACGCTGTACCCAAATTATAATTTTTATCATTTTTTCCCCACACGTAGAGCTTTCTTTTGGTGGTATTTGATCATCTCTGCGATTTTTTTTTTTTGCGCTATAAACAGAAAAAGACAGAAAATTTTGAAAAAAACACACAATATTTTTTACTTTTTGTTATAATAATATCCCATTTTTTTTTTTTTTTATATTTTTTTCCTCGGTTTAGGCCGATACGTATTCTTCTACATATTTTTGTTAAAAAAAATCGCAATAAGCGTTTATTGATTGGTTTTGCGCAAAAGTTATAGCGCCTACAAAATAGGGGATAGATTTATTTTTTATTTTTTACTAGTAATGGCGGCGATCTGCGATTTTTTTTGTCAGGCCTGGGATATTGCGACGGACATATCGGACACTTTTGACACAATTTTGGGACCATTCACATTTATACAGCGATCAGTGCTATAAAAATGCACTAATTACTGTATAAATGTGACTGGCAGGGAAGGGGTTAACACTAGGGGGTGAGGAAGGGGTTAAATGTGTTCCCTGGGTGTGTTCTAACTGTGTGGGGGGATGGGGGTGACTGGGGGAGGTGACCGATGCTGTGTCCCTATGTACAAGGGACACAGATCGGTCTCCTCTCCTCTGACAGCACATGGAGCTCTGTGTTTACACCCCATCATTACACACAGAGCTCCACGTCCCTGCTGTGTTCCCGCCGATCGCGTGTACCCGGCGGACATCGCGGCCGCCAGGTACACGCATCGGCTTCCCAGCGATGCGCCTGGACAGTGTTTACCCGCTGCGCGCCCCCCCAGCGGCGCACGCGGGTAATGTAAACAATAGGACATCTAAAGACGTCCCCTCGGCACTTCAGGTCCGCGCTGCAGACGTCTTTTGTCTATAGCGCGGATCTGTAGTGGTTAATCGTATTTCTGGCTAATCAGCCGCGAGCAGAAGCCGGGAGCCTCTAAGCCCAGCTAATACAAGTACAGACTCACACTGGGCCGCGTTTGCTCTCAGATCCTATAAAGTCCCTCCTACTGCGTCGGCTCGGCTAGGAAAGAAAAACATTTCAATTAATAGAAAAGTCATTTTTTTTTTTGCATTCAAAAGAACCCCCTCCCCGAGGACGCGGCATGCGCGTTAAATTGTCTCGCTGCTTCGTCATTGTTTCCCGCGACCTCGCTGATAACATCCGAGCGCCCGAGTTATCTGCATTTCCCATTTATTGCCTTTTTTACGGCCTTTCGGCTCATTTTGCGTTACTTTAAACAGATGCAAAGTAGCTTTTCAGTGGAATCTCTGGTCGTGTCGCGGCCGCTGTTCAGCAATATCCATCACGGGGGCCTCTCGGTCTCCTCGCTCGTCTTTCAAGTTCATTTGTATTCCTGGGCAGTGGCGTTCTCGATTTTTCTGGCTGCCGTCTCGCATTGTGTTAATGGGGCTTTAGCTTTCCACTTCCAGCTTTGAAACTTTACATCCTCTCAGGGCTGTTTGCATATTTGCATTTCTCTGAGAGAAACAGTAGGTTTGCACCTTCAGTCTCGCTCACGGAGCTTGTGAAATTAACCACTTAAGGACCGGACCAATATGCTGCTAAATGACCCAAGGGGTTTTTACAATTCGGCACTGCGTCGCTTTAACAGACAATTGCGCGGTCGTGCGACGTGGCTCCCAAACAAAATTGGCGTCCTTTTTCCCCCACAAATAGAGCTTTCTTTTGGTGGTATTTGATCACCTCTGCGGTTTTTATTTTTTGCGCTATAAACAAAAATAGAGCGGCAATTTTGAAAAAAATGCAATATTTTTTACTTTTTGCTATAATAAATATCCCCCAAAAACATATATAAAAAGTATTTTTTCCTCAGTTTAGGCCGATACGTATTCTTCTACGTATTTTTGGTAAAAATAATCGCAATAAGCGTTTATCGATTGGTTTGCGCAAAATTTATAGCGTTTACAAAATAGGGAATAGTTTTATTTTTTTCTTTTTTTTTACTACTATTGGCGGCGATCAGCGATTTTTTTTGTGACTGCGACATTATGGCGGAGACTTCGGACAATTTTGACACATTTTTAGGACCATTGTCATTTTCACAGCAAAAAATGCATTTAAATTGCATTCTTTATTGTGAAAATGACAGTTGCAGTTTGGGAGTTAACCACAGGGGGCGCTGAAAGAGTTAGGGTTCACCTAGTGTGTGTTTACAACTGTAGGGGGGTGTGGCTGTAGGTCTGACGTCATCTATTGTGTATCCCTATAAAAGGGATCACTCGATCGATGCAGCCGCCACAGTGAAGCACGGGGTCGCGACGGAGCGGCTATTAACGAATAGCCGCGCCGTCGTCCCGGATCGCTCCATGCGGGAATCCAACCGCCGCATGTACTGTGGGGGGGGTCCCGATCGGACCCCCGACCCACATCTAGGCAGGGACGTACAGGTACACCCATGTGCCTGTACGTGCCATTCTGCAGACGTATATCTACATGCGGCGGTCGGGAAGTGGTTAAAATGCAAATTAATTTATAACTTTTTTGAAACGCGCTTTTCTGGATATTTTTGTTGTTAATCTGTCTCTCACTGTTATAATAAACCGACCAATAAAATTTCAGACCGATCGTTTCTTTGTCAGTGGGGCAAACGTACAAAATCAGCAGGGGTTAAAAACGTTTTCTCTCACTGTAGGTAGAGACAGTCCAGACCAAGCAAGGTCAGTACTTGGGAAATCAAATGATACTAAAAAGTCAGATGAAGGATAGCTGATAAAAAGCAGAGGCTCAAAGTTAGCCAGAAATAAATATGGTGCCACGAGGTTGGGCAGTAATTGGGATCAAGATGAATGATGGTGCCAAGAGGCCTTCATTGCTTAGCGTTGCAGACTTCAGTTTGCGATGCAGCTTCTGACAAGGTCAAATATGGGTATCCCATAACTACCGGAATTTTCCTTCACTCGCTCTCATGCCTCTTTTGGCACAAAATTGTTGTTTCGGAAGGGTTTGGATGACTTGTTCAATGGTGAGGGCCTGATTTCCCTTCAGCTTGAGTCAGCAAGCCCGCAATATTTTGTGAGCATACATTTTGAAGGAAGACTCACGGTAGATCCTGGAATTTAATCCTGTACGTTTCCGGAGTCACAACGTAGTGTTAAGCACAGTCTGTTTGACCCTTCTATAGTCCATTGGAGAGCCATTGTCTGGTTTGGGGTAGCCTGCACCCTCTTTCAGCAGGCCTACCAGGTGACAGACCCAGTCTGAACTGGGGGCAACTCCAGCAATTGATATAAGTGTTCAAAATCTTAGGCCTTGTACACACGGCCAGACATGTCCGATGAAAACGGTCCACCGACCGTTTTCATCGGACATGTCTGCTGGGAGGTTTTGGTCTGATGTGTGTACACGACACCGACGTTCTCTGACACGGAAGTTCAATGCTTCCACACATGCGTTGAATCAATTCAACGCATGCGCAGGATTTCGGGCCGCTGGTTATACGTCATAACCAGCAGACATGTCCGATGAGTCATACTGACCATCGGACATGTCCGACGGACATGGTTCCAGCGGACAAGTTTCTTAGCATGCTAAGAAACTTTTGCCCGCTGGAAACCTTTTCGCTAGCCCAGGAATCCAGTCCGGTAGGCCCTACACACGGTCGGACATGTCCGCGGAAACTGGTCCGCGGACCAGTTTCAGCAGACATGTTCGGTCGTGTGTACGAGGCCTTAGAGGAATCCTTTCACATCCCCTACAGCTTCTCAAAAGTGTTTAAAGCCCCAAGGTGACTCTAGGTGGGTCAGGCCCAAGGCTTCATGGACTGGGAAGGGAATCTCATCCTCTGGGGGCCCCAGGATTTCTGTCTCATGAGTCCTCCGAATAGCCTCCAGTTTGTCATGCAAAGCGGCTTCAGGACTGAGGATGGTCATTTCCTCTCATACCATATGATCCAAGGTTCCTAAGGCCGCGTACACACGATCAGTCCAAACCGATGAAGCTGACTGATGGTCTGATGTGCCTACACACCATAGGTTAAAAACCGATCGTGTCAGAACACGGTGACGTAAAACACAACGACATGCTGAAAAAAACTAAGTTCAATGCTTCCAAGCATGCGTCGACTTGATGCTGAGCATGCGTGGATTTTTAACCGATGCTTTTGCATACTAACCATCAGTTTTGACCTATCGGTTAGGCGTCCATCGGTTCAATTTTAAAGCAAGTTCTAAATTTTTTGACCAAAGGTTAACTGACCGATGGGGCCCGCACACGATCGGTTTGGACCGATGAAAAGGTCCTTCAGTCCGTTTTCATCGGTTTGGACCGATCGTGTGTAGGCGGCCTAAGGCTTGGCCTGTCAAACCCAGGGCTTCCATTCTCAATTCCAAGCTGCCAGTCCCTCAAGGTCTGGCTTCCTCTGTGGCTGTGACCAGCTAATCTTTGGAAAGGCCCTTGCGGGTAAGGCCTCGTTCCTGAGCCTTCTCTTCTAAACTTGCCACAGTCCAGATCCTATACTCACCCCCCCCTGTTAGGTCCAGAGTTAGGGGGTTCTGTCTTCAATCATCACTGTTCGTATTTTGATCCCACTGCTGCCACCAGTTTGTGATGGAGGTGTGGTTGGTACAGAGCACACAATGAGAGAGACGGGTGGTTTAAGGACTCATGGTGCAAGCTTTTCTTTTAGATTATAATTCTTTTTTATTTTAAAACAAATCAGTACAACACATATATATTAAAAAAAAAAAAAAAAAATACATAACAGAACATTATTACAAAACAACAGTCACAGTCCGTCTTATTATTATACATCCCCTTTAACCTTGTTGTCAGTATCAAACATATATCTCCTTCTTACATATCTCTCCCCTTCCCGAGCATCCCTGAGAGAGAAAGAAGAAAGGGAAAAAAAAAAAAAAAAAAAACACAACAACCCACCCTACTTCCCTCTCCTCCGACCCTTCTCCATATTTCTGTGGTTTCTCATTAAATCCCACATATACCCAATCCAAGTTCCCGGGCTCCTTCTATACCATTCAGCCTTATCCCCATTAACCTTCCCCCCTGTGGTCCATATAGGACTTCCAGGGAGTCCAAGTTCTTAAATATTTTTCCCTTTTATATTGTGTTGTCAGGACTAACTCTTCTAATTTGCTTATTTCCCTAACTTTACATATCCACATCTCCGCTGTTGGTGGAACTGGTGACTTCCACCTCTTCGTTATACAGGCCTTAGCGGCATCTAATAGATGGCATATAATCATTTCCCTATAGGCTTTTTCTGGTATTTGGTTTAAATGCAGAAGATAGAATTCCGGATCTTCCGGAATCTCATAATCTGAGCAAAACTGTAAAGCACTTTTAATCTCTGCCCAAAAACTCCTTAGCATTGGGCACTCCCAGAATATATGTAGCATCGTTCCTTTGCTTCTCTGGCACCTCCAGCATTTATCTGATACCTCTGCAAAGCAAGCTTTTCTTTATTGAGGGGCTCCTCTGTGGCTGCGACTAGATAATCTTTGGAAAAAGCTCTTGTGGGTAAGACCTAGTTCCTGAGCCTTCTCAGGCTTCTTCTGAGCCACAGTCCAGATCCTATACTCACCCCCCCCCCAGTTGGGGGGTGAGTATAGGGGGTGCTGTTTTCAATCATCACCATTCGTATCTTGATCCCACAGCTGCCACCAGTTTGTGACGGAGGTGTGGTCAATACAGAACACACAGTGAGAGAGACGGGACTCATTGAGGGGTTCAGCAGAGAGTTGGGTAAGGGTTGACCCCTAGGGATTACAATTACAGGGCAGTACACATCCACCCAGGGGGGTGGGGGTGAGTCCAGGTCCATGATCCTGGCATAGCAAGGTTTGGGTCCGAGGCCACCGGTCATTAATCAGTACACAGCAAAGGTTAAAGCAGAACTAAAATGAAAACACAATTTAGTTCATTTTTAATATTCATAGCAAACTCCCCATCCATCCATGTCTCCATGCTTTATTTCGCCAAGAAATCTCCCCTAGCTAAGCATGTCTAGACACGGCCATCTTGACTAAGGGCAGATGATTCATGTAGCATTTACTTCCTGGAATCCATTTGTTCTTAGCCCAGGCATGCAGGCAGGACGGCGGGCTAAGCTGAGAAAACCTCTCCTCCCCTCCTGAAGACTCCTGGGATATATGACATCATTTTGGCCTAGGCAAGAAACCAGGAAGCGACCTCCCAGAGGATGAATGAAGCCAGAAACGTTGCAGATTTCATAATTTCCGGTTTCAGCAATGTGTTTCCCTGGCTGCACACATATGTACCACGCATGTGAGGTATCACCACAAATGTCACAGTGAGAGCAATAATTCCAGCACCAGAGCTCACAATTAAAGGGGCTGTAAACCCTCCTGAAACTTCTGTCAGTCACCGGCCCCCCAGCCCCCCCCCCCTTTTTACTTACCTGAGCCCTGGAATGTCCCACGGCGAGCACGCGCCGTCTCTCTGCCCAGGGTTCTCGGCTCTTGATTGGATAGATTGATAGCAGCGCAGCCATTGGCTCCCACTGCTGTCAATCAAATCCAATGACGCCGGGGGCGGGGCCGAGTCCTGCATTCGGCGGCTATGAACACCAAATGCTGGACACGGGAGTACACCCGCAAGGTAACCCCCCGGGAGAGCGCTTTTCCTAGGGTGTTATCTGATGTGGGGAGGAGCCGCTGGGGGACCCCAGAAAACGGCGTTCGGGGCCACGCTGTGCAAAACAAACTGCACAGTGGAGGTAAGTATGAAATGTTTGTTATTTTTTTTTATTTGACCTGTAGAGGCTTTGGATAGTTTTAGGTACCACAGTTTGTTGCCATGTCAGGTCACCCATGGCCAGGTGACAAGTGCACCCGTTGGGGTCAGGGATACAACTCAGGAAGCTTGAACCCAAGATCACCCAGGGCGCGGAGTCTAAGACCCAGCATTGTGTTCACCAGAGCCTCTAGTGGTGAGGATGGCCTTCTCCGCAGCTGGATCCAGGTCGCGACCCCTGGGATCCCCTAGGTCACACTCCGCAGGGAGAGAGGGGAAGCAGCAAGCAGGACAACCGGTAGTGATGGGTAGGCCGAGGTCAGGGCAACAGGCAGGCAAGGGTAACCGAGGGACAGGCAAAAGGTCAGGGGCACAAAAACGGTACACAGGAAGGTAATCATAGCACACTGCAGACAGGAACTTAAGCAAACAACACTGTTGAACAGCACTGCAGACCTGTAGTGCAACAGTTAATATAGACTTCCTGGGATGGCCTGGGTGGGGCCATACAGGAAGAGGAAGTGATAGAAAGGGAACCAGAACAGGGTCAGGCCTCTAATGCACAGATGGAAACAGGTAAGCTGCCAGACTATTGCATGTCCATGACGTGCCATTTCACAAGTGTGCAGAATTGTAAATCTTGACATGTTTGGTATCTATTTACTCGACTCATCTTTTATATTTTACCATAAAATGCGGAAAAATATCGTGTTAGTTGCACCAAAATTAATTTTAGTGGGGTGGATTCAGTAAGCAATTGCGTCTGCGTATCCATAGATACGCAGCGCAATTGCTTAGTTGCGCCGGCGTATCGACTGCTCCTGATTCAGGAAGCTCGATACGCCGACTGCAGCCTAAGATATGACTGGCATAAGGCTCTTATGCCGTCGTATCGTAGGCTGCATTCTTACGATGGCCGCTAGGTGGCGTTCCCGTAGTGGTCAGCGTAGAGTATGCAAATTGCATACTCACGCCGATTCACAACCCTACGCGCGCCCTGCGTACGCATTTTACGTCGTTTACGTTCGTCGGGTTCCGCGTAAGGCTGCTCCTGCTATTAGCAGGGGCAGCCAATGCTAAGTATACCCGTCGTTCCCGCGTCGCGATGTTTGAAAATTACGTTGTTTGCGTAAGTGAATCGTGAATGGCGCTGGACGCCATTTACGTTCACGTTAAAGCAAATGACGTCCTTGCGACGTCATTTGCCGCAATGCACGTCGGGAAAGTTTCCCGACGGAGCATGCGCACTACGTTCGGCGCGGGAACGCGCCTAATTTAAATGATCCACGCCCCCTACGGGATCATTTAAATTACGCGCGCTTACGCCGGCCATTTTTACGGAGCGCCCACGCAAATTACGGAGCTACTGCTTCGTGAATGAAGCGTAGCGCAGGTAATTTATGGAGGCGCAGCGTTAAAACGGTACTCTGCGCCTCCGTAAGAGTGCGCGCCCCTACCTGAATCCACCCCAGTGTATATTTTCCTGAAAATATGCGTTTAATAAATAGCTGCACAAATATCACACAACATAAAAAATTGCAGCTACCAATATTTTATTCTCCATGGTTTCTTCTTTCCCGAAAATATCTATTTTTGGGGGGGTTTACAGAAATTTATAGCAAAGATGTCAGGTTTTAACATGTGTGCGAAAAAATTAATTGGCCCCTCCGGTAGACAAGTGGTAAAATACCACCTTCAACGAATCTCCCAAATGACGTCATTTTGGTGGAATGTTCCAAAAATTCGCTGAAATTTCGGGAAAAAGCCCAAACCCCCGGCTATCCTCATCCCTATTCTCCGGCAGCCGAGAAAACCAATAGGTGTAATGTCGGCTCCATAAACTTGTTAGACACAATGTTCCCGATCACACGGCATTTAATTAGAATAATAAAGACATGAAAGATGATCGGCGCCCATTGGCTCGGCTCGCTCTGCGCGTACCTGGAAATTGAACTTCGTACCACCGACACACACCGCCAATAAAGCCGACAACTAATTACCCGGTAAACTGGGAAGCATTATTATAGAAGTGTCTGTCTGCCCTGACAGCAATCTGAACCCCATTATGTAACATCATTATCATTAGCCGCTGCTGGCTTTAATTAAGAAGGCACCTTTAATTAGGACGGAATTAAATATAACCTCAGGCTGCTGCACCGGCCTCAATGTTCCTCAGATGAGCAGTTTATCTTCTCATTAGAATATTAACTAACTTGTCCTAGCGAGGGGCCCGGGGATTATATCATTAATGCTGAACCTCAGCCTTCAAACCGTTCCTCTCCTGGACTGAAATTACTTCCTCTGATTTCACTGCACACTGTGAGCTTCTCACCATGTGCATTAGAAGCAGCATGACCATTAATATAGAGTTGCCCCCTATGACCCATACCCATTAATATAGAGTTGCCCCCTATGACCCATACCCATTAATATAGAGTTGCCCCCTATGACCCATACCCATTAATATAGAGTTGCCCCCTATGACCCATACCCATTAATATAGAGTTGCCCCCTATGACCCATACCCATTAATATAGAGTTGCCCCCTATGACCATTAATATAGAGTTGCCCCCTATGACCATTAATATAGAGTTGCCCCCTATGACCCATACCCATTAATATAGAGTTGCACCCTATGACCCATACCCATTAATATAGAGTTGCCCCTATGACCATTAATATAGAGTTGCCCCCTATGACCATTAATATAAAGTTGCTCCCCTATGACCCATGCCCATTAATATAGAGTTGCCCACTATGAACCATACCCATTAATTTAGAGTTGCCCCCTATGACCCATACCCATTAATATAGAGTTGCCCCCTATGACCATTAATATAGAGTTGCCCCCTATGACCATTTATATAAAGTTGCCCCCCTATGACCCATGCCCATTAATATAGAGTTGCCCACTATGAACCATACCCGTTAATATAGAGTTGCCCCCTATGACCTATACCCATTAATATAGAGTTGCCCCCTATGACCATTAATATAAAGTTGCCCCCTATGACCCATGCCCATTAATATGGAGTTGCCCCATATGACCCATGCCCATAAATATAGAGTTGCCCCCTATGACCCATGCCTATTATTATTATTATTGCGTTGCCCACTATGACCATTAATATTGAGCTACTCCTCCCCATACCCATTATTTGGAGTTGCACCCCATGGCCATTAATATGGAGTTGCCCCCTATGACCATTAATATTGAGTTACCACCCCTTGCCCATTTTTTTTAAGTTGCCCCCCATGGCCATTAATATGGAGTTGCACCCCTATGACCCATGCTTATTAAAATACAGTTGCCTCCTATGATCCATGTCCATTAATATAGAGTTGCCCACTATGGCCATTAGTATACCATTAGTATTGAGCTCCCCCATACCCATTATTTGGAGTCGCACCCGATACCTATTACTCCTCTTCCCCATGCCCATTAATTTGAAGTTGCCTCCATGGCCAATAATATAGAGTTGCCCCCTATTACCCATGCCCATTAATATAGAGTTTTCCCCTATGACCCATGCCTATTAATATAGAGTTGCCCCCTATGACCCATACCCATTAATATAGAGTTGCCCCCTATGACCCATACCCATTAATATAGAGTTGCCCCCTATGACCCATACCCATTAATATAGAGTTGCCCCCTATGACCATTAATATAGAGTTGCCCCCTATGACCATTAATATAGAGTTGCCCCCTATGACCCATACCCATTAATATAGAGTTGCACCCTATGACCCATACCCATTAATATAGAGTTGCCCCTATGACCATTAATATAGAGTTGCCCCCTATGACCATTAATATAAAGTTGCTCCCCTATGACCCATGCCCATTAATATAGAGTTGCCCACTATGAACCATACCCATTAATTTAGAGTTGCCCCCTATGACCCATACCCATTAATATAGAGTTGCCCCCTATGACCATTAATATAGAGTTGCCCCCTATGACCATTTATATAAAGTTGCCCCCCTATGACCCATGCCCATTAATATAGAGTTGCCCACTATGAACCATACCCGTTAATATAGAGTTGCCCCCTATGACCTATACCCATTAATATAGAGTTGCCCCCTATGACCATTAATATAAAGTTGCCCCCTATGACCCATGCCCATTAATATGGAGTTGCCCCATATGACCCATGCCCATAAATATAGAGTTGCCCCCTATGACCCATGCCTATTATTATTATTATTGCGTTGCCCACTATGACCATTAATATTGAGCTACTCCTCCCCATACCCATTATTTGGAGTTGCACCCCATGGCCATTAATATGGAGTTGCCCCCTATGACCATTAATATTGAGTTACCACCCCTTGCCCATTTTTTTTAAGTTGCCCCCCATGGCCATTAATATGGAGTTGCACCCCTATGACCCATGCTTATTAAAATACAGTTGCCTCCTATGATCCATGTCCATTAATATAGAGTTGCCCACTATGGCCATTAGTATACCATTAGTATTGAGCTCCCCCATACCCATTATTTGGAGTCGCACCCGATACCTATTACTCCTCTTCCCCATGCCCATTAATTTGAAGTTGCCTCCATGGCCAATAATATAGAGTTGCCCCCTATTACCCATGCCCATTAATATAGAGTTTTCCCCTATGACCCATGCCTATTAATATAGAGTTGCCCACTATGACCATTAATATTGAGCTACCCCTCCCCATACCCATTATTTGGAGTTGCACCCCATGGCCTATTAATATATGGTTGCCCCCTATAACCATTAATTTTAAGTTACTCCTCCTCCTCCCCATGCCCATTAATTTGAAGTTTCTCCCCAATGACAATTAATATGGAGTTCCCCCTATGGTAATTAATAATGAGTTACCCCCCCCCCCATGCCCATTTTTTAAAGTTGCCCCATGACCATTAAAATAAAGTTGCCTCCTATCACCCATGCCCATTAATATAGCGTTACCCCCTATGACCCATGCCCATTATTATAGCATTGCCCACTATGACCATTAACATTGAGCTACCCCCCTCCCATACCCATTGGTTGGAGTTGCACCACATGGGTATTAATATAGAGTTCCCCCCTATGACCATTAATATTAAGTTACTCCTCCTCCTCCCCATGCCCATTCATTTGAAGTTACCTCCCCCCATGACTATTAATATGGAGTTGCCCCCTATCACAATTAATATTGAGTTACCCCCCATGCCCATTTTTTTAAGTTGCCCCCATGGCCATTATTATAGAGCTTCCCCCTATGACCCATGCCTATTAATATAGAGTTGCCCCCTATGACCATTAATATTGAGCTATCCCCCATACCAATTATTTGGAGTTGCACTCCATGGCCATTAATATAGGGTTGCCCCCTATGACCATTGATATTAAGTTACTCCTCCTCCTCATTCCCATGCCCATTAATTTAAAGTTGCCCCCCCATGACCATTAATATGGAGTTGCTCCCTAAGACCATTAATATTGAGTTACCCCATGCCCATTTTTTTAAGTTGTCCCCTATGCCCATTAAAATACAGTTGCCCCTATGATCCATGCCCATTAATATAGAGTTGCCCACCATGGCCATTAGTATTGAGCCCCCCCCCCCATACCCATTATTTGGAGTTGCACTCGATACCCATTATTATAGGGTTGCCCCCTATGACAATTAATATTACATTACTCCTCCTCCCCATGGCCATTAATTTGAAGTTGCCTCCATGGCCATTAATATAGAGTTGCACCCCTATATCCCATGCCCATTAAAATAGAGTTTCCCCCTATTACCCATGCCCATTAATATAGAGTTTCCCCCTTTACCCATGCCCATTAATATAGAGTTTCCCCCTATGACCCATGCCTATTAATAAAGAGTTGCCCACTATGACCATAAATATTGAGCTACCCCTCCCCATACCCATTATTTGGAGTTGCACCCCATGGCCATTAATATATGGTTGCCCCCTATAACCAATAATATTAAGTTACTCCTCCCCATGCCCATTAATTTGAAGTTGGCCCCCCATAACCATTAATATGGAGTTCCCCCTATGGTCATTAATATTGAGTTACCCCCCATGTCCATTTTTTTTTAAGTTGCCCCATGGCCATTAATATAGAGTTGCACCCCTATGACCCATGCCCATTAAAATAGATTTGCCCCTTATGAACTATGCCCATTATTATAGCATTGCCCACTATGACCATTAATATTGAGCTACCCCCCTCCCATACCCATTATTTGGAGTTGCACCCCATGGCCATTAATATAGGGTTGCCCCCTATGACCATTAATATTAAGTTACTCCTACTCCACCCTATGCCCATTTATTTAAAGTTGACCTCCCCCCCATGACCATTAATATGGAGTTGCCCCCTATGACAATTAATATTGAGTTACTCCCCATGCCCATTTTTTTTTAAGTCTTTATTTGACACTTGGGGTACTATTCCTCCCACTGACACCAATGATGGGGCACTATTCTTCCCATGCCTCTTTACTGTGTGTCAAGTGCCCTCTGAAAAGTGCTCTGAATGTGGATCACTCTTCAGAGGGCACTACACTCCGAGTGTGAAAGAGCCCTTACTGTACCCAAACTTGTACTGAAGGCCATGCCATGTGTGACCTCACTTCCTGATAATGCCAGGCAGACCCAAAGGCTTTATAAGTCACTGACCTAGAACAAGACCTAGAAACTTCACCCTGACTTCCCTGGCTGCATGCTTGTTCCAGGTCAGAGCGTGCAGAAAGCCAGGCAAGTGGCATTTTTTTTAGGATATGCAGGTCCTGTATTTTGTTTCAGGACAGGTTTCCTTTAATCCCTTCCCCTGTCATAATGAAGCATTCGATAAACACTCTGTCCGTGTCTCTCTTCGCGCGTTAATCGCTCCAACTGCCATCCATCTTGTTCCGTGTCGGATAGATTTGCGGTGAGCCGGGGCGGGGGAGGGGGAAGCGTCTGTTTGCATGAGATGGATTTGTTATTTTCATCAGGAAAATGAAATGGGATCGACATTGATTTGCAGTTAGCGTACCGCGCTCCTTTAATTTGTATCTGTAATGAGGACTCGCCGGTAGGATGAGGATGACTGACAAGTAATATTCGGAGACGACGCCGCGTGTTCAGCATGGTGAGAGCGGCGAGGAGACGGCTACATGGCCGTCAACTCATCCCTCAAGTGAGAAGACGAACCCGCCGGGAGGTGACAACGCAAAGGATGACCCGCGGACTAACCTACCGACCACCACTCGGAGGTGACAACGCAGAGGATGACCCGCGGACTAACCCACCGCTCGCCACTCGGAGGTGACAACGCAGAGGATGACCCGCAGACTAACCCACCGCCCGCCACTCGGAGGTGACAATGCAGAGGATGACCTGCGGACTAACCCACCGCCCGCCACTGGGAGGTGACAACGCAGAGGATGACCTGCGGACTAACCCACCGCCCGCCACTGGGAGGTGACAACGCAGAGGATGACCTGCGGACTAACCCACCGCCCGCCACTGGGAGGTGACAGCGCAGAGGATGACCCGCGGACTAACCCACCGCTCGCCACTCGGAGGTGACAACGCAGAGGATGACCCGCGGACTAACCCACCGCTCGCCACTCGGAGGTGACAACGCAGAGGATGACCCGCGGACTAACCTACCGCCCGCCACTCGGAGGTGACAACGCAGAGGATGACCCGCGGACTAACCTACCGCCCGCCACTGGGAGGTGACAACGCAGAGGATGACCCGCGGACTAACCCACCGCTCGCCACTCGGAGGTGACAACGCAGAGGATGACCCGCGGACTAACCTACCGCCCGCCACTGGGAGGTGACAACGCAGAGGATGACCCGCGGACTAACCCACCGCTCGCCACTCGGAGGTGACAACGCAGAGGATGACCCGCGGACTAACCCACCGCCCGCCACTGGGAGGTGACAACGCAGAGGATGACCCGCGGACTAACCCACCGCTCGCCACTCGGAGGTGACAACGCAGAGGATGACCCGCGGACTAACCTACCGCCCGCCACTCGGAGGTGACAACGCAGAGGATGACCCGCGGACTAACCTACCGCCCGCCACTCGGAGGTGACAACGCAGAGGATGACCCGCGGACTAACCTACCGCCCGCCACTCGGAGGTGACAACGCAGAGGATGACCCGCGGACTAACCTACCGCCTGCCACTGGGAGGTGACAGCGCAGAGGATGACCCGCGGACTAACCCACCGCTCGCCACTCGGAGGTGACAACGCAGAGGATGACCCGCGGACTAACCTACCGCCCGCCACTCGGAGGTGACAACGCAGAGGATGACCCGCGGACTGACCTACCGCCCGCCACTCGGAGGTGACAACGCAGAGGATGACCCGCGGACTAACCCACCGCTCGCCACTCGGAGGTGACAACGCAGAGGATGACCCGCGGACTAACCCACCGCCCGCCACTCGGAGGTGACAACGCAGAGGATGACCCGCGGACTGACCTACCGCCCGCCACTGGGAGGTGACAACGCAGAGGATGACCCGCGGACTGACCTACCGCCCGCCACTCGGAGGTGACAACGCAGAGGATGACCCGCGGACTAACCCACCGCCCGCCACTCGGAGGTGACAACGCAGAGGATGACCCGCGGACTGACCTACCGCCCGCCACTGGGAGGTGACAACGCAGAGGATGACCCGCGGACTAACCTACCGCCCGCCACTCGGAGGTGACAACGCAGAGGATGACCCGCGGACTAACCTACCGCCCGCCACTCGGAGGTGACAACGCAGAGGATGACCCGCGGACTAACCCACCGCTCGGCACTCGGAGGTGAAAACGCAGAGGATGACCCGCGGACTAACCCACCGACCGCCACTCGGAGGTGAAAACGCAGAGGATGACCCGTGGACTAACCCACCGCCCGCCACTCGGAGGTGACAACGCAGAGGATGACCCGCAGACTAACCTACCGCCCGCCAGTCGGAGATGACAACGCAGAGGATGACCCGCGGACTAACCCACCGCCCGCCACTGGGAGGTGACAACGCAGAGGATGACCCGCCCCAGACAAATAGCCTGGTCATTAAGGGACAAATCCTTCCGGGGCTGAAGTGGTTAATGCAAGAAAACACAATACTAAACCCATTTTATTTTTGTAAAATATCAAAAAGATGATGTTACACTGAGTAGATAGATACCAAACATGTGTAGCGGATGGTTGCTACTAGTTACTAACATCCACCATGTCACCCTGCTGCCAGACCTCCATACATCACTCTTCAGGAGACAATGAACAGCCAATTGCTTTTGTTTTTGTTTTTTTGGGGGATATTACTTGGTTGGGGAAAGGGAATATGGGCTGCTCATAGAACGAATCACTTTTGCCATCGTCATTAACTACTTAAGACCCGGACCTTTAGGCAGCTAAAGGACCCGGCCATTTTTTGCGATTCGGCACTGCGTCGCTTTAACTGACAATTGCGCGGTCGTGCGCCGTGGCTCCCAAACAAAATTGGCATCCTTTTTTTCCCACAAATAGAGCTTTATTTTGGTGGTATTTGATCACCTCTGCGGTTTTTATTTTTTGCGCTATAAACAAAAATAGAGCGACAATTTTGAAAAAATATTTTTTTTACTTTTTGCTATAATAAATATCCCCCAAAAAACTATAAAAAAAAAAATATTTTTCCTCAGTTTAGGCCGATACGTATTCTTCTACCTATTTTTGGTAAAAAAAAAATCGTAATAAGCGTTTATTGATTGGTTTGCGCAAAATTTATAGCGTTTACAAAATTGGGGATAGTTTTATTGCATTTTTATTAACTATTTTTTTTTACTACTAATGGCGGCGATTTTTTTCGTGACTGTGACATTATGACGGACACTTCGGACAATTTTGACACATTTTTGGGACCATTGTCATTTTCACAGCAAAAAATGCATTGTTTACTGTGAAAATGACAATTGCCGTTTGGGAGTTAACCACAAGGGGGCGCTGTAGGGGTTAAGTGTGACTTCATTTGTGTTTCTAACTGTAGGGGGCGGGGCTGGACGTGTGACGTCATTGATCGCGTGTTCCCCTATATCAGGAAACACACGATCAATGACACTGCCACAGTGAAGAACGGGGAAGCTGTGTTTACACACACCTCTCCTCGTTCTTCAGCTCCGGGGACTGATCGCGGGACTCCAGCGGCGATCGGGTCCCGCGGTCCCGGAGCTTTGGACCAGGTCGCGGGCACACGCCCGCTACCCACGGCTGGGCACTTAAAGAGGACGTACCTGTATGTGCTTGTGCCCAACCATGCCATTCTGCTGATGTATATGTGCAGGAGGCGGTCCTTAAGCGGTTAAAGAATTGTTGCATCAGTTGCACTTAGTAGACATGTGCAATTCGTTTAGTTCCAAATTCGTTTTTTAACGAATTTAGACAAATTGGTTAATTCCGAAATCTCTGAATTTCCGAATTTTTCAACTTCCGAATTTTCGGATTTTTGGATTTCCGAAATTTCGAATTTTTGGAAATTCAGAATTTAGAAAATTAGAAAATCTAAATTTCGAAAATTGGATTTCCGTATTCCTGAATTTTCGAATTTCCGAATTTTCTAAAAAAGCAAAAAAACGAATAAAACGAAAACAAAAAAAAATGAATTTTTCGGCAGTGCACATGTCTAGCACTTAGAATAAATGATGGACTCTAAGGCCTCGTACAGACGGGCAAACATGTACGATGAAAACGGTCCGCCGGACCGTTTTCAGCGCACATGTCTGCCCGGAGATTTCTGTATGATGGCTGTACACACCATCATACAGAAATCCGCGCACTCGATACGCGGCGACGTGCGTGGCCCTGGCAGTTCAATGCTTCCACGCATGCGTCAAAGTCATTCGACGCATGCGAGGGATGTCGGCCGCTCGGACATGTACGGTAGGTCTGTACAGACGACCGAACATGTCCGACGGACAGGATTCCAGCGGGCATGTTTCTAAACAAGTTTAGAAATATTTGCCCGCTCGAAAAAGGCCCGGCGGGCAAATGTACGCTGGAATCCTGTCCGCTCGGCTGTACAGACGACCGAACATGTCTGCTGAAACTGGTCCGCTTTAAAAAATGTTTTTATTTATTTTACACTGTTGCGTTAAAGAAAAAAATATGATCACTTTTATTGCTGTCACAAGGGATGTAAACATCCTTTGTGACAGTAATAATTAGTAACAGGTACTCTTTATGGAGGGGTTTGGGGGGTCTATAAGATCCCAAACCCCTCCTATGCCCCTGAAAAAGCAAAACACTAAGATCAGGGTCTTTGAATACTTTGTCAGTGGGAGGATTAATGTCCCATCATTGGTGTCAGTGGGAGGATTAATGTCCCATCATTGGTGTCAGTGGGAGGATTAATGTCCCATCATTGGTGTCAGTGGGAGGATTAATGCCCCATCATTGGTGTCAGTGGGAAGAACATTGCCCCATCGTCGTTGTCAGTGAAAGGAATTGCTCCTCATCAGTGTCTCTGGAAGTAATAGCGTCCCTGCATTGGTGTCAGTGGGAGGAATAATGTCCCATCATTGGTATCAATGAGAGGAATAGTGTATATAAGCAGTGTCAGTGGGAGAATTAATGTCCCACTGTACGTGTCAGTGGGAGAAATTATGCCCTATTGTTGGTGTCAGTGAGAGGAATAGTGTCCCATCATTGGTGTCAGTGGGAGGAATAGTGTCCCATCATTGGTGTCAGTGAGAGGAATAGTGTCCCATCATTGGTGTCAGTGGGAGGAATAGTGTCCCATCATTGGTGTCAGTGGGAGGAATAGTGTCCCATCATTGGTGTCAGTGAGAGGAATAGTGTCCCATCATTGGTGTCAGTGGGAGGAATAGTGTCCCATCATTGGTGTCAGTGAGAGGAATAGTGTCCCATCATTGGTGTCAGTGGGAGGAATAGTGTCCCATCATTGGTGTCAGTGGGAGGAATAGTGTCCCATCATTGGTGTCAGTGGGAGGAATCGTGTCCCATCACCGTATACGGCCCGGCGGACCTTTTAATCGGGCCCTCCCCCGCCGCCAAAATCGCCGCCGCCGCCGCTGCCACGTTAATCACAGCGGCGGGGAACATTACAGACAGCATTCGTTTGAACAGCTATTTTCCCCGCCGCGCATAGACACTCCCCCTTGGACGGATCTGTCCAATCGCGAGCAAGGGGGAGTCACATAGACACTCCCCCTTGCTCGCGATTGGACAGATCCGTCCAAGGGGGAGTGTCTATGCGCAGCGGGGAAAACAGCTGTTCAAACGAACGCTGTCTGTAATGTTCCCCGCCGCGGTGATAACAGTAGGCAGGGCCGGTACAAGGCAGGGGCGGGAGGGGCGAGTGCTCCGGGCGCTACCATTTAGTGCAGGAGGGGGGCGCAATCAGCCAGTGTGTCACTCACTGTCACAGCGCGGGGCCACGGCCAGCGGCACTTTACACATTGTGTGCCGACTGCATGGCTGCCGAGTGTGCTCCTGGCTCCCTTTCCTCCTGTCACTTTGTGTGCTCGTCGCTCCCCCCCCCCATTCAGTTGGTCGTGCCAGTTCATTTCAGCGGCGTGCGCCGCGTGACGTCACACCAGAGGCGAGGTCACTAGGTGAGAGAGGGAGGACTCGTCTCTGCGCGGGGAGCCGTGTGTCTGTCGGCGCTTGCAAGAAGGACAAGTCACGAGGAGCCTCCTCAGCCTGCCAGTGCCTAGTCCTACAGTGCCTAGTGCTGTCTGCAAGCAACAGAAGACTGAAGTAGTCAGTGTAAAAAAAGTAAGAAAACACTCCTTAAATAATGAAATTACTGTATTGGGGAGGCGGACTGAGGTGAGGTGACCATCATTTTTTTAATAAATAAATGTCAGTTTAAAAAAAAAAATTGTGTTATTTTTAGCCACGTTCGCCGTCTCTGACTAAAAAAAAAACATTAATCGCAGCCACTGTGCCATCAATTGTCGCCACTGTGTCCATCACATGCAGCCACTGTGCTAACACATGCAGCCACTTGTGCCAACACACGCAGCCACTGTGCCACCATAAATTGTCGCCACTGTGCCCATCAAACGCAGCCACTGTGCCAATCACACGCAGCCACTGTGCCAATCACACGCAGCCACTGTTCCCATCACACGCAGCCACTGTGCAATCAATTGTTGCCCCTTTTCCCAAACGCAGCCACTGTGCCCATCACATGCAGCCACTGTGCCAATCACACGCAGCCACTGTGCCAATCACATGCAGCCACTGTGCCCATCAAACGCAGCCACTGTGCCAATCACACGCAGCCACTGTGCAATCAATTGTCGCCACTGTTCCCAAACGCAGCCACTGTGCCAATCACACGCAGCCACTGTGCCCATCAAATGCAGCCACTGTGCCCATCAAACGCAGCCACTGTGCCAATCACACGCAGCCACTGTGCCAATAACATGCAGCCACTCTGCCCATCAAACGCAGCCACTGTGCCAATCACACGCAGCCACTGTGCCCATCAAACACAGCCACTGTGCCATCACATGCAGCCACTGTGCCAACACACGCAGTCACTGTGCCATCAATTGTTGCCACTGTGCCCATCACATGCAGCCACTGTGCCAATCACATGCAGCCATTGTTTAATCAATTGTTATTGATTAAACAGTGGCTGCCTGTCCCCAGCCTCTGTCCCCCTCCTGTGTCATGTCCCCAGCGTCTGTCCCCCTCCTGTGCCATGTCCCCAGCCCCTGTCCCCCTCCTGTGTCATGTCCCCAGCGTCTGTCCCCTTCCTGTGCCATGTCCCCAGCCTCTGTCCCCCTCCTGTGTCATGTCCCCAGCGTCTGTCCCCCTCCTGTGTCATGTCCCCAGCCTCTGTCCCCCTCCTGTGTCATGTCCCCAGCGTCTGTCCCCCTCCTGTGTCATGTCCCCAGCGTATGTCCCCCTCCTGTGTCATGTCCCCAGCGTCTGTCCCCCTCCTGTGTCATGTCCCCAGCGTATGTCCCCCTCCTGTGTCATGTCCCCAGCCTCTGTCCCCCTCCTGTGTCATGTCCCCAGCCTCTGTCCCCCTCCTGTGTCATGTCCCCAGCCTCTGTCCCCCGCGTCTGTCCCCCTCCTGTGTCATGTCCCCAGCCTCTGTCCCCCTCCTGTGCCATGTCCCCAGCCTCTGTCCCCCTCCTGTGTCATGTCCCCAGCCTCTGTCCCCCTCCTGTGCCATGTCCCCAGCCTCTGTCCCCCTCCTGTGCCATGTCCCCAGCCTCTGTCCCCCTCCTGTGCCATGTCCCCAGCCTCTGTCCCCCTCCTGTGTCATGTCCCCAGCCTCTGTCCCCCTCCTGTGCCATGTCCCCAGCCTCTGTCCTCCTCCTGTGCCATGTCCCCAGCCTCTGTCCCCCTCCTGTGTCATGTCCCCAGCCTCTGTCCCCCTCCTGTGTCATGTCCCCAGCCTCTGTCCCCCGCGTCTGTCCCCCTCCTGTGCCATGTCCCCAGCCTCTGTCCCCCTCCTGTGCCATGTCTCCAGCCTCTGTCCCCCTCCTGTGTCATGTCCCCAGCCTCTGTCCCCCTCCTGTGCCATGTCCCCAGCCTCTGTCCCCCTCCTGTGCCATGTCCCCAGCCTCTGTCCCCCTCCTGTGTCATGTCCCCAGCCTCTGTCCCCCTCCTGTGTCATGTCCCCAGCCTCTGTCCCCCTCCTGTGTCATGTCCCCAGCCTCTGTCCCCCTCCTGTGTCATGTCCCCAGCCTCTGTCCCCCTCCTGTGTCATGTCCCCAGCCTCTGTCCCCCTCCTGTGCCATGTCCCCAGCCTCTGTCCCCCTCCTGTGCCATGTCTATAACAAGTACTCGTACCAGTTGTCCAACAATGATATTTACTGCTTTTTATAAAGAAATACAATTGATTTTATGCAGTATTGAGTTTAGCCTTTTGGCCCGGCCCTCCAAAATATTTTTAGTTTCTCATGTGGCCCCATCGAAAAAATAATTGCCCACCCCTGATTTAGAGGGTGTGTGATTGGTGGTGTGTTTAGAGTAGTTTGTTTAATTTAGTGTTTTTTTTTACTTTTTTCCCCATTTTTTTGTATATTTGACAATTTGTGTACTGCTGCTTTTATTTGACATTTTTGTGTTGTCTGATATTTTTATTTATTTTTTCATTAAAAAAACAAACAAACACAACATAAATAAATCTAATGAGGAAGTAGAACAAAAAGTGTTCCAGGGAGGATGAAAGGAACCTCTGAAACCCTCGGCAACCACTTAAATAAACATCAAAAACCATGCTTTATACATCCAATGGATGAACAGTTGGAGGGCGATCGCGTTTGCAGGTAGAAGAAAAAGCCGAACGATGAGAGTAGGCCTTGTTTATAGACATATGAAAGAAAAGCCGGGGAATCTCCCAGAGGTACCGGAACAATTAGACCGCTGAAGGTTATATTCTGTAAATACCGTTCTGATTTCTGGAAACTTACCCCGGGGGTGGAATTACATGTTCAGTGAGGATCCCTCCAGGTCCGATTTCCTCTCTCTGATGTGAAAATCCTTCGGCGCCCCATTTAGAAGATAAATGCTTTGCCGTCTGCACAGCCATTTTGGCCCGTGGTTCAGGAAGTAGATTATTTTTCTAGCAGAAGGTAATTACTTAGAGCCTGCTGACAAGAAATCCGCGACTTATTGGCAGGTGGAGTCATTACGGTGGGATGAAGGATAACAGACGCGTGTAATACACACGATGTGCACGGGACACGGCCAAATATGACATTGAGCTATGAGGTGACAGGGCCAACTGGATAGACGGCCACAAGGAGCCGTTATATCCGTACATAAGGTCTCGTGATGGGGTTGGACGGGACAGGCTCTGGACAAATGCGAGATTTGAGGGGTGCAGGTCCGAGGGGTCAAGCCACAAAGGCAAAATAAAGATACATAGAATGGCCGACAAAGGCAAAATATAGACCCATAGGAGGCCCCACAAAGGCAAAATAAAGACCCATAGGGTGGCCTATAAAGGCCCATAGAATAGCCCACAAAGATAAGATAAAGACTCATAGGATGGTCCACAAAGGCAAAATAAAGACCCTTAAAATGGCCCACAAAAGCAAAATATAGACCTATAGGATGGTCCACAAAGGCAAAATAAAGACCCATAGGGTGGCCTACAAAGGCAAAATCAAAGCCCATAGGATAGCCCACAACGGCAAAATAAAGACTCATAGGATGGTCCACAAAGGCAAAATAAAGACCCATAGGGTGGCCTACAAAGGCAAAATAAAGGTCCATAGGATGGCACACAAAAGCAAAATAAAGACTCCTAGCATGGCCCACAAAGGCAAACTAAAGACTGATAGGATGGCGCACAAAAACAACAACAAAAAAGACCCATAGGATGGCTCACAAAGGCAAAATAAAGACCCATAGATAAGCCAACAAAGGCAAACTAAAGACTCTTAGGACAGCCCACCAAGGCAAAATAAAGACCCATAAAATGGCCCACAAAGACAAAATAAAGATCCATAGGATGACCCACAAAGGCAAAATAAAGGCATATAGAATGTCCCACAAAAGCAAAATAAAGACCCGTAGGATGGCCCACAAAGGCAAAATGAAGACCCATAGGATGGCACACAAAAGCAAAATATAGACCTATAGGTTGGTCCACAAAGGCAAAATAAAGACCCATAGGGTGGCCTACAAAAAGTAAAATAAAGGCCCATAGGATGGCACACAAAAGCAAAATAAAGACCCATAGGATGGCCCGCAAAGGCAAAATAAAGACCCATAGGATGGCCCACAAAAAGCAAAATATAGACCCATAGGATGGTCCACAAAGGCAAAATAAAGACCCATAGGGTGGCCTACAAAAAGTAAAATAAAGGCCCATAGGATGGCACACAAAAGCAAAATAAAGACCCATAGGATGGCCCGCAAAGGCAAAATAAAGACCCATAGGATGGCCCACAAAAAGCAAAATATAGACCCATAGGATGGTCTACAAAGGCAAAATAAAGACCCATAGGGTGGCCTATAAAGGCCCGAATAGCCCACAAAGTTAAAATAAAGACTCTATAGGATGGCCTATAGAATATCCCACAAAGGCAAAATAAAGACCCCTAGGATGGCCCACAAAAGCAAAATAAAGACTCCTAGGATGGCCCACAAAGGCAAAATATAGACTCATAGGATGGTCCACAAAGGCAAAATGAAGACCCATAGGATGGTCCACAAAGGCAAAATAAAGACCCAAAGATAAGCCAACAAAGGCAAAATAAAGACTCCTAGGATAGCACACAAAAGCAAAATAAAGACCCATAGGATGGCCCACAAAGGCAAAATAAAGACCCATAGGATGACCCACAAAGGCAAAATAAAGGCCTATAGAATGGCCCACAAAAGCAAAATAAAAACTCATAGGATGTCCCGTGTGAAGGGAGGGCCTGTGGAACCCAGAATCCCTTAGAAAGGTTGGGGAAACCCTTGTTTCAGCACCCCATGCACCTCTTTTGTCTAAGTCACCCTGTGCCATCCTGGCACAGCGTGACTGAGAAAATATGTATTGGATTACTTAAAATATGACATTAACCACTTAAGACCCGGACCTTTAGGCAGCTAAAGGACCCGGCCAGGTTTTGCGATTCGGCACTGCGTCGCTTTAACAGACAATTGCGCGGTCGTGCGACGTGGCTCCCAAACAAAATTAGCGTCCTTTTTTCCCCCACAAATAGAGCTTTCTTTTGGTGGTATTTGATCACCTCTGCGGTTTTTAGTTTTTTGTGCGATAAACAAAAATAGAGCGACAATTTTGAAAAAAAATGCAATATTTTTTACTTTTTGCTATAATAAATATCCCCCAAAAATATATAAAAAAACATTTTTTTTTTCCTCAGTTTAGGCCGATACGTATTCTTCTACTTATTTTTGGTAAAAAAAATCGCAATAAGCGTTTATCGGTTGGTTTGCGCAAAATTTATAGTGTTTACAAAATAGGGGATAGTTTTATTGCATTTTGTATAATTTTTTTTTTTTTACTACTAATGGCGGCAATCGGCAATTTTTTCATGACTGCGACATTATGGCGGACACTTTGGACAATTTTGACACATTTTTGGGACCATTGTCATTTTCACAGCAAAAAATGCAATTAAAATGCACTGATTACTGTGAAAATGACAATTGCAGTTTGGGAGTTAACCACAAGGGGGCGCTGAAGGGGTTATGTATGACCTTATATGTGTTTCTAACTGTAGGGGGGTGTGGCTGTAGGTGTGACGTCATCGATTGTGTATCCCTATAAAAGGGAACACACGATCGATGACGCCGCCACAGTGAAGAACGGGGAAGCTGTGTTTACATACAGCTCTCCCCGTTTTTCAGCTCCAGGGACCGGTCGCGCGCCCACGGCTGGGTAGTAGCACAGGACGTACCTGTACGTGCATGTGCCCAGCCGTGCCATTCTGCCGACGTTAATGTGCAGGAGGCGGTCCTTAAGTGGTTAATATTTATCCACAATATCTCCCAGGATATATGTAAAGTCTATTCTTGGTTTGTTTGATTCTGAACTCAACATGTTAGTTGATAGAGCTGATCACATTGGCCTCTGTATAATGTAGGAGATGGGCCGACTCCTCCTATTGTGAGAAGGTGTCCTGTGTTTATACTTATGATAATGTATAATCCACTGTGTGAAGCTCGGTGACAAGTCTGACCTGTAGTGAAATCCTGATTAATCATAACAATGCTCAGGAGGGCACAGAGTCACATTGGCTACTTTAACCACTTGCCGACCTCCTCATGTAGACATACGTCAGCAGAATGGCACGGACAGGCACATGTACGTACCTGTACGTCCTCTGCTTGACGTGGGTCGGGGGTCCGATCGGGACCCCCCCCCCGCTACATGCGGCGGTCGATAAGCCTCGGGGAGCGATCCGGGACGAGGGCGCGGCTATTCGTTTATAGCCGCTCCGTCGCGATCGCTCCCCGGAGCTGAAGAACGGGGAGAGCCGTATGTAAACACGGCTTCCCCGTGCTTCACTGTGGCGGCGCATCGATCGGGTGATCCCTTTTATAGGGAGACTCGATCGATGACGTCAGTCCTACAGCCACACCCCCCTACACTTGGTGAACCCTAACTTCTACAGCGCCCCCCTGTGGTTAACTCCCAAACTGCAACTGTCATTTTCACAATAAAGAATGCAATTTAAATGCAGTTTTTGCTGTGAAAATGACAATGGTCCCAAAAATGTGTCAAAATTGTCCGAAGTGTCCGCCATAATGTCGCAGTCACGAAAAAAATCGCTGATCGCCGCCATTAGTAGTAAAAAAAATAAAAAAAATAAAAATGCAATAAAACTATCCCCTATTTTGTAAACGCTATAAATTTTGCGCAAACCAACCGATAAACGATTATTGGGATTTTTTTTACCAAAAATAGGTAGAAGAATACGTATCGGCCTAAACTGAGGGAAAAAAAATGTTATATATGTTTTTGGGGGATATTTATTATAGCAAAAAGTAAAAAATATTGCATTTTTTTCAAAATTGTCGCTCTATTTTTGTTTATAGTGCAAAAAAGTGATCAAATACCACCAAAAGAAAGCTCTATTTGTGGGGAAAAAAGGACGCCAATTTTGTTTGGGAGCCACGTCGCACGACCGCGCAATTGTCGGTTAAAGCGACGCAGTCCCGAACTGTAAAAACCCCTTGGGTCTTTAGGCAGCATATTGGTCCGGGGCTTAAGTGGTTAAGTAATTAGTTAATTAACTCATGTTACTTTATGTATCTGGTTACAGGTGTATTGTTAGAGTAATATGAGTAGGAGGGGGGGGGGGGGACCTACTCTTCTACTGTATAAAAGACATATTTTGGTTCTAATAAACAGTCCATGTTCAGCAAGGAAACAAGTATTGTCTTGTTTGTAGTTGTCAGCGGTTGGAATGTCTGATATCTATATTCAGACTGTGAGAAAGTGGTATATGACGAAAGCACTCAAGCGGAGTGTGGGACGTTTTGTTACAGCCCACAAAAGCAAAATAAAGACCCATGCAGCTACCATGACAGAGGGTCAGTGGTGAGAGAACGTCCGTAAGAAATAATCCTGTGTATATGCAAATTTTTCAAGGAATATCTTGTAAGTTTTCCCATATTGGGGCTATTTTAATAAATATCCATTCAGAGAGCCCTATGAGGTCTATTTTATGATTGCATGTTACTACGGAGCCGCGTATCGGATGAATGGCAGAGCGGAGGTCCTGGTGTGAAGGAAGAGACCTTTATACGAGAGACCATTATCTGCATCCATTTGGAATCACCCGTCAGGTTGCTGAATCGTGAGAGCCGCCGTTCTGGTGTGGAGGAGAGAAACCATAGAGGAGTGAAAGAAAGACCATTTCTGAGTTCATTTAACTCAATTTTGAGGTGAGCAGGCATTGAAGGTGTACGCAATTAACCAAAAAATTTTACCCCCTTCCTGACCAAAGCACTTTTTGCGATACGGCACTGCGCCGCTTTATCTGACAATTGCGCGGTCGTGCGACGTGGCACCCCCAAAAAAATTGACGCCCTGTTTTTTTTCCACAAATAGAGCTGTTTTTTGGTGGTATTTAGTGGTATTGTTTTTTATAAACAAAAAAAGGAGCGACAATTTTGAAATTTTGAAAAAAAAAAACTTTTTTTACTTTTTTCTATAATAAATATCCCCAAAAATATATAAAAACAGATTTTTAACTCAGTTTAGGCCGATACGTATTTTTCTACATATTTTTGGTAAAAAAAAAAATCGCAATAAGCATTTATTGATTGGTTTGCGCAAAAGTTATAGCGTTTACAAAATAAGGGATAGATTTATGGCATTTTTATTTATTTACATTTTTTTACTAGTAATGGCGGCGATCTTTTTATTGTGACCGTGACATTGCGGCGGACATATCAGACACTTTTGACCCGTTTTTGGGACCATTCACATTTATACAGCGATTAGTGCTATAAAACTGCACCGATTACTGTGTTAATGTGACTGGCAGGGGTTAACACTAGGGGGCTAGGAAGGGGTTAAATATGTTCCCTAGTAAGTGATTCTAACTCACAAGGGGAGGGGACCGATGTGTGTTCCTCTGTACTGGGAACACACATCGGTAGACATGTGCACAGCAAAAATTTTCGTTTATTTCTGTTTCGTTTCTGTTCGTTTATCGTGATTCGTAACGAGTCGTAATTTCGTAAGACGTTAGTTATCGTATTCGTACTCTTTAGTATTTTCGTAACACTCTTTTTTCCGTTTTCTGTTTTTTTCTGTTAGTTTATTTTTCGTTGAATCGAGATTCGTATTTTCGTTATATTTTGTATTCTGCCGCGTTCGTATTTTTAAAATGATTTTATTCGTTCCTTCGTTTTTACGTTAGTTTAATTTTCGTTGTTTTGTTATTCGTATTTATATTATATTTTCCATCATGCCGCATTCGTATTTTCGTAAAGAAATATATTTTCGTTGCTTTATGATCATTCGTATTTTCATGTCTAATTTCCTTTGATTGTAAAAACGTACTTTTGTAGATTTTATTGCATTCGTAATTCTGTTAGAATACATTTTACGTTTATTCGACACACTACTCGTCGTAATTTTGTAATTCGGATTTTACTGTGATTGACTTGACTGTCTTAGTTAGCACACACACCCTGTCTAGAATGAAGTCTGACGTAGAAGAAAACTAAAATATGTCAGATATTACAAATACAAATCTAGAAAGTAGATGCACTGCAGTCTAACACAGAAAAAGACACAATGAGCCAGGAGGTAATGAGAAAGAAGCTCATTGGGGGAAGGAACAAACCTCTTCAGAGGAAAGGGACAGCGCTCAGTGGCTATTGGTCAGAAATATTTCAGTACTAACGAAAGCTAATTTACATTATTTTGTATTTTCGTTGTTTTCATTTCAGTTTTCCGAAGATCCGTAATTTATTTTTCGTTAGTTTTGATTTTCGTTTTTTAGTCTTTGTTCGGCATTTCGTTTTCTTTTCGGTCTTCGAATATTAGTAAGTTTGCATTTTCGTTCATTTTGTTTTTCGTAATTATTTTTTTTTTTTGGGTTCGGTATTTTCGTTGTTTCTATGTTTTCGTTTCTTTCTTCTTTCGTATCTTCGTTGTTTTCCATATTCGTTATTTTGAAAATATCGTTATTCGTTATTAATTGCGCTAAACCATTCGTTCATTCGTATGTTAACGAATCAACTAAAATAACGAAAAATGACGGAAAACGTATTCGTAACTTAAAAAATTGCACATGCCTACACATCGGTCTCCTCACCTCTGACAGGACGTGGATCTGTGTGTTTACACACAACAGATCGAAGGTCTTGCCGTGATTGGGGGCAATCGTGGGTGCCCGGCAGACATCGCGGGTGCCTGGCAGACATCGCGGCCGCCGGACACACGCACCGGGTCCCGAGCAATGCGCCGCGTGCACGCCCCCTAGATGGCCAGGAATCCCCGGACGTCATATGACGTCCGCCTGGAGGGACGAGAGGTTCCTGCGGACGTCATATTACAATACGCCGGGCAGGAAGTGGTTAATTATTTTATTCTTTCATTAGTTATGGCGGCGTTCTGCAATTGTTTTTTTCTCGTGACTGCGACACTTTTGACACTATTTTGGGACCATTGTCATTTATACAGCAATCAGTGCTTTTAAAAATGCGCTGATTACTGTGTAAATGACACTGGCATGGAAGAGGTTAAACACTAGGGGGCAATCAAGGGGTTAAGTGTGTCCTAGGTAGTGATTTTAACTGTGGGGGGGATGGGCTAGCTCTGATATGACAGAGATCACTGCTCCCGATGACAGGGAGTTGTAGATCTCTGTCATGTTGCTAGGCAGAACAGGGAAATGCCTTGTTTACATAGGCATCTCCCCGTTCTGCAGCTCCGTGACACGACCGCGGGACACCGGCGGACATTGGGTCCCGCAGGCATGGTCACGGAGCACGTGGCGGGTGCGCGCACATGCGTCCACAATGCTGCGATTTAAAAGGGACATACCTGTATGCCTATTTGTGCAGCCGTGCCAACGTATATCGGCAAGTGGTTAAGGGTGAACAGTTGGAGAACAGAAGAGCACAGAGGTGTTTTGCTTGTTTCTTGCTTCTTTGTCCCAGAGTCAGGCAACTCTTCTTAAAATGATGAGCAAAAAAAGGCCACAAACAAATCAGTATAAGATTAGCTGATAACGCTGGCCACAAGGGACCATGGGTGGAGGGGGATCTGCTTTACATTTTGGAGTAGTAAGGAGATCCAAGGGAGCCCTTTACAATTTAGAATAATGACAACTTTTTTGCCCCTACACAGTGGCGTTGCTAGGGGGTGCTATTGAGGCTATAGACATGAATCTGGGGCCCATAGCCCCAAATCTCTTGCTGCAAGGGTCCCTGTCTAACCAGCAGGCCATGGCCTCTCTGATGCTGGGACGCGGGTGCGGCGGATGGTCAGGCTGCAGGAGGAGAGACGAGCAGGTGGATGACAGAAGCGAGCAGGACTGACGCCCCACATCACCACACTCCTGCCCTCACTCAGAACTAAATGGACCAGTGCTGCCAGCCTGCCACCAATGCAGCGCCAATGCACACTTGGTGGCATTGGCTGGCATGGCAAGTGACAATTTGCAAATAGTGGCAGGCGATCATCCACATCTGATGGAAGGTGACGTGGCAAGTGACAATCCACATCAGGTGGTAGGTGACGGTGGAAAGTGACAATCCACATCTGGTGGCAGGTGACGTAGCAAGTGACAATCCACATCTGGTGGCAGGTGACGTAGCAAGTGACAAGACACATCTGGTGGCAGGTGATGATGGCAAGTGACAATCCACATCAGGTGGTAGGTGATGTGGCAAGTGACAATCCACATCTGGTGGCAGGTGACGTAGCAAGTAAAAGGCACATCCAGTTGCAGGTGATGATGGCAAGTGACAATCCACATCTGGTGGCAGGTGACGTGGCAAGGGACAATCCACATCTGGTGGCAGGTGACGTGGCAAGGGACAATCCACATCTGGTGGCAGGTGATGATGGCAATTGACGAAACACATCAGGTGGCAGGTGATGATGGCAAGTGACAATCCACATCAGGTGGTAGGTGACGTGGCAAGTGACAGTCCACATCTGGTGGCAGGTGACGTGGCAAGTGACAGTCCACATCTGGTGGCAGGTGATGATGGCAAGTGACAATCCACATCAGGTGGTAGGTGACGTAGCAAGTGACAAGACACATCTGGTGGCAGGTGACGTGGCAAGTGACAATCCACATCTGGTGGCAGGTGATGATGGCAAGTGACAATCCACATCTGGTGGCAGGTGATGATGGCAAGTGACAATCCACATCAGGTGGTAGGTGACGTGGCAAGTGACAATCCACATCTGGTGGCAGGTGACGGGGCAAGTGACAATCCACATCTGGTGGCAGGTGACGTGGCAAGTGACAATCCACATCTGGTGGCAGGTGATGATGGCAAGTGACAATCCACATCAGGTGGTAGGTGACGTGGCAAGTGACAATCCACATCTGGTGGCAGGTGACGGGGCAAGTGACAATCCACATCTGGTGGCAGGTGATGATGGCAATTGACAATCCACATCAGGTGGCAGGTGATGATGGCAAGCGACAATCCACATCTGGTGGCAGGTGACGGGGCAAGTGACAATCCACATCAGGTGGCAGGTGATGATGGCAAGTGACAATCCACATCTGGTGGCAGGTGACGTGGCAAGTGACAATCCACATCTGGTGGCAGATGATGATGGCAAGTGACAATCCACATCTGGTGGCAGGTGATGATGGCAATTGACAATCCACATCAGGTGGCAGGTGATGATGGCACGTGACAATCCACATCAGGTGGCTGGTGACGTGACAATGTGCAAATGGTGGCAGGTGACATGACAATGTGCAAATGGTGGCAGGTGACATGACAATGTGCAAATGGTGGCAGGTGATGTGGCAAGTGACAATCCACATCAGGTGGCTGGTCACGTGACAATGTGCAAATGGTGGCAGGTGACATGACAATGTGCAAATGGTGGCAGGTGTTGTGGCAAGTGACTATCCACATCAGGTGGCAGGTGACGTGACAATGTGCAAATGGTGGCAGGTGACATGGCTAGTGACAATCCAGATCTGTGGCATGCGACGGTGGCAAGTGACAATCTACATCTGGGTCCAGACAACAGTGGCAAGTGACAATCCACATCTGGTGGCAGGTGACGGTGGCAAGCTGCATCTGTTGGCAGGAGATGTGGCAAGTGACATGCCCAGGGCTCCCACCGATTCTGCATTATGGTGAGTTGAACCATTTCATTATATATTACGATGTAATAATAGAAAGAACGTGCTTCAATCACCCCAACACCATCTCAACCATGGCGATCGTGATGACTGAAACGCCAACACCAGCCATTGCCCACGAAGAATTGTTTACCACCCACGTGCCCCCCCAGCCCCGCCCCTACATGAGTGCAATATGAAGAGATCCAAAACATGGGAGCAGAGATGTGCCCATGCAATGGTTACCTTCAGATCACACTGTGCCATGCCACCCACTGTACAGCCTGAGGAGGAGACAGGTGGGCACACAGATTTTCACCCCCACCGGCACTTACTATATTTCTTAAAAAGATGAGCGAATGTTTTCAAGAGAACAGAGAATCGTACCTCGGAGCAGAACGAGGAGGAAGGCAGGAGTAACAATGGTGACAATTACCATACACACAGAGCAATACAACACACACAATGCGCTCTAATTATCACAAGGCAAAAATGCCGATTTCACCAGAACCCGGGATGCGTCGGGATAACACCGCTGACATGTTTTTCTTTGCAAATCTTTAGCATTCTTTTCCTAATGGAAGTCCAAACAAAGCGCACATTTCAGTAATGAGAATGGTGTGAGAAAAGCTTTTCACCTCTCGCTTTGTTCTTTGGATTCATCACATGGAAGGAGAAAATTCTACTCAAGAAAAGATGGGGGCCTGCATTAGAGGGACAGGGGGGGAGATGGAAGGGAGGGAGGAAAGACGGCAAAAGGGAGAGAGAGAGGAAGAAAGGAGAGAGAAAGTGGGGGGGGAGATGGAGGAGGGGGGTGAGATGGAGGAGGGGGGAGAGATGGAGGAGGGGGGGAGAGATGGAGGAGGGGGGGAGAGATGGAGGAGGGGGGGAGAGATGGAGGAGGGGGGGAGAGATGGAGGAGGGGGGGAGAGATGGAGGAGGGGGGGAGAGATGGAGGAGGGGGGGAGAGATGGAGGAGGGGGGGAGAGATGGAGGAGGGGGGGAGAGATGGAGGAGGGGGGGAGAGATGGAGGAGGGGGGGAGAGATGGAGGAGGGGGGGAGAGATGGAGGAGGGGGGGAGAGATGGAGGAGGGGGGGAGAGATGGAGGAGGGGGGGAGAGATGGAGGAGGGGGGGAGAGATGGAGGAGGGGGGAGAGATGGAGGAGGGGGGAGAGATGGAGGAGGGGGGAGAGATGGAGGAGAGGGGAGAGATGGAGGAGGGGGGAGAGATGGAGAAGGGGGGAGAGATGGAGAGATGGAGGAGAGGGGTGAGATGGAGGAGAGGGGTGAGATGGAGGAGAGGGGAGAGATGGAGAAGGGGGGAGAGATGGAGAAGGGGGGAGAGATGGAGGAGAGGGGAGAGGGAGCGAGCGATAGAGAGGAGAGAAACAAGGGAGAAAAAATGAAGGTGGGGAGGAGGAAAAGAAAGAGGGGTGATAGAGAGAAAAAAGAGGGGAGAGAAGGAAGGGGGAGAAGGAACAATGCGCTCTAATTATCACAAGGCAAAAATGCCGATTTCACCAGAACCCGGGATGCGTCGGGATAACACCGCTGACATGTTTTTCTTTGCAAATCTTTAGCATTCTTTTCCTAATGGAAGTCCAAACAAAGCGCACATTTCAGTAATGAGAATGGTGTGAGAAAAGCTTTTCACCTCTCGCTTTGTTCTTTGGATTCATCACATGGAAGGAGAAAATTCTACTCAAGAAAAGATGGGGGCCTGCATTAGAGGGACAGGGGGGGAGATGGAAGGGAGGGAGGAAAGACGGCAAAAGGGAGAGAGAGAGGAAGAAAGGAGAGAGAAAGTGGGGGGGGAGATGGAGGAGGGGGGTGAGATGGAGGAGGGGGGAGAGATGGAGGAGGGGGGGAGAGATGGAGGAGGGGGGGAGAGAGGGAGGGGGGGGGGAGAGATGGGGGAGGGGGGGAGAGATGGAGGAGGGGGGGAGAGATGGAGGAGGGGGGGAGAGAGGGAGGAGGGGGGGAGAGATGGAGGAGGGGGGGAGAGATGGAGGAGGGGGGGAGAGATGGAGGAGGGGGGGAGAGATGGAGGAGGGGGGGAGAGATGGAGGAGGGGGGGAGAGATGGAGGAGGGGGGGAGAGATGGAGGAGGGGGGGAGAGATGGAGGAGGGGGGGAGAGATGGAGGAGGGGGGAGAGATGGAGGAGGGGGGAGAGATGGAGGAGGGGGGAGAGATGGAGGAGAGGGGAGAGATGGAGGAGGGGGGAGAGATGGAGAAGGGGGGAGAGATGGAGAGATGGAGGAGAGGGGTGAGATGGAGGAGAGGGGTGAGATGGAGGAGAGGGGAGAGATGGAGAAGGGGGGAGAGATGGAGAAGGGGGGAGAGATGGAGGAGAGGGGAGAGGGAGCGAGCGATAGAGAGGAGAGAAACAAGGGAGAAAAAATGAAGGTGGGGAGGAGGAAAAGAAAGAGGGGTGATAGAGAGAAAAAAGAGGGGAGAGAAGGAAGGGGGAGAAGGAAGGGGGAGGAGAAAGGGAGAGGGGAATAGAGATAGGTAGAGAGGAGATGGGATAGACTGAGGGAAAGATGAGGGGGAAAGCAAGGGGGGTGGAGAGAGAAGGGGAGGGAAGAAAGTTGGAGAGAGAGGAGGCAGGGGGGGATAGAGAAAGGGGAGGTAGAGAGGCAGAGAAAAGAGAGAGGAGAAGAGGGGAGAGAGATAGCAAAAATAGAAATAGGGAGCAGAAAGTGGAAAAGAGAGATGGCTGAGAAGAAATGAGGGGATAAGACAGAAGGAGAGAGGAGGGGGGTGTGGCTCTGGGGGGAGAAAAGAGACTGCAGAGACAGAGAGAGGAGGAAAGAGAGAGTGAGAAAGAGAAGGGGTGAGAAATGAGATAGGAGGAAGGGGGAGGAGAAAGTAAAGAGGGTGAATAGAGATAGAGATGGAGGAGTGAAGTAGAGAGAGTGGAGCACAAGGATAAAGGAGAGACGGAGATAGCAGAGAGAGAGGGAGAGGAGGAAGAGAGAGAGAGAGAAGGAGAGAGACAGGGGAGGGAGAGAGAACGAGGGAGGGAGAGGGGGGAAGAGAGAGAGAGAAGGGGGAAGAGAGATAGGAGGAAGAGGGGGGAGAAAGAGAGAGAGAGAGAGAGAGAGAGAAGGGGGTGAGAAATGAGAGAAAAGAGGGAGGGGGAGAGGAGGAAGAGAGAGAGAGAGAGAGAGAGAGAGAGAGAGAGAGAGAGAGAGAGAGACAGGGGGAGGGAGGGCGAAGGGGCAAGAGAGAGAGAAGGGGGAAAGAGATAGGAGGAAGAGGGGGAGAGAGAAGGGGGGAGAGAAAGAGAAGGGGGTGAGAAATGAGAGAGAAGGGGGAGGGGGAGAGGAGGAAGAAATAGAGAGAGAGAGAGAGAGAGAGAGAGAGAGGAGAGGAGAGAGACAGAGGGGGGGAGAGAGAGAAGGGGGAAGAGAGATAGGAGGAAGTGGGGGGGGAGAGAGAAAGAGAAGGGGTGAGAAATGAGAGAGAAGAGGGAGGTGGAGGAGAAAGTAAAGAAGGTGAATAGAGATAGAGATGGAGGAGTGAAGTAGAGAGAGTGGAGCACAAGGATAAAGGAGAGATGGAGATAGTAGAGAGGTGGAAGAGGAGAGAGAGACAGAGAGGAGAGAGAGACAGAGAGGAGGAAGAGGAGAGAGAGAGAGACACAGAGAGGAGAGAGAGGCGGAGGAGAGAGAGAGAGAGAGAAGGGGGATAGAGAGAGAGAGAAGGGGGAGACAGAGAGAGAAGGGGGATAGAGAGAGAGAGAAGGGGGAGACAGAGAGAGAAGGGGGAGACAGAGAGAGAAGGGGGAGACAGAGAGAGAAGGGGGAGAGAGAGAGAGATAAAGAGAGAAGGAGGAAGAAGAGAGAGAGAGAGAGGGAGGAGAGCGTGAAAGAGAATGGGGGAAGGAGATAGAGAAGGAGGAGAGAGAAGGAGATAGAAAAGATGATAAAGGAATAGGAGAAAGGAGACAGATAGGGAAAGAGGCAGGAGAGAGAGAGAAGGAGACAGAGAGAGAGGAAGGGAGGGGGAGAGAGAGAGAGGGAGGGAGGGAGAGAGGGAAGGAGGGGGAGAGAGAGAGAGAGAGAGAGAGAGAGAGAGAGAGAGGAGAGGAGAGAAGAGAGACAGAGGGGGGGAGAGAGAGAAGGGGGAAGAGAGATAGGAGGAAGTGGGGGGGGAGAGAGACAGAGAAGGGGTGAGAAATGAGAGAGAAGAGGGAGGTGGAGGAGAAAGTAAAGAAGGTGAATAGAGATAGAGATGGAGGAGTGAAGTAGAGAGAGTGGAGCACAAGGATAAAGGAGAGATGGAGATAGTAGAGAGGTGGAAGAGGAGAGAGAGACAGAGAGGAGAGAGAGACAGAGAGGAGGAAGAGGAGAGAGAGAGACACAGAGAGGAGAGAGAGGCGGAGGAGAGAGAGAGAGAGAGAAGGGGGATAGAGAGAGAGAAGGGGGATAGAGAGAGAGAGAAGGGGGAGACAGAGAGAGAAGGGGGAGACAGAGAGAGAAGGGGGATAGAGAGAGAGAGAAGGGGGATAGAGAGAGAGAGAAGGGGGAGACAGAGAGAGAAGGGGGAGACAGAGAGAGAAGGGGGAGAGAGAGAGAGATAAAGAGAGAAGGAGGAAGAAGAGAGAGAGAGAGGGAGGAGAGCGTGAAAGAGAATGGGGGAAGGAGATAGAGAAGGAGGAGAGAGAAGGAGATAGAAAAGATGATAAAGGAATAGGAGAAAGGAGACAGATAGGGAAAGAGGCAGGAGAGAGAGAGAAGGAGACAGAGAGAGAGGAAGGGAGGGGGAGAGAGAGAGAGGGAGGGAGGGAGAGAGGGAAGGAGGGGGAGAGAGAGAGAGAGAGAGAGAGAGAGAGAGAGAGAGAGAGACGGAGAGAGACAGAGGGAGAGAGAGAGGGAGGGAGAGAGGGAGGGAGAGAGAGAGAGAGAGAGAGAGAGAGAGAGAGGGGGGGGAGGGAGGGAGATGTGATGGGGAAATAGTGAAGAAAGGGGAATGAGAATAATAGAAGGAATAGGAAAAAAGCAATAAAAAAGATAGAGGGCGATATAGAGCGGAGGGTAAAAGACTGTCCCAGCAATAGAGATAAATGAGTGTTTTTGCTCTCAGGTCAGCTTTGCCAATCAATTATCCCCAATAAAGATAAATAGTTCCATTGTTAATTAATGGATGGAGCCGCATTTAATGTGAGCGGAGAAGAGAAGGTGAAATCTCGCCTCCTCCTCATTTCTGAATTGAAAATAACGTTTTTAATGAGTTTCTGAGAGCACAAAACTCTGACAAGGCTCATCAAGAAGAAACACAACTGTACCAAATCTCATTAATATAATGGCTTATGTTGAGAAACACAAATTGCACTCACAGTGTGAGGCCCGGGAGGACAGACAGACTTACTTCTTTTCTTTTCATTATTTTAATTCGCACAATTTTTGCAATTCAAACAGATGTCATAGGAGAGAATATCGCAGTGTGTCGCCTGTGGGAGCGTCACCAGAATATAATAACCCTTCTCTAAGTGTCCAGGCCGCTGTACCCACTGTGTACTGTGAGGGAGGCCGTCTCCCGCTATTAGGTTGTATTGACATTATTACAGCCTAAAACTGCCCATACTCTGAGAGATTGATTTTTTTGTAACGCCTACAGGTTGAATGGAAAAAACTCAATCCATTACTATACAAGGATGAATGCCAGCCGGCTGACCATCACTGTTGGAAACCTTCTTCTCACTGATCACCAATGTAAGGGACATTCTTCCCACTGATCACCAATGTAAGGGACATTCTTCCCACTGATCACCAATGTAAGGAACATTCTTCCCACTGATCACCAATGTAAGGAACATTCTTCTCACTGATCACCAATGTAAGGGACATTCTTCTCACTGATCACCAATGTAAGGAACATTCTTCTCACTGATCACCAATGTAAGGAACATTCTTCTCACTGATCACCAATGTAAGGGACATTCTTCCCACTGATCACCAATGTAAAGAACATTCTTCTCACTGATCACCAATGTAAGGGACATTCTTCTCACTGATCACCAATGTAAGGGACATTCTTCTCACTGATCACCAATGTAAGGAACATTCTTCCCACTGATCACCAATGTAAGGGACATTCTTCTCACTGATCACCAATGTAAGGAACATTCTTCCCACTGATCACCAATGTAAGGGACATTCTTCTCACTGATCACCAATGTAAGAGACATTCTTCCCACTGATCACCAATGTAAGGGACATTCTTCTCACTGATCACCAATGTAAGGAACATTCTTCCCACTGATCACCAATGTAAGGAACATTCTTCTCACTGATCACCAATGTAAGGAACATTCTTCTCACTGATCACCAATGTAAGGGACATTCTTCTCACTGATCACCAATGTAAGGGACATTCTTCTCACTGATCACCAATGTAAGGAACATTCTTCCCACTGATCACCAATGTAAGGGACATTCTTCCCACTGATCACCAATGTAAGGAACATTCTTCTCACTGATCACCAATGTAAGGAACATTCTTCCCACTGACCCCCAATGTAAGGGACATTCTTCTCACTGATCACCAATGTAAGGAACATTCTTCTCACTGATCACCAATGTAAGGATCATTCTTCCCACTGATCACCAATGTAAGGAACATTCTTCCCACTGATCACCAATGTAAGGAACATTCTTCCCACTGATCACCAATGTAAGGATCATTCTTCCCACTGATCACCAATGTAAGGAACATTCTTCCCACTGATCACCAATGTAAGGGGCATTCTTCCCACTGATCACCAATGTAAGGAACATTCTTCCCACTGATCACCAATGTAAGGGACATTCTTCCCACTGATCACCAATGTAAGGGACATTCTTCCCACTGATCACCAATGTAAGGGACATTCTTCTCACTGATCACCAATGTAAGGGACATTCTTCCCACTGATCACCAATGTAAGGAACATTCTTCCCACTGATCACCAATGTAAGGAACATTCTTCCCACTGATCACCAATGTAAGGGACATTCTTCTCACTGATCACCAATGTAAGGGACATTCTTCCCACTGATCACCAATGTAAGGAACATTCTTCTCACTGATCACCAATGTAAGGAACATTCTTCCCATTGATCACCAATGTAAGGGACATTCTTCTCACTGATCACCAATGTAAGGGACATTCTTCTCACTGATCACCAATGTAAGGGACATTCTTCCCACTGATCACCAATGTAAGGGACATTCTTCCCACTGATCACCAATGTAAGGGACATTCTTCCCACTGATCACCAATGTAAGGGACATTCTTCCCACTGATCACCAATGTAAGGAACATTCTTCCCACTGATCACCAATGTAAGGAACATTCTTCCCACTGATCACCAATGTAAGGAACATTCTTCTCACTGATCACCAATGTAAGGATCATTCTTCTCACTGATCACCAATGTAAGGAACATTCTTCCCACTGACCCCCAATGTAAGGGACATTCTTCTCACTGATCACCAATGTAAGGGGCATTCTTCTCACTGATCACCAATGTAAGGATCATTCTTCTCACTGATCACCAATGTAAGGAACATTCTTCTCACTGATCACCAATGTAAGGGACATTCTTCTCACTGATCACCAATGGAAGAGAGACATTCTTCTCACTGATCTAAGGGGGCCCTTTTCAACCGACCACCAATCTAACAGACACGTCACTCACCGCCATCATAGATTTTGACTTTATTACTGACCTTCAATGTAGGGTGGCACTTTTCCATTGACCCTCTGGTGGGGCAATACATTTGTTATGACATTTATTTTCTGGCCATTACTATACCGTATTTATCGGGGTATTGCGCGCTCCGGTGTATAGCGCGCACCCCTAAAGTGGACCCGACATTCCTGTAAAAAAAACATTTTAGTACTTACAGTTTTGGTGTCTTGCGCGGTGTCCATCAGCGGCCTCGTCGGGTCCGGCGTCCGTCTGCGGGTTCGGGTGTCCTCTTTGTCGGGTCCGGCGTCCTTCTGCGGCGTCCTCCCCGCTTTTCCGCGCCGAGTTTGAATACTGCGCCAGCATATACCGAGCGCAGTACTCTCGTGTATAGTCGGGCAGGCTCGGCTACTCTCGCGCTCACGTCCTGTACGTCCAGGACGTGAGCGCGAGAGGAGCCGAGCCTGCCCGACTATACACGAGTGTACTGCGCTCGGTATATGCCGGCGCAGTGTTCAAACTCGGCGCGGGAAAGCGGGTATCGGCGTATATCGCGCACCCACGATTTTCAATCAAAGTGCGCGATATACGCCGATAAATACGGTAATTTATTTTATTTTATTGTAATTATTACAAATAAATTGGTTGTGTGGATCAGCCCTGTGTGTGAAATACACTCACAATGCCACATTTCTTATACCTCCAGATTGATGTGCACACTATAGACCAGAGAACCTGGAGATACAATAGTAATCCGGGGTTCCTGGAGACGTAAAAGTTATTTCAAGGGTTCTTGACTGATAAAAAAACATTGAGAAAGGCGGTGTAGCTGTAATAGAAGGAGATGGGTACAAGGCGGGGGGGCCACGCTGAACACACGATGGGAGGCGTCTAACGTGATGGAGTCCTTGTATTCTCAGGGCAGAGGAGCGGAGCGTCCATCGCGGTCTCCCGCTGCCGCTCCTCCATCAGGACCGGACTCCGGGAATCGTCAGCCGCACGGATACAAGTGTCTAATCTCTTCTGCAGACATTCCCCGCTGTCATCCATCGATTTCTATTTTAATCATGTTTAATCCTGAGCAGGCAGATCCCTGGGGGAGGCATGGAGTGGATTCACATACACACCGTGCTAATAAGGGCCTCCAAGAGGAGACATGGCTTGTGGCGAGAAGATATTTTTATATGTAAGGCGTGTAAGTGAAGGGCTCAATGACGGGCGGCTTTGGCGACATGAATCATCCCAGATTTCAGAACATTCAGAAATCTCTCAAACACAATTAAAGGGGCTGTAAAGGTACAATTTTCCCCCTAAATATCTTCCTTTACCTTAGTGCCGTCCTCCTTCACTTACCTCATCCTTCCATTTTGCTTTTAAATGTCCTTATTTCTTCTGAGAAATCCTCACTTCCTGTTCTTCTGTCTGTAACTCCACACAGTAATGCAAGGCTTTCTTCGAGTGTCGTGCTTGCCCCCCTCCCTTGGACTACAGGAGAGTCAGGACGGCCACTAACACACAGCTCCTTTCTCTATCTGCAACGTAGAGAGCATCCTGACTATCCTGTAGTCCAAGGGAGGGGCGAGCATGACACTCCACACCAGGGAGAAAGCCTCGCATTACTGTGTGGAGTTACAGACAGAAGAACAGGAAGTGAGGATTTCTCAGAAGAAATAAGGACATTTAACAACTAGTCCACCGCGCCTATTCTGGCACTTCTCTCCTTCATGTAAAAATCACAATTTTTTTGCTAGAAAATTATTCAGAACCCCCAAACATTAGGTATTTTTTTTTTTAGCAGACACCCTAGGGAATAAAATGGCGGTCATTGCAACTTTTTTTCTCGCACGGTATTTGCGCAATAATTTTTCAAACGTTTTTTTTTAGGGGAAAAAAACGGTTTCATGAATTAAAAAATAACAAAACTGTAAAGTTAGCCCAAGTTTTTTTATAATGTGAAAGATGATGTTACGCCGAGTAAATAGATACCTAACATGTCACGCTTTAAAATTGCGCACACTCATGGAATGGCGCCAAACTTCGGTACTTAAAAATCTCCATAGGTTGACGCTTTAAATTTTTTTACAGGTTACTATTTTCGAGTTACAGAGGAGGTCTAGTGCTAGAATTATTGCACACGCTCTAACGCACGCGGCGATACCTTACATGTGGGGTTTGAACGGCGTTTACATATGTGGGTGGGACTTGCATGCGTGTTCGCTTCTGCGCGCAAGATAAGGGGGACAGGGGCGTTTTGAAAAAAAAAAATATGTTTTCATTTTATTTTTATTTTTACACTTTAAAAAAAAAAAAAAAAAACAATTTTGATCACTTTTATTCCTATTACAAGGAATGTAAACATCCCTTGTAATAGGTATCAGTGTGACAGGTCCTCTTTATGGAGAGAGGCGGGGTCAATAAGACCCCATATCTCTCCTCCAGGTATACAAGCATGAAACCGGTGAAAAAAAAAAATCACGATCTCATGCCGACAGCTGCGATTGCGGCTTTGTTTACTTCCGGGTACCCGGGCGTGACGTCATAATGTCGCACCCGGGCCTCCGACGGTCATAGAGATGACTGGTACAAAGCTGGGTGGCCACAGGCTCCAGGGATAGCCCTGCTGGGCGCCCGCAAATAGGCTGGGAGAGCGGAGCGGGCTTCAGGAACAGCCCAGGATATGGTGACCCCTGGGGAATCGTTATTCGACCCCCAGGTTGAGAACCACTGCTGTAGCTGCTCCCATCATTCAGATATCCCCGCACAAAGTCCAGAGCGCCAAGTGGTTAATATTCTCAGTCCTAAGCATGACACATTTAAAAAAAAAAGATGTTTTCCTTTATCAGACAAGTAAATATAAACTGCTGCATATGAATTTTATGTTAGCTGTTATCTTGCCAGTAGGTGGAGCTCTAGTTTCTCTTTTATATCTCTCCCTCTTGCCTTTTCACTACCTGTTGCGTTAAGCTTTTTGTTTACAGAGCTCAGTAGCTCAAGGTGAATTTTTTTCACACACAAGTGAATGAGTCGGGGAGTGTTTCTTGCCTTTTTTGATTGGCTTTGTCTGAGATTTTAAAGCAGAACTCCAGCTAATACTTAAAGCGGAAGTAAACCCATTCATGTAATTTCTGGCATGTGCCAATGTAACACTCCCATTGGTTGTGCTGTCAAACCGTCCAATGGCTGGTGTCGTAACTGATCACATGTGCAGCAACATGGCAGTTGTAGATTAATCACTTAAAGGGGTGGTTCCCCCTAAAACACATTGCTAACAATAGATTCGTAAGACCCGTTACACTGCGGGTAGGCTGGCTTTTTTTTTTTTTTTAGTACATACCGATATCTCCCCGTCTCGTTTCTTGTCGGTGGGCGTTCCTAGTTGATTGACGTTCCTCGGACGGGCGCGTACGTGACGTCACGACTTTCCGAAAGAAGCCGAACGTCGCTGCGCATGCGCCGTATAGAGCCGCCTCTATACGGCGCATGCGCAGCGACGTTCGGCTTCTTTCGGAAAGTCGTGACGTCACGTACGCGCCCGTCCGAGGAACGTCAATCAACTAGTTCCGCCCACCGCCTAGGGACGAGACGGGGAGATCTCGGTATGTACGAATAAAAAAAAAAAAAAGCCAGCCTACCCGCAGTGTAACGGGTCTTACGAATCTATTGTTAGAAATTAGTTTTAGGGGGAACCACCGCTTTAAAGCGGGGGTTAACCCTATAAACCCCCAAAAAAAAAATGTTTTTCTTCTACCATAAAATCAGGCATTGTAGCGCGAGCTACAGTATGCCTGTCCCGATTTTTTTATCCCCGTACTCACCGTGTACTCGTACATCGAAGATACCGACTCCCCTCGGGGAATGGGCGTGCCTATGGAGATGGAGGAGGATGATTGACGGCCGGCTCTGGCGCGTCACGCTTCTCCGGAAATAGCCGAAATAGGCTTGGCTCTTCACGGCGCCTGCGCATAGCCTGTGCGCAGGCGCCGTAAAGAGCCGAGACCTACTCCGGCTGTCTTCGGGGAGAGTGACATGCCAGGGCCGGCCGTCAATCATCCTCCCTCTCCATAGGCACGCCCATTCCCCGCGGGAGCCGAAATCTATAATGTACGATTACACAGTGAGTACGGGGGTAAAAAAATCGGGACAGGCATACTGTAGCTCGCGCTACAATGCCTGTCTCGATGGTAAAATTGTGTCACTGAGGGTGAACTACCGCTTTAAGGCAAAGTTCCAGGATTTTTTTAGTTTATTAAAAGTCGGCAGCTACAAAAAAAGTGTATCTGGTGATTTTTAACAAATAGACACTCGCCTTCTCACGGTCCAGCGATGCGGCGGCCCAGAGCCCTCGCTCCTCTCCACGGTGCCTCTATTGCCACTGAAACTGTGGGCACCCGGCCGTGACAGCTTGCGGCTTTAGAGGTGGGCGCACACTGCACATGCCCGAGTGGACAGGCAACCTTCTGGGACCTGTGACATATCCCAGAAGATTGCCAAGAGGGGCTGCCTATGTGGAGAGGAGGAGTCGACTAGGTGCCCAAACTCGCAAGCGGGGCAGGAAGTCCACTCGAAACTAGAGACCCCCCCCAAAAAAAAAAAATTACATAGAGGAGTGCTTAAAGTGGAATTTCCACTATTGGGTGGAACCCCGCTTTAAAGACAGAGCCTCCTTAAGGACCGCCTCCTGCACATATACGTCGGCAGAATGGCACGGCTGGGTACAGGTACGTAGTACCCAGCCGTGGGTCGTGGCGCGCTCCCGCGACCTGGTCCGAAGCTCCGGGACCGTGGGACCAGCGGACCCGATCGCCGCTGGAGTCCCGCGATCGGCCCCCGGAGCTGAAGAACGGGGAGAGCCGTATGTAAACACAGCTTCCCCGTTATTCACTGTGGCGGCTGCATCGATCGTGTCATCCCTTTTATAGGGAGACACAATCGATGACGTCACACCTACAGCCACACCCCCCTACAGTTGTAAACACACTTCAGGTCACACATAACCACAAGGGGGCGCTGAAGAGGTTAACTCCCAAACGGCAACTGTCATTTTCACAATAAACAATGCAATTTAAATGCATTTTTTGCTGTGAAAATGACAATGGTCCCAAAAATGTGTCAAAATTGTCCGAAGTGTCCGCCATAATGTCGCAGTCATGGGAAAAAATCGATGATCGCCGCCATTAGTAGTAAAAAAAATAAAAATTAATAAAAATGCAATAAAACTATCCCCTATTTTGTAAACGCTATAAATTTTGCGCAAACCAATCGATAAACGCTTATTGCGATTTTTTTTACCAAAAATAGGTAGAAGAATACGTATCGGCCTACATTTTTTTTTATATAATTTTGGGGATATTTATTACAGCAAAAAGTAAAAAATATTGCATTTTTTTCAAAATTGTCGCTCTATTTTTGTTTATAGCGCAAAAAATAAAAACCACAGAGGTGATCAAATACCACCAAAAGAAATCTCTATTTGTGGGAAAAAAGGACGCCAATTTTGTTTGGGAGCCACGTCGCACGACCGCGCGATTGTCAGTTAAAGCGACGCAGTGCCGAATCGCAAAAAGGGGCCTGGTCCTTTAGCTGCATTTTGGTCCGGGGCTTAAGTGGTTAAAATCATTTTATTTTTGCTAGAAAATTACTTAAAACATAATTTTTTTTCAGACACCCTAGAGAATAAAATGGCGGTCGTTGCAATACTTTGTCACACTGTATTTGTGCAGCGGTCTCGCAAGCGCAATTTTTTTGGGGACAAAATACACTTTTTTTTTTAAATAAGACAACAGTAAAGTTTGCCCATTTTTTATTATATTGTGAAAGATAATGTTACGCCGAGTAAATTGATACCCAACATGTCACGCTTCAAAATTGCGCCCGCTCGTGGAATGGCGACAAACCCTTGGAAATCTCCATAGGCGACGTTTAGAAATATCTACAGGTTGCATGTTTTGAGCTACAGAGTAGGCTAGAATTATTGCTCTCGCTCTAACGATCGCGGCGATACCTCACTTGTGTGGTTTGAACACCGTTTACATATGCAGGTGAGACTTACGTTTTCTTATTTACTTTACTTTTATTTTTACAGCCGGGGGGTCATCACACTCACACATCACCCATATTGAGGAAGAAGTGCACAGTCTGTATGGAGGTTAAAGTGAAACTCTGGAAGCAACAAAAAAGTCTATAATGACCGCGCTCCGGAGGTTTTCTTCTGTACTGCTCTCCATCGGAGTTCCTGAAGACCGAGACAAACATTTTCTGCGACTACAATTCTGAACTTTCAAATTTACCTCCTGAGCCTACACCATGTAAGCCTTTCTTCCAGGTGCCCCCGGTGTGTAAAATATGGCTGTTTTCGTAGCAGGCTGTGTCACTCACTCCCTTCCTGTACATCACCTGGAGTTCCACTTTAAAATATCAGCAATCAGTGTCCTCAGATGAAGGGCCTCAGATGAGCAGTCTCAGGTGAGTGGCCTAGGATGAACCATATTCAGGTGAAGGGCCTCGGGTGAAGGGCCTCGGGTGAAGGACCTCGGGTGAACGGTCTCGGGTGAACGGTCTCGGGTGAATGGTCTCGGGTGAACAGTCTCGGGTGAACGGTCTCGGGTGAAGGACTTTGGGTGAAGGGCCTCGGGTGAACGGCTTTGGGTGAAGGGCCTTGGGTGAACGGCCTCGGGTGAAGGGCCTCGGGTGAATGGCCTCGGGTGAAGGGTCTCGGTTGAAGGGCCTCGGGTGAACAGCCTCGGGTGAAGGGTCTCGGGTAAAGGGTCTCGGGTAAAGGGTCTCGGGTGAAGGGTCTCGGGTGAAAGGTCTAGGTTGAAGGGCCTCGGGTGAACGGCTTTGGGTGAAAGGTCTAGGTTGAAGGGCCTCGGGTGAAGGCTCTCGGGTGAAAGGTCTAGGTTGAAGGGCCTCGGGTGAACGGCTTTGGGTGAAGGGCCTCGGGTGAACGGCCTCGGGTGAAGGGCCTCGGGTGAAGGGTCTCGGGTGAAGGGTCTCGGGTGAAGGGTCTCGGGTGAAGGGTCTCGGGTGAAGGGTCTCGGGTGAAAGGTCTAGGTTGAAGGGCTTCGGGTGAACGGCTTTGGGTGAAGGGCCTCGGGTGAACGGCCTCGGGTGAAGGACTTTGGGTGAAGGACTTTGGGTGAAGGACCTCGGGTGAAGGACCTCGGGTGAAGGGTCTCGGGTGAAGGGTCTCGGGTGAAGGGTCTCGGGTGAAGGGTCTCGGTTGAAGGGTCTCGGTTGAAGGGCCTCGGGTGAAGAACCTCGGGTGAAGAACCTCGGGTGAAGGGTCTCGGGTGAAGGGTCTCGGGTGAAGGGTCTCGGGTGAAGGGTCTCGGGTGAAGGGTCTCGGGTGAAGGGTCTCGGGTGAACAGCCTCAGATGAGCGGCCTCAGCTCATTGGTGAGGATATACCGCTTGCCTTCCCAATGAAAATGGCTGGGGGTCCCAGAAGTAGACCCACCGGGGAATTCAAAACAAGAGCTGAGCTCGAAAGCCAGCGAAGACTTCACAAGGCCCACTCCGCCGCTCTTCTCCGGCGCAGGGTGATACACCCGCCCGTTTTCTGGAAGCATCACGAGTCTCTCCGGTTCAAAACCCACCGCCAGCTGGTCCCCTCCACCGCAGTACGACAACTTCTGGAGCCCCGAGCTCTCCTCCCGCAGGAGGTGTGTGAAGACGACGGGGCGGTCATCGCAGCGGATGTAGTTGTGCTCCCTGCCGCACGGCGAGATGTACGGGAACTCCTCCTCATAGCGTCCGCTCCGATTCCTCCGCACTTGTTTGAAGAAGAAAACCAGAAACTGTTTATCTGAAAAACAGGAGGAATGTGTCAGAGATATGTATACATGTCTAATAATAATGGTGTACAACACTACAGTATATGTCAGAGATATATCCATGTCTAATAATAATGGTGTACAACACTACGGTATATGTCAGAGATATATAAATGTATAATAATAATAATAATAACAGAGTACAACACTACAGTATATGTCAGAGCTATATAATAATAATAGTGTGTGACTGTGGGGGGGGGGGGGACATTAGAATGTAAGCTCCTCTGGTACAGAGACTGATGTGACTGTGGGGGAGGGGACATTAGAGTGTAAGCTCCTCTGGTACAGAGACTGATGTGACTGTGTGGGGGAGGGGACATTAGAGTGTAAGCTCCTCTGTACAGAGACTGATGTGACTGGCTTGGTGATCTTTGTACAGCACTGCAGTATATGTCAGAGCTATAGAAATAAATACAATAAATGATTTATGACAGCGCGGTATACATGGAGGGACTCGGTGGAATCTTGCATTGCATTATGGGAAGGTTTTCCCTCTTCCACCTGACTGATGGTGATAAGAGACTCGGGGAAACCATCAAAGCGTTGCTCCTCCTCGGAAGGAGCGCGGTTTTTCCTTGAAGGATAATAGGATTGGTTGTGGACGGTGTGGAAGGAGATCATTCTCAGCGGAGTTCTCCTTTAGTAGAAATTTGATGGAGCTTTCCAGACAATCCGTCCCCCGGAGTTCTGCACACAATGGGGGGGGAGTTCTGCACACAATGGTGCCATCACCAATCACCACTGCCCCCTTCTGATTGGTGATGGCACTGCCCCCTTCTGATTGGTGATGGCACCGCCCCCTTCTGATTGGTGATGGCACTGCCATAAGCAGTTATACAAAGGGATTGATTTACTACAGGCAAATAGACTGTGCACTTTGCAAGTGAAATTGCACTCCTTTAGCTCAGAGACTAGTAGAGGCGATGAAGCTGTAAAGAATACCCAATCACGTGAAAACAAAAACAAAAAAACAAAAAAAAAACTGAATTTTTGCTTGCACGGGATTGGATGATGGAAGTCAGCAGAGCTTCCCCTGACTTACTAAGCTCGGGAGAAACTGCACTTGCAAAGTGCACAGTCTATGGCCCGGATTCACAGACAGCGGCGCACATTTATGCCGCCGTAGCGTATCTCCTGTACGCTACGCCGACGTAGCGCAGAGAGGCAAGTATGGAATTCACAAAGGACTTGCTCCCAAAACTGCGTTGGGTTACCTAGGCGTAAGCCGGCGTAGGTGGAAGTGGGCGTGAGCCATGCAAATGAGGCGTGACCCCATGCAAATGATGGGCCGAGCACCAGACAGATACGTATAACAAACGGCGCATGCACCGTCCCGTGAACACATCCCAGTGCGCATGCTCAGAATCACGTCAGAACTACTCCCTAAGATACGCCGGATCACTGCCTACGGCGTGAACGTAACCTACGCCCAGTCATATTCACGTAAACGACGTAAAATACGCCGGCTTGTGTTCCCTTTGCATGGATGCTGCCGAGTTACACCTCCTTTATAGGGCATAACTTTACGCCGGAAGTATGACTTTACGCGCACTGCGTCGGGCGCGCGTACGTTCGTGAATCGGCGTATCTCCCTCATTTGCATATTTGAATAGAAAATCAATGGGAGCGCCAGATGCGTCCAGCGTAAATATACGCCCACCCTACGCCGGCGTAGGCAAGTTACGTCGGTGGGATGAAGCCTATTTTCAGGCGTATCTTAGTTTGTGAGTCCGGCGCATAGATACAACGGTGCATATTTGCACTTACGCGGCATATCTGGAGATACGTTGGCGCAAGTGCTTTGTGAATCCGGGCCTATTTGTCTTTAGTAAATCAATCTACAGTTGTGCTCATAAGTTTACATACCCTGGCAGAATTTATGATTTGTTGGCCATTTTTCCCCGAGAATAACCAAAATCACCCAAAATGACCCTGATCAAAAGTTTACATACCCCTGGAATGTTTGGGTTTGAAAATAGGCCCGGTCCTTAAGTGGTTAAAAGCCTTTACAGGTTACCACTTTATATGTACAGAGGGGGTCCAGTGCTGGAATTCCTGCCCATCATCTGACATTTATGGCGATAATTTACATGTGGGATAGAAAAAAAAAACCCTAGCAAGCCACTGTGTGCAAGCCAACTCGCTCCCAAGCCCCACTGCGTGCATCTATGGACACACTTAGTGTGGTTCGCTTCCCCATCACAATATGAGATTGACAGCAGCAGGAGTCAATGGCTCCCGCTGCTCTCACTGAATCCAGTGAGGAAGGAGAGAGGGAGAGAGAGAGAGAGAGAGAGAGAGAGAGAGAGAGAGAGAAAGTTGCAGTTGCTCTATGGCACTTTGCTGGATTGAGATCGGGCTCAGGTAAGTATCTGGGGGGCTGACAAAAGTTTTTTTACCATAAACGTATAGAATGCATTAAAGGGGAGTTCCAGCCTTTTTTTTATGTTTATTAAAAGTCAGCAGCTACAAAAAGTGTAGCTGTTGTCTTTTAACCACTTAAGACCCGGACCTTTATGCAGGTAAAGGACCTGGCCAGTTTTTGCGATTCGGCACTGCGTCGCTTTAACAGACAATTGCGCGGTCGTGCGACGTGGCTCCCTAACAAAATTGGCGTCCTTTTTTCCCACAAATAGAGCTTTCTTTTGGTGGTATTTGATCACCTCTGCAGTTTTTATTTTTTGCGCTATAAACAAAAATAGAGCGACAATTTTGAAAAAAATGCTAAATTTTACTTTTTGCTATAATAAATATCCCCCAAAAATATATAAAACAATTTTCTCCTCAGTTTAGGCCGATACAAATTCTTCTACTTATTTTTGGTAAAAAAAAAAATCGTAATAAGCGTTTATCGGTTGGTTTGCGCAACATTTATAGTGTTTACAAAATAGGAGATAGTTTTATTGTATTTTTATTAATTATTTTTTTTTCACTACTAATGGCGGCGATCAGCGATTTTTTTCGTGACTGCGACATTATGGCGGACACTTCGGACAATTTTGACACATTTTTGGGACCATTGTCATTTTCACAGCAAAAAATGCTATAAAAATGCATTGTTTATTGTGAAAATGACAATTGCAGTTTGGGAGTTAACCACAAGGGGGCGCTGTAGGGGTTATGTGTGACCTCATATGTTTTTCTAACTGTAGGGGGGCGGGGCTGGACGCGTTACGTCATTGATCGTGTTTCCCTTTATCAGGGAACACACGATCAATGACAGCGCCACAGTGAAGAACGGGGAAGCCGTGTTTACACTCACATCTCCCCGTACTTCAGCTCCGGGGACCGATCGCGGGACTCCGGCATCGATCGGGTCCAGCGGAGCTTCGGACTGGGTCGCAAGTGTGCGCGGCGGGCACGTGCCCCACGGCTGGGCACTTAAAGAGGACGTACAGGTACGTGCTTGTGCCCAGCCGTGCCATTCTGCTAACGTATATCTGCAGGAGGCGGTCCTTAAGTGGTTAATAAACATACACTTACCTGTTCCCCGGGCCAGCGACGTGCCGCTGGGAGCTTTGTTCAGGTCCTCCCCTTCACCGCCTGCACCTCCACTGCAACTGTGTGCACCCGGCCGCGACAGCTTTCGGCTTCACGGCCGGGCACTTACCGCGCATGCGCCAACGGAGCATGCGCAAACGCCGCATCGCTCCCCGATTGGACAGGCGACCGCCTACAGGGAGGGGGCGCTAAAAGGCCATATGACGTATCGCCTTAGTGGTCCCTGGGCGGAAGGAGGAAGTGGGACAGGAAGTCGCACTCCTCCTGAAGCCCCCACTCCCCCCCCCCCCCCAAGAAAATGACATGCCAAATATGGCATGTAAGGGGGCGAGGAGTGGATTAAGCCGAAGTTCCACTTTTGGGTGGAACTCCGCTTTAAGGTAAAAAACACAAACACTTGAAGCAGGCTGTATTTGTATTGTAACGCCCACATGTGATGCTGAGCCTCTGTAATTGAAAGAACTGAAGTAAAAGGGTGTGGGCCAGGGACACAGCTGGGGAGGAAAGGGCTAGATGATGGTGGGTGTCCCCCAGCCAAGAAATGAGGCGGAGCTCCCGCTGACTTGTAGCTTCTGATGTACATTGTGAGAAGCTCACAGTGTGCAGAGGAAGCCGCTTCAGTCCAGGAGAGAAGGCGGTACAATAAGTACACACAGGGCACCCCGGACCACACGTGCACAATGCAGCACAGACAGCAGAGACGTGTGCAGCTGATGGGAGGAAATCTAACAATGTATTATATGATGAACGGAGGAGGAGATCTCTTCTCACAGACAGATGGGGAGCCGCAATCAGCTGCCTAATGATACAGAAAATTCCAACCAAATCCAAATTATAACAAATTAAAACCCGCTTCATTTTCCTGAGAATGGAGAGAGTGCCATTCAACACAGCGCTGTAATCAGAGAGACAGCCAGGGGGGCGGGGGCATGAAGAGAGATACTGGGGTAAGAGAGAGATGCCGGAGAGCAGAGGGCAAGAAGAGATATTGGGGGGCAGGACAGACAGAACAGAAGGCTTAAAGAGATATTGATATTATGAGCATTACTGCTATAGACATAAATTTGCATGTTGCGCATTGTGGTGTCATTCAATGTTAACCACTTGCCGCCCGCCAATGACATATTGACGTCGGCAAAGTGGTTGTAGAATCCTGACTGGACGTCATATGGCGTCCTCAGGATTCTGAGCCACTGCGCGCCCCCGGGGGCGCGCATCGCGGCGATCGTTGTTGCAGGGTATCAGTCTGACACCCCGCAACACCGATCAAGGTAAAGAGTCTCTCACGGAGACTCTTTACCACGTGATCAGCCGTGTCCAATCACGGCTGATCACGATGTAAATAGGAAAAGCCGGTAATCGGCTTTTACTCACTCGCGTCTGTCAGACGCGAGTAGAGGAGAGCCGATCGGCTGCTCCTGTGACAGGGGGGGGGGTTTGTGCTAATCGATTATCAGCACAGCCCCCCGAGGATGCCCACTGGACCACCAGGGATGCCCACTGGACCACCAGGGATGGCCATATAGACCACCAGAAATAAAAAAAAAAAAAAGGATGCCACCCTAGACCACCAGGGATGAGGAGGACACAAAAAAATGGATGCCAATCAGTGCCCGACAATGGGCATCACTGATTGGCAGGCATTGTTTGGCACTGATTGGCATCCATTAGTACAACACATACAATAGTGCCCATCTATGCCCATCCGTACCACCTATCAGTGCCCATCCATGCCGCCTATCAGTGCCCATCCATGCCGCCAATCAGTGCCCATCTGTGCTGCCTATACGTGGCTGCCTATCCGTGCCCGTCCGTGCCGCCTATCCGTGCCCAGCCACGCCGCCTATCTGTGCCCATCTGTGCCACCTATCTGTGCCCATGCGTGCCGCCTATCCTAGCCCATCCATGCCGCCTATCTGTGCCCATCCGTGCCGCCCATCAGTGACAAAATATTAGTGCCCATCAATGCCACCTCATGAGTGCCGCCTTATCAGTGCCCGTCAGTGCAGTACCATCCGTGCAGGAGAAAACATACTTATTTACAATGTTTTATAACAGAAACAAAAAAAAACGTTTTTTTTTTTTCCGGTCATTTTTTTTTTTTTTTTTGCAGAAAATAAATATCCCAGAGGTGATCAAATACCACCAAAAGAAATCTCTATTTGTGGGTACAAAATGATAAAAATTTCGTTTGGGTACAGTGTAGCACGACCGCGCAATTGTCATTCAAAGTGCAACAGCGATGAAAGCTAAAAATTGGTCTGGGCGGGAAGGTGTATAAGTGCCCTGTATGGAAGTGGTTAATGACCACAAAGCACCTTGCCAACCCATGGTAACATACATTGAGGGGCACCTTTTTTGGTGCATGTAAGGGTGAGCAGCGCAGCTCACCATTCTCCTCCCATCCAGCATTAGCTCAGCCAAGTCTCCTCCCCCCTCCCAGCAGTGACACAGTAGCTCAGCTCCCCCTCTCAGCAGCTCAGCTCCCCCTCTCAGCAGCTCAGCTCCCCCTCTCAGCAGCTCAGCTTCTGTTCTCAACAGTGACACAGCAGCTCAGCTCCACTTTAAAAAAAAAAATAATAATAATTAAGACTGAAGATCCTCTTTAAGCAAAAAAAAAAAAAAAAAGCTATCAGGAGAGGAAAGAACATTGTGCTGAAAAAAAAATCCCTGCTTCTACAGTGTACTTTGAAGTTGAATTACTCCACAGCCCCTGCAGGTACAGAGGTCAGTCAGGGCTTGTTGTAACGCTGTAGTTTGTCATTCCACATGGAATTACAATGAAAAAAAAATAAAGCTTCAACGCACAGTAGAGGGGTGGCACCTCAACACAAACGCGTCGAAGAGGGGCAGCACCTCAGCACAACGTGCAGAAGAGGGGTGGCACCTCAACACAAACGCGTCGAAGAGGGGCAGCACCTCAGCACAACGTGCAGAAGAGGGGTGGCACCTCAACACAACATGCAGAAGAGGGGTGGCACCTCAACACAACATGCAGAGGAGGGGTGGCACCTCAACACAACGTGCATAAGAGGGGTGGCACCTCAACACAGCGTGCAGAAGAGGGGCGGCACCTCAACACAACGTGCAGAAAGGGGGTGGCACCTCAACACAACGTGCAGAAGAGGGGTGGCACCTCAACACAACGTGCAGAAGAGGGGTGGCACCTCAACACAACGTGCAGAAGAGGGGTGGCACCTCAACACAGTGTGCAGAAGAGGGGTGGCACCTCAACACAGCGTGCAAAAGAGGGGTGGCACCTCAACACAGCGTGCAAAAGAGGGGTGGCACCTCAACACAGCGTGCAGAAGAGGGGTGGCACCTCAACACAGCGTGCAGAAGAGGGGTGGCACCTCAACACAGCGTGCAAAAGAGGGGTGGCACCTCAACACAGCGTGCAGAAGAGGGGTGGCACCTCAACACAAAGTGCAAAAGAGGGGTGGCACCTCAACACAACATGCAGAAGAGGGGTGGCACCCTCAGCACAATTTGCAGAAGAGGGATGGAAACTCAACACAAAGTGCAGAAAAGGGGTGGCACCTCAACACAACGTGTCGAAGAGGGTTGGCACCTCAAAACAACTTGCAGAAGAGGGATAACACCTCAGCACAACATGCAGAAGAGGGGTGGCACCTCAACACAGTGTGCAGAAGAGGGGTGGCACCTCAACACAGTGTGCAGAAGAGGGGTGGCACCCTTAACACAACGTGAACAAGAGGGATGGAAACTCAACACAAAGTGCAGAAGAGGGGTGGCACCTCAACACAGCTTGCAGAAGAGGGGTGGCACCTCAACACAGCGTGCAGAGGGGGGGTGGCTTCTCAACACAGCGTGCAGAAGAGGGGTGGCTTCTCAACACAGCGTGCAGAAGAGGGGTGGCACCTCAACACAGCGTGCAGAAGAGGGGTGGCACCTCAACACAGCGTGCAGAAGAGGGGTGGCACCTCAACACAGCGTGCAGAAGAGGGGTGGCACCTCAACACAGCGTGCAGAAGAGGGGTGGCACCTCAACACAGCGTGCAGAAGAGGGGTGGCACCTCAACACAGCGTGCAGAAGAGGGGTGGCACCTCAACACAAAGTGCAGAAGAGGGGTGGCACCCTTAACACAACGTAAACAAGAGGGATAGCAACTCAACTCAAAGTGCAGAAAAGGGGTGGCACCTCAACACAACGTGTCGAAGAGGGTTGGCTCCTCAAAACAACTTGAAGAAGAGGGGTGGCACCTCAACACAACATGCAGAAGAGGGGTGGCACCTCAACACAGCGTGCAGAAGAGGGGTGGCACCTCAATACAACGTGCAGAAGAGGGGTGGCACCTCAACCACAATGTGCAGAAGAGGGGTGGCACCTCAATACAACGTGCAGAAGAGGGGTGGCACCTCAACACAACATGCAGAAGAGGGGTGGCACCCTTAACACAACGTAAACAAGAGGGATAGCAACTCAACTCAAAGTGCAGAAAAGGGGTGGCACCTCAACACAACGTGTCGAAGAGGGTTGGCACCTCAACCACAATGTGCAGAAGAGGGGTGGCACCTCGATACAACATGCAGAAGAGGGGTGGCACCTCGACCACAATGTGCAGAAGAGGGGTGGCACAACATAATTTTGGGCAAATATTGATCACCGGGGGCTCGCCTCTTGAATGGAAGTCACCTCATATTTTGGCAGGATTCTGTTGATCTACCAGATTGAAATCAGCCCGTGTGTGTGACCAGAATAACACGCCGTATAGATTCCGTCTTCAGCTGACATAACGGCGCAGCAGAACAGACTGCAGCCCCGGCCCCCCAGCAGGCGGAGTGGTAATTATATTTCCGCACATTAGGAAATGTGTTATATTAATATGTTGCTGATTGAACACATTAGTGGATAATAAAAGGAGATGGTTGGGGGGAGCTGTGAGGACAATCAGCGAGTACGCATTACATGATGGGGGATCAGCAGTTTCAAGCATCAATAAACCTAAAACAGGCAATTCTTTAACCCTTTGCACCCACAATCTGAAAATTCCGATCTACTCGGACATTAACCAAGGAACTGTGTTTGTCTTTTTTTTTTGTGGAGTAGAGAAGGGTTAAAACCCCTGCCAGTGCCTCATCTGGGAGATTTCCCTTCACTTCCTGTCCTGGAGACACAACAGGAAGTGAAAGGTAAATCCTCTTGTAGACAACCTTCACCGGATTCTTTCTGTTCTGGTGGATTTCCTATCACCAGGACAAATATGGAGGGTGACCCTCTCCAGCAGGACACATTGGCCCAGATTCACGTAGAATCGGGCAAATCTGCGGCGGCGTAACGTATGACATTTACATTACCCCCCCCCCTTTGGTAGCGCGGTAATACCCACTCCTTCACATTTACGTTACGCCGCTGCAAGTTTTACGGGCAAGTGCTTGATTCACAAAGCACTTGCCTGTAAAGTTGCGGCAGCGTAGCGTAAATCCCCCGGCGCAAGCCCGCCTAATTCAAATGATCCGGGTAGGGGGCGTGGATCATTTAAATTAGGCGCGTTCCCGCCCCGAACGTACTGCGCATGCGCCGTCCCTAAAATTTCCCGACGTGCATACCGCTAAATGACGTGGCAAGGACGTCATTGGTTTCGACGTGAACGTAAATGGCGTCCAGCCCCATTTACGGACGAGTTACGCAAACGGCGTAAAATTTTCAAATTTCGACGCGGGAACGACGTCCATACTTAACATTGGCTGCGCCTCCTAATAGCAGGAGCAACGTTATGACGAAAACGACTTACGCAAATGACGTAAAAAACTACCGCCGGGCGCACGTACGTTTGTGAATCGGCGTAAGTAGGTAATTTGCATACTCTACGCTGAAAACTACGGGAGCGCCACCTAGCGGCCAGCGTGAGAATGCACCCTAAGATACGACGGCGTAAAAGACTTATGCCAGTCGTATCTTAGGCTAATGTCGGCGTATCTAGCTTTCTGAATACAGAAAGTCGATACGCCGGCGCAGATTTGAATTTACGCGGCGTATCTATGGATACACCGGCGTAAATTCTCTCTGAATCCACCCCATTGACGTTCCGTACTCCAGCCAAAAAAGTCCAGTCTTCGGCTTGACATGGACTCTTCCCATTGGCTGTCCGGCAGAACGATCTCCTCAGGTAGGGTTGCCACCTGTACGGGATTCACCTGGACAGTTCAGGTTTGGAATCATGTGTCCGGGTTTCAGACTGGACTATGGCTTCCCAGCAGGGTTGCTGGCTGCAGTTGTCTAAGCTGAGAGTGGCTGTTACACTCCTTCACACTACCCAAAGCCAGCACTATAATCCCCCCCCCCCCCCCCACACACACACAGACGGGAGAGGAGAGAGGGCTCGGGGGAAATTTGACGTCCAGCAGCCTCAGATACATCCAGATGTGAGGTGCCGACTGCCAAGGGGTGAGTAAGCTCACCATCCATCCCTGAAGTCTCCCCCCTCCCTGCCTCTAAGTGAATATACCAAGTTAAATCAGGGTTCTCAGAGCACCCCTTAAATCAGAGTTCCCCTTTATACCAGAGGCCGCAGTGTTTCCCGTTACATCAGAGTCCTCTCTGTATATCAGAGTTCCCCCTTAATCATGGTTTTCAGAGCATCCTTTATGTTAGAGGCCCCAGAGTTCTCCCTTACATCAGAGTCTGCAGAGTCCCCTCTTACAGTGAAAGTGAACTCTGCAAGTTCAGATGTAAATGGGGAACTCTGTGTATACTTTATACTATACTGTGTGCTGCTAAAGTGTTTGGGTTTGACTTGAAGAAAAGGTGGCAACCCTATTCTCAGGATACAGAAGAGAAGTCTGCAGTGGTGACATTAATGTGATGGGACTGTTGAGGAGTGGCCACCATGGGCACTTCTGCAGCACTGTGCCCGCACCTGGAAATGGCACGGGACCTGGACACAAGACTTAGGTGAGCAGTTCTGAGACAAGGGAAACCATTGCTTGGGGCAAACATGGGAAAATGTGTCGGTATTCCACCCCCCGCCACCTATCAAATAACCCCATGTTCCAAAATAGGTGAGGAAGGGAAGAGGAAGTGACAAAATGTTTGTGGCACGGAATGAAATAGTACCATTGAAAAGTTCATGTATGGTCCTAAAATAAGGATTATGACAGTGTGAGGTCCTTCCATTGCGGAAAGGGAACTAGATATGACACAAGGTGATGACATCACTCACAAAATACAGCTTACACCAGGAAGGAACCCATCGAAATAAAGAAAAAGGAAATCCTTCAAAGTGTAAAACCGCCATATACTGTAGCTTATTCATCAACTACTTCCGCTACTGACAGTAGTAAACAGCGTAATCTCCTTAGACCAGCCGGCTCTAGCTGCACTTCCTGACGGTAAGCACCAACCCGGCTAGCGTGGTGAAGTCACTTTCAAAGTCACTCCCCTTTGCGTTTCGTCTCTTGACGTCCTCAAAGTGCCGAATGGACACCGCCACTGGGAACAGGGAACTAGATAAGAAACAAGGGCCTAGATTCAGTAAGATTTACGACGGGCGTATCAGTAGATACGCCCGTCTAGAGTCCAAATCCGCGCCGTCGTATCTTTAAGCGTATGCTCAAATTGAGATACGCTTAAATGTCGCTAACATACGACCGGCGTAAGTCTCCTACGCCGTCGTATCTTAGGGTACATATTTACGCTGGCCGCTAGGTGGCGCTTCCGTTGATTTCCGCGTAGAATATGCAAATGGCTAGATACGCCGATTCAGAAACGTACGTGCGCCCAGCGGATTTTTTTACGTCGTTTACGTAAGGCCTTTTTTGGCGTAAAGTTACCCCTGCTATATGAGGCGTAGCCAATGTTAAGTATGGACGTCGGGACAGCGTAAAATTTTCCATCGTTTACGTCGTTTGCGTAAGTCGTTCGCGAATAGGGCTTTGCGCAAGTTACGTTCACGTCGAAAAGCATTTGCGACGTGACTAGGAGCATGCACACTGGGATACGTTCACGGACGGCGCATGCGCCGTTCGTTAGAAACGTCATTTACGTGGGGTCATGCTTTATTTACATAAAACACGCCCACCTCTTCACAATTTGAATTAGGCGCGCTTACGCCGGCACATTTACGTTACGCCGCTGTAACTTCGGGCGCAAATTCTTTCAGAATACGGGACTCACCTCTCAAAGTTACGGCGGCGTAGCGTATATGAGATACGCTACGCCCGCCTAAAGATAGGCGATTCTTACTGAATCTAGCCCAAGGTTCACACTTATGCAGAGTTCTGGGCTCCAGAACATCGATTCTGAATGGAGAAAGATGGTTCTTTCACCGGGTTTTGGAATTCCCAGACTGGATTCTGAAATTTGGAGATTTCAAAGAGTTTTGGGAGGGAAGAAATCTCGAATTCAGTGTCTGGGTCTTGCAAATGAGCCACCTGAGTTATAATGAAGGTGTCACGGTCTGGAGTCAGGCTCAGAGGCCAATTGCTATAGCAGTGGCAGAACAGGTATACAGGCAGTAGAGTAGTCCAGGAGCAGGCCGAGGGTCTAATACGGGTGGTTGCAGGTTGGGATCAGGCAATAGAGTAGTCCAGGAACAGGCCGAGGGTCAAACACAGGTGGTTCCAAATTGGGATCAGGCAATAGAGAAGTTCAGGAACAGGCCGAGGGTCAAACACAGGTGGTTGCAGATTGGGATCAGGCAATAGAGAAGTCCAGGAACAGGCCGAGGGTCAAACACAGGTGGTTGCAGATAAATCGCAAGGCACTGGCTGGGAAGGCACAATAACCTGGCAAAGAAGAAGTGCTGAGATCAGGCTTATATAGGAAGTTCATGGGAAGAGCAAGGGGTTCAAGGCAATCAAGACACAAGGCAAAGTATTCCAATGGATCAGGTAGGTTTGTCCAGCAGATCAGACAGGGAGCTGTCCAGCATCCCAGATAGCTCAGAGGGAAGAGACAATGGCAGACACAGACGAGGTCCCAGGTTCAAGTCCAGGTCCTGACAGAAGGACTTGGTTCAGAGCTGCTGGTGGGACTGGAGAGCCCGAGCAAGCCACGGAAGGCCACAGGGGATGGGGAAGTCCCCTCCCGCTGCTTATAATAGCAATTAAGCGGCTAGTTAGCCACTCCGATTGCTATTACAAGAGAGCTGACCCTTGGCTCTAAAAAATAGTGCTGGTGGTGATACCTGCACCCATCATCCTTGTAGAACGATGATGTAAAAGGTACGTGACCGGTCAGCTAGTGCCTCGGGAGATCAGCAAACTGTTGGGCGTCCCAGGGCTCGCAGTTGGAGCAGCAGTAGTCCCATTACTGGGTGTCCCTGGAAGCAATCGGTTCCACCTGACAGCCACCAGTTGGCTTGTCAGATTTACACACGCTCTTTGCCCCCTCTCCACATCGTCCAGAGAACACTTTTTATCAATTGAGGAAATCCAACATGCTCCTTGAATGGTGCCCATGCTGAGAAAGAGACCCCCTACATTCACGATCCAGCAGGACAAACCAATGTAAAATAATGGCATATCCTAGACATCAGATTTATTGTCCAATGTCAGATTGCTATTTGAGGGCCCCGCTCTCCTGTTCTTAGCTGGGACTTTGGCTGTAGTAGAGGCTCACACTGTCAACCGCCTGCAGAAATAAAGCTGCTTTAACCACTTAAGCCCCGGACCAATATGCAGCCTAAAGACCCAAGGTGTTTTTACAGTTCGGGACTGCGTCGCTTTAACAGACAATTGCGCGGTCGTGCGACGTGGCTCCCAAACAAAATTGGCGTCCTTTTTTCCCCACAAATAGAGCTTTCTTTTGGTGGTATTTGATCACATCTGCGGTTTTTAGTTTTTGCGCTATAAACAAAAATAGAGCGACAATTTTGAAAAAAAAGCAATATTTTTTACTTTTTGCTGTAATAAATATCCCCCAAAAACATATATAAAAACATTTTTTTTCCTCAGTTTAGGCCGATACGTATTCTTCTACCTATTTTTAGTAAAAAAAATCGCAATAAGCGTTTATCGATTGGTTTGCGCAAAATTTATAGTGTTTACAAAATAGGGGATAGTTTTATTGCATTTTTATTTTTTTATTTTTTTTTACTACTAATGGCGGCGATCAGCAATTTTTTTCGTGACTGCGACATTATGGCGGACACTTCGGACAATTTTGACACATTTTTGGGACCATTGTCATTTTCACAGCAAAAAATGCATTTAAATTGCATTCTTTATTGTGAAAATGACAGTTGCAGTTTGGGAGTTAACCACAGGGGGCGCTGTAGGAGTTAGGGTGCACCTAGTATGTGTTTACAACTGTTTGGGGGTGTGGCTGTAGGAATGACGTCATCGATCGTGTCTTCCCTATAAAGGGAATGACGCGATCGATGCGCCGCCATAGTGAAGGACGGGGAAGCCGTGTTTACACACGGCTCTCCCCGTTCTTCAGCTCCGGGGAGCGATCGCGACGGAGCGGCTATAAACCAATAGCCGCGCCGTGGTCCCGGATCGCTCCCCGAGCGGACCCGACCTCCGCATGTAGCGGGGGGGGGTCCCGATCGGACCCCCCACCCGCTAATAGGCGAGGACGTACCTGTACGCCCATGTGCCTGTACGTGCCATATTGTGGACGTATATGTACATGCGGGGGTCGGGAACTGGTTAACCACTTGCTTACTGGGCACATAAACCCCCTTCGTGCCCAGGCGAAATTTCAGCTTCTGGCACTGCGTCGCTTTAACTGACATTTGCGCGGGCGTGCGACGTGGCTCCCAAACAAAATTGACGTCCTTTTTCCCCCACAAATAGAGCTTTCTTTTGGTGGTATTTGATCACCTCTGCGGTTATTTTTTGCGCTATAAACAAAAAAAGAGCGACAATTTTGAAAAATAAATAAATATTTTTTACTTTTTGCTATAATAAATATCCCCCAAAAATATATAAAACATTTTTTTCCTCAGTTTGGGCCGATACGTATTCTTCTACATATTTTTGGGGGGAAAAAAAATCGCAATAAGCGTTTATCGATTGGTTGCTATAATAAATATCCCAATTAAAAAACAAAAAAACAATTTTTTTTTCTCAGTTAAGGCCGATACGTATTTTTCGACGTATTTTTGTAAAAAAAAAAAAAAATCGCAATAAGCGACTGGTTTGCGCAAAAGTTATAGCGCCTACAAAATGGGGAACAGAATTACGATTTTTTTTATGATTTCTTTTTTTTACTAGTAATGGCGGCGATCTGCAATTTTTATTGGGACTGCGATATTGCGGCGGACGTATCGGACATTTTTGACACAAATTTGGGACCATTCACATTTATACAGCGATCAGCGCTAAAAAAAGGCACTAATTACTGTATAAATGTGACTGGCAGGGAAGGGGTTAACACTAGGGGGTGAGGAAGGGGTTAAAGGTGTATCCTGGGTGTGTTCTAACTGTGTGGGGGGGGGGGTGACTGGGGGAGGTGACCGATGCTGTGTCTCTATGTACAAGAGACACAGATCAGTCTCCTCTCCCTGACAGCACGTGGAGCTCTGTGTTTACACACAGAGCTCCACGTCCCTGCTGTCTTACCGACGATCGCGTGTACCCGGCGGACATCGCGGCCGCTAGGTACACGCATCGGCTCTTCAGCGATGCGCCGGGACAGTGTTTACCCGCTGTGCGCCCCCCCAGAGGCGCGCGCGGGTAATGCACTTTAAAAGGATGTCCAAAGACGTCCACTTGGCACTTGAGAGCTGCGCTGTTGACGTCTTTTGTCAATAGCGCAGGTCTCAAGTGGTTAAGGATTCCAGCCCTCCGGCCTGCGTCCATGTCCTGATCCCCGCCGCACTGACCGCTAATCCCATGGAGGGAATACACCAGTTGTCACCACCACTCACATCTCTGTTTCTGGGAGACGTTCACATACAGTGGAACCTTGTATTACGAGTATATTCCGTTCCAGGAGAATGCTCGTAATCCAAAGTACTTGCAGATCAAATCGAATTTCCACATTTTAGTCAATGGAAACGAAAATAATTTGTTCCGCATTGACTTTAATGGCATGCATTACCACTGCGGCCAGAGGCGCTGGAGAGCCTCGGAAAAGTCAGGAAAGGCCCGAGGACAGCTCGGCTGACCTCGGAAAGACTCTGTTCACGAGCCTTTCCGAGGTCAGCCAAGCCGTCCTCGGGTCTTTCTGTGTATTTTAGAACGGCGGCAACCGGCTCTCCTCGGCTCCAGCGCCCCCCCCACCTCAGGCCAAACGTGGTACTGCACACTGCTTTGGCCTGAATCCTGCTCGTTTCGTGAGACAACACTCGCAAACCGAGTTAGGATTTTTAGGAATACAGGGCCAGATTCACGTAGAATTGCGGCGGCGTAACGTATCGTAGATACGTTACACCGCCGCAAGTTTTCATCGCAAGTGCCTGATTCACAAAGCACTTGCGATGAAAACTACGCCGGCGTAAGCCCGCGTAATTTAAATGGGCGTGTGCCATTTAAATTAGGCGCGCTCCCGCGCCGGACCTACTGCGCATGCTCTGTTTCGGAATTCCCGCCGTGCTTTGCGCGCAGTGACGTCATTTTTTCGAACGGCGACACGCGCGTAGCGTAATTCCGTATTCCTGGATGGCTTACGCAAACGACGTTAATTTTTAAATTTCGACGCGGGAACGACGGCCATACTTTATACAGCAATACGATTGCTGTGTAAAGTTAAGGCACCAAAAACTACGACTAACTTTGCGACGGGAAACTAGACTAGCGGCGACGTAGCGAACGCGAAAATCCGTCGTGGATCGCCGTAACTCCTAATTTGCATACCCGACGCTGGTTTACGACGCGAACTCCCCCCAGCGGCGGCCGCGGTACTGCATCCTAAGATCCGACAGTGTAAAACAATTACACCTGTCGGATCTTAGGGATATCTATGCGTAACTGATTCTATGAATGAGCCGCATAGATAGAAACAGAGATACGACGGCGTATCTCCTTTGTGAATCTGGCCCACAGTGCTGGTTTTGCGAAACCGCGTTACTCGCGATCCGAGGTTCCACTGTACAGAGTTTCCAGTATTTCAGGAAACGTCTTCCATTAGTAAACCTTTTAGGTTTCATGAAGCCAGAATATTCTAGCAGTAAAACCTCAATAGTGGGAATCATTTTAAAACTAGGACAGATCTAGGTACACTCCGCTCTGCAATTCATGGCAATCGTCCCTGGCGGGATGGTAAATGTGAAAAGAAAGTCTTCATACGAGGGAGGAAGAAATTCTGACCTGGTGGAGGCGCTGCAGAGTTATAGTTCTAAAAAAAAGTTGAGGTTTTAAACATATTGGGACTCATTTTCTGGAGACTTCTTCAGGATTAATGTTCAAATACTTCCGATTAAAAAAAATACAGATAAAGTCCTGAACAGTGGGGGCATGGCCATATGGGGCGCCGCCCCCCTAATTAATGCGCAAAAGAGGAAAGATATGGACAGCCGCACTCCAATTTCTTAAAAAGACGTGCCCTTTATTGGGTAAAGGAAAAATGCACTACAGGTATCAGCACACAGTGGGAAAAACAGCTGACGCGTTTTGCATTGGATATCAATGCTTAGTCATAGCTACGACTAAGCATTGATATCCAATGCGAAACGCGTCAGCTGTTTTTCCCACTCCCAATAAAGGGCACGTCTTTTTAAGAAATTGGAGTGCGGCTGTCCATATCTTTCCTCTTTTGCATATCCCGTGCATTGCCTGCACCCATTGGTTCCTGAGTGGACATTGATTGTTCTAGTGTGCTCACCTGGAGCGGCAGCCTTCCTACCCTAATTAATGCGCCTGGCCCCTAATCTTAATGCAGGGGACACGTGGATTCAAATGTTTTTTTTTTTTGTTTGTTTTTTTAGATGCACGTGATTAGAGTTAAGACCCGGACCTTTAGGCAGCTAAAAGGACCCGGCCAGTTTTTGCGATTCGGCACTGCGTTGCTTTAACTGACAATTGCGCGGTCGTGCGACGTGGCTCCCAAACAAAATTGGCGTCTGTTTTTTCCCACAAATAGAGCTTTCTTTTGGTGGTATTTGATCACCTTTGCGGTTTTAATTTTTTGCGCTATAAACAAAAATAGAGTGACAATATTGAAAAAAATTAAATATTTTTTACTTTTTGCTATAATAAATATCCCCCAAAAATATATAAAAAAAAAAATCCTCAGTTTAGGCCGATACATATTCTTCTACCTATTTTTGGTAAAAAAAAAAAATCGCAAGAAGCGATTATCGATTGGTTTGCGCAAAATTTATTGCATTCTTATAAAAAAAGTTTTTTTTTACTACTAATGGCGGCAATCAGCGATTTTTTTCGTGACTGCAACATTATGGCGGACACTTCGGACAATTTTGACACATTTTTGGGACCATTGTCATTTTCACAACAAAAAATGCTATAGAAATGCATTGTTTACTGTGAAAATGACAATTGCAGTTTGGGAGTTAACCACTAGGGGGCGCTGAAGGGGTTATGTGTGACCTCATATGTTTTTCTAACTGTAGGGGGGCGGGGCTGGACGCGTGGTGTCATTGATCGTGTTTCCCTATGTGACGGTATCGGTATGATATCCCCGTCAACGTTCCCTTCTTCCCATAACGAAAATCACCCAATATTCCACGAGGAGGGATATCCCTGGAATCGCCCAGAAAGCCACACATGAGACCAGCTTACTGCTTGAACAACACAGACTTTAATGTTATAACACACAGCTTATATGTCATTTCCAAAACTGTTACAATGACAAATCTCTGCCCCCCTCACACTGGGGCTTCCATACAGATGACTAGGTAGACACGACGGGGCCGATGCTGAAACACATTTTCTTTAGACAATGACATCAATGACGCTGAGCACTAGCTGTACTGAATACATCAACCAGACCGCTCGACCCCGCATATAGAGAGATAATTACCACAATGAAGCAATCAGAATAATTAACACAAGCCACTTAAACCCAGCTCTCCTTCACACAACACAATAGATCAATTAACCTTTAGAAATAGTGAGGGGGACATTAGCACATCAATAACCTGGCTAGCAGGGAGCAGTAAACTGAGACATATAGGCAAATGTATCACAATGGCCCCCCTTTTGCTCCCTGCTCCGGCAAACCCGGTTGGACCTTCCCTGGTCCAGTAGGGTTGACGGGTTCAGAGCTATTAGTCAGAGGTTAACTCCGTTTGGCATGACTGACCTCCCTTGGCAACTGCTTCAGACTCAGGTATGTCACCGGGTCGTCGGATCACACTCCGGTCAGTCCCCAAGTCTTTGTGCGATCTGCAAAGTCACCAGAAGTCAGTGTGAAGACAGCGAATGGGTCTGTGCGCCGCCGTCTAGGTGTCCCGCTATGGGAGGGGGCAGGTTATGGCTCTGAAGTGACAATCCCAGGAGATTCATAAAAAGAAAAAGTTATATTTGTTGAAATGCTGTAGCACTGGTGCTCAGAGTCCGGGGGGGGGGGGGGGAATCAGAGCCCCATAAGGTCAGCCACCCCCTGCTCCCTCCGCAGCCGCCGGTTCTCCTCTTGGAGCTTCTCCAGCTCCATCTCCAGTTCATGCTGCTGTGACCTCAGGTGGTTGTTCTCCTCCTCCATGCGGCTTATGCACTCCTCCAGCTCTAAGTACTCACGGATCAGCTCCTGCTTGCTCATGTCCTGCAGGCTCTCCACGTGGTCCTTCATCATCAGGAACTGGGTGGTGGTGTAAGGGGCCACCGGTGGGCCCTTGGCGAACATCTCGGCACGCATCTGGGACGCCCGCTGCGACTCCCTCTCCTCCAGTCGCTTCTTCTCCTCCCAGGTCAGCTTGTTATACGGCTTCCAGGACCTCTTCTTCTTGAAGGGTGGCCGGCGGTGCCTCTTTCTGCCCAGCTCCCTCCAGGGCCCCTCCGGCTCAGGGCTGTCGCCCATGACCAGCTGACAATGGTGTTCCCTGTTGTCCGTAATAACAGATTGTACCATGAGGGCTTCGTAAGGGGTGCCCAATGGTTCTTCCTGACCCAGCTCCTTTGGATCCCAAGCCGAGTCTACACAATGGGCTGCTGCTGGTGGGCGGTACCCAGGTTGAGACCAATTTGACCTGGTGTTGTCATTCATGGGGCAATTCTGCTTGAAGTGACCCAGCTGTTTGCACCGGAAGCAGCGTTGTTCGTTGCCCTCCTGGCGATGATAGCGAGGGCTAGATGTCACCGGTCTGTTAGGAGGTTGGTATCTAGCGGTTGGTGGGTGTGAGGGCACCGTTTGTGGTGGAGGTTGTTCCTGTGGTGTGACCTGGTTCGTCTTGCGAGTATCTGCATATTCATCCGCCAACTTCGCGGCCTCTGGTAGAGTCATGGGCCTGCGATCTCTCACCCAATCTTTGACGTCCGTCTGGATGTGATTGTAAAATTGCTCCAGGAGCATTAGTTGCAAAATGTCCTCTGCGGTGGTGGCCTGGCTGCTGTTAGCCCAGTTAGAGGCCGACCGGGACAATTGGCATGCCCATTCCGCATAAGAGTCTTTCGTGGTTTTGCGTGAGTCCCTGAACTTCTGTCGGTGGGACTCTGGGGTTACTGCATAACGAGCCAGGAGCACTTCTTTAACCCGGGCGTAGCTATGAATATCCTGATCTGGCACGGTCCGGAAAGCATCAGAAGCTTTGCCTGACAATATTGCAACCCAGTCTCCTCTAGCTATTCGGTGCAGGTTACATTGTCGCTCAAAATCCGCCAGGAAGTTATCAATCTCACAGTCCTTTTCATCAAAAGCTTTAAAAGCGCTAAACGGAATCTTCCTTGTGTCTGCTGTGCTGTACTCACTGTTCGGAGAAGGTGCGGCTGCTTGTTGGACTGCTGCCAGTTTTAACTGTAGTTCTGCGTCCCTTATTTGTTTATCCTTCTGTAGCTCCGCGTCTCTTATTTCTTTAGCCTCCTTCGCTAACAGGTCCATCACTTTCAGTACCACATCTGGCGTTGGGTTCGGGCCGAACCACGCTAGCTTCTCTCTCATTAGCTTGTTGGCTGGCGATTCCTCCTCCTGAATCACTGGTGTCTCCATCTCTTGTACTGCTGGCGTTGCTGCAATCCCGTCCTCCTGGTCTAGCTCCATTGATTCTGCTATGATGACCCGCTTGGTTTTGTTGCTAGCAATCCTTCCACGAACTTCCAGTAGTTCTTCCAGTGTCTGCTTGGAATCCGGGTGTGAAGGGGAATAGAAGGGAAAAATCCCACTGCTACCAACCAATTGTGACGGTATCGGTATGATATCCCCGTCAACGTTCCCTTCTTCCCATAACGAAAATCACCCAATATTCCACGAGGAGGGATATCCCTGGAATCGCCCAGAAAGCCACACATGAGACCAGCTTACTGCTTGAACAACACAGACTTTAATGTTATAACACACAGCTTATATGTCATTTCCAAAACTGTTACAATGACAAATCTCCGCCCCCCTCACACTGGGGCTTCCATACAGATGACTAGGTAGACACGACGGGGCCGATGCTGAAACACATTTTCTTTAGACAATGACATCAATGACGCTGAGCACTAGCTGTACTGAATACATCAACCAGACCGCTCGACCCCGCATATAGAGAGATAATTACCACAATGAAGCAATCAGAATAATTAACACAAGCCACTTAAACCCAGCTCTCCTTCACACAACACAATAGATCAATTAACCTTTAGAAATAGTGAGGGGACATTAGCACATCAATAACCTGGCTAGCAGGGAGCAGTAAACTGAGACATATAGGCAAATGTATCACACCCTACATCAGGGAACACACGATCAATGAAGCTGCCACTGCGAAGAACGGGGAAGCTGTGTTTACACACAGCTCTCGCCGTTCTTCAGCTCCGGAGGACCGATCGCGGGACTCCGGCGGCGATCGGGTCCGCGGTACGTTTGAGAATCGGCGTATCTAGCTAATTTGCATACTCTACGCGGAAATCAACGGAAGCGCCACCTAGCGGCCAGCGTAAATATGCACCTATGATCCGACGGCGTACTAAGACGTACGTCGGTCGGATCTACCCCACATTCAGGCGTATCTTGTTTTGTGGATACAAAACAAAGATACCACGGCGCATCGTAGAACTTACGCGGCGTATCAATAGATACGCCGCCGTAAGTTCGTTGTGGATCTGGCCCAACATCTCCCCGTTCTTCCTAGTGACACTGTCACTGATTGTCTGTTCCCTGTGATCAGGAACAGAAATCAGTGACGTGTCACATGTAGCCACGCTCCCCAACAGTAAGAATCTCTCCCTAGGGCACACGTAACCCCTTCAGCGCCACCTAGTGGGTAACCCCTTCACTGCCAGTGTCATTTTCACAGTAACTGTGCATTTTTTAGCACTGTTCGCTGTAAAAATGACAATGGTCCCAAAAATGTGACAAAAGTGTCCGATGTGTCCGCCATAATGTCGCAGTCATAAAGAAAAAAAAAAAAAAACGCTGATCGCCGCCATTACTAGTAAAAACATTTTTTATAAAATTGCAATAAATCTATTCCCTATTTTGTAGACGCTATAACTTTTGTGCCAACTAATCAAAAAATGCCTTTTGCGATTTTTTTTTACCAAAAATATGTAGAAGAATACGTATCGGCCTAAACTGAGGAAAAAAAAGGCTTTTTTATATATTTTTGGGGATATTTATTATAGCAAAAAGTAAAAAATATTGCTTTTTTTTTTTTTTTAATTGGTCGCTCTATTTTTATTTATAGAGCAAACAAAAACCACCGAGGTGATCAAATACCACCAAAAGAAAGCTCTATTTGTGGGGAAAAAAAAAGAACGCCAATTTTGTTTGGGAGCCACGTCACATGACCGTGCAATTTTAGTTAAAGCTGAATCACAAAAAATGCTCTGGTCTTTGGCCAGCGAAATGGTCCGGGGCTGAAATGGTTAAGATAGATTTTTACTCCAAAAGCATTTTATTAAAATAAATTTGATAAAAAAAAAAAAAAAAAGCCAAATTAAAATGAAAAAAAAAAATCGGATTAAAATGTTTAGAAAAAAAAAAAAAATGTAATCATTGTTTTTTATCCACCCTTTTCAGCTATGTAGATTGTGTTCCATCACCTGCCTCTTATTCCTCTGGGTCTGATTTATCTCTTATGTCTTTTATGATTATACAGTAAACCGCTTTTACAAAAATGGAAAACCAGATATAGCAAAAAGCTTTTTTTTGCAATGTACACTTTGGGGTAGATTCACGTAGAATGGCGTATGTTTGTGCGGGCGTAACGTATCCTATTTACGTAACGCCTCCGCAACTTTTACAGGCAAGTGTCGTATTATTAAAAGAAAGTTGCGGCCGCGTAGCGTAAATAGGCCGCCGTAATCCCGCCTAATTCAAATTGTGAAGAGGTGGGCGTGTTTTGTAAATGAACCCTGACCCGACGTGATTGACGTTTTACACGAACGTCGCATGCGCTGTCCGTGCAATTTCCTAGTGTGCATTGCTCCAAAGTACGCCGCAAGGACGTCATTGGTTTCGACGTGAACGTAAATGACGTCCAGCCCCATTCACGGATGACTTACGCAAACAACGTACATTTTTCAAATTTCGTCGCGGGAACGACGGCCATAATTAACATTGGTGCGCCGCATATACGCCTCATATAGCAGGGGTAACTTTACGCCGGGAAAAGCCTAACGTAAACGGCTTAAATGTACTGCGTAGGCCGGGCGTACGTTCGTGAATTTGCGTATCTAGCTGATTTACATATTCTAGGCGTAAATCAGCGTACACGCCCCTAGCGGCCAGCGTAAATATGCAGTTAAGATCCGATGGCGTAACAGACTTACGCCGGTCGGATCTAATAGAAATCTATGCGTAACTGATTCTAAGAATCAGGCGCATAGATACGACCGTCCAGGCTCAGAGATACGACGGCGTATCTGGAGATACACCGTCGTATCTCCTCTGTGAATCTACCCCATTGAGTTTCTATTTTACGAATGCAGTGAAAAAAATCTGAAATTGGTTTAGTATATCTCGTAAAATCAATTTCGCCTACAAGACTCTTCTGCCGTTCTTCTCCTGCCTGTGCCACCAGCCGTGATCTGAACGATGATGCAGGTCCTTGTACTCACCCAGCGCGGGGGTTCGGCCCCCTCCTCTGCCGTATTCAGACAAATCAATGATAACATTAGATCGTCGATGTATCTGGCAGGCCGACAGATTTTGCTGTGTTTGCGCTCATTAGGCCGGTATAATGGGGAGAGTTGTGGGGAAGCATGACTTGTGTGATTAGCAGTTACCACCTTAGTAAACACAATTTAGAGCGTTCCTCCCAGCAGTCATGAAACCGCTCTGTTAATGTGTCCTCATAAACCGTTCCTGCCTAATACTCACAGCTAATGTCTTCCTAATGGAGAGCAGCTGTTTTCAGCTCCGGCTTGGAGCTTGCAGATTGTATATTATACGCCGGGAGATTGCTGGCGACATTTCCAAAGTTGCTGAATGTTCTAGGTCAAGGTAATGTGCGGAGTGTGAGGACAGGATACCAGCCTGTATTGTCAATGTCAGGTACAACATGCATGCCAGTAGTCTGTTACAGGTTAGAGTGGGCCCTGGAATAGGCGACAGTACTGGCAGGTAATGCAGGCTCACCCATTGCAGAAGGCCCAAGTGTCACCCTGGTCAAGCAGTGATGGGATGTCTGCAGGATTCAATCGGATTGGATATTCTCCAATCCGATGGACGGTGGTATATATGTATGGAAGCAACGTGTCCGGTCACGTGACCCCTGAGGACGTCAGACGTGCTGACGAAACGTGTTGTGTATGATCGAGCGCGATACGTCACTTCCACCCAGTGGAAAGCAGCCAGTGTCCCTGATTCCACTTTTACCCATTTTAACATTGTACTTGATCCAAGTGCTATTGTAGTGCTATTTTTTTTAAATAAACACTACCTATTTCACTATGGGAGGACGTTCTCTACCTTTCAATGCCTTGCTGATGACCGGACATCTGGTGGTTTAAAGGGGTTGTAAAGGTTAAAAAACAACAAAACACAACAAACATACCATACTTTCCATTACTGTGCAGTTCGTTTTGCGAGTGGCCCTGATCGTCCTCTTCTGGGGTCTCACGGCGGCTCCTCCAGGAAAGGAGCTAACCCCCTCTGGAAAGCTCTCTCCAGAGGGGGTTACCTTGCGGGCGCGCTCCCATGCCCATGCCATACAATCGGCGTCCATAGACACCAATTGTATGACTTGGCCCCGCCCCCCCAGCGGACGCGTCATTGAATTTAATTGACAGCAGCGGGAGCCAATGGCTGTGCTGCTATCAATCATCCAATGAAGAGCCGTTAAGACTTGGGGGAAAGCAACGTGCCCACGGAGATTCGGGGCTCAGGTAAGTAAAACGGGGGGCTGGTGACTGAAGGTGTTTTTTCACCTTAATGCAAAGGTTGCATTAAGGGGAAAAAACACAAAGCTTTACCGCCCCTTTAAGCTATTGGGACATCAAGACACCATGTTGTTGTGGCTCTAATTTACGAAAGCATCGATCGAAAGTTGGACGGGTTTGATGTTAAGCTGAGCAGATTGGAGAAAATATAGCAACATAAATAAAAATATCAGCAGCTACGCTTCATGCAGGTTTAAAAAGAACAACAAATCTTAGAAACCATATGCCACGATTCAGCAGATCCAGAGATAAAAGGCCGCTGATGCCATTTGCAAAGCACGTCCTTGAAAAGCTGACGTTGGTCTCCTCCTGCCCGATCTTCAATGTTGTTTAATGGTCTGTGCCACCTTCCCAATTCCCACCCTGCCAAGGCTCCCCCTCTCCAGCACCCAGTGGCATTTTTGGGTTTCCCCTGTCATAGGCACATATCAATAAATTGACCTCACCAATTTAAAGCATTAGCCTCCACATGTCTAGTGCCAGAGCAATGCTTGCCCTTCCCTTCCAAGCTCCTCCCTGTCCATTTTTTTCTTGCCCGTTTCTTTAGTGGATGAAATGACATTGGATGTCTCTTAGATGTGCAATTCTGCCACCTGCTGTAACCCCTGGGCTGTATTCTGGCTCTTCTTTGTCTCAGTCATGTTTCACTGAGGTCCATGGTCCTGCCGCCTAGCAGGATCTTCTGCTCATCCAATACGCTCCTGTGCTGGTGTCTGCTGTCTTGCTGCCTGGCCTGATTAGCTCTTTCCCCCTGTACGCTACTGTTCCATGTCCCAGCCTGCTCCGGTGTGCAGCTTAGGAGTCGTGACCTGGTACCAGCATGCAGCTAAGTATAAACCTCCATCAGGGGGTCCCCTGTTGTGACCCAGAGTCAGCATGCAGCTAAGTCCAAACCTCCATCAGGGGGTCCCTAGTCGTGAACTGGGGAAAACCCAACATGTAGCTAAGTCCAAACCACCATTAGGGGGGTCTCTGGTTACGACCCAGGGCCAGCATGCAGCTCAGTCTAAAGCCCCATCAGGGGGTCACTGGTTGTGACCTGGGGCCAACCCAACATGTAGCCAAGTCCAAACCGCCATTAGGGGGTCTCCGGTTGTGACCTGGGGACGACATTCAGCCAAGTCCAAACCGCCATTAGGGGGTCTCCGGTTGTGACCTGGGGACGACATTTAGCAAAGTCCAAATCTCCATCAGGGGGTCTCTGGTCGTGACCCAGGGCCAGCATGCAGCCATGTCCAAACCTCCATCAGGTAGTCCCCGGTCGTGACCCAGGGCCAGCATACAGCCAAGTCCAAACCTCCATCAGGGGGTCTCTGGTTGTGACCTGGGGACAACATTCAGCCGAGTCCAAACCGCCATTAGGGGGTCTCCGGTTGTGACCCAGGGCCAGCATGCAGCCAATTCCAAACCTCCATCAAGGGGTCTCTGGTTGTGACCCAGGGCCAGCATGCAGCCAAGTCCAAACCTCCATCAGGGGGTCGCTGGTTGTGACCTGGGGACAGCATTCAGCCAAGTCCAAACCTCTATCAGGGGGTCTCTGGTCGTGACCCAGGGCCAGCATGCAGCCAAGTCCAAACCTCTATCAGGGGGTCTCTGGTCGTGACCCAGGGTCAGCATGCAGCCAAGTCCAAACCTCCATCAGGGGGTCCCTGGTCGTGAACTGGGGCAAACCCAACATGTAGCCAAGTCCAAACCACCATTAGGGGGGGTCTCTGGTTACGACCCAGGGCCAGCATGCAGATAAGTCTAAAACCCCATCAGGGGGTCACTGGTTGTGACCTGGGGCCAACCCAACATGTAGCTAAGTCCAAACCGCCATTAGGGGGTCTCCGGTCGTGAACCAGGGCCAGCATGCAGCCAAGTCCAAACCTCCATCAGGGGGTCTCTGGTTGTGACCTGGGAACAGCATACAGCCAAGTCCAAATCTCCATCAGGGGGTCTCTGGTCGTGACCCAGGGCCAGCATGCAGCCAAGTCCAAACCTTCATCAGGGGTCTCTGGACAGCATGCAGCCAAGTCCAAACCTCCATCAGGCTAAAGGCTGAACCTCCATCAGAGATTCCCTGGCGAAACACCGGTTATCCCTTAGACTCCACTCCCTGGGGGACGCCATGTTACCCGCTCATATGAGTTCACTTCATTCATCTTCATGAGAGTCTACAATCACAATAAATAATCAACAGGAAAGATTGAGAGATGGAGGGGGGATAGGACTGGACTTTGTCAAAACTTGCATATGGCTTTGGCAGTTGGAATTGCCCGGATTTTTGAAAGCTTTAACACAAATGTTCTACATCATGAAAGGAAAATTGCCATCTAAACTGCTGGGACCTAACACAATTGATTTACTGGAAAGAAAATGAACCAGTTGTGTAGAATTAGAACATCAATATATTGGAATCCCAGCGGTGTCCAGCACATGGCGGGCTCCCGAGTGCGATTTAATCCATGCCGAGTATCCAGGACAAGCTACATTTCTCTGCTTGGATTTTACAGGCCCGTGTATTGCTTCCTTGCTGTCTGGTGGAGCAGAAAGTAATGAGCAGTGATTATACATGTACTACCAACTGTCCCCCGATCCAGAACACGGACAATATATGACCAGCCTAAGGACCTTAATCAGGTTTAAAACAAACCAATATCATAAAGCTAAAATATGAACAAATTATCACATACAGCACTAAGGTTTTGGTTCCCAGAAATGATGAATGATGACATTATTCTCACTGTGGATCTGCAATTACAAATTGAAAAAGGCTGCAATACCCAGAGGAGGAGCGGGAGATGAAGGGCGCGATATTAGATTCTTCATCAAACAGGCTGGACAATATAGAGAATCATTCTTGGGTTGCCTGGATCTTCAATCTCCATCTCATGGGCAATGGTGGTGCGTCTAAAGAGGGCGCAGGAGTGCCGTCCCCTCTTTCCTGCACCCGTCAATCAGCAATAGATATAATCTATCTATTGTCGCCGCTGTCGCTCCCTATTAATGTGTCCGGCCCCTTGTCGGGTGCTGGGCATCTGAATTACAGCGGCGGAGGTGTATTTTGAAGTGCCCGATTAGAGCCGTCGGCTCTAATAGGCATCCTGCTTAAAACCCATGGGCTCTAACATGCTTCCAAATTGTTAAACAGCGGGCACACTGCTGTGCGTTCGCTGTTTACACAGTGCTGTGTTGGGGAATCGAATAAATCTCTTCCCTAACACTGACCCGCCTCTCAGCCAATCAGGTGCACCGGGTCTTGTCAGGCGTCCAATCATAGCAGAAGAGGACGGAAGAAGACATCGAGGACTCGGAGGGAGCGTGGAGGACATTGCTGACCCGAGACAGGTAAGTGCCGGGCAGGGGGGGCACACTGGCAGCATTTGATGGGGCAAACTGGCAGCAATTGATGGGGCAAACTGGCGGCAATTGATGGGGCAAACTGGCGGCAATTGATGGGGCAAACTGGCGGCAATTGATGGGGCAAACTGGCGGCAATTGATAGGGGAAAATTGGCGGTAATTGATGGGGCACAGTAGCTGCGTTTGGCACAGTGGTGGCTGTAACGGGAGAGCCCGTGGAACCCAGAAGCTCTTCGAAAGTATGAGCCAGAAAATAATGGACATTCAGAATATGTCTTGGATTGCTTTAACATGGGTCTGTAATCCCCAATATCTCCCAGGAGTGACTCATTCTAGTGCGACTGCTCTGCATCTAATTATGGCTTGTGCTAATTGACCCTGTAATTGTGTGAAGGAGTCCTGTGATAATGTGTATTGTAGTTTAGGAGACAGCAAGGCTAGTCTAAAGGTCATGTGTATGAGTCATCAGCTGTAGTTAATTAGCTCATGTAAATTAGGTCAGGTCCCGGAGTCAGTGTGTCTGCTAAGAGATGCTTTGAGGATGATGTGTATTGGGGGGCTCGTTATGTAACCATTGTGTGATGATGTGGGTGGAGTTGGGTCATTGTTCATTTGGGTACTGCAGTATTCTTTTGGTGTATATAAGAGGCTGCTTTCTCAATAAAGATTGTCAGTCCTGCTTGAACCTCAAACAGAGCTGTGTCTCGTTAAATGGGGGGAATTATTCTTATGGGTCTCGTTCGCCTGACTGTGGAGTGTCGGTAGCTGCCTTGTGTTCGGAAAGGGAATATCCTAAACGGCTTTAACCCCTTTCACATTTGGGGTGCTGTTACAGTGGCAATTTATGGGTACAGTGGCTGCGTTTGATTGCGCAGAGGCTGCGTTTGATGGGCACAGTGGCTGCGTTTGATGGTACAGTGAGGCTGCAATTCATGGGTGGTTTTTTTTTTCAGAATTTGCGCCCCCCAAAAAAAAATTTGGTGCACCAGCCGCCATTTGTCCTACATTCACCAACCTTGGTGTAGAATAGCGGTGGTCAACTAATGAAGTAAAGAGGTACTTAGACATCAAAAGTCCAGACACATTTAGTATATGTAAGGCTACAGAAGGCTAAATCTATTGGTTACTTGCTTATTTAACTCAGCTACCACATAAGATTTGACTGAAAACATACAGTGCTTATGGGAAAGTATTCACAGCACTTCACTTTTTCCACATTTTGTTGTTACGGCCTTTTTCCAAAATGGATTCAATTCATGATTTTCCTCCAAAATTCTACAAACAATCCCCCATAATGACAACGTGAAAGAATTTTGTTTGAAATCTTTACAAATGTATTAAAAATAAAAAATGAAAAAAAATCCCATGTACAAGTATCACAGGCTCCTCCCATGTACATAAGTATCACAGGCTCCTCCCATATACATAAGCATCACAGGCTCCTCCCATATACATAAGCATCACAGGCTCCTCCCATATACATAAGCATCACAGGCTCCTCCCATGTACATAAGTATCACAGGCTCCTCCCATGTACATAAGCATCACAGGCTCCTTCCATGTACATAAGTATCACAGGCTCCTCCCATGTACATAAGCATCACAGGCTCCTCCCATATACATAAGCATCACAGGCTCCTCCCATATACATAAGCATCACAGTCTCCTCCCATGTACATAAGTATCACAGGCTCCTTCCATGTACATAAGTATCACAGGCTCCTCCCATGTACATAAGTATCACAGGCTCCTCCCATGTACATAAGCATCACAGGCTCCTCCCCTATACATAAGCATCACAGGCTCCTCCCATGTACATAGGTATCACAGGCTCCTCCCATATACATAAGTATCACACGCTCCTCCCATGTACATAAGTATCACAGGCTCCTCCCATGTACATAAGTATCACAGGCTCCTCCCATGTACATAAGTATCACAGGCTCCTCCCATGTACATAGGTATCACAGTCTTTGCCATGACACTCACAATTGAGCTCAGGTGCCTCCTGTTTCCACTGATCATCCTTCAGATGTTTCTACAACTTGATTGGAGTCCACCTGTGGTAAATTCAGTTGAATGGACATGATTTGGAAAGGCACACACCTGTCTATAGAAGGTCCCACGGGTAACAGTGCATGTCAGAGCACAAACCAAGCCATGAAGTCCAAGGAATTGTCTGTAGATCTCCGAGACAGGATTGTATGGAGGCAAAAATCGAGGGAAGGTTACAGAAAACTTTCTGCAGCATTGAAGGTCCCAATGAGCACAGTGGCCTCCATCATCCGTGAATGGAAGAAGTTTGTAACCACCAGGACTCTTTGTAGAGCGGGCCGCCCAGCCAAACTGAGTGATCGAGGAGAGGGGCCTTTGTCAGGGAGGTGACCCAAGTACCCGATGGTCACTCTGACAGATCTCCAGCATTTCTCTATGGAGAGAGGAGAACCTTCCAGAAGAACAACCATCTCTGCAGCACTCCACCAATCAGGCCTGTATGGGGGAGTGGCCAGACGGAAGGCACTCCTCAGCAAAAGGCACATGACAGCCGCCTGGAGTTTACGAAAAGGCACCATGAGAAACAAAATGAATGGCAAGCGTCATATCTGGAGGAAACCAGGCACATCTCATCACCTGGCCAATACCATCCCTACTGTGAAGCATGATGGTGGCAGCATCATGATGTGGAGATGTTTTTCAGTGGCAGGAGCTGGGAGACTAGTCAGGATCGAGGGAAAGATGAACGCAGCAATGTACAGAGACATTGTTGATGAAAACCTGCTCCAGATCACTCTGGACCTCAGACTGGGGTGAAGTTCATCTTCACCCCAGTTCATCTGATCACAAGTGCCCTGATTACAGTAAAGCATCAGTGACACCAATCAGTGCCCATTAGTAATGCCAGTCAGTGCTGCCTTTCAGTGGCCATCATTGCCTGCTTATCAGTGCTCCCCATCAATGTCCATCAGTGCCGTCTATCAATGCCGCCTATCAGTGCCCATAAGTGCGGCATATTAGTGCCTCCTCATCACTGCCACCTAATCGGTGCCCATAAAGTGCAGTCTCATCAGTGCCCATCAGGGCCACCCCATCAGAGCACATCAGTGAAGGAGAAAAATGTACCAAATTTACTGCCAGAAAAAAGTTTTTTCCCCCTTTTTTTTTTGTTTTATAAATAAAATAAAAACCCCAGCAGTGATAAACCACTTAAGATCCGGACCTTTAGGCAGCTAAAGGACCCGGACAGTTTTTGCGATTCAGCACTGCGTCGCTTTAACTGACAATTGCGCGGTCGTGCGACGTGGCTCCCAAACAAAATTGGCATCCTTTTTTCCCCACAAATAGAGCTTTATTTTGGTGGTATTTGATCACCTCTGCGGTTTTTATTTTTTGCGCTATAAACAAAAATAGAGCAACAATTTTGAAAAAAATTCAATATTTTTTACTTTTTGCTATAATAAATATCCCCAAAAATATATAAAAAAAATGTTTTCCCTCAGTTTAGGCCGATACGTATTCTTTTACATATTGTTGGTAAAAAAAAAAAAAAAAAGAAAAAAAAAAAAAAAAAAATCGCAATAAGCGTTTATCGGATGGTTTGCGCAAAATTTATAGCGTTTACAAAATAGGGGATAGTTTTATTGCGTTTTTATTATTTTATTTTTTTTACTACTAATGGCGGCGATCAGCGATTTTTTTCGTGACTGCGACATTACGGCGGACAATTTTGACACATTTTTGGGACCATTGTCATTTTCACAGCAAAAAATGCATTTAAAATGCACTGTTTACTGTGAAAATGACAATTGCAGTATGGGAGTTAACCACAAGGGGGCGCTGAAGGGGTTATGTATGACCTCATCTGTGTTCCTAACTGTAGGGGGGTGTGGCTGTAGGTGTGACGTCATTGATCCCTATATAAGGGAACACACGAACGATGACGGCGCCACAGTGAAGAACGGGAAGCTCTGGGCACTTAAAGAGGACGTACCTGTACGTGCTTGTGCCCAGCCGTGCCATTCTGCCGACGTATATGTGCAGGAGGCGGTCCTTAAGCGGTTAAATACCACCAAAAGAAAGCTCTGATTGTGTGAAGAAAATTATCAAGAATTCATTTGGGTACAGCGTTACACGACCGCGTTATTGTCATTCAAAGCCTGACAGCGCTGAAAGCTGAAATTCGGCCTGGGCAGGAAGGGGGTGAAAGTGTCTGGTATTGAGGGGGTTAAACTCCCTGCAATGTACATAGATCACCCAGAGGGGGAGAGGTTTTCTCTCAATAACAGTGGAGTTGCTCTTTAAGGGATAGTAGACTGCTCTGAGCGCGGTGTGGTGGCTTTGCAATGGACATGTGTTGAGTCTAATGCACTCTGGTAACCATGGTAACATAGGTAAGTACTTCAGTGAATGTATTAGAGAACTTCCTTTTTATATGATTTTATAACCTAGTAATGGATTTATTTGTCCAATTTCAGACGTACTTCTATCTCCTGAAGACGTGGATCTTTGGTCTATGAAACGCGTTGAGCAATTAATACAGCCTTCCCGCTCCTCTCTTCTCCCTCCGGGCACATCACTTGGATATCAGCCTTTGAAGTATTATGCGGCTCTGATATCTGACAATGGTTATATTTTTCCTTAGAGCCCTAACAAGGGTCTATTTATAAAGAAAACATCCATGTACATTCATTCTGTGCGCACCGACCAGATGTTGAGAGAATGTGCAAAAAAAAAAAAAGAGACTGTTCTCAGGCCATTTTCTTTTCTTGTTAAATGTTCTGCAAATATTTTGGGCAGGAGCAAAGATAGGTTCATGCATACTAAACATAAAGCAAATCAGGAAAATACCTTAGAATGGCCACTAGATGGCACTGAGGGTTGTAGAGCTCCTCTAACATTCTCCTGAAATGTTGCATTGTACCTATTCCTCCTAAACTCTATTTATTTCCTAAGATTCTCATCTCCAACTAGTGGTCTTAAAGCGGAGCTCCACCCACAAAGGGAAAGCTCCACGTATCTGCTCCTCCACCCCACCGGTAGGGGTTAGTGTTAGGGCTAGGGTTAGGGTTTCCCATTGAAGAATAAGGCTAAGACTCAGGAACTAGAACAGGGACCTCCCCCCAGAGGTCAAAGGTCAGGGGGCGGGTTTTCAAGAGGTCAAAGGTCAAGGGAGCATGGCTGACCCACCTCCACCAAAGTGTGCCGCCTACCCCAACTAAGTCAGGGAATGAACAAGTCGGGGGAAGTGTTACCGCCCAATGTTGTTTCCAATATTGTTCTCCAGTCAGTACCAATGGGGGGGGGGGGGGGGGAGACAGATAAGCGGAGCTTTTCCCTGTGGGTGGAGCTCCGCTTTAAAGCCACTAGTTCCAAATTTGCCACAATGTTGATTTGTGGCAGAACCCCTGGGGACTGCCAACATTTTTTCGTGGTCCAGGACCACTGTTCTAGGGCATCGGCACAGAAAATCAGGGCAGTATTTGTAAATGTTCTGCCAGAGTACGGTCCTGAGAGGCTGCTGAGCAATCAATGACCTAGTCCAGTGATGGTGAACCTCGGCACCCCCAGATGTTTTGGAACTACATTTCCCATGATGCTCAACTACACCGCAAAGTGCATGGGGCATCATGGGAAATGTAGTTCCAAAACATCTGGGGTGCCGAGGTTCTCCATCACTGATCTAGTCCAATTAGCTGCAGTCTGGACCTATTGGGGGTAAATAAAGCATTTACCACTGCCGGAGCGCCGCACGCCGATATACCGGGACATTATGAAGAAGTATATCTTTGTTATGGCAGCAGCTAGCTGCCATAACCCCGGTGTCCTCTTCTTCAGCGGGCGGTCCGGTTTCTGATAATAGTGGTCTCTGCAGCGGAGTCGCCGCTAGATCACTTTTATCTGTGGTGGGAGAGGGCCCCCCCCAACCGCGGAGGCGTTCGTGTCTGTTTATTAAAAGTCAGCAGCTACACTTTTTGTCTTTTAATAAACAGTAAAAAGCTGGAACTCCGCTTTAAAGTGACCAGTGCTAAAAATATGCACTGTCACTGTACTAATGACACTGACAGGGAAGGGGTTAACATCAGGGGTGATCAGAGGTTAACTGGGTTCCATGCAGGTGTTTTCTAACTATATGGGGGACTGTGTGACTGGGGAATAAGGATGAGCTCAGGCTTGTTCGGAACCCGCACGTGCAGAGCCCGCCAGGAAGTTGGCACTGTGCTGCGCTAATCACAGGCAGGGAGACATTGGGGTAGATTCAAGTAGGGGAGCGCACTACTACGGCGGCGCAGCGTACCATTTTTACGCTACGCCTCCGTAAATTACTTGAGCTACGCTTCATTCACGAAGCATTTGCTCCGTAATTTGCGGCGGCGTTTCGTAAAAGTGGCCGGCGTTCCAGCGCCGAACGTACTGCGCATGCTCCGTCGGGAAAATTTCCCGACGTGCATTGCGGTAAATGACGTCGCAAGGACGTCATTTGCTTCGACGTGAACGTAAATGGCGTCCAGCGCAATTCACTTACGCAAACGACGTAAATTTCGAAAATCGCGACGCGGGAACAACGTGTATACCTACCATTGGCTGCGCCTCCTAATAGCAGGAGCAGCCTTACGCAGAAAGCGCCGTACGCAAACAACGTAAAACTCAAACGCCGGGCGCGCGTACGTTTGTGAATCGGCGTGAGTATGCAATTTGCATACTCTACGCTGACCACTACGGGAACGCCACCTAGCGGCCAGTGTAAAAATGCAGCCTAAGATACGACGGCATAAGAGCCTTATGCCAGTCATATCTTAGGCTACAGTCGGCGTATCGAGCTTTCTGAATACAGAAAAGTCGATACGCCGGCGCTACTTAGCAATTACGCTGCGTATCTATGGATACGCAGGCGTAATTGCTTGCTGAATCCACCCCACGGTCCCGATCTGTTGCTGCAGAGATTGGGAAATGTCTCACTGCCTGTGATTAGCGCAGCGCAATGCCGACTTCCTGACGGGTTCTGAACACGCCTAAACTCCTCCTAACTGGGGAAAAACACAGACAGGATCTGTGTGATCTCTCCCGTCAGAACGGAGATCTGCCTTGTTTACAAAGGCAGATCCCCGTTCTGTCACTGCAGGGAACGATCGCGGGTGGCTGGTGGACATCAAGTCCACCAGACCCGCTCAATTGGCTCCCCCGCTGGCCAATGGGAGCGCGCCCACAAAAGCAAGTTCCCGAGCCGACGTACACCTACGGCGATTTGCGAGAACGAGCCACCTTGTCGCTGTATAATGACGGCGGCTGGTCAGCAAGGGGTTAAAGTACACTTTGCAGAGTGAATGGCCCCGAAAAAGATTTAAAAATCACAAAAACAAGTGAAAATCTTGAATGAGATTTTGTATTATGTTGCAGCTCCTATTTTCTGTGTCTGTGGAGTTTATTCCCCTCCCCCTCCTTCCCCTGACAATTCTTTTCCTCTTTCATCCCTCATCCATCTCCAGATGCTTGGCAATAAAAAAGGATTTTGTTTTTTCATCTGCCGCGGATCGCTGAGCATACTTATGATTTTCATGAAGGAGACAGTCAGCTGCTCCACGTATCTCAGAATTAAATATGTTACTCAATAAAAATGATTGAGGTGCCCAGCGGGAGACCGTGTTCTAGTGCCAAGCGAGAGCGTGTTCTGGTGCCCAGCGGGAGCGTTCCTCGTGCCCAGCAGAGAGCGTGTTCTGGTGCCCAGCGGGAGCGTTCCTGGTGCCCAGCGGAGAGCATGTTCTGGTGCCCAGCGGGAGACCGTGTTCTAGTGCCCAGCGGAGAGCGTGTTCTAGTGCCCAGCGGAGAGCGTGTTCTGGTGCCAGGCAAGAGCATGTTCTGGTGCCCAGCGGGAGCGTTCCTCGTGCCCAGCAGAGAGCGTGTTCTAGTGCCCAGCGGGAGCGTTCCTGGTGCCCAGCGGAGAGCATGTTCTGGTGCCCAGCGGGAGACCGTGTTCTAGTGCCCAGCGGAGAGCGTGTTCTAGTGCCCAGCGGAGAGCGTGTTCTGGTGCCAGACGAGAGCGTGTTCTGGTGCCCAGCGGGAGCGTTCCTAGTGCCCAGCGGAGAGCGTGTTCTGGTGCCCAGCGGGAGCGTTCCTAGTGCCCAGCGGAGAGCGTGTTCTGGTGCCAGGCGAGAGCGTGTTCTGGTGCCCAGCGGGAGTGTTCCTAGTGCCCAGCGGAGAGCGTGTTCTGGTGCCAGGCGAGAGCGTGTTCTGGTGCACAGCGGGAACGTTCCTCATGCCCAGCGGAGAGCATGTTCTAGGGCCCAGTGGGAGCGTGTTCTAGAGCCCAGTGGAAGCGTGTTCTGGTGCCAGGCGGGAGCGTGTTCTGGTGCCAGGCGAGAGCGTGTTCTGGTGCCAGGCGAGAGCGTGTTCTGGTCCCAGGCGAGAGCGTGTTCTGGTCCCAGGCGAGAGCGTGTTCTGGTGCCCAGCGGAGAGCGTGTTCTAGGGCCCAGCGGGAGCATGTTTTGGGGCCAGGCGAGAGCGTGTTCTGGTGCCAGGCGAGAGCGGGTTCTAGGACCCAGCGGGAGCGGGTTCTAGGGCCCAGCAGGAGCGTTTTTGGTGCAGAGCGGGAGCGTTTCTGCTGCCAGGCGAGAGCATGTTCTAGCGGAAGCGGGTTCTGGTGCCCAGCGGGAGCGGGTTCTGGTGCCCAGCGGGAGCGGGTTCTGGTGCCCAGCGGGAGCGGGTTCTGGTGCCAGGCGAGAGCGGGTTCTAGGGCCCAGCGGGAGCGGGTTCTAGGGACCAGCGAGAGTGGGTTCTAGGGCCCAGCAGGAGCGTTCTAGGGCCCAGCAGGAGCGTTTCTGCTGCCAGGCGAGAGCATGTTCTAGCGGAAGCGGGTTCTGGTGCCAGACGGGAGCGGGTTCTGGTGCCCAGCAGGAGTGGGTTTTGGTGCCCAGCAGGAGCAGGTTCTGGTGCCCAGCAGGAGCAGGTTCTGGTGCCCAGCGGGAGCGGGTTCTGGTGCCCAGCGGGAGCGGGTTCTGGTGCCCAGCGGGAGCGGGTTCTAGAGCCCAGCAGGAGCGTTTTTGGTGCAGAGCGGGAGCGTTTCTGCTGCCAGGCGAGAGCATGTTCTAGCGGAAGCGGGTTCTGGTGCCAGACGGGAGCGGGTTCTGGTGCCCAGCGGGAGTGGGTTCTGGTGCCCGGCGGGAGTGGGTTCTGGTGCCCAGCGGGAGTGGGTTCTGGTGCCAGGCGGGAGCGGGTTTTGGTGCCCAGCGGGAGTGGGTTCTGGTGCCCAGCGGGAGCGGGTTCTGGTGCCAGACGGGAGCGGGTTCTGGGGCTGCATGTGGCCCTTTGGCCCTCAGCAGTCTGTAGTGGGAACTTTATAGTTGCCATCAGTCCCAATTTGCACATTCACAGAAATCAGACTGGTGTCCCATTATGAGCCTGTCCTGGGCAGAATCCCGGAAACTAGGATGTCCTGGGAAAAGTCTCTCCTTCCTTTTTCTCTCTTCCTACATCAGTCTTATTTTTCTTTCTCTCTACCTCCCTGCATCCCCTTTTCTCTCTCTCTCTCCATTCCTCTTTCTTTCTCTCTTCATCCCTTTTTCTCTCTCCCTCCATCCTTTTTATCCCTTTCTTTTTCTCTCACTTTCTTTCTTCCTCCATCCCTCTCTCTCTCTCCCTGCATCCCTCTTTCCTTCTCTCTGCCTTCATCCCTTTTTCTCCATCCCTCCTTTTTCCTTTCTCGCCCCCCGTCCCTCTTTCTTTCCTTCTCTTTTTCTTTCCCTCTTTCTCTTTTAAGTTCTCTCTCCCTTCATCCCTCTTTCTTTCCTTCTTTTTCTTTTCTTCTCGCTTTCTCTTTTCCTTCATGTTTATTTCTCTCTCCCTCCCTCTTTTTCTCGCTCTCTTTTCTTTCCTAATATTATATTACCACAATCTCCACTATGCAAATCATCTCAGAATTTATTTAACCACACCCCCTTTAAGACACGCACAATATTTAGCCATTATTTAGAGCCCTTTCACACTGGTAACGCCGATAGCGGAGCGCTAAAATAGTGGTAAAATTACCGCAACGCTGCAGGCCTTTAAACAGTGTTTTAGAAGCGTTATTGAAGCATGGGCGTCAAAGAACAACCCCGCCCCCCTACATCACTTCCTGTTATCTCGTGGAGGGGAGAAGAAGGTACAGAAAGAAGAGGAGGAGGAGGAGTTTATGGAGATTTTTTTGTGGTTTGTGCTCCTCTATTGGGAGAATATCGAGAGGCAGCAACGTCGCTATCGGGTTCATCCCATCCCCCGAGCACACACCTCAAGTGGACAATTGAGGACTTGAGACCATCCAGACAAGTTCAGAAATTACACTCCGATGAGCATTGCAATGTAAGTATCTATACCCTAATCCCGCTCCCAATAGTCCCTAACCCCACTTCCACTAGTTCCAAATCCCTAACCCTAATATCACTCCCAATAGTCCCAAATCCTAACCCTAATCCCACAAGTCCCAAATCCCTAACCCTAATCCCAATTCCACTAGTCCCAAAACCATAACCCTGCTCCCAATAGTCCCTAATCCCATTTCCACTAGTCCCAAATCCCTAACCATAACCCTGCTCCCAATAGTCCCTAATCCCATTTCCACTAGTCCCAAATCCATAACCCTAACCCCGCTCCCAATAGTCCCAAATCCCTAACCCTAATCCCACTTCCATTAGTCCCAAATGACTAACTCTAACCCCACTCCCACTTGTCCCAAATCCCTAACCCCGCTCCCAATAGTCCCAAATCTCTAACCCTAATCCCGCACCCAATAGTTTAAGGTTTAGGGTTAGAGATTTGGGACTATTGGGAGCGGGAACAAAAGTTATAGCGTCTACAAAATAGGGGATAGATTCATGGCATTTTGATTTTATTTTTTACTAGTAATGGCAATCTGCGATTTTTATCATGACTGCGACATTGCGGCAGACACTTTTGACACATTTTTGGGACCATTGTCATTTATACAGTGATTAGTGCTATAAGAATGCACAGATTACTGTAAAAATGTCACTGGCAGGGAAAGGGTTAACACTAGGGGGCGATCAAGGGGTTAACTGTATTCCCTAATAGTATAGGGTGTTCTAACCGAAGGGGGGTAGGCCTCCCCCTATGGAGATGAGAGATCGTGGTTCCCGGCTTGTAGGAACTCACGATCCTCATTTCCTCTGCTCTCAGAGCAGACTTCTTCTCGTGCCCACGATCGCTCATGGCCGGCGGTCATCGCGACCGCCGGTCACGAGCATCAGCACCCCTGCTATGTGCGCCCACTATCCCGCTTAAAGGAGCCGACATACAGCTACGACGACTCGCGCCGACCTGCCGCTGTATAACATTTTTCCGCTCCTACTAGGCCACGCCTACAAATAAATGCCACACTCCTAATTAAAATAATACTCCACCTAAAGAAAAGAGATTCCCTAAAATATTTTTGAGAATGTCAGCAACTATGAAACATTGATTAGGGCAATAACACTGATCTCTACTATGTAACATGTTCCCAATTATGTATTGTCTTCTGAAGCATATCCCCCGCCACCAAATGTATCCTGTCCTCACTCTCTGACCCTCATTTTCTCTATTAGGTCTGTAGTCTCTGACAGTCCTCTCCAGCATTACATACATTATATTGCAGGGTTCGACAAACCCCGGGCGCCAGGTCGCAATTGCTACTAGAATTAGCGACCTGGCGTGGCACACCTGGGGTATCCTGTGTCTCCGTGCGTCCCCACCTCCCCCACCACGCGATTGCGTCAGGCTGGCCGGTAATTGAGGCTGCGGCTTTGCAGCTTCTGCAGGCCTATGCTTCCTTCTGTGATCTGGCGCCATCTTGTGGTGGCCGTTGGTATGACAAGACAACCAGCAATGCTAATGGAACTTCCCCTGTCTGTTTTCACTGCCATCTCCTTCCCTCTAATTAGAACCCCCAAACATTATATATATTTTTTTATTCTAACACAGTGATGGCGAAACTTGGCACCCCAGATGTTTTGGAACTACATTTCCCATGATGCTCACCTACACTGCAGAGTGCATGAGCATCATGGGAAATGTAGTTCCAAACATGTGGGGTGCCAAGGTTCGCCATCACTGCCCTAGAGAATAAAATGGCGGTCGCTGCCACACCGTATTTGCGCAGCGGTCTTACAAGCGCACTTTTTGGGGGAAAAATACACTTTTTTTAACCACTTCCCGACCGCCACATGTACATATACGTCGGCAGAATGGCACGTACAGGCACATTGGTGTACCTGTACGTGCCTGCCTAGACGTGGGTCAGGGGTCCGATCGGGACCCCCACCCCGCTACATGCGGCGGTCGGGTTCCCTCGGGGAGCGATCCGGAACGACGGCGCGGCTATTTGTTTATAGCCGCTCCGTCGCGATCGCTCCCCGGAGCTGAAGAACGGGGAGAGCCGTATGTAAACACGGCTTCCCCGTGCTTCACTATGGCGCTGCATCGATCGAGTCATTCCTTATATAGGGAGACTCGATCGATGACGTCATTCCTACAGCCACACCCCCCTACAGTTGTAAACACACACTAGGTGAACACTAACTCCTACAGCGCCCCCTGTGGTTAACTCCCAAACTGCAACTGTCATTTTCACAACAAACAATGCAATTTAAATGCATTTTTTGCTGTGAAAATTACAATGGTCCCAAAAATGTGTAAAAATTGTCCGAAGTGTCCGCCATAATGTCGCAGTCACGAAAAAAAATCGCTGATCGCCGCCATTAGTAGTAAAAAAAAAAAATTAATAAAAATGCAATACAACTATCCCCTATTTTGTAAACGCTATAAATTTTGCGCAAACCAACCGATAACGATTATTGCGATTTTTTTTTAACCAAAAATAGGTAGAAGAATACGTATCGGCCTAAACTGTGGGAAAAAAAATTTATATATGTTTTTGGGGGATATTTATTATAGCAAAACGTAAAAAATATAGAATTTTTTTCAAAATTGTCGCTCTATTTTTGTTTATAGCGCAAAAAATAAAAACCGCAGAGGTGATCAAATACCACCAAAAGAAAGATCTATTTGTGGGGAAAAAAGGACGTCAATACCTGCCACACCTTGCGGATTGTCACTTTCCTGCTTAGGTGCAGAATGGGGATTGTCACTTCCTGTGTCCCGTAGTCAGGCAGCAGAGAGATGATGTAATCTCTCTGCTGCCTGCACAGTGAGTGAGGGAGGAACTGCTGGGATGCAGGGCGGGCACTGGGCGGTGAGAGATGTCATCTCTCTGCTCCGCCACCCGCTGATTGGCCAGTCCATCCATCAAGTCTCCCAGCTTCCTATCTCTCACTCGCCCGCCAAGCCGCCTAGCTGCATCCACTCGCACAGTCAGTGTGAGGCGAGCGCCAACCGGACGAGCAGCTCGACGGCTCATCAACCGCGCCGCCCACACAGTCACTTGCCCGCCGGCACACTCACCGCAACAAATTTCTAGGGGGGAGGGGCGATTTCCCGGTTTCCTTCCTGAGACTGAGTCCGACTGGACTCACTGACCGTGACGTCACTCGATGCTAGATGACACGCGGCCCAGGCGTTAGCAACGAGTGCAGGGAAGGGAAGAGGCTCCACCCACCTCCTCGTCCGCTCCTGGTATCATCATTGACAGTGCGCTGCCGCCGAGAAACTACAAGACGAGTCTCTCTCTTTCGGCGGCAGCACCGCTGATCGGGTGATGTGAGAGAGAGACGCGGCAGCCAACCGCAGGCACAGCAAACAGGTTTAAAAAAGCCCAAAAAAAAAAAAAAACAGAGCAAGCAAGTGTGACATGATTGTCTCGGGGGCAGGGGCCACATCCGAGCCCCCGTTTAGCTCATAAGTTGACAATGATTGGCTCGGACTCTTTATTCCAGAGACATCCTCAGTGCGTATGATAGGTCAGTCCTCACAGTCCTCGTAGGTCAGCAGTCCTGACCCTCTGCAGGCGGGTATAGGGCAGATCCTGCGTTTCATCTCTCATTACACATGAGGGGTCGATGGAAGACGCCTGGTGATTGTATAAGAGGGATATGTGCTCTATGGAGGCTGCGGGCACTTACAGATCTCACAATGACAGCTGCCATTGTCCTCATAGTCTATCATCTCCAGCTGAAATGTCAAGAACGCAAAGGCGTACAAAGCCGGAACACGGAGCCCGGCTAATAGACTCCAGTACATTGTACTGACACTGACAGCGGGAGGACGCGATTGTAATCTCCGAGCCGCTAGGATTCAAGCAAATCAAATACTGCGGATGATTAAAAAGGGAACATTGCAGGAGAAAATACAGAAAAAGACTGAAATAAATGGGAGATAAAGGACGATGGAAGGTACCAGAGAGCACGCCCGTCCTACCGAGATCTCTCACCCCAAAATCCTGGAGGTCACTGTATGAGAAGGGTGCAGGGTGACCAAACTGCTATTCAGGGACCCCCCCTCCCAAAAATCATCTTGTGATGTGCCAAATCACAGCGCAGCTGGTGCGGCGGGTGCGCACGCTCTACACAAATACACTGATCACGCCCCCCGAAGAAGGCCGCCGCATCACCACTTCACTCACTGACAGCACTTGTCCTGGCCGGTCGAGACCTGTGGAGGCCTTTTTTGGGGGCATCAGATTGGCCTCGGGGGTGGCTGTGTCAGTTTCATTCTGGGACACTGTATTGTCCTGGAATGAAGGTGCCCGGGACAGACCCACATAATGCGGGACTGTCCCGGGCAATCCGGGACACGTGGTCACCCTAAGCGTGTCGTGTTGCCAAACAGAGATCACATAGTAAAGCCCCGTACACACGGGCAGAATGTCGGGAGAGATTCGCGGCTTACATTCTGCCCATGTGCATAAGAGCTCAGCGTGGGAGATCACTGAACTAACCGTGCATGGTTAGTACAGCGGCTCCCGACATAAGCGGTCAGTTTTTTTCCGAGCAACCCGCAGAGTTGTACGAAAACATGGACACTTACCTGTCCAGGGTGCCCATGATATCGGCAGCAATCGCTCGTTTCTCGGCCGCCAACCTCATGAGGGAATCGGGAAGTGAAGCGTTGCGGCCTCACTGCCCCGTTCCCTACTGCGCATGCGCGAGTCGCGCTGCACATCTTTACTGGTCCGCTGTGTTATGGGAACTGTGTGTTTCCCAGAACACAGCTGGGGGGGGGGGGGGTTGGATCGGGAAGTGGCGTAGATACCCGCAGATTCTGCGGCTATCTACAGTGGGGATCGAAAGTTTTGGAACCCCAGGTAAAAATTTGTATTTGAAATTTTATTGAATCCATTTTTCCTTCTACTCGTGAAATGTTCCCTGTGCCACTGGCTGCAATACAACCCCAAAGCATGATTGATCCACCCCCATGCTTCACAGTTGGACAGAGGTTCTTTTCATTAAATTCTGTGCCCTTTCTTCTCCAAACGTACCTTTGCTCATTCCGGCCAAAAATATATAATTTAACCTCATCGGTCCACAGAACTTGTTTCCAAAATGCATCAGGCTTGTCTATATGTTCATTTGCAAAGTTCAAACGCTGATTTTTGTGGTGAGGACGTAGAAGAGGTTTTCTTCTGATGACTCTTCCATGAAGACCATATTTGTACAAGTATCTCTTTATAGTGGAATAGTGTACCACAACTCCAGTGTCTGCCAGATCTTTCTGGAGGAATCGTGCAGTCACACGTGGGTTTTGAATTGCTTTTCTCACAATCCTGCGAGCTGTTCTGTCTGATATTTTTCTTGGTCTTCCAGATCTTGCTTTAACTTCCACTGTTCCTGATGACTGCCACCGACATCAACAATGGGACACCATTCCTTTCATTGATATCAATTATGGCGCACTATTCCCCCTATTGATAAAAATGATGGGGTACTATTTCTCCTACTGACACCAATGAGGGGACACTATTCCTTCCACTGACACCAATGATGAGACACTATTCCTCCCAGTGACACCAATGATGAGACACTATTCCTCCTACTGATACCAATGATGGGACACTATTCCTCCCACTGATACCAATGATGGGACACTATTCCTTCCACTGACACCAATGATGGGACACTATTCCTCCTACTGATACCAAATGATGGGACACTATTCCTCCCACTGATACCAATGATGGGACACTATTCCTCCCACTGATACCAACGATGGGACACTATTCCTTCCACTGACACCAATGATGGGACACTATTCTTCCCACTGATACCAATGATGGGACACTATTCCTCCCACTGATACCAATGATGGGACACTATTCCTTCCACTGACACCAATGATGGGACACTATTCCTCCCACTGATACCAATGATGGGACACTATTGCTTCCACTGATACCAATGATGGGACACTATTCCTTCCACTGATACCAATGATGGAACACTATTTCTCCCACTGACACCAATGATGGGACACTATTCCTTCCACTGACACCAGTGATGGGACACTATTCCTTCCACTGATACCAATGATGGAACACTATTTCTCCCACTGACACCAATGATGGGACACTATTCCTCCCACTGACACCAATGATGGGACACTATTCCTCCCACTGACACCAATGATGGGACACTATTCCTCCCACTGACACCAATGATGGGACACTATTCCTCCCACTGACACCAATGATGGGACACTATTCCTCCCACTGACACCAATGATGGGACACTATTCCTCCCACTGACACCAATGATGGGACACTATTCCTCCCACTGACACCAATGATGGGACACTATTCCTCCCACTGACACCAATGATGGGACACTATTCCTCTCACTGACACCAATGACGGGGTGCTATTCCTCCCCCTAATATAATACTGTTTACTGCCACCACGACAATTTCTACTCAGTCCGGCCCCCCTAAAGTCCGAAGGACAGTAAACCGGCCCCTTGTTTAGAAAGTTTGGAGACCCTTGCCATAGAGGAAACAGGACTGTGTCCGTGTCTGTTCTGCATAGTGGAGCAGACAGGACCCGTCATTCTGCTGCTCAGCGGAGCGACCCCCTCTGAGCAAGCGGATTCCGTTTCAGACGCCCGTGTGAAAAGGGGGCCTTAAAAAAAAAAAAATAATAATAATGCAACCTTTACATCTAAGAATTGGTAAGTTTTTTTTTTTGGATGCTGTTTTTAATAGCAGGATGGAAAGTTGGGAGGGTGGGAATGAAAGAGAGGGATTTGAGGAATAACTGGGGTATTAATGTCTCAAAGGAAAAGAGCACACGTCCATTTCGTGGGATTTAAAAAGGAAGAAAGTCTAGATCCATTAGCATTGACTCTGAGGACTGTAAATAAAGGTAAAGATGTATAGGATTAAAGGAGTTCTCTGACCTAAAAGTTTTAACCCCCGCTGTGCCCGGGCTGTAAAAAAATAGAAAATAAACTGTCACTTACCTGCCTACGATCCCCCGTTGTTCCGATATCGCCGTCCCGTTCTCCGGTCCCGGTCTCTTCCGCTTCCTGTGTGTCGGTGACTCATAGTGCGCTCAGCCTATCAGTGGCCGCGACGGGACATTGCTGCGGCCGCTGATAGGCTGAGCGCACTATGAGTCACCGACACACAGGAAGCGGAAGGGGCCCGGGACCGGACAACGGGACGGCGATATCGGAACAACGGGGGATCGTAGGCAGGTAAGTGACAGTTTATTTTCTATTTTTTTACAGCCCGGGCACAGCGGGGGTTAAAACTTTTAGGTCAGAGAACTCCTTTAAGAGTTGGTTTTGACAAGAGATTGAAAAATGTCCTATGTAAACTATGAAGTTGACTGATGTGTAGGATGTGATACTAACCTTTGTTTGAGGCAATGTGAAGTGTTGGAAAAAAAAAAAATGGGAAAAAAATAAAGAATTTATAAAAAAAAAATAAGAATTGGTAAGGTGTAATATAAAAAATGTTTGCTTCCGTTTGTTTTTGGTTTAATCTTTATTTCTACATAAAAATAAAAAAAAGTAGGACAAAAGGGGACAATGCCAATGGGTTTATTACCGCTTTAATGACAGAGAGGAGAAGATATTCTGTATTATTTATCTGGAACATCACACGAGACTCTGCAAACACTCACAGCTCTATAGTAGTATTGTGCTGACATCTAGTGGCCATTATCTAGTACTGCATCTAATCTAGAAGCAGAAAGTTTCTCCTTTATATATAAAGTCCATCAGGACCGTCTTTAACGCAGGGCCGTCTTTAATCGCCGGGGCTGCGCTCCCCCTGTGATTGGACACAGCGGGTCCGGCGGACGCAATGTAAACAAGGCAGACCGTCGTTCTGCTAATCAGGAACACAGATGTGCCTCTTCCTCGAGTCAGTCCATCCCCCACACGGTAAGAAAACACCCCCCCAGGGAACACGGTTAACCTTTTGATTGCCCCTGATGTTATCCCTTCTCTGCCAGTGTCATTTATACAGTGACAGTGCATTTTTTGTTAGCACTGGTCCCCAAAATGTGTCATTTAGTGTCTGATTTGTTCACCGCAATGTCGCAGTCCCGCAAAGAAAAAAAAAAAACTGATCGCTGCCATTACTAGCAAAAAAAATAAAAAAAGTCCCTAAATCTATCCAATGGTTTGAACACGCTATAACTTTTGCGCAAATCAATATAAAAAAAATATATAGGCCCAGATTCAGAAAGACTTACGACGGGCGTATCAGTAGATACGCCATCGTAAGTCCGAATCTGCGCCGTCGCAACTTTAATCGTATGCTCAAACTGAGATACGCTTAAATGTTGCTAAGATACGACCAGCGTAAGTCTCCTACGCCGTCGTATCTTAACTGCATATTTACGCTGGCCGCTAGGGGCGTGTACGCCGATTTACGCCTAGAATATGTAAATCAGCAAGATACGCCTATTCACGAATGTACGCCCGGCCGTCGCAGTACAGATACGCCGTTTACGTAAGGCTTTTTCCGGCGTAAAGTTACCCCTGCTATATGAGGCGCAGCCAATGTTAAGTATGGACGTCGGGCCAGCGTCAAATTTTTCGTCGATTACGTTGTTTGCGTAAGTCGTTCACGAATAGGGCTGTGCGTAATTTACGTTCACGTCGTCGAAAGCATTGGCTTTTTGCGGGTTAATTTGAAGCATGCGCACTGGGATACTTTCACGGACGGCGCATGCGCCATTCGGAAAAAGCGTTATTTATGTGGGGTCACAATAAATTTACATAAAATACGCCCACATCTTCCACATTTGAATTAGGCGGGCTTACGCCGGCCTATTTACGCTACGCCGCCGCAACTTTCCTTTGCGAATACGGCACTTGCCTGTCCAAGTTGCGGAGGCGTAGAGTAAATAGGATACACTACGCCCGCACACAAATACGCGCTCCCTACCTGAATCTGGCCCATATTGTATATATATATATATATATATATATATATATATATATATATATATATATATATATATATATATATATATATATATATACATATACATATATATATATATACACACACACACTTCCCGCCCGGCCTATGGCCGATTTACGTCCGGGAAGTGGTTATGAAATCCTGACAGGACGTTCTAGAACGTCCTGCAGGATTTCATGCCGCGCGCGCCCGTGGGGGCGCGCATCGCGGCGATCGGTGATGCGGGGTGTCAGTCTGACACCCTGCATCTCCGATCTCGGTAAAGAGCCTCCGGCGGAGACTCTTTACCACGTGATCAGCCGTGTCCAATCACGGCTGATCACGATGTAAACAGGAAGAGCCGCCGATGGCTCTTCCTCACTCGCGTCTGACAGACGCGAGTAGAGGATAGCCGATCGGCGGCTCTCCTGACAGGGGGGGTTAGCGCTGATTGTTTAACAGCGCAGCCCCCCCTCGGATCGCCACACTGGACCACCAGGGATGCCCACCCTGGAGCACCAGGGTGGGCAAAAAAAAAAAAAAAGCCAGAAAAAAAAAAAAAAAGTCTAAAAAATAAATAAAAAAAAAAACATAAAGAAAAAAGATGCCAGTCAGTGCCCACAAATGGGCACTGACTGGCAACAATCAGTGCTGCCACCCCAGTGTCCATCAGCGCCACCCCAGTGTCCATCAGCGCCACCCCAGTGTCCATCAGCGCCACCCCAGTGTCCATCAGCGCCACCCCACAGTGCCCATCCATGCCCAGTGCCCACCTAGCAGTGCCCATCTGTGCCACCCATAAGTATCCATCAGTGCCGCCCATGAGTGCCCATCTGTGCGGCCTATGAGTGCCCAGTGCCGCCCATGAGTGCCCATCAGTGCCGCCTATGTGTGCCCATCAAAGCCGCCTATGTGTGCCCATCAGTGCCGCCTATGTGTGCCCATCAGTGCCGCCTATGTGTGCCCATCAGTGCCGCCTATGTGTGCCCATCAGTGCCGCATACCAGCGCCGCCAATCAGTGCCACCTCATCTGTGCCCGTTAGTACTACCTCATCGATGTCCATCAGTGCCATCTCATCGGTGCCCATTAGTGCCGCCATATCAGTGCCCGTAATTGAAAGAGAAAACTTATTTACAAAAAAATTAACAGAAAAAAATAAAAACGTAATTTTTTTTCCAAATTTTCAGCCTTTTTTTAGTTGTTGCGCAAAAAAAAAAAAATCGCAGAGGTGATCAGATACCCCCAAAAGAAAGCTCTATTTGTGGGGAAAAAAGGACGCCAATTTTGTTTGGGTACAGTGTAGCATGACCGCGCAATTGCCATTCAAAGTGCGACAGTGCTGAAAGCTGAAAATTGGCTTGGGCGGGAAGCTGCGTAAGTACCTGGTATGGAAGTGGTTAAATATATATATATCATGTATAATAATAACAACATTATACGCTTTTTGGGATTTTTTTTTACCAAAAATATGTAGTAGAATACATATTGGGCTAAACCGATGAAGAAATTTGTTTTTTTTTTACATTTTTTTATTGGAAATGTTTTATAGCAGAAAGTAAAAAAAAAAAATATATATATATATATTTTTTTTAAAACTGTCCGTATTTTTTTTGGATGAGAGGTAGGAGAAAAGCACAACATATTACCCAATGTTTTTGGGACACTATTCCTCCCACTGACACCAATGTGAAAAGATGATGTTACGCCGAGCAAATAGACACCGAACATGTCACGCTTTAAAATAGTGCACACTCGTGGAATGGCGCCAAACTATGGTACTTAAAATCTCCATAGGTGACGCTTAAATTTTGGTTCCTCCATTCTGTTCTCAGCAACACGCCAATTACGTTTTTATTTGAAACTTCCATTTTTACATTAGGTGATAGGGGCGGAGCTCTCTTACCGAAACCCCAGAGTGATATGGGTGGAGCTCTCGTACTAATCTATCAGAGGGAAATGGGCGGAGCTCTCCTACTGAGCCATCAGAGTGATATGGGTGGAGCTCTCTTATCGATACCCCAGAGTGATATGGGCGGAGCTCTCTTATCGATACCCCAGAGTGATATGGGCGGAGCTCTCTTATCGATACCCCAGAGTGATATGGGCGGAGCTCTCTTATCGATACCCCAGAGTGATATGGGCGGAGCTCTCGTACTAATCTATCAGAGGGAAATGGGCGGAGCTCTCCTACTGAGCCATCAGAGTGATATGGGTGGAGCTCTCTTATCGATACCCCAGAGGGATATGGGCGGAGCTCTTGTACTAATCTTTCAGAGGGATATGGGCGGAGCTCTCTTATCGATACCCCAGAGGGATATGGGCGGAGCTCTCTTATCGATACCCCAGAGGGATATGGGTGGAGCTCTCTTATCGATACCCCAGAGCGATATTGGTGGAGCTCTCTTATCGATACCCCAGAGGGATATGGGCGGAGCTCTATTATTAATTCATCAGACTGATATGGGCGGAGCTCTTCTACTTATCTAGCAGAGTGATATGGGTGGAGCTCTCTTATCGATACCCCAGAGTGATATGGGCGGAGCTCTTGTACCAATCTATCAGAGGGAAATGGGCGGAGCTCTCCTACTGAGCCATCAGAGTGATATGGGTGGAGCTCTCTTATCGATACCCCAGAGCGATATTGGTGGAGCTATTGTACTAATCTATCAGAGTGATATGGGTGGAGCCCTCTTATTAATTCATCAGACTGATATGGGCAGAGCTTTCCTACTTATCTATCAGAGTGATATGGGTGGAGCTCTTGTGCTAATCTATCAGAGGGATATGGGCGGAGCTCTCTTACTAATCCACCAGAGTGATATGGGCGGAGCTCTCTTACTGAAACCCGAGTGATATGGGTGGAGCTCTTGTACTAATCTTTCAGAGGGATATGGGCGGAGCTCTCTTATTAATCCATCAGAGTGATATGGGTGGAGCTCTCTTACCGAAACCCCAGAGTGATATGGGCGGAGTTCTCTTACCGAAACCCCAGAGTGATATGGGCGGAGCTCTCCTACTGATACCCCAGAGTGACGTTGAGTTTGTAACTTACCTTTGAAGCAGGTGATGAAATTCTTCACTTTGGTGTCATCCAGGAAAAGCTGAAAAAGAAAATGGCAGAAATCAGACAGAGCAGACCCTGACCTGATCATTATTATTATGTCATCTATAGGAGCTGCCGGGATCCTGTGTGACCGGGAAATTCCTACATCATTATGTCATCTATAGGAGCTGCCGGGATCCTGTGTGACTGGGAAATTCCTACATCATTATGTCATCTATAGGAGCTGCCGGGATCCTGTGTGACCGGGGATTTCCTACATTATGTAATTTATAGGAGCTGCCGGGATCCTGTATGACCGGGGATTTCCTACATAATTATGTAATTTATAGGAGCTGCCGGGATCCTGTGTGACTGGGGATTTCCTACATGATTATGTAATTTATAGGAGCTGCCGGGAACCTGTGTGACCGGGGATTTCCTACATTATTATGTCATCTATAAAAGCTGCCGGGATCCTGTGTGACCGGGGATTTCCTACATCATGTCATCTATAGGAGCTGCCAGGATCCTGTGTGACCGGGGGTTTCCTACATCATGTCATCTATAGGAGCTGCTGGGATCCTGGGGAAGGGGATCCAGAGAAGGACAAACTACAAGTCCCAGAAGAGGGGGGGGCAGAGGAACCCATGAGGGTCAGCAAAGTATAACACCCGACCACCTACTATGACTAGCCTAGGTCCTGCTGTCCCTAGATAAAATAAAAATGATAACTACTGAAACTGTCAGGGTAGAAAAGGTCGCCCTTGCACCTGGGCCCTAGCGTTCTCCCACAGTGGGGCGGCCCCAGGACAGCAGAAAGGGGGCCCACTGCAGAACATGTGAAAGGGTCCCGCTATGGGACAGCAATAAAGGGCCTTGCAACAGGAATTAAGGCCCCCGGGTCCAGAGGGGGGGCCCTTCTTGGCTGGGGGTCAGGGGGGCCCTTCATGCTTTCTTGAACCAGGGCCCTGAAGGTTCTAGTTACGCCTCTGTTCAGCCCTCTATATTCTCCATAGGATTAGAGTGACCCACGAATAGTGGGGCCTGCATTTTTGTTCTGACGCCAGCATGTGCGGCCTATGTAACATGCACGTCGCAAGCAACAATTTTTTTTTAGGTCGCCCCCGATGTGAATTTATATTCATGCTGGATGTATGTTGGGGATGGGGGGGCTCAAAATGTTATGGGAGGTCTTAAGTGCTTGGGTGTACCGGTCATTTTTATTAATTTTTTTACACTTTTCACTTAACTTTATTGCCACCACATAGCAGACAAACAGCCCCCATGCGATAGCATTTTTACTGTTACAGGTTCTCTTTAAGTAGACCCCTGAGGTTTCCTGCACTCCACTGAAGCTAAAAAAAGTGCAGATCGCACCTTGGAGAAAGCGACAGCAAATAATAGAAGTCGCAAAATCCTTGCTGCTTCTGGGTTCTTGCAAGCTAGGGGGAGATACGCGAAGGAATGGCAGGTGGGAAACTTGACTGGACTATGGGGGAGGGGAGGCCTATGGACACAATGACAAGCTCCCTGGAAGGTACTCGTGTTGTAACCTTCCCAGTAGACAGCTGGAAGGTCCTGGCTTCATCACCAGAGAATTAGGAAAACCAGGAAGTTTACAGAACTCCATTAAAAAGTACTGGTGATCTATTGATACTGGTGATGGAGCCTCCCCAGGGGGGTAGCTTGAGAGTCCAGGCTACATCACCAGAACCTCAGAAAACCAGGAAGTCAGAAGGGTTACAGAAATAACTCCCTGGAAGGTACTGGGGACGTAACCTTCCCAGGAGGCAGCTGGACAGTCCTGGCTACATCACCAGAACCTCAGAAAACCAGAAAGTGAAGAAGGTTACAGAAAAGGAAGGTACTGATGACAGACTGGTGCTGTGGCCTTCCCAGGGGGGTCACTGGAAGGTCCTGGCTACATCACCAGAGCCTCAGAAAACCAGGAAGAAGTCAGAAAGGTTACGGAAAGAACTCCCTGGAAGGTACTGGGGACGTAACCTTCCCAGGAGGCAGCTGGAAGGTCCTGGCTACACCACCAGAACCTCAGAAAACCAGGAAGTCAGAAAGGTTACAGAAAGAACTCCCTGGAAGGTACTGGGGACGTAACCTTCCCAGGAGGCAGCTGGAAGGTCCTGGCTACACCACCAGAACTTCAGAAAACCAGGAAGTGAAGAAGGTTACAGAAAAGGAAGGTACTGGTGACAGACTGGTGCTGTGGCCTTCCCAGGGGTGTCACTGGAAGGTCCTGGCTACATCACCAGAACCTCAGAAAACCAGGAAGTGAAGAAGGTTACAGATAAGGAAGGTACTAGTGACAGACTGGTGCTGGTTCTGTGGCCTTCCCAGGGGGCCACTGGAAGGTCCTGGCTTCATCACCAGAGCCTCCAAAAACTGGAAGTCCAAAAGCTTACAGAAAGGGTTCCTTTGGAGATACTAGTGAAGTAACCTTTCCGGAGGGGCTGGAAGGTCCTGGCTTCATCACCAGAGAATTAAGAAAACCAGAAAGTTTACAGAACTCCATGGAAGGTACTGGTGATCTATTGATACTGGTGATAGAGCCTCCCCAGGGTGGTAGCTTGAGAGTCCAGGCTACATCACCAGAACCTCAGAAATCCAGGAAGTCAGAAAGGTTACAGAAAGAACTCCCTGGAAGGTACTGGGGACGTAACCTTCACAGGAGGCAGCTGGAAGGTCCTGGCTACATCACCAGAACCTCAGAAAACCAGGAAGTCAGAAAGGTTACAGAAATAACTCCCTGGAAGGTACTGGGGACGTAACCTTCACAGGAGGCAGCTGGAAGGTCCTGGCTACATCACCAGAACCTCAGAAAACCAGGAAGTGAAGAAGGTTACAGAAAAGGAAGGTACTGGTGACAGACTGGTGCTGTGGCCTTCCCAGGGGGGTCACTGGAAGGTCCTGGCTACATCACCAGAGCCTCAAAAAAACAGGAAGTCAGAAAGGTTACGGAAAGAACTCCCTGGAAGGTACTGGGGACATAACCTTCCCAGGGTGCAGCTGGAAGGTCCTGGCTACATCACCAGAACTTTAGAAAACCAGGAAGTCAGAAAGGTTACAGAAAGAAATTCCTGGAAGGTACTGGGGACGTAACCTTCCCAGGAGGCAGCTGAAAGATCCTGGCTACATCACCAGAACCTCAGAAAACCAGGAAGTGAAGAAGGTTACAGAAAAGGAAGGTACTGGTGACAGACTGGTGCTGTGGCCTTCCCAGGGGGGTCACTGGAAGGTCCTGGCTTCATCACCAGAGCCTCCGAAAACCAGGAAGTGAGGAAGGTTACAGGTAAGGAAGGTACTAGTGAAAGACTGGTGCTGGTTCTGTGGCCTTCCCAGGGGGCCACTGGAGGGTCCTGGCTTCATCACCAGAGCCTCCAAAAACTGGAAGCCCAAAAGCTTACAGAAAGGGTTCCTTTAGAGATACTAGTGAAGCAACCTTTCCGGAGGGGCTGGAAGGTCCTGGCTTCATCACCAGAGAATTAAGAAAAACAGAAAGTTCACAGAACTCCATGGAAGGTACTGGTGATCTATTGATACTGGTGATGAAGCCTCCCCAGGGTGGTAGCTTGAGAGTCTTGGATACATCACCAGAAGCTCAGAAAACCAGAAATGTAAAAAGGTTACAGAAAGAACTCCCAGGAAGGTACTGTACTGGTGAAGTAAATTTCCCAGTGGACAGCAGGAAGGTCCTGGCTACATCCCCAGAGCCTTGGAAAACCAGGAAGTCTGAAAGGTTATAGAAAGAGCTCCCTGCAAAGAACTAGTCATGTAACCCTCTCGTGGGGCAGCTGGAAGGTCCTGGCTACATCCCCAGAGCCTCGGAAAACCAGGAAGTTAGAAAGGTTACAAAAAAAAAGGTACTATTGGCAGACTGGTGCTGGTTATGTAGCCTTCCCAGAGAGCAGTTAGAAGGTCCTGGCTTCATCCCCAGAGCCTCCAAAAAAAAAAAACAGGAAGTCCAAAAGGTTACAGAAAAGGATTGTTGGGAGATACTGGTGATATTACCTTCCGGGCGGGGGATGGAAGGTCTGAAAGATTACAGAAAAAGCTCCCTGGAAGGTACTGGTGACGGACTAGTTCTGGTGTTGTAACCTTTCCAGTAGGCAGCTGGAGGGTCCTGGCTTCACCACCAGAGAATTAAGAAAACTAGAAAGGTTATAGAATGGATGTACTCATTGGAAGGTACTGGTGATCTATTGGTACTGGTGATGTGGCCTTCCCAGGGGGCAGCTAGAGAGTACCAGAAAACCAGGAAGTCCTGAACCTCAGAAAACCAGGAAGTCTGAAATGTTATAGAAAGAGCTTCCTGAAGAGTTTTGGGGACGTAACATTCCCAGGGGGGGGGGGGGTGCGCTGGAAGGTCCTGGCTCCATCACCAGAGCCTCAGAAAAACAGGAAGTGAAAAAGGTTACAGGAAAGGATCCTTGGGAGATACTTGTGATATTACGTTTGAGGGGGGGTTGGAAGGTCCGAAAGGTTACTGAAAAAGCTCCCTGGAAGGTACTGGTGTTGTAACCTTCCCAGTAGACAGCTGGAAGGTCCAGAGAATTAAGAAAACCAGGAAGTTTACAGAACTCCATTAAACTGGTACTGGTGATCTATTGATAATGGTGATGGAGCCGCCCCAGGGGGGTAGCTTGAGAGTCCAGGCTACATCACCAGAACCTCAGAAAACCAGGAAGTCAGAAAGGTTACCGAGAGAACTTCCTGGAAGGTACTGGGGATGTAACCTTCCCAGGAGGCAGCTGGAAGATCCTGGCTATGTCACCAGAGCCTCAGAAAACCAGGAAGTGAAGAAGGTTACAGAAAAGGAAGGTACTGGTGACAGACTGGTGCTGTGGCCTTCCCATGGGGGGTGCGCTGGAAGGTCCTGGCTCCATCACCAGAGCCTCAGAAAAACAGGAAGTGAAAAAGATACTTGTGATATTACGTTCGGGGGGGGGGGGGGTTGGAAGGTACTGGTGACAGACGAGTACTGGGGATGTAACCTTCCAGGGGGGGGGGGTGCCGGAAGGCCCTGGCTCCATCACCAGAGCCTCCGAAAAAGCCAGGAAGTGAACAGGGTTACACAAAAGGAAGGCACTGGTGATGGACTGGTGCTGGTTCTGTAGCCTTCCCAGGGGGCAGCTGGGAGGTCCTGGTTACATCACCAGAGCCTCAGAAAAACAGGAAGTCTGGAAGGTTACAGAAAAAGCCCCCTGGAAGGCGCTGGTTATACCCCCAAAGTCTCTGAAAACCAGGAAGTTGGAAAGGTTACATCACAACTTGGGGGCTTCAAGAATCCCGCGAAGACCGTGCGTCCCGCTCGCCGCTCATTGGACGAACACAGCGAGCAAAATGCAGAAGAGCTGCACACGTGACGGGTTCTCTTTAAAGAATAATGAGGGCTTCTGAGAACTTTTAACCACACAGGGGCCCCTAATTTTCTTTAATACCAGAGGGGCCCCTGAGCTTCTCGATTAACAGAGGGACCCCCAAGCTCCTCCAATCACAAAGTGGCCCCTGATCCTCTCCAATCACATAGGGGCCCCTGATCCTCTCCAATCACAGAGGAGCCCCTGATCTCCTCCAATCACAGAGGAGCCCCTGATCTCCTCCAATCACAGAGGGGCCCCTGATCTCCTCCAATCACAAAGTGGCCCCTAATATCGTCTCCGGCCTCTCACCTGGCCCTGGTGGTCGATGTAATAGAAATATTCCCTCAGTCGTGGCCCCGGGCTCTGTCCCTGCACATAGCTCACCCAGCGGGGGGCGGGGAGACGGGGCAGGCGGAGAGCCCGCAGTACAGGCCAGCAGGACATCGCTAGGACAGGCCGCACCGTCACCATGGAGACCGTCCCGCCCCTTGTCAAAATGTACTCCGCCTCTCTGTTTACTCTACTCGTCCTAGTGTTCTTAGCCCCTCCCACTTTGACTATATTTTACATGTTCTCTCCGCCCCTCCCTGTTCGCCATCGATCCTTCTCCGTCCGGGAACAGTGAGTGGAGACATTAGTTCCGCCTGTCAGCGGTGTGAAGGGGAGAGAATTGCTGGCTGAGCTCAGGCAATATTTCAGTGATTACCGCCCCTCACTGTGTGTACCCGGCTCTTAGCTGCTTTGCTGAAAAACGACTACTGTATACAGGGCTCAATAGCTAAAGCTCAGATTACACACACACAGCCGTAAGAAGCTCAGATTACACACACACAGCTGTATGGAGCTCAGATTACACACACAGCTGTATGGAGCTCAGATTACACACACAGCTGTATGAAGCTCAGATTACACACACAGCTGTATGAAGCTGAGATTACACACACAGCTGTATGAAGCTGAGATTACACACACAGCTGTATGAAGCTCAGATTACACACACAGCCGTATGAAGCTCAGATTACACACACAGCTGTATGAAGCTCATATTACACACACAGCCGTATGAAGCTCAGATTACACACACAGCCGTATGAAGCTCAGATTACACACACAGCTGTATGAAGCTCATATTACACACACAGCCGTATGAAGCTCAGATTACACACACAGCTGTATGGAGCTCATATTACACACACAGCTGTATGAAGCTCAGATTACAAACACAGCTGTATGAAGCTGAGATTACACACACAGCTGTATGAAGCTCAGATTACACACACAGCTGTATGAAGCTGAGATTACACACACAGCTGTATGAAGCTCAGATTACACACACAGCTGTATGAAGCTGAGATTACACACACAGCTGTATGAAGCTCAGATTACACACACAGTCGTATGAAGCTCAGATTACACACACAGCTGTATGAAGCTGAGATTACACACACAGCTGTATGAAGCTCAGATTACACACACAGCTGTATGAAGCTGAGATTACACACACAGCTGTATGAAGCTCAGATTACACACACAGCTGTATGAAGCTCATATTACACACACAGCTGTATGAAGCTCAGATTACAAACACAGCTGTATGAAGCTGAGATTACACACACAGCTGTATGAAGCTCAGATTACAAACACAGCTGTATGAAGCTCAGATTACACACACAGCTGTATGAAGCTGAGATTACACACACAGCTGTATGAAGCTGAGATTACACACACAGTTTATGAAGCTCAGATTACACACACAGCTGTATGGAGCTCAGATTACACACACAGCCGTATGAAGCTCAGATTACACACACAGCCGTATGAAGCTCAGATTACACACACAGCTGTATGAAGCTCAGATTACACACACAGCCGTATGAAGCTCAGATTACACACGCAGTTGTATGAAGCTGAGATTACACACACAGCTGTATGAAGCTCAGATTACACACACAGCCGTATGAAGCTCAGATTACACACACAGCCGTATGAAGCTCAGATTACACACACAGCTGTATGAAGCTCAGATTACACACACAGCCGTATGAAGCTCAGATTACACACACAGCTGTATGAAGCTCAGATTACACACTCAGCCGTATGGCGCTCAGATTACACACACAGCTGTATGAAGCTCAGATTACAAACACAGCTGTATGAAGCTGAGATTACACACACAGTCGTATGAAGCTCAGATTACACACACAGCTGTATGAAGCTCAGATTACAAAACACAGTTTATGAAGCTCAGATTACACACACAGCTGTATGAAGCTCAGATTACACACCGCCGTATGGCGCTCAGATTACACACACAGCTGTATGAAGCTGAGATTACACACACAGCTGTATGAAGCTCATATTACACACAGTTTATGAAGCTCAGATTACACACCGCCGTATGGCGCTCAGATTACACACACAGCTGTATGAAGCTGAGATTACACACACAGCTGTATGAAGCTCAGATTACACACACAGCTGTATGAAGCTGAGATTACACACACAGCCGTATGAAGCTCAGATTACACACACAGCCGTATGAAGCTCAGATTACACACACAGCTGTATGAAGCTCAGATTACACACTCAGCCGTATGGCGCTCAGATTACACACACAGCTGTATGAAGCTGAGATTACACACACAGTCGTATGAAGCTCAGATTACACACACAGCTGTATGAAGCTCAGATTACAAAACACAGTTTATGAAGCTCAGATTACACACACAGCTGTATGAAGCTCATATTACACACAGTTTATGAAGCTCAGATTACACACCGCCGTATGGCGCTCAGATTACACACACAGCTGTATGAAGCTGAGATTACACACACAGCTGTATGAAGCTCATATTACACACAGTTTATGAAGCTCAGATTACACACCGCCGTATGGCGCTCAGATTACACACACAGCTGTATGAAGCTGAGATTACACACACAGCTGTATGAAGCTCAGATTACACACACAGCTGTATGAAGCTGAGATTACACACACAGCTGTATGAAGCTCAGATTACACACACAGCCGTATGAAGCTCAGATTACACACACAGCTGTATGAAGCTGAGATTACACACACAGCTGTATGAAGCTCATATTACACACACAGCTGTATGAAGCTCAGATTACAAACACAGCTGTATGGATCTCAGATTACACACACAGCCGTATGAAGCTCAGATTACACACACACAGCTGTATGAAGCTCAGATTACACACACAGCTGTATGGAGCTCAGATTACAAACACAGCTGTATGAAGCTCAGATTACAAACACAGCTGTATGAAGCTCAGATTACACACACAGCTGTATGGAGCTCAGATTACACACACAGCTGTATGAAGCTGAGATTACACACACAGCCGTATGAAGCTCAGATTACACACACAGCTGTATGAAGCTCAGATTACACACACAGCTGTATGAAGCTCAGATTACACACACAGCTGTATGAAGCTGAGATTACACACACAGCTGTATGAAGCTCAGATTACAAACACAGCTGTATGAAGCTCAGATTACACACACAGTTTATGAAGCTCAGATTACACACACAGCTGTATGGAGCTCAGATTACACACACAGTTTATGAAGCTCAGATTACACACCGCCGTATGGCGCTCAGATTACACACACAGCTGTATGAAGCTCAGATTACACACCGCCGTATGGCGCTCAGATTACACACACAGCTGTATGAAGCTCAGATTACACACACAGCTGTATGAAGCTCAGATTACACACACATCTGTATGAAGCTCAGATTACACACACAGCTGTATGAAGCTCAGATTACACACACAGCCGTATGAAGCTCAGATTACACACACAGCCGTATGAAGCTCAGATTACACACACAGCCGTATGAAGCTCAGATTACACACACAGCCGTATGGCGCTCAGATTACACACACAGCTGTATGAAGCTCAGATTACACACGCAGCTGTATGAAGCTCAGATTACACACACAGCTGTATGAAGCTGAGATTACACACACAGTCGTATGAAGCTCAGATTACACACACAGCTGTATGAAGCTCAGATTACAAACACAGCTGTATGAAGCTCAGATTACAAACACAGCTGTATGAAGCTCAGATTACAAACACAGCTGTATGAAGCTGAGATTACACACACAGCTGTATGGAGCTCAGATTACACACACAGCTGTATGAAGCTCAGATTACACACACAGCCGTATGAAGCTTAGATTACACACACAGCCGTATGAAGCTCAGATTACACACACAGCTGTATAAAGCTGAGATTACACACACAGCTGTATAAAGCTCAGATTACACACACATCTGTATGAAGCTCAGATTACACACACAGCTGTATGAAGCTCAGATTACACACACAGCCGTATGAAGCTCAGATTACACACGCAGTTGTATGAAGCTGAGATTACACACACAGCCGTATGGCGCTCAGATTACACACACAGCCGTATGAAGCTCAGATTACACACACAGCTGTATGAAGCTCAGATTACACACTCAGCCGTATGAAGCTCAGATTACAAAACACAGTTTATGAAGCTCAGATTACACACACAGCTGTATGAAGCTCATATTACACACAGTTTATGAAGCTCAGATTACACACCGCCGTATGGCGCTCAGATTACACACACAGCTGTATGAAGCTGAGATTACACACACAGCTGTATGAAGCTCAGATTACACACACAGCTGTATGAAGCTGAGATTACACACACAGCTGTATGAAGCTCAGATTACACACACAGCCGTATGAAGCTCAGATTACACACACAGCTGTATGAAGCTGAGATTACACACACAGCTGTATGAAGCTGAGATTACACACACAGCTGTATGAAGCTCAGATTACAAACACAGCTGTATGGATCTCAGATTACACACACAGCCGTATGAAGCTCAGATTACACACACAGCTGTATGAAGCTCAGATTACACACACAGCTGTATGGAGCTCAGATTACAAACACAGCTGTATGAAGCTCAGATTACAAACACAGCTGTATGAAGCTCAGATTACACACACAGCTGTATGGAGCTCAGATTACACACACAGCTGTATGAAGCTCAGATTACACACACAGCCGTATGAAGCTTAGATTACACACACAGCCGTATGAAGCTCAGATTACACACACAGCTGTATGGAGCTCAGATTACACACACAGCTGTATGAAGCTCATATTACACACACAGCTGTATGAAGCTCAGATTACAAACACAGCTGTATGAAGCTGAGATTACACACACAGTCGTATGAAGCTCAGATTACACACACAGCTGTATGAAGCTCAGATTACAAAACACAGTTTATGAAGCTCAGATTACACACACAGCTGTATGAAGCTCATATTACACACAGTTTATGAAGCTCAGATTACACACCGCCGTATGGCGCTCAGATTACACACACAGCTGTATGAAGCTGAGATTACACACACAGCTGTATGAAGCTCAGATTACACACACAGCCGTATGAAGCTCAGATTACACACACAGCTGTATGAAGCTGAGATTACACACACAGCTGTATGAAGCTGAGATTACACACACAGCTGTATGAAGCTCATATTACACACACAGCTGTATGAAGCTCAGATTACAAACACAGCTGTATGGATCTCAGATTACACACACAGCCGTATGAAGCTCAGATTACACACACAGCCGTATGAAGCTCAGATTACACACACAGCTGTATGGAGCTCAGATTACACACACAGCTGTATGAAGCTCAGATTACACACACAGCTGTATGGAGCTCAGATTACAAACACAGCTGTATGAAGCTCAGATTACAAACACAGCTGTATGAAGCTCAGATTACACACACAGCTGTATGGAGCTCAGATTACACACACAGCTGTATGAAGCTCAGATTACACACACAGCCGTATGAAGCTTAGATTACACACACAGCCGTATGAAGCTCAGATTACACACACAGCTGTATGGAGCTCAGATTACACACACAGCTGTATGAAGCTCATATTACACACACAGCTGTATGAAGCTCAGATTACAAACACAGCTGTATGGATCTCAGATTACACACACAGCCGTATGAAGCTCAGATTACACACACAGCTGTATGGAGCTCAGATTACACACACAGCTGTATGGAGCTCAGATTACAAACACAGCTGTATGAAGCTCAGATTACAAACACAGCTGTATGAAGCTCAGATTACAAACACAGCTGTATGAAGCTCAGATTACACACACAGCTGTATGAAGCTCATTGGACATATAGACAGTAACACATTTGGGGGACGAGCAGAACCTCTGACCGTGTTTCTATTCTGCCTTCCAGTCCTGGTGACACCCGCACCCTGATGGGTGTCACAGGGAAAGGAATTGAGGGGGAAATCCCTCCGATGGGGGTCACAGATAGAAATTAAAAAAACCTGCAGAAAATGTAATTCTTCACCTCCCCGTCCAAAATATACGTCAATTCGGCTGGAGAGAGGGGAGGCCATAGAAAAGACACAATATTAATAACAAATAATTAATAATAAATAAATAAAATAAGTACACAAGTAACCAGAGAAAAGATTGTATCATTAACCACTTCCCGCCCGGCCTATGGCCGATTTACGTCCGGGAAGTGGTTTTGAAATCCTGACAGGACGTTCCTGGACGTCCTGCAGGATTTCATGCCGCGCGCGCCCGTGGGGGCGCGCAGCGCGGCGATCGGTGATGCAGGGTTTCAGTCTGACACCCTGCATCTCCGATCTCGGTAAAGAGCCTCCGGCGGAGACTCTTTACCACGTGATCAGCCGGGTCCAATCACGGCTGATCACGATGTAAACAGGAAGAGCCGTTGATGGCTCTTCCTCACTGGCGTCTGACAGATGCGAGTAGAGGAGAGCCGATTGGCGGCTCTCCTGACAGGGGGGGTTCGCGCTGATTGTTTATCAGCGCAGCCCCTCCTCGGATCGCCACATGGACCACCAGGGAAGCCCACACTGGACCACCAGGGTGGGCCAAACAAAATAAAAAAAGCCTGCAAAAAAAAAAAAAGATGCCAATCAGTGCCCACAAATGGGCACTGACTGGCAACCTGGGAAAATCAGTGCTGCCCCACAGTGTCCATCAGTGCCACCCCAGTGTCCATCAGTGCCACCCCACAGTGTTCATCAGTGCCATGCCACAGTGCCTATCCATGCCCAGTGCCCACCTATCAGTGCCCATCTGTGCCACCCATAAGTATCCATCAGTGCCACCCATAAGTGCCGCCCATGAGTGCCCATCTGTGCCACCTATGAGTGGCCAGTGCCGCCCATGAGTGCCCATCAGTGCCGCCTATGTGTGCCCATCAGTGCCGCCTATGTGTGCCCATCAGTGCCGCCTATGAGTGCCCATCAGTGCCGTATACCAGCGCCGCCAATCAGTGCCACCTCATCTGTGCCCGTCAGTACTACCTCATCGATGTCCATCAGTGCCATCTCATCGGTGCCCATCAGTGCCGCCATATCAGTGCCCGTAATTGAAAGAGAAAAACTTATTTACAAAAAAATTAACAGAAAAAAAGAAAAACTTATTTTTTTTTCAAAATTTTCTGTCTTTTTTTCGTTGTTGCGCAAAAAAAAAAAATCGCAGAGGTGATCAAATACCACCAAAAGAAAGCTCTATTTGTGGGGGAAAAAGGACGCCAATTTTGTTTGGGTACAGTGTAGCATGACCGCGCAATTGCCATTCAAAGTGCGACAGTGCTGAAAGCTGAAAATTGGCTTGGGCGGGAAGGTGCGTATGTGTCTGGTATGGAAGTGGTTAAAGCGGGGGTTCACCCTTAGAGGGCACTTTTCCCCCTTAGATTCCTGCTCGTTTTCTCTAGGGGAATCGGCTATTTGTTTTAAAATATGTGCAGTACTTACCCGTTTACGAGACGCATCCTCTCCGTCGCTTCCGGGTATGGGCTTCGGGAATGGGCGTTCCTTCTTGATTGACAGGCTTCCGAGAGGCTTCCGACGGTCGCATCCATCGCGTCACGATTTTCCGAAAGAAGCCGAACGTCGGTGCGCAGGCGCAGTATAGAGCCGCACCGACGTTCGGCTTCTTTCGGCTACGAGTGACGCGATGGATGCGACCGTCGGAAGCCTCTCGGAAGACTGTCAATCAAGAAGGAACGCCCGCTCCCGAAGACCCATACCCGGAAGCGACGGAAGAAGATGCAGCTCGAAAACGGGTAAGTACGGATCATATTTTAATACAAATAGCCGATTCCCCTAGACCGAACGAGCAGGAAGCTAAGGGGAAAAGGGGAAAAATGTTATAAATGGGTGAACTCCAGCTTTAAAGTAGCTGATTGAATGTTCTTCATCAATATCATATTGGGCCACTAGATGGTGCTAAGTATCATAGGACGTTCCTGTAATGTCTACCACCATCTAGTGGCCAAATGTGGTCTTGTTTTTTAATCAATGAGAAACATTCATACAGCACACAGTGAGAGGGGAAAAAGTATTTGACCCCCCCCTGCAGATTTCGTACGTTTTTTTCCCACTGACAAAAAAATTATCAGTCTATAATTTTATTGGTCGGGTTATTATAACAGCGAGAGACAAAATAACAACAAAAATATCCAGAAAAAACGCATTTCAAAAAAAGTTATAAACTGCATTTTAACGAGTGAAATAAGTATTTGAACCCTTCACAAAACATGACTCGGTACTCGGTGGAGAAACCCTTGTTGGCGATCACAGAGGTCAGACGTTTCTTGGAGTTGGCCTCCAGGTTCTCACACATCTCAGGAGGGATTTTGTCCTCTTTGCAGATCCTCTCCAAGACATTAAGGTTTCCAGGCTGATGTTTGGCGACTCGAACCTTCAGCTCCCTCCACAGATTTTCTATGGGATTAAGGTCTGGAGACTGGATAGGCCACTCCCAGGACCTTAATGTGCTTTTTCTTGAGGCACTCCTTTGTTGCCTTGGTTGTGTGTTTTGGGTCCATTGTCATGCTGGAATAGCAATGTGTGGATTACAGGCCTCCCCTCAGACCACCATCCAGAGAACTGTGTGGATTACAGGCCTCCCCTCAGACCACCGTCCAGAGCACTGTGTACATTACAGGCCTACCCTCAGACCACCGTCCAGAGCGCTGTGTACATTACAGGCCTCCCCTCAGACCACCATCCAGAGCTACACAATGCGACGTGGCTACTCCTCCAGAGTGCGACCGCGACGTGGCCACTCCTCCAGAGTGCGACCGTGACGTGGCCACTCCTCCAGAGTGCGACCGCGATGTGGCAACTCCTCCAGAGTGCGACCGCGACATGGCCACTCCTCCAGAGTGCGACCGCGATGTGGCAACTCCTCCAGAGTGCGACCGCGACATGGCCACTCCACCAGAGTGCGACCGCGACATGGCCACTCCACCAGAGTGCGACCGCGACGTGGCCACTCCTCCAGAGTGCGACCGCGACGTGGCCACTCCTCCAGAGTGCGACCCTGACGTGGCCACTCCACCAGAGTGCGACCCTGACGTGGCCACTCCACCAGAGTGCGACCGCGACGTGGCCACTCCTCCAGAGTGTGACTTCCACACAGAGAATCCACCAGCATGCGACGTTCACGTTGATACTCCACCAAAATTCCAGGGGAATGTCTCCAGTGAAGATGGGGGCAAGGTTACAAGAAAGGATAGGCATATACTACTGGTAGGGGATTCAGTAATTGGAAGGATACAGAGGGCAATCTGTCACAAAGACCGGTATCGCCGGACAGTATGTTGTTTGCCGGGCGCCCAGGTTCGGAACATTGTAGATTGCATGGACAGATTGTTGGATGGGGCTGGAGTGGACCCAGCTGTCATGGTATATATTGGTACCAATGACAAAGTTCGAAAAAGATGGAGCGTCCTACAAAATGATTTCAGAGACTTAGGGGCTATATTGAAAAAAGGGTCCCCCAGGGCAATATTTTTAGAAATACTGCCTGTACCTCGAGCCACACCAGAGAGGCAGCAGGAGCTTATGGTACTCAACAAATGGCTGAGAAACTGGTGCAGGGAGGAGGGGTTTGACTCTTCGGTAAATTACCGGCTCTATAGCAGGGACGGACTGCACTTAAATGAGCAGGGTGCCGCTCTATTGGGAGAGAAGGTGACCAAAAAGCTGGAAGAAATTCAGGTTGATGCTCCACCAGAATGTGAAGCTCACTTTGAGAACCCACCAGAATGTGACTCACGCTGAGACTCACCCAGAATGTGACGTTCAAGATGAGACTCCGCCAAAATGCCAGAGGAACCTTGGGAACATCTCCTCCAGTGAAGATGGGGGCAAAGTTACAGCAAAAAACATGAAGATACTGGTGGTAGGGGACTCAATAATTAGAAGGACAGAGAGGGAAATCTGTCACAAAGACTGCTCTTACAGAACAGTATGTTGTTTACCGGGTGCTCGTGTTCGGGACATTGTACATCAGATGGACAAATTGTTGGATGTGGCTGGGGAGAACCCAGCTGTCACGTCGCGGTCGCACTCTGGAGGAGTGGCCACATCGCGGTCGCACTCTGGGGGAGTGGCCAAATCGCGGTCGCACTCTGGGGGAGTGGCCACGTCGCGGTCGCACTCTGGTGGAGTGGCCACGTCGCACTGTGTAGCTCTGGATGGTGGTCTAAGGGGAGGCCTGTAATGCACACAGTGCTCTGGACGGTGGTCTGAGGGGAGGCCTGAACCGAACCAAGCCCTCCAAAAGTTGCCAAGAGTGTAAATGTAGACATTAAGCTTTAAGGTTAATCAAAAATATAACACTCTAAAGGGAAAGGTAGAACAAAGGGGGATTATGGAAGAGGGAGATAGGGAGGAAAGGGGGGGGGGGTTGGAGGAAGAAGGGGAGCCACACCAGAGAGGCAGCAGGAGCTTAGGGAGCTTAACATGTGGCTGAGGAGCTACTGCAGGGAGGAGGGGTTTGGCTTCATGCCGAACTGGGCTGACTTTTCAGTCGGTTACCATCTTTATAGCCCTGACGGATTGCACCTAAATGGGAGAGGTGCAGCTTTTTTGGGAAAGAAGATGGCCAGAACGTTGGAAGAAATGTCAAACTAGGAGTCGAGGAGGAGGGATCAGAAGATGATTTGCTAGTGAACATGAGGGAGAAGATCTTCAAGTCAAGCCATCATCACCGGAGTCCACCACGTCATCAATCTCTTGAAAGATTCTCATCAGCACCTGTCTTCAAGAGAGCAATACCACCAGCTATCTTCACCAACAGGAGTGCCACATTATCTTTTCAGCATAGTTCAAGTTTTGTGTGTGGGGATAGAGTGTTATAAGACTCTGTGGAAAGTCTGAGGAACCCTCTCAGGGACCAGGTACATCTGTACCAACACAGGTCCCTACACTGGTGGCAGCTGCCACTCCTTTTTTTTTTTTTTTTTTCATTTTTGGAACTTCTGAATCACCAACTATCAATGTAATTGGACAAACAAGACAATTGACTGTTCCTAGAAGAAGACTCAACAAAAAGTCTGAGGAACCCTCCCAGGGACCAGGTACAGCTGTACCAACACAGGTCCCTACACTGGTGGCAGCTGCCACTCCTTTTTTTTTTTTTTTCATTTTTGGAACTTCTGAATCACCAACTATCAATGTAATTGGACAAACAAGACAATTGACTGACTGTTCCTAGAAGAAGACTCAACAAAAAGTCTGAGGAACCCACCCAGGGACCAGGTACGGCTGTATCAACACAGGTTCCTACAATGGTGGCGGCTGCCACTCCAGCAACAGGAGGGTCTTCCCATCAGCCCTCTATTTAGCTTTCTGCAGCTTCTGCAGAAGCTTTAAGGCTCGACAATACATCATCCAAACATAATCACCTGTAAAAAGTGCCTGAGATGTTGGTGGTAAACGACCTGCTAGGCCCGGGGGGAACCGAACCAAGCCCTCCAAAAGAGTGTAAATGTAGACATTAAGCTTTAATGTTAATCAAAAATATAACACTCTAAAGGGAAAGGTAGAACAAAGGGGGAGTATGGAAGAGGGAGATAGGGAGGAAAGGGGGGGGGGGAGGTTGGAGGAAGAAGGGGGTGAGGGTTTGGGGGAACCCCCACACCCCTTCCTTACCTGCAACTTTCCATCCCCCCTACTTTCCTCCCTCTCTCCCTCTTCCATACTCCACCTCCCCTTGTTCTACTTTTCCCTTTAGAATGTGATATTTTTGATTAACCTTAAAGCATAATGTCTACATTTACACTCTTGGCAACTTTTGGATATGAGGCAGCTTTTGGAGGACTTGGTTTGGTTCCCCCCCGGACCTAGCACGTTGTTTACCACCAACATCTCAAGCACGTTTTTACAGGTGATATGTTTGATCTATGTATTGTCAATCAACATAAAGTAATTGATTATGTTGTGAAGTTTGGAGGCCGGTAGGTTTTAGAGGCGTGTGTTGGACCAGCTATAAGGGGAGGTTGGAGGCCGGTATGTTTTGGAGGCGTGTGTTGGACCAGCTATAAGGGGAGATTGAAGGCTGGTATGTTTTTGAGGCGTGTGTTGGACCGGCTATAAGGCAAGGTTGGAGGCCGGTATGTTTTTGAGGCGTGTGTTGGACCGGCTATAAGGGGAGGTTGAAGGCTTGTATGTTTTTGAGGCGTGTGTTGGACCGGCTATAAGGGGAGGTTGGAGGCCGGTATGTTTTTGAGGCGTGTGTTGGACTAACTATGAGTGGAGGTTGGAACTCTTTTTGTCTTCAGAGGTCAGAGAAGTCTTTCCAGCTTTCTTAAGGCTTTCTCTGATGGAGAAATGAGAACTCTTCCCGTCAGTGAGGTCCTTCATGCAGAAGTCCAAGGCCTTACTCACACGGGGTGTATGAATCTGTACCCTTCGTGGGGGCTGCGTTAACCCCAAAAAGGACATCCATGTGGGTGTAGTTGCGCGGGTGCGTTCGGGGCCGTGCACCGGCACCCACACAGATGTCACATTGGGTACAGCCATTGCACCCCAGTTGACAGCAATGGAACTGCCTACACGGGATGCTGGAAACACCTGTGCATCCCCCATTCCGGTAAACATGCCCATCCCATGGGGTACGGATTAATACCCCCTATGTGAATGAGGCTTAAGGGTGAATGGAATATTTAGCTCCATTGTGTTGCTAATTTGGGGACCACTGTACCCCTCTTTATTGTTATTTGGGTGTGTTTTATTATAGGAGTGTTATAGATTGTAGTTTAGGATAAGTTTGGATTTCTTCTGAAGGCACTTTGAGTGAACATAAGTGATTTACCCCGCTCAGTGGGGGTGGGCCTTAGAGAACAGAGGCTGCATATGGGCAGCACAGAGGCTTAGTGGTGAGCCTTGCATCACTGGGGTCCTTGTTTCAGATTCTGACCAGGACACTATCTGCATGGAGTTTGCATGTTCTCCCTGTGCTTGCGTGGGTTTCCTCCGGGTACTTCGGTTTCCTCCCACACTACAAAGACATGCTACTTTTGCGTTGGTGGTGCAGTGGTGAGCATAGCTGCCTTCCAAGCAGCTGACCCGGGTTCGATTCCCGTCCAACGCCATCTCCAATACTTGGAGTCCTCAGAGAGAAAGGCGCTATACAAGGTCAATGCGGAGTATATATTAGTGGTGGAATAAAGAATGAAGAGAATGGCCCAGATTCAAGTAGAAATTGCGCCTGTGTAACCATAGGTTACACAGCGCAATTGCTTACTTGCCCCGGTGTAACGAGTGCTCCTGATTCAGGAACATCGTAACGCCGACTTCAGCCTAAAATCTGCGTGGCATAAGGCTCTTATGCCACGCATATCTTAGGCTGCATTCTAGCCATGACCGCTAGGGGGCGCTCCCATTGTGCTCAGCGTATAGTATGCAAATTGCATACTAACACCGATTCACAATGTTGCGCGAGCCCTGCGTACGCAATTTACGTCGTTTTCGTACGGCGTGTTTAGCGTAAGGCTGCCCCTTCTAATAGCAGGGGCAGCCAATGCTAAAGTATACCCGTCGTTCCCGCGTCGCGACGTTCGAATTTTACGTAATTTGCGTAAGTGATTCGTGAATGGCGCTGGACGCCATTCACGTTCACTTTGAAGCAAATGACGTCCTTGCGACGTCATTTGCCGCAATGCACGCCGGGAAAGTTTCCCGACGGAGCATGCGCTCTACGCTCGGCGCGGGAGCGTGTCTAATTTAAATGATTCCCGCCCCTACGGGATCATTTACATTAGGCGCCCTTACGCAGGGCAAGTTTACACAGCGCACACGCAATTTACGGAGCTACTGCTCCGTGAATCGCGGGTAGCGCAGTAAATTTGCGGGGGCGCAGGGCAAAAACGCTGCCCTGCGCCTCCGTAAATAAGGGCCAAATCTACCTAAATCCGGGCCAATGTGTGGAATGTTTGAGGAAGAAAATGTTCCCCCAGAATCTATAGAAGGAGAACCAAGCTGTGGCTGCGATCACACCTAGACATTCCCGATCGCGGGCGGAATTACTGCAATTTCCCGAACTGCCGCAAAACGTGTGACACGCTTGTGATCCCGTTATGTTCAATGGCACCCCAATAATGGGACAATATTGTCACCTGACAAATCACACAAACAAAATGACGGAACGCCCGTTTCCCAAAAGCAGTCCTACGATTTGTCAGGCGACAATCGCGGCAAAAATCACGCCTCCATTGGGGTGGTATTGAAAGTAAGGGGGAATCGCATACTCCACCCAGCGGGAATACTCCATCCCTTCAACTGTCTAGATTTACATTAAAGTTTCAAATACAAAAATCCTTCATTGCTCCAGACCTCAGCACACGCCACGTGTTATGTAACAACTTACAGACCACAATAAACATATACAGCATCTCACAAAAGTAAGTACACCCCCCTGGCTCCCGGTGGGTGTGCTATGCGAGGTAAGCCTGCGCTTAGTATGCCCACCCCCCTCCCACAAAAAACCACCACACTTACACACGCACTCGAAATTGGGTTAACATGCACGCACTTTGACCACGCGGTCTCTAAAAAAGAGAGGCGAAGGACTAACGGGGCTGGTTGAGCGGGCAAATCCTCTCACTCCCTTATAGGGAGTCCCTCTGCCCCATTGGGCTTCAAAGCGGAGCAGGTAGGGCGGGCTGTGTGGGAGGACCCCCTCACACACCCGCCATTGCCACCCGGGGCATGGAGAAAGGTGGCAGATTGCCTCTGGTGGAGGCCTGCCTACTCCCAACTCCTGCAGTCCGGCTCCTCTCTCGAGTACACGCACAAAATACACTTTAAAAAAAAAAACTGTAGTAATTACCTCCTCTAAATGTGGAGCCAGGCTGTCTGGATAATGATTAGTAATTAGCCCATCTAAATGTGTATTGAAGCCCCATTGTGTGATGTTTTGGGTGGAGAGTTTCATTGTCCCTGTGATTAACTGTAACATGCTTGTAACTGCATAAAAACCCGAGAGCTTACCATTAAAGAGTAATTCATTTTGGAACCAGTAACAGATCTGTGTGCTGTCTCGTTATTCTGGGAAATGAAATGGGTCCTGTCGGCTGGATTGTGGGATGAGCTGTCGTGGGGCGATGGAATGGAATATAGTAAACGGTGGTGACCGTTGCATCTTGTCATTTGGAAATTCAACCAGCCAAAAGTAAAAGGTGTATTTTTCTCTGTCTTATCCTCATTAGTGGGTATGCTCAATAGCATTCCCAGTATTGTTATTCGTTTTTTTATTAGTGGGAATGCTTAATAGCATTCCCAGTATTGTTATTCGTTTTTTATTATTAGTGTTATTATTAGTTTTCTATTATTTTTATTAATTAGTGGGAATGCTCAATAGCATATATTAATGGGGGCAGCTTTTAGGGGAGCCCTTGCTATTAAAGAAAGGCTTAAAGGTTCTGATAAGTCCCCTGCCCTCAGACCCCCTTAAACTCCGGGCCAGGGTTGTGGGGAAGAGGCCTTTGTTCTCATCAACATGGGGCAGGGTGCTTTACCAAGGGTTTCTCCACCTGGCAATTTACCTTTTCCCCCTATGTTGGGGGTCAGGTATGGTTCAGGAAGGGGTCTAGGATAAGGATCTGGTATAGATGAATATAATTTCCAGCTGCTTTGTTTGCAAACAGCAGCCTTGAATTATTATGAATAAATACAAGGCTTTCTCTGATTGGTTGAGGAAGAACTCATGACATCGGCCCGCCCTCTCCACCATAGCCAATTAAAGCGTTTTTCACAAGGAGAAGTTTTCTGGAAAGACATTTTCAGAAGCCGAGGAGGAGCTGCTGCTCTGGATAGAAGAGACAGAGTCTGATCTTCCGCAAAGATCTTCAAACTCCGGCCTTTCTAGAGATTTCAGGGAGCAGCAAGAGAGACTGCAGGTGAGTGCGAGATCCCTGAGGTATGGGATGGTGAAGAAGGGTGCAATATACAACCTGCCCCTTCCTGAGAGGATAACCCATACAATATACAGCCTGCCCCTTCCTGAGAGCATAACCTGTACAATATACAACCTGCCCCTTCCTGAGAGGATAACCTGTACAATATACAACCTGCCCCTTCCTGAGAGGATAACCTGTACAATATACAACCTGCCCCTTCCTGAGAGGATAACCTGTACAATATACAACCCGCCCCTTCCTGAGAGGATAACCTGTACAATATACAACGTGCCCCTTCCTGAGAGCATAACCTGTACAATATACAACCTGCCCCTTCCTGAGAGGATAACCTGTACAATATACAACCTGCCCCTTCCTGAGAGGATAACCTGTACAATATACAACCTGCCCCTTCCTGAGAGGATAACCTGTACAATATACAACCCGCCCCTTCCTGAGAGGATAACCTGTACAATATACAACCTGCCCCTTCCTGAGAGGATAACCTGTACAATATATAACCTGCCCCTTCCTGGGATGATAACACATACAATATACAGTGCCTTGCAAAAGTATTCACCCCCCTTGGCATTTTTCGTGTTTTGTTGTTCTCACAACCTGGAATTAACACGGATTGTTTGAGGATTTGCATCGTTTAATTTACAGAACACGCCCACAACTTTGAAGATGTTTTTTTTTTATTATTGTGAAGCAAACAACAAATAGGACAAAATAACAGAAAAGGTCAATGTGCATAACTATTCACCCCCCCCCCCCCCCCCCATAAGTCATTACTTTGTAGAGCCGCCTTTTGTGGCTATCACAGCTCCAAGTCGCTTTGGATAAGTCTCTATGATCTTGTCACATCTTACCACTGGGATTTTTGCCCATTCCTCCTCCTCTTGGCAAAACTGCTCCTGCTCCTTCAAGTTGGATGGTTTGCGCTTGTGAACAGCGGCCCAGATTCAGTAAGAATCTGCGCCTTTCTTACGCAGGCACAGGGCAGCGTTTTTGCCCTGCGCCCGTGCAAATTTTCTGCGCTGCCCGCGATTCACGGAGCAGAAGCTCCGTAAATTGCGGGGCGCTGTGTTAACTTGCCTGGCGTAAGGGCGCCTAATGTAAATGATCCCGCCGGGGGCGGGAATCATTTAAATTAGGCGCGCTCCCGCGCCGAGCGCATGCTCCGTCAGGAAACTTTCCCGACGTGCATTGCGGCAAATGACGTCGCAAGGACGTCATTTGCTTCAAAGTGAACGTGAATGGCGTCCAGCACCATTCATGATCCACTTACGCAAACAACGTAAAATTTGAACGTCGCGACGCGGGAACGTGGCCATCCTATAGCATTGGCTGCGCCTGCTATTAGGATGTGTAACGTTACGCGAAACCCGACGTACGCAAATTACGTAATTTGCGTACGCAGGGCCCGCGCAAGTTTGTGAATCGGTGCTAGTATGCAATTTGCATACTATACACAGATCACAATGGGAGCGCCCCCTAGCGGTTTTCGCTAGAATGCAGCCTAAAATCTGCGTGGCATAAGAGCCTTGTGCCGTGCAGATTTTAGGCTGCAGTCGGCGTAGCGATGTTCCTGAATCAGGAGCATTCGCTACGCCGGAGCAAGTAAGCAATTGCGCCGTGTAACCTATGGTTACACGGGCGCAATTGCTTCTTGAATCTGGCCCAGCATCTTTAAGTCTGACCACAGATCTTCTATTGGATTGAGGTCTGGCCTTTGACTAGGCCATTCCAACACATTTACATGTTTCCCCTTAAACCACTCAAGTGTTTCTTTAGCAGTGTGTTTGGGGTCATTGTCCTGGTGGAAGGTAAACCTCCGTCCTCGCCTCAAATCACACACAGAGTGGTACAGGTTTTGCTCAAGAATATCCCTGTATTTAGCACCATCAATCTTTCCCTCAATCCTGACCAGTTTCCGGGTTCCGACTGCTGATAAACATCCCCACAGCATGATGTTGCCACCACCATGTTTCACAGTGGGGATGGTGTTCTTTGGGTGATTTGATGTGGTGGGTTTGCGCCAGACATAGCGTTTTCTTTGATGGCCAAAAAGTTAAATTTTAGTCTCATCAGACCAGAGCACCTTCCTCCATACATTTTGGGAGTCTCCCACATGCCTTTTCACAAACTCAAAGGGTGCCATTTTGTTTTTTGCTTAAAGTAATGGCTTTCTTCTGGCCACTCCCCCATAAAGCCCAACTCTATGGAGCGTACGGCTTATTGTCGTCCTATGTACAGATACTCCAGTCTCTGCTATGGAACTCTGCAGCTCCTCCAGGGTTACCTTAGGTCTCTGTGCTGCCTCTCTGATAATTGCTCTCCTTACCCGGTGTCATGGTCTTACCTCTTTGTAGGCTTCTCATCACTGACATGTGCTGGCAGCCATCTTGCTTCATGGGGTTCTTGTAACCTGCCTCACCCTGCGGCTCCTCCCTCCCACTGGGAGGAGCTGGCTGCTCAGCATATATATATCACGGCAGCTGCAGCATTTCCTTGCTTGGGCCTCTCGTCTGATACCCCATCTATGATCGTGCTGCTTGCTCCTGGTGACCAACCCGGCTACGGATGTTCCTTCTGGTTCCTGATTCCCGGCTTCGTTTCACCCCGTCTCTGGCTACAGACTCCGGCTTGGCTGACTCCCATCCCTGGCTATCGACCCTGGCTCTGTTGGACGACTCTTCTGGCGGTTTCGATCGTCAGCGTGGACTTTGATCTTGCTGTTTGATTTTCAATAAAATCCCCTTATTCATTTATTTGTGTTGTACGTCTGATTCATGCTTCCATGACACCCGGGCTGTGAGTTTTGGTGTGCGGACGTCTCCTGGCAGGTTTGCTGTTGTGCCGTGTTCTTTCCATTTGGTTATGATAGATTTGATGGGGCTCCTAGGGATCATCAAAGATTTGGATATTTTTATATGCCTAACCCTGACTTGTACTTCTCAACAACATTGTGCCTTACTTGTTTGGAGGTCTTCATGGCAGTGTTTGGTTAGTGGTGCCTCTTGCTTAGGTGTTGCAGCCTCTGGGGCCTTTCAAAAAGGTGTGTATATGTATCCGACTGCCTTTTTCCATCGGATATTCCGATCATGTGTAGCCTCATCAGAGCATTTTCATCGAAAATTCCGATGAATTCCATCGAGTTTAGAGTTTAGATATAGAACATGTTCTATTTTTCTCAGATGGAATTCCGTCGGAATTCCGATGAGATTTGGACGGGCAAAAGCCTGGCCGTGTGTACGCGGGATAATATCAGGTAGTAACGAAAGTACACTTACCAAGGCCAAGATGCTGAGGGTGGCTCCCTTTGCGACCCGGCGCGGTCCGCCCCCTGGAGTGGGGACAGGGGAACAGACGCACCAGGAGGCACCGGTACCGATGGGAAGGTGAAGGTTGGGTGCGTGGAACAGGACCAACCAGGAAGTAGTCCGCTTGGAAATAGCTGGAAGCACGGCAGGGAATTCCAGGAGGTCCGGGAAGCAGGATTGGTAGAAAACAGGGAAATCCAGGAAACAGACTGTGGTCAAGGAAGCACAGATAAACAGGATAGTCCAAAGTTCAAGCCAAAAGGTCAAGGGCAGGTGAGATCAGATTAGTCCATTAAGCAAGCCGAGGTCAAGGTAGGAGAAAGCAGCAATCCGGTAGAGTAGAGCCAAGGTCAGGTAAACAGGAACAAGATCAGGTAAGGTTTTTCCAAGATCCAGGAAACACTCCAAACAAACGCTGTGACAAACCAGCAACTAGCCACAGGAAAGGGAGAGGTTTAAATAGCCCGCTCAGGGCTCTGATTGGCCGGACGGACTACAGGTCTGTGCGCGCCCGTGCGCGCGCACATGCACGCGCCCGCGCGCGCCAACACCACGCACGCGCGCGCCAACACCACGCACGCGTGCGCCAACACCACGCACGCGCGCGGCGCAAACAGCCGCGATTGCACCGTTCGGGGAGGCAGGTAAGGATTAGTGCCCTGACAGTGCCCCCCCTCTAGGGGCGGACTCCGGACGCCTAAACTGTCCATCAGTTCCGGATGGTCCCGGTGAAAAATTCGGATCAGGCGAGGAGCATGTAAATTTCTGGAAGGTTCCCATGAGGTGTCTTCAGGCGGGTAACCCTTCCACTTGACAAGGTACTGGAGTTGTCTCCCTCTCTTCCGGCAACCTAAAATAGATTCGACCTCAAATTCTTTTTCACCTTCAATTTCCACTGGAGGAGGTGGAAGTTCCTCCCTTCCTGGAAAAGAGTCTGGAATAACGGGTTTGAGCAGAGATGCGTGGAATACGGGGTGGATCTTGTATGACCCTGGTAATGTTAGTTCAAAAGCCACAGGATTGATCACTCTTTTAATTTCGAATGGGCCTATGAATCTGGGACCTAGTTTCCGAGAAGGAATGGGTAACCTAAGGTTCGTGGCCGATAGCCATACCTTCTCCCGACTTTAAAAAATGGACACTCCTTCTTTCCCTTATCGTAAGATCTTTTGTAATTTTCCTGGGCTTGTTGCATGTTCTTTTGAAGTCTTTGAAAATTTTGTTGTAAAGCGACTATATGTTCTTGAACAGCAGGTACCGGAATCTCGGGAATTGAACTTGGAAGGAAAGTAGGATGGTAACCATAGTTAGCCCAAAATGGAGTCTGGTTGGTGGATGAATGTAGAGAATTGTTATAGGCAAATTCTGCGGATGGTAGCAAAGACGACCAGTCATCTTGCGACGAGGAGCAGAAGCAACGGAGATACTGTTCCAACGTTTGGTTGGTCCTCTTTGTCTGACCATTGGACTGCGGGTGGTAAGCTGATGAGAGGCATGTTGTAATCTCCAGAGATTTACAAAGTTCCTTCCAAAATTTAGATGTAAATTGTACACCTCTATCCGAAACTATGCTTTTGGGTGTTCCATGAAGCTTTACGATCTCTTTGAAGAAAACTTTAGCGGTTTCTGCTGCAGAGGGTGTGCCAATCATAGGTACAAAGTGTGCAAATTTGGACAGCCGGTCGACCACCACTAGGATTGTAGTAAAGCCTCCAGAAGGTGGTAAGTCTACAATAAAATCCATAGAAATGTCCGCCCAGGGGCGTTCAGGAACAGGAAGAGGTCTGAGTAAACCCCAGGATTTGGTGTTTGGGCCTTTGTAACGCTGACACCGAGAACACGAAGTTACATAGTCTTTACAGTCCGACCTCCACTTTGGCCACCAGAAGGAGCGGCTAACCAATTCCGCGGTTTTCCGAGCTCCAAAGTGGCCTGCTAGTTTGTGGTCATGGAATATGCTCAATACTAGTTGTCTCGTTTGTTCAGGTACAAAAATTTTGCCCCGAGACCATAGTAAACCGTCTCGTTTTTCAAGAGAGAGTGAAGATATGTTGGTAATTTGGGTGGAAGCCGTCTTCAAAGAGGAAAGTAGATCCAACTGAGAAATCAGAAAGAAATTTTGGGGCGTCAAGATGGTACTGGGTTCTGACTGGTCAGGAGTTTCGGTGAACATTCTGGATAGGGCGTCAGCTTTTCCATTCTTAGATCCTGGTCTGAAGGTTATGTGAAAGTTGAAGCGGGCAAAGAACAAGGCCCAACGGGCCTGCCTAGGTCTCAGACGTTTGGCAGATCGTAGGTATTCCAAGTTTTTATGGTCTGTGAAGATCAAGATGGGGTGAAGAGCACCCTCTAGGAGGTACCTCCACTCTTCTAGAGCGAACTTAATGGCCAACAGTTCCCGGTCCCCAACATCATAATTTTTTTCCGAGAGATTTAGTTTTCGTGAAGCGTAGGCTATGGGGTGCAGCAAGGATTTGGATCCTTGCCTTTGTGACAGGATAGCACCGATGGCCGTCTCCGAAGCGTCGACCTCCAGGATAAAGGGCAAGCTTGGATCTGGATGCCTAAGGATAGGGTCTGAAGAAAACAAGATTTTTAACTTTTTGAATGCTTCTTGAGCTTCCCGGGACCAATGGAAGCGATGACCTTGGTGAGTAAGATGGGTGATAGGGGCCACAATGGTTGAGAAACCAACAATGAATCTTCGGTAAAAGTTGGCAAAGCCAATAAAACGCTGTACCCCTTTCTTGTCAACTGGCGCTGGCCAATCCTGAACTGCTTTGACCTTTTGCGGATCCATGGATATACCGTCGGTCGAAATGATGAACCCCAAAAACTGAATTGTAGTCTTCTCAAATTCACATTTTTCCGCTTTAAGATAAAGCTTGTGTTCTCTGAGGATAGTCAGGACCTTCTTAACGTGGGTGCGATGTAGTTCGAGTGATACCGAAAAAATGAGGATGTCGTCCAAGTAGACGACTAGAAAGTCATCCAGATATTGGCGAAAGATGTCATTTACCAGATGTTGGAAGGTGGCAGGGGCGTTGCAGAGGCCGAATGACATTACTAGGTATTCAAAGTGCCCGAACCTTGATCTAAAAGCGGTCTTCCATTCGTCCCCGTGCTTGATCCGGATGAGGTTGTAGGCCCCGCGGAGATCGAGCTTAGAGAAAATCCGGGCTGATCGGAAGCGTTGAAAAAGTTCCGGAATGAGGGGCAAAGGATACCTATTTTTGACGGTGATTTTATTTAGCTCCCTGTAGTCAATACAGGGCCTGAGGGAACCGTCTTTTTTCTCAACAAAAAAGATTCCAGCCCCGGCTGGGGAAGACGAAGGGCGGATGAATCTTTTTCCTAAATTTTCATCGATATAGGCCTTTAGGGCCACCAATTCAGTCTCTGAGAGTGGGAAGATTCGACCAAAAGGGATTTTAGAACCGGGAAGTAAGTCAACGGGGCAATCGTATGGCCGATGTGGGGGAAGGCGGTCAGCCTGTTGCTTATCGAACACATCCTTAAAGTCTGAGTATGCAGCAGGAACGTGTTGAAGATCCGATGGTGCATATATCAAGGTGGAGCAGGAGGCTTTAACGGGAGGAAGACAGTGCTGAGAACAGAAAGCAGAAGGGAATGTGATGTCTTTTTTGAGCCAGTCTATAGAAGGCTGATGCGCTTGTAGCCAGGGTAAACCCAAAATAATAGGGAATAAAAGGGAAGGAATCAGATCCAGGCACAGATACTCTCGATGGCCGGTGTCAGAGATGGTGTGGATGGGCAGAGTTTCCATGGTAACTAATCCAGAGCGGGGTAGAGAGCCGTCTGCCAGGTGGATCTGTAACTGAAAGTTTTTAGGACGGTATGGGACATGCAGCTTCTGGGCTAGGGCAGAATCAAGGAAGCAGCTGCAAGCCCCGGAGTCAACGATGGCTGGCAGCCGGACCGCCCCCTGCGGGAGCTGTAGAGAAAGAAAAAGTACAACATAAGTCTGTGGTAAGTTGGAAATATGGCAATTGAAAAAAGACGGTAGTCTTGACTTACTGGGTCTTATAGGACAGGTGCGAAGAAAATGTCCTGCAGCGCCACAATACAGGCAGAGGTTGGACTGCCGTCTACGTTGTCTCTCTTCAGGGGTGAGAGGTGCCCGAAGTAGACCGAGCTGCATTGGTTCTGGATCTGAAGACGAAGCAACAGGTGGAACTGGAGCAGGTGGAGGAGCCGGAGAGAATCTAGGCGGAATCCAATTAGGACGGGATGTCTGGAAGCGTTCCTGCCGGCGTTCTCGAAGGCGTCGATCAAGCTGGGTGGCCGATTGGATTAAGGCTTCCAGAGTGGCAGGTGGGTCACCCCTGGCTAGCTCGTCCTTGAGGGATTCCGACAACCCTTGGCGAAACTGGTGTTTCATTCCACCCTGTATCAGCAGACCATTTACGGAAGTCAGCAACGTAGTCCTCTACGGGTCTCCTCCCCTGAGTTAGTTGATGAAGGGTAAGTTCCGCGGTAGCTGAACGGAGAGGATCATCGTATAACTTAGATAAATGTTCAAAGAAAGTGTCAATAGTGTCTAATATCGGGCTCCCTTGTTCCAACAAACTGTGGGCCAAAGCTTGTGGTTCATCTGCAAGGAGGGAGATCACGAAACCAACCTTTACAGCTTCTGAACAAAAAGTCCTGGGTTGAAGAGTTAGATACAGGGAGCAAGCGTTTTTAAACGCCCGGAATTTCTTTCGGTCGCCAGCGAATCGCTCCGGGGTTGGCACACGTGGTTCAGGGTGAGTTACCAGCACTGGAGAGGCAGAAGAGGGTTGAGAAGAAGCAGGACCTGTAGCTAATGCCGCGGAGGCGGTCGAGGATCCGGGAGTGACATTCATCTGTTGCAAGCGACCATCTATATGCAGATAGCCTTCCTGAAGTTTTTGTACCGCTTCGGTGAGGGCTGAGACTTGTTGGCATAGCGTCTCAAAAGGCGAGCGCACCCTGTCGGCCTCGGACATCTGGCTGGTTTGTACTATCAGGTAGTAACGAAAGTACACTTACCAAGGCCAAGATGCTGAGGGTGGCTCCCTTTGCGACCCGGCGGGGTCCGCCCCCTGGAGTGGGGACAGGGGAACAGACGCACCAGGAGGCACCGGTACCGATGGGAAGGTGAAGGTTGGGTGCGTGGAACAGGACCAACCAGGAAGTAGTCCGCTTGGAAATAGCTGGAAGCACGGCAGGGAATTCCAGGAGGTCCGGGAAGCAGGATTGGTAGAAAACAGGGAAATCCAGGAAACAGACTGTGGTCAAGGAAGCACAGATAAACAGGATAGTCCAAAGTTCAAGCCAAAAGGTCAAGGGCAGGTGAGATCAGATTAGTCCATTAAGCAAGCCGAGGTCAAGGTAGGAGAAAGCAGCAATCCGGTAGAGTAGAGCCAAGGTCAGGTAAACAGGAACAAGATCAGGTAAGGTTTTTCCAAGATCCAGGAAACACTCCAAACAAACGCTGTGACAAACCAGCAACTAGCCACAGGAAAGGGAGAGGTTTAAATAGCCCGCTCAGGGCTCTGATTGGCCGGACGGACTACAGGTCTGTGCGCGCCCGTGCGCGCGCACATGCACGCGCCCGCGCGCGCCAAAACACCACGCACGCGCGCCAACACCACGCACGCGCGCGCGAACACCACGCACGCGCGCACGGCGCAAACAGCCGCGATTGCACCGTTCGGGGAGGCAGGTAAGGATTAGTGCCCTGACAGATAAGTTGGTGAAGTAAAATTAGAAAGATAGATACATAAAACTATTTTTGAGAAATAAAAAAATGATAATTGGCATGTGCTCACCCCCTTTGTTATGAAGCCCATAAAAAGCTCTGGTGCAACCATCTACCTTCAGAAGTCACATAATTAGTGAAATTCTGATCATGTGTACAAGGATAAGACTAGTGGCCCAGATTCAAGTAGATTTGCGCTTTATTTGCGGGGGAGCAGGGCAACGATTTTGCCCTGTGCCCCCGCAAATAATTTGCGCTACCCTCGATTCACGGAGCAGTAGCTCCGTGAATTGCGAGGGCGCGCCGGCAAATTTGCCCGGCGTAGACGCGCGCAAGTTAAATGATCCCGCCGGGGGCGGGAATCATTTAAATTAGGCGCTCTCCCGCGCCGAGCGTACAGCGCATGCTCCTTCGGGAAACTTTCCCGACGTGCATTGCGGCAAATGACGTCGCAAGGACGTAATTTGCTTCAAAGTGAACGTGAATGGCGTCCAGCGCCATTCACGAAGCACTTACGCAAACGCCGTGAAATTCAAATTTCACGGCGCGGGAAGGCCGGCTATACTTTAGCATTGGCTGCCCCTGCTATTAGAAAAGGGCAGCCTTGCGCTAAAGTTGCCGTACGGAAACTCCGTACCTGGCTTGCACGGGGGCCGCGCAAGTTTGTGAATCAGTTGGTAGTATGCAATTTGCATACTACACGCTGATCACAATGGGAGCGCCCCCTAGCGGCAAGCACAAGAATGCAGCCTAAAATCTGCGAGGCATAGAAGCCTTATGCCGCGCAGATTTTAGGCTGCAGTCGGTGTAACGAGGTTCCTGAATCAGGAGCACTCGTTACACCGGAGAAAGTAAGCAATTGCGCCATGTAACTTATGGTTACACGGGCGCAATTGCTTCTTGAATCTGAGCCATTGTGTTCTGATCCATCACATAGAATTCAGATAAAAAAAACTTGAAAAATGAACTAAAGGCTGTAATGTAGGTAAAAAGCCAAGGGGGTGACTGTATAATGCACACCTTCGTGGGAGGATAACCTATACAGCATACAATCTATCCCTTCCTGGGGTGATATTTACAGGAGGGGGGCAGAGACAAGACCAGTCACCCTGCACAAGGAGAGAGAGCAGCAGTGAGCGGTCTTTATTACAGGAAGTCTCACACTGGTTGAAGCCCCAGTAGAAGTCCTTCTTGGAACGAAATGCGTCAGGCTAGCAACACCTGCTCCCATATTGCTTTTATGAATCTTTAAACTGTGATCACTTTTTTAACCTGTATGCTGGTTTTTACCATTAAAACCTTTTTTTGCTGACCTGCACCATCGGAGCCCATATTTTTTCTTTTCTTTGCATGCTCTGTGGAGGAAAAGTTTTTTGAGTGTCTCCAGCTGGTCCCCATTACCCTATTAAGGGTTGCTGTCTGTCTGACCTGAGCTGTTCTCAGATGTGTGTTGGATCTTTGCGATTTCTCTACCTACTCCGTGGTTGAGACACCTCTATCGGAGTCACCTTTGTCTGAGGAATACCGGGCTCCTTGACCTTACCTTCGGTTTGACGTCTTCTGGACACCAGGGAGGCGTGTTTCACTTATTTTTGGATCTTCGCTGACAGTCCCGTTGAACAGCTGGTTGGGTACCGTAAGCTTGACCTGTTGTCGTATGACAGTTGGGTCCAACGGTTCCGGTAAGCACATTCATAATTACCGTATTTTTCGGACCATAAGACGCACTTTTTCCCCCCAAAAATATGGGTGAAAATGTGTCTGCGTCTTATAGTCCGAATGTACATCAGGCACTGCCCCCCGCCGCCACTGCCAACACCCCCCTGCCACTGCCGACACCACCCCCTGCCACCGCTGGTAACTCCCCCCCGCCACTGCAAGAAAGCCACCCCCCCACACAAAAAAAAGCCCCCCACGTGTTCCCGACGGCCGCACAGAGTCACCCATTCTACCGCATACAGTAAATGTCCTGGGGCGGTCCCCATTTACCTGGGCTCGGCTTTCCTTGGGCGGGAGGGGGCGGACCCTGCTCAGCTGGGCTCGGATATGCTGCTCGGGAAGAGGGGAGTCCCTGCTCAGCTGGGCTCGGCCATACTCAGGGGGCGGTCCCCGCTCAGTTCACTTCGGCTGTGCTCTTCCCTGCTCAGCTCACTTCGACTGTTCTCGGCTATGCATGGGCGGGCGGTCTTGACGTCGGAGGTACAGTCACAGTGATATAACATGTAAGCACTGACCGGCAAATGTATTAGAAGAAGGATGCTCACTATGTCCATAGCCCGTCCCGGTCTGCAGCCCCTGTCCCTGTCTGCAGCCCCTGTCCATGTCTGAAGCCCCTATCCCTGTCCATGGCTGCAGCCCCTGTCCTTGTCTGCAGCCCCTGTCCTTGTCCGCAGCCCCTGTCCATGTCCACATGGACAGGGACATGCCCGCTCGTAGATTTCTGTATGATGGCTGTACACACCATCATACAGAAATGAGAGTCAATCCGCGCGGACAGACAGCGCGGTGAGGTGTTCGCGCCGTCGCCGCGACGATGACGCGGTGACGTGTGCGACGCTGAAAGGTCAATGCTTCCACGCATGCGTCAAAGTCATTTGACGCATGCGAGGGATGGCGGCCGCTCGGACATGTACGGTAAGTCTGTACAGACGACCGAACATGGCCGACGGACAGGATTCCAGCGGGCATGTTTCTAAGCAAGTTTCGAAACATTTGTCCGCTCGAAAGCGGTCTGGCGGGCAAATGTACGCTGGAATCCTGGCCGATCGGCCGTACACACGACTGAACATGTCTGCTGAAACTGGTCCGCGGACCAGTTTCAGCAGACATGTTCGGTCGTGTGTACGGGGCCTTATGGTCAGGTGCGTCTTATAGAGCGAAAAATACGGTACATCTTACATCTGAAGATCTTCGTTGGGATGGTTCATTCAATCTCATAACATCTTTATTATGTTATTTACTCACGATGGATAATTTATCACGTTGAATTTCTACATGGACTGATTGTTTTCATGTGGATTGAACATTATGGCTTAGATTCAGGTACGGCCGATCTACGTTGCGCGGGTGTAGCGTACCGTATTTACGCTACGCCGCCGCAACTTAGAGAGGCAAGTGCTGTATTCACAAAGCACTTGCCTCCTAAGTTACGGCGGCGTAGCGTAAATGGGCCGGCGTAAGCGCGCGTAATTCAAAGTAGGCTGTAGGGGGCGTGTTGTATTTAAATGAGGCTTGGCCCCATGGAGATGCATGGCCCAACGAACAGCGCATGCGCAGTATCACGTCGTATTTTTGCCCAAAGATACGTCGGCTCAATGCCTGTAACGTGAACGTAATTTACGCACAGCCCTATTCGCGTACGACTTACGCAAACAACGTAAAAAGATACGCTTGTTCCATACTTTGCATGGGATGCGCCACCTAGAGACCTGCTTTATCTTTACGCCGGCGTATCTCTAACGTAAACGGCGTAACTAATTGCGACGGGCGCACGTACGTTCGTGAATCGGCATATCTAGTAATTTGCATATTCTACGCCGAAGCGCCACCTAGCGGCCAGCGTAAATATGCACCCTAAGATACGACGGCGTAGGAGACTTACACCGCTCGTATATTAGCCTAATTTAAGCGGATCTGGTTTCCAGAATACGCTTAAATTCTCGACGGCGCAGATTCAGACTTACAACGGCGTATCTACTGATACGCCAACGTAAGTCTCTGAGAATCTAGCCCTATAACTTTATGGTTATACCCTGTTGAGTATATATTATGTGGTGTTTTTTCACATTTTCATATAAGAAAAGGGACACAAGAAGAAGTGACACAAAAACAAGTCCTTTTTTGTTAGATGCTGAAATCTGTTTTTATTCTTGTGGACATACTGTGACATCTGCATCTACTCCGTTAGAACCATCGCGTTACCAAGAAGTGAAACAACAGGAGGACTCGGACTGGTCTCGTTTCGGACACAAAATTCAAAACTTTTAAAATTTTTTTTTTTTTTTTTTTTTACAGTTATTCTTCATTTTTTAATAAATAAAACAATTGTAAAAATAAAATTAAATAGATCTGTAAAAACAGTGGAAATAAAAACAACACGTATAGAAGGGCTACAAAGCAAAGCTCTATTCATGTACAACGTTCGCCTTGTTTCTTTGCTTAAAAAAAGAAGAAAAACAAAAATTCAGTGTAGACAAATTTCCAAGTTCCTTTGTGGTTCTAGAGCCAGAAAGCTGAAGATGGTGCGGGAGCGGGGCAGCGAGTCGGTGCGTGCGTGCGCGAGCGTGTGTACAAGTACCGGGTGTAAATATACACACACGTACCCCGATTCCAGTTCGGTTATACAGATGCAGTTTTATGGCAGCGCGTTTGGAGCGTCAATAAAGGGAATTAGAAAACAGGTATAAATATTAAATATAGCAGTTTCCATCCATGCATGATTCAATGTCATCCCATTATCTGTACACTGTATGGAAGTATGGGCAACGTACATTGCTGGGCTGGCTGATGACGCTTGTCGATCCCCCCAACCTTTACAACAATGCATGTTGTAGGCGATGGTGTCATGTATAGTTTCTGTTACAATTAACATATTATTACAGTTATTTCATAGATCACCTAAGATGAAGCGTAAAAAAAACATGGCGGATGGTTTGAGATTTCCGACAGCACAAGACGGTGGGGTGGTGGGCTCTCTTTGTTGGGATTATGTAGAGAGATCCAGAAGCGGACAGATGGTTGGTTGTTGGATAGGAGATGTAGGCATCATGATAGCTTGGAAAACGAGGGCAAGGCAGTTTAGAGAGGCAAAAATGAGGTCCCTCGGAGGGCTGTTTTGGGAAGGCCCATGTAATGCACCATCTCCAATGTTAGATCAACATTTCTTAACCTTTTTAACACGAAGGAACCCATACAACACCTTTTTGAGCTCAGGGAACCCCTGTTAATAAGTACTATATCTACAGCTTGCAGTACATTAGTGCGATGGTCAATGGGAAAAATGCTTCTTTGCATTGGTGGTCATGGGGAAGAATCTCCCCCCCTTACCTATAGCTAAAAAGATCAATGGTGTCAGCGGGAACTTATCTGAAGTTGCTCATCACTCAAGAATCTTCTAGCAACCCCTGGAGAATCCCTTAGGCCTCGTACAGACGGCCAAGTTTCTCGGCAAAAACCAGCAAGAAGCTTGCTGGGTTTTTTTTTGCCGAGGAAACCGACGAGGATCTCGTCGGGCCAAAAAGAGAACATGTTCTCTATTTCCTTGAAGGCAATGGGAAAATTTGGCTCGGCGCCTTCACAAGGAACTCGACGAGCAAAACGATGTGTTTTGCCCGTCGAGTTTCTCGGCCGTGTGTACGCGGCCTGAGGCCCCGTACACACGACAGAGTTTCTCGGCAGAATTCAGCCAGAAACTCGGTCGGAGCTGAATTCTGCCGAGAAACCCGGCCGTGTGTACACTTTCGGCCGAGGAAGCCGACGAGGACCTCGGCGAGGAAATAGAGAACATGTTCTCTATTTCCTCGTTGTTCAATGGCAAATTTCGGCTTGCCGAGATCCTCGGCGGCTTCACAAGGAACTCGACGGGCAAAACGATGTGTTTTGCCCGTCGAGTTCCTCGGACGTGTGTATGTGGCCTTAGAGTTCCACAGAACCTTGGTTGAGAAAGGTTAAAGTAGACCAGCCTTTAACTCTTGAAATAACGTTTCAGTATGAGGAAACCTCTGCTAAACATTATTGTATCTACAACTCATAATACATTAGTGCGATGGTCAGCAGGAACAATGGTCCTTATGTCGCGTACACACGGTCGGAATTTCCGCCAAAGAAAAGTTCGATGGGAGCTTTTGGACGGAAATTCCGACCATGTGTAGGCTCCATCGGCCTTTTTCTGTCGGAATTTCCGACAACAAGAATTTGAGAGCTGGTTCTCAATTTTTCCGACAAGAAAATTAATTCCAATCGTCTGTATGCAATTTCGACGCACAAAAAACACACGCATGCTCTGAATCAATTCGACATTTTTCTTGGCTCGTTGTAGTGTTGTATGTCACCATTCTTGACGGTCGGAATTTTGTGCAACACAAGTTTGAGCCAGCATTCCGTTCCACGGTTTTCTTGTCGGATTTTCCAATCGTGTGTACGCGGCATTACACTTGTGGTTATTGGTAAGAATGACCCCCTCACCCATAGCCAAAAATATCAATGGTGTCAGTGGAAACATATCTGAGAGGCAGAAATTGCTCTTTGCTCAAGGAACCCCTAGCAACCTCTGGAGGAACCCTGGTTGAGAAACCCTGTATTAGACGTTTGAGGTACACCTGTGACAATCACAAAGCAATTCTCATGTCCCTGGCCAACGCTGCTCACTTACAGATGTTGGGTGAGCTAAATAATATCTTACACATTTAAGGGTCTATTTATAAAGATCTACATACCTGCTTTTTGGTTTACTGCACTATAACACCATCTCATAGTCCTCTGATTTATAATGGACTGAAAAGGTGTCAAAAGTAAAAAATATCAAAAAGAAGAAAAAGATACTAAGACACCTCAAAGGCAATGTCTATGCACTATATGGCCAAAAGTAAGTGGACCCCCTCCTCGATAACGGTTGTCATGGGGTACTGTAAATGCTACATCATACAAGGAAATTTTAGGAAAATTGTGTACTTCCAACCTTCTGGTAACAGTTTAGTGAAGACCCTTTCCTGTGTACAAAGCCAGCTCCATAAAGACATGGTGTGACCAGTTTGGTGTGGAGGAGCCTGAACCCTACTTAACACCCCTGGGATATATTGGAACATCCATTGTGAGCCAGGACTTCCCATCCAACACCAGTATATGTCCCCACAAATGAGTAGAAATTCCCCCAGATACTCCAAAACCTTTTGGAAAGACTTCCTAGAAGAGTGAAAGATGTTATGGCCACAAAGGAGGGGCAACTCCATATTAATGACCATGGTTTTGGAATTGGGGATAACTCCATATTAATGACCATGGTTTTGGAATTGGGGATAACTCCATATTAACCACTTAAGACCCGGACCATTACGCAGGTAAAGGACCTGGCCAGTTTTTTGCGATTCGGCACTGCGTCGCTTTAACTGACAATTGCGCTGTCGTGCGACGTGGCTCCCAAACAAAACTGGCGTCCTTTTTCCCCACAAATAGAGCTTTCTTTTGGTGGTATTTGATCACCTCTGCGGTTTTTATTTTTTGCGCTATAAACAAAAATAGAGCGACAATTTTGAAAAAAAAAATCAATATTTTTTACTTTTTGCTATAATAAATACCCCCAAAAAATATATAATTTTTTTCCCTCAGTTTAGGCCGATACGTATTCTTGTACATATTTTTGGTAAAAAGAAATTGCAATAAGTGTTTATCGATTAGTTTGCGCAAAATTTATAGCGTTTACAAAATAGGGGATAGTTTTATTGCATTTTTATTAACAATTTTTTTTTTACTACTAATGGCGGCGATCAGCGATTTTTTTTCGTGACTGCGACATTATGGCGGACACTTCGGACAATTTTGACACATTTGTGGGACCATTGCCATTTTCACAGCAAAAAATGCTATAAAAATACATTGTTTATTGTGAAAATGACAATTGCAGTTTGGGAGTTAACCACTAGGGGGCGCTGAAGGGGTTAAGTGTGACCTCATATGTGTTTCTAACTGTAGGGGGGCGGTGCTGGATGTGTGACGTCATTGATCGCCTTTTCCTATATCTGGGAACACACGATCAATGACTGCGCCACAGTGAAGAACGGGGAAGCTGTGTTTACACACAGCTCTCCTCATTATTCAGCTCCGGGGACTGATCGCGGGACTCTAGCGCCGATCGGGTCCGCGGGTCCCGCGGCCACGGAGCTTCGGACCGAGTCGCTGGAGCGCGCCCGCGACCCACGGCTGGACACTTAAAGAGGACGTACAGGTACGTGCTTGTGCCCAGCCGTGCCATTCTGCCGACGTATATGTGCAGGAGGCGGTCCTTAAGTGGTTAATGATCATGGTTTTGGAATGGGGGATAACTCTAAATTAATGACCATGGTTTTGGAATGGGCTGTCTAATAGCTCAGCCTTGCGGTAATTGTTTGGGAAGACTTTTCTATTCCCCCATGACTGTGCCCCTGTGGAGAAAGCCAGCTCCATAAACACATGGTGTGGCCAGTTTGGTGTGGAGGAACTTTAGTGTCCTGCACAGAGCCCTGACCTCAATCCTATTGAACAACTTTGGAATGAATTGGAACATCCATTGTGAACCAGGACTTCCCATCCAACACTAGTATATGACCTCACAAATTGGTAAAAATTCCCCCAGACATTCCAAAATCTTTTGGAACGACTTCATAGAAGAGTGAAGGACATTATGGCCACAAAGGAAGGACAACTCCATATTAATAACCATGGTTTTAGAATGGGGGGGGCTCTATATTAATAACCATGGTATTGGAATGCGGGGGAAGGCAACACTATATTAATGGCTATGGTTTTGGGATAGGGGGGCTACTCCATTTTAATGGCCGTGGTTTTGGAATGGGGGGGAGGGACGCAACACCATATTAATGACCATGGTTTTAGAACATGGGGCAAGTCTATATTAGTGACCATGGTTTTGGATCGGGGGATAATGCCATATCAACGGACATGGCTTTGGAATGGGGAATGACTCCATAGTTTTGGAATGGGCTGTCCAACAGCTCAGCCTTGCGGTAAAAGTTTGGGAAGACTTTTCTGTTCCACCATGACTGTGCCCCTGTGGAGAAAGCCAGCTCCATAAAGACATGGTTTGACCAGTTTGGTGTGAAGGAACTTGAGTGTCCTGCACAAAGCCCTGACCTCAACCCTACTAAACAACGTTGGGATATATTGGAACATTTATTGTGAAACAGATCTTCACCTCCAACATTTCTGCCCTCCCAAAAGAGCATAAATTCCTCCAGAAGCTCCAAAAACTTGTGGAAAGCCTTCCCAGAAGAGTGAAGGATGATATAGCCGCAAAAAGAGGTCAACTCTGTATAAACGGCCATGGTTTTAGAATGAGATGTCCCAACAAGCTTGTATAGGTGTATTGTCAGGTATCCACAGGCTTTAGGCCATATAGTATATTTTCCTAGTTATATTATGTACCAAAAAGTTTAAAAATCTTTTGAACTATTACAAATTAATATTTTATATTTACCAGTTTCAGGAAAAGGAGGACCTCTCTACAAGGCTCTAGGGTTACTGACCTTCTTCCCCCGATAGCATAGACAGGATTGCCTTAGTTGGTTTTGTTTTAATAAAAATGTAAACATTAGTTTATACTTTTCTAAACTTAAAATTTTAAAGAAACTGACCAAATGCCATTATTATTTAAAAAAAATTCCTTGTCCACCTTCTCTCGACTTAGGCTTCATGTACACTGCAGCTCCTAAACTTGAAGGAGCTTTTGGCATTTTTTTGCCAAAGCTCCTAAACTCAACTCCATGAAAGCCTATGTGTCAATGTACACGAAGGCCCCGTACACACGTCCGAGAAACTCGACGAGCAAAACACATCGTTATGCTCGTCGAATTCCTTGTGAAGCCGCCGAGTAACTCGGGGAGCCAAGTTTCCTCATTGACTAACGAGGAAATAGAGAACATGTTCTCTATTTGGACCGACGAGATCTTCGTCGGTTTCCTCGGCCAAAAGTGTACACACGACCGGGTTTCTCGGAAGAATACGGCTCCGATCGAGTTTCTGGCTGAATTCTGCCGGGAAACTCGGTCGTGTGTACGGGGGCCTAATGCCCCGTACACACTGTCGGAATTTCCGACAAGAAAAGTCTGATGTGAGCTTTTGGTTGGAAATTCTGACCGTGAGTAAGCTCCATCTGACTTTTCCTGTTGCAATTTCAACCAACAAAAGTTTGAGAGCTGGTTCTCAAATTTTTCCGTTCGTCTTTAGCAATTCTGACTTGCAAAATTCCGACGAATGCTTTGGAAACAATTCGACGCATGCTCAGAAGCACTGAACTTAATTTTTTCGGCTCGTAGTGTTGTACATTACTGCGTTCTTGACGGTCGAAAGTTCCGAGAACTTTTCTGTGACCGTGTGTATACAAGCCAAGCTTGAGCGGAATTCTGTTGGAAAAACCACCCAAGGCTTTTCCGACGGAAAATGCGATCGTGTTTACGCGGCAATAGACTTTTACCAAAGTTTAGGAGCTGCTGTGGTTACGGGAGCTTCAACCTCCCTCAACCTCCCTCTTCTGATCGTGGAAGAATCGCTTTCAGGATAGGAATGTTTTGACCGCCGGTTGCTGGAAAAAGCAAACCGTGGCAAGAGATTTTGCCGAGTTTTGCCACGACCAGCGGTCAAAGTAGGCTGTGTGTACATGAAGCCTAAAATCTAAAAGATTACCATGGGTCACGGAAAAAGCAAGAATAATCTTTGAAGGGGTAATAAGCAAAAGGAAATTTGTATAATTTGGCAAACTTTACCATAAAAGCTATTTTGCTGGATTACCATATTTTTATCGGCGTATAACACGCACAGGTGTATAACACGCACCCTAACTTTAAGAGGAAAATTTTGGCAAATTTTTTTTCCATAGCCCCCTGCGTATAACACGTAGGCACAGTTTGCCCTCTATTTTTAGGGTAAAAAAGTGAGTGTTATACGCCAATAAATACAGTATATTTATTATTGGCAAAATAGGGAATAATGAAGAGAGAAATGGCTCAGAGCAGCTTAATAAATAGGTGCAGACGCTAGAAAGGGTATTTTGTATTAAAAATGTAGAAATGGTCCCCTTAAATGTTTTTGCTATTCGATTATTACAGAGAAAGGATAAAAATCCTATATACATGGTTTTGAAGGACAAAACGTAAAATATGTCCTAAACTGGCCATACACCCGTAGAATTTAGGTGCTTGTATGGAAATTCGAGAAAATCGTTGGACTTTAATTGCATTAACATGGACTTGCCGAATTTCAAACGGAAACCTTAAGAAATTTTGATTGCCGTGCTAATGTTTAGAATAACATATTCAGGATACACAATAAGTCAGATTTTCCCCAAATGAAAACCACATTCACAGTTAGAATTTCATTTCAATTTTTCCAATTCTGCCCGTCAATACGGCCGAGAATGATTGTCAATTTGACCTCATTTGCTATTAAAGAAATGAAAGGAGAAATTCTACTGGTGTGTGGTCAGCTTTACTTCCTCCAATAGTAAAAAAAAAGAAGGTTTGACTACCCAGAGTTCGAAGCTTCTGCTGCCCCTTGGAATTTTGGGTAATGTACCAGTAATAAAGCAGCCTCCTTGTCCAACCTCATAGTCATAGTGCACCTATCAACTGCATGTAATATCTTAAAAACTGACAACTTTGTCTGTGCCCGTTAGACAACACAGAGCGCTGCTCCAAGAGCCAAGGCTACAAGTCTGGTGATCCCCTAGGTGTCGGCATCTAAGATGCTCATCCAAGCTCACTGTGTAAAGCTGAATAGAAGAAGTACCGTATTTATCGGCATATATTGCGCACTTTTTTTCCCTGAAAATCAGGGCAAAATCGTGGGTGCGCGATTTAAAGCCGATACCCGCGCCGAGTTTTGAATACTGCGCCGACATATACCGAGCGCAGTACACTCGGGTATAGTCGGCCAGTCTCGGCTTCTTCCGCGGTCACGTCCTGGACGTACAGGATGTGAGCGCGACAGTTGCCGAGCCTGCCCGAGTGTACTGCGCTCGGTATATGCTGGCGCAGTATTCAAAACTCGGCGCGGGAAACGAGCAGGGAGGATGCGAGGACGCCGCAGAAGGACGCCGGACCCGCCGAAGAGAACACCGGACCCGCCGAAGAGGACACCGGACCCGCCGCAGAAGGACACCCGAAGCCGCAGAAGGACACCCGAACCAGCAGAAGGATGCCAGACCCGCCGAAGAGGACACCTGAAGCCGCAGAAGGACGCCGGACCCGACGAGGCCGCCGATGGACCGATGGACGCCGCACAAGACACCAAAACTGTAAGTACAAAAATAACTTTTTTTCCACAGGATTGGGGGTCACTTTAGGGGTGCGCGGTATACGCGGGAGCGCGCTATACCGCGATAAATACGGTATATAGAGGTATGACAAAGCCCTGTGGGCAGGACGAAACTCGTCAGACTGGGTGTTTTGGGAGCAGCCCAGGCTAAAGGCGGCCATGCACGGTTCGAATCTTGAGAGAATTTTCTTTTGAAAATCGTATCAAAGAATTTTCGTACGAATTTGGCACCGTTAGTGGGCTGTAGCAACAGCCGATTTTCGTACGGCACACGAATTTGAGAAATCCGACATGTTGGACATTTTTTGAAAAACAAACGATTTTCTGATCAATGATGGGAGGAATCGTGCGAGAAATGTAATAGAAAAAAAAATGCGCATGTGCAAGAAAAGAATATTCCCGGAGAGAAACGAATATTCCCGGAGAGAAAATAATTTTCCCGGCAACATGAAGGTTTGCTCGGCCGAATTTCGAAAATCAATGGTGGCATCATCGGATCACAAAAAAATGAACTTTCTGATTTTTGAAAAGAAAATTCGACCATGTATGGCCTGTTTTAGGTTGCTTTTGGGCTTAATATAATACTCGGGTTGTCAGGAGTGTGATGTCTCTTAAGCCTCATACACACGATCGGACTTCCATCGGACTTTTCCATGGATTTTGGTCCGAAGGGCCGTGAACTTGTTCTGCATACACACGGTCATAACATTTTCAGCCAACATTCACCAAACCATATGGTTTTTCAGCTCTTTACCGCTAATCTTTGGGCAACTTCTGCTATTGTTGTCTGATGTTTAGCATCGGTTCGGAGCATGCGTGCTCGTACTGTGGATTTTAGTCCGATGGACTTGTGTACGCACGATCAGATGATCCAAGGTAACACATTCGTTGTCGTAAAGTTTGAGAGCATGCAAAGCGCACATTTGTCCATGAAAATTCCGACACCGATGGAGCGTACAGATGGTCGGATTGTCCAATAAAACACGTCCGTCGGGGACCGCTGTTGTCGGAAAGTCTGATCGTGTGTATGGGCCTTAATATTCAGCTTGACGTATTTGTCTGGATACAGTCACTAGGAATTCCGAAGGCCACACCATACCTGGAGATACACCTATGGAAAGATTCCAATTGGCAGCCTGAGATGCCAAAAGCTTGGCCACACACAATACAGTCTTATTATGTCATACACAGCAGTCTGATGGTGATGGTATAAAAATGTCTGTAAGATCACCGCACACACATACATTGTACAATCCCACTGACTGTAGCAGAGAACATTATGTTGACCTGCACAGATCTGACCTTAAGACAAAGCCCTAGTGGAAGGGGCAAAACGCATCAGGGTGTGTGTGTGGTTTTGGTGGAGACGTAGGTCGAGGCTGCTTTATTCACCTGGGCTGGTTGGAAGTAGCAGCGATCGTTTCCTCTTTACCAGTCCTCTGGATTGGTATCAGGACATACCTGCACCCTATGCTATGGGACACAGAGGATATGCTTTCACCTCTACTTTGAGCGGCGGCAAATGCAACAAAACAGGTGCACCAATATTACGATTTATTGGAGCTCTTCCGGTAATAGTTTCATACAACCTCACCCCCGTTTTATAGTTAGATTGGGTATTATCTGACCCAGGACACACAGGCCCAGATTCACAGAGTGTGGGCGCACATTACGCCGCCGTAGAGTAACCAACGTACGCTACGCCAATGCAGCGCAGAGAGGCAAGCAATGCATTCAGCAAGCCAGTGCTCCCAACGCTGCGCCAGCGTGGCGTGGGATTCGAAGGCGTATGCCGGCGTAGGTGGAAGTGGGCGTGACCCATGCAAATGAGGCGTGACCCCATGCAAATGATGGTCTGAGCGCCAGATACGTATCACGAACTGCGCATGCGTCGTGGCGTGGACGTATCCCCCTGCGCCTGCTCACAACCACGTCGGAACAAGCGCGTCGAGATCCTACGGGGTAAAATGACCGCACCAGCCAAGCAGACTCTGGCTGGAAAAAGCACCCAGAGGCCCAGTCATTCATTCATTCATTCATTCAACAACTGCCTAAACTATGCCGGATCACTGCGTACGGCGTGAACGTAACCTACGCCCAGCCAGACACACGTCCAACGTAAAATACGCCGGCTTGTGATCCCTGGTGCAGACCTTTGCATGTCTGCTGCTGGGTTGCACCTCCTTTATAGGGAATAACTTTACGCCGACGTACAACTTACACGCACCTCGCGTCGGGCGCACGCAGGTTCGTGAATCGCCGTATTTCCCCTCACTTGCATGTTTGAATGGCTAATCAATGGGAGCGGCACCATGCACCCAGCCTAAATGTGCGCCCACCCTACGCAGACGTAAGCAAGCTACGTCGGCGGGGTGCAGCCTGGTTTTAGGCGCATATCTGTTTGTGGGTCTGGCGCGGCAGATACGACGGCGCACATTTGCACTTACGTCGGCGTAACTTGTTATACGTCGGCGTGAGTGCTTTGTGAATCTGGGCCACATTATTTATACCCACAGACATCAGAAGTCTCCTAGTCTGGCTGGAACCTTGTCTGATAACTATTGTTTTGCCCCAACAATAAGCCAGTTCCTCTTCACTCTCCTCCCTTCGGCCTCTTTATAGCCTAATCATTAAAGGCCGTATAGGCGCCTAAAGGCAGCTGTGTATACACATCCAGTGACCCTCTTGTCATTAGATCTTGGCTACGAGGGTTGAGTGCCCGAGGAATTATTTTACAATATATTTAATATTTTTCACGACATCTTCATCTACATGCCACTAGAGGGAGCAGGAGTAAAAAGTCAATTTAAAGCGGTGGTTCACCCTTAGAGGGCACTTTTTCCCCTTAGATTCCTGCTCGTTTTCTCTAGGGGAATCGGCTATTTGTTTTAAAATATGTGCAGTACTTACCCGTTTACGAGACGCATCCTCTCCGTCGCTTCCGGGTATGGGCTGCGGGAATGGGCGTTCCTTCTTGATTGACAGTCTTCCGAGAGGCTTCCGACGGTCGCATCCATCGCGTCACGATTTTCCGAAAGAAGCCGAACGTCGGTGCGCAGGCGCAGTATAGAGCCGCACCGACGTTCGGCTTCTTTCGGCTACGAGTGACGCGATGGATGCGACCGTCGGAAGCCTCTCGGAAGACTGTCAATCAAGAAGGAACGCCCGCTCCCGAAGACCCATACCCGGAAGCGACGGAGAGGATGCATCTCGTAAACGGGTAAGTACGGATCATATTTTAATACAAATAGCCGATTCCCCTAGACCGAACGAGCAGGAATCTAAGGGGAAAAGGGGAAAAATTTTATAAATGGGTGAACTCCCGCTTTAACCCCCACAAGGGGGAAACAGTGCACAGGACTCTTACTCTAATCTCTCCCAACGTATGTCATTGTCAGTTCTCCCCAATGTCCCTCGCTATGCACAAAGGATCTGGTCCGCTCTTAAGTGATTTTTGACCCTACAGTCCGCCGTTTGTAATTTATAAATAACATATCTACAGACACAAACCCGGGTATAAACACAACATGCAATTATCCGTATACAATAAGTCACGGTGTGTGCACACGCGCCGTGGCAGCGTGACACCACGCTGCCGTGGCAGCACGATACCGCGCGGCCGTCTCACAGCCAAAAGGGAGACTGACATCCATGGGGGGGGGGGTCCCATGTCACATATTTATTACACAGCTATAATATACAACCCCCTCCAGCAAGCACAGAGTCCCCTACCTCGAATGTACATAATGGATTAGAATTATCCGGAAAATAAATAAATATGTATTAATATGAGACTCACGGTCTCTGTATCTCTATATACATAAATAATACATTATTACATCTCTTGGATTAATACCAGCGGCTGGCCGCGGCGCCCCCCCCCAGAGCCTGCAGTGTGACAAGATGGTCCATCCTGCTGGCAAATGTTTAGCGGTATACTAAAAACCTCTAAACAGTCAATAATTCTAAAAAGTAGAAATTGAAAACACTGAGGGGACTTAGCGAATCTGCTTTGATTAATAAACAGATTTTTTTTGTAAAGATATACAAACAGTAACACTGAAACATAGAGGGATCGACTGTCTCTTTGACATATAAAAGCCTCTGACTTAATCTTTACTACCATCCACGCTCTAATGAAACCTCATGGCCAAAGTGCATAAAGGTTTTCTACAGTTAGCATCTGTACTCCCTGGGGTGTGGCAACCAAACAATGGGGGTATGAGGACCAATTGATGGGGGGCATAGGAGTCAAATGATGGGGTGTGGCAACCAAATTGTGAGGGTGTGGGAACAAAAAGATGGGGACATAGAAACCAAATGATAGAGGTATAGGAACCAAACAACGGGGGCATGGAAATCAAATCATAGAGGTATAGGAACCAAATGATGGGGACATGGAAACTAAATAATAGAGGTATGGGAACCAAATGATGGGGGCATGGAAACCAAATAATAGGAGGAATAGGAACCAAATGATGGGGTATAGGAACCAAATGATGGGGGCATGGAAACCAAATATTAGAGGTATGGGAACCAAATGATGGGGGCAAGGAAACCAAATATTAGAGGTATGGGAACCAAATGATGGGGGCATGGAAACCAAATAATAGAGGTATGGGAGCCAAATGATGGGGGCATGGAAACCAAATAATAGGAGGTATGGGAACCAAATGATGGGGTATAGGAACCAAATGATGGGGGCATGGAAACCAAATACTAGAGGTATGGGAACCAAATGATGGGGGCATGGAAACCAAATAATAGGAGGTATGGGAAACAAATGATGGGGGCATGGAAACGAAATAATAGAGGTATAGGAACCAAATGATGGGGGCATGGAAACCAAATAGAGGTATGGGAACCAAATGATGGGGGCATGGAAACCAAATAATAGAGGTATAGGAACCAAATGATGGGGGCATGGAAACCTAAAAATAGAGGTATGGGAACCAAATTATGGGGGCATAAAAACAAAATTATAGGGGAATAGGAAAGAAAAAAACGATAGGGTTATGGCAGTGTTTCTCAACTCTAGTCCTCCAGGCGCCCCAACAGGTCATATTTTTAGGATTTCCCTCAGATGAAACAGCTGTGGTAATTATTAAGGCAGTGAAACTGATCAAATCACCTGTGAAAAATAATGGAAAGCATGAAAACATGAACTGTTTGGGGCACCTTGAGGACTGGAGTTGAGAAACCAGATGATTGGGGTAAAGAAACCAAATGATGGGGTCATGGGAACCAAATGATCGGGGCCAAGGGAACCAAATGATGGGGGTATAGGAACCAAATGATGGAGACATGGGAACCAAATGATAGGGGTATAGGAACCAAATGATGGAGGTAAAGGTACCAAATGATGGAGACATGGGAACCAAATGATAGGGGTATAGGAACCAAATGATGGGGGTAAAGAAACCAAATGATGGGGTCATGGGAACCAAATGATGGGGGTATAGAAACCAAATGATGGGGTCAAGGGAACCAAATTATGGGGGTATAAGAACCAAATGATGGGGGCATAGGAACCAAATAATGGGGGTATAGGAACCAAATGATAGGGTTATGGGAACCACATGATAGGGGTATAGGAATCAAATGATGGAGACATGGGAACCAAATGATAGGGGTATAGGAACCAAATGATGGGGTCAAGGGAACCAAATGATGGGGTCAAGAGAACCAAATGATGGGGGTATTGGAACCAAATGGTGGAGACATGGGAACCAAATGATAGGGGTATAGGAACCAAATGATGGAGGTAAAGGAACCAAATGATGGAGACATGGGAACCAAATGATAGAGGTATAGGAACCAAATGATGGGGGTAAAGAAACCAAATGATGGGGGTATAGGAACCAAATGATGGAGACATGGGAACCAAATGATAGGGGTATAGGAACCAAATGATGGGGGTAAAGAAACCAAATGATGGGGTCATGGGAACCAAATGATGGGGGTATAGAAACCAAATGATGGGGTCAAGGGAACCAAATTATGGGGGTATAAGAACCAAATGATGGGGGCATGGGAACCAAATAATGGGGGTATAGGAACCAAATGATAGGGTTATGGGAACCACATGATAGGGGTATAGGAATCAAATGATAGGGGCAATGGGAACCAAATGATGGGGACATGGGAACCAAATGATAGGGGTATAGGAACCAAACGATGGGGTCATGGGAACCAAATGATGGAGGTATAGAACCTGAATGATAGGGGCATGGAAACCAAATTATAGGGGTATATAAACCAATTGATAGGGTTATGGGAATCACAGGATAGGGGTATAGAAACCAAATAATGGGGGCATGGGAACCAAATGGTGAACCAAATGATCGGGTGTGGGAACAAATGATGTAGGTATAGGAATCAAATGATAGTGGTATGCCAGGAAGGGGTTAGGTTTTTTTAGCCATCTATCAGAATTGCTAGTAGAAGACAATGTCCACCTAAGCTTTCTGCCCATAAACCAAACCAATGAGGGTAGAGAACACAGAGCACAACACCTGGATTCCTCAAGGAACCAGTCATTGTACACAGTCAGAAAACACATACAGTGATTCCATTTTAAATCCTCAAATGACTAAAGGAAAAGAAAATCAGAAGCTTCAATTCTTTTGTTCTAAATATCACAGCTTGTCGAGGTCACCTCACAACAGTATAGAGTTCAGGTTGGCAGATTTCAGACAGTGCTCCTGGTAAATGTCACCATAAACTCATTTTGCTGTAAAACTCCAGAAAATACCAAAAAACATCTCAATAACCCGATGCCGCTACAGGGAAAATCTTCAGCGGCAAAGAAGTGACAGCCAAGTGTCATCTGATATCAGTCTGCTATGAGATGACATTACACTTACCTTTGAACACACCGGCCTCGTGTTCCGGCTCTAACGCTGGCCAACTGCCGCTTCTAAAGGATTCACAGAGCCGCAGAAAAGCATTTAGAAAGATATTCAGATTCCTCTAAAATTCTTCCTAACCCTCAGGCCCCATATACACGACCGGTTTTCTCGGCAGAATCCAGCAAGAAACTCGATGGGAGATGTATTCTGCCGAGAAAACCGGTCGCGTGTACACTTTTCGCCGAGAAACCCGTTGGGAAACTCATCGAGCCAAATAGAGAGCATGTTCTCTATTTCCTCGTTGGGCAATGGGGAAATTTGGCTCGACGAGTTTTTTGACAGCCGAACGGGAAACTCGACGAGAAAAATGATGTGTTTTGCTCGTCGAGTTTCTCGGACGTGTGTACGGGGCCTTAGAGAACCTTAGGAAGGTAAAAATGATCAGATAGCTCTAAAACACGTAAGGGAACACTCTGTTTTCTTAAACAACGTAAGATACAGTATATTACTGGCAGGCAATCACTTTTTCATTTAAATATTCAACCAGCTAGGATTTTCTAAAACTGCCAAAAAAAATGATTTCTTGTAATCATCATTGCAACATGTGGGTCAATGTTACACTGTATACTGAAGACCCCCAGAAACCTAATTGTCTTCACATGTGATTGGCCGAATGCCTTTCCAAGTAATCTTTCTTGTATTACTATTCATTAATAAAGTGCATGAAGGTTCTTAATGGGGCAAGGCAATCAAACGATGGGGCATGGGAGCCAAATGATGGTGGTATGAAGATAAAATGATGGTGGTATGAAGATCAAATGATGGTGGTATAAAGATAAAATGATAGTGGTATGAAGATCAAATGATGGGGGTATAAAGATCAAATGATGGTGGTATGAAGATCAAATAATGGTGGTATGAAGATCAAATGATGGTGGTATAAAGATCAAATGATGGTGGTATGAAGATCAAATGATGGTGGTATGAAGATCAAATGATGGTGGTAGGAAGATCAAGTGATGATGGTATAAAGATCAAATGATGGTGGTATGAAGATCAAATGATGGTGGTATAAAGCTCAAATGATGGTGGTATGAAGATCAAATGATGGTGGTATGAAGATCAAATGATGGTGGTATAAAGATCAAATGATGGTGGTATGAAGATCAAGTGATGATGGTATAAAGATCAGATGATGGTGGTATGAAGATCAAGTGATGATGGTATAAAGATCAAATGATGGTGGTATGAAGATCAAATGATGGTGGTATAAAGCTCAAATGATGGTGGTATGAAGATCAAATGATGATGGTATAGGAACCAAAGGATGGAGGCTTGAAAGTGAAATGGTGAGGGTACAGGAATCACATGACTGGATTATGGGGCGAGGTAGCCAAATGATGGGGGGTATAGAAACAAACTGATTGGCGCATGGGAACCAACCAAGGGGGGTATGTTAACAAAAAAGTATGGAAATCAAGTGATTAGATTAAGAAACCAAATAAAGGTTTATGAAGACCAAATGATGAGGGTTTGGAACCAGATTCTAGGAGTACGGGAACCAAATGAAGGGGTGTGGGGACCAATCTATAGGGTTATGAGAAGCAAATGATAGGGGTATGGGAACTAGTTGATAGAGGTGTGGGAATAAAATGATGTGGGTGTGGTAACCAAATGATGAGGGTGTGGGAACCAAATGATAGAGGTATGCAAACTAGTTGATGGGGTTGTGGAAATCAAGTTATATGGAGAACAAATGATCAGGGAAGGCGAACCACATGATTGTGGCATGGGAACCAAAGGATAAGGGTACAGTAAGCAAATTAAGACGTATGGGAGCCTAATGATGGAGCATGGGAGCCAAATTATGGAGGTATGAAAACCACCTGATTGGGATATAAGAACAAAATAATGGAGTGAAGGAACCAAATGACGGGGTATGGGAATATGATGGGTTTGTGGGAACTAAATGATAGGCAAATGATGAGGGCGTGGTAACCAAATCATGGGGGGCAAGGAAACCAATATAAGAACCAAATAATGGGGGTAGGGTACCAAATAATGGGGATGGTAAGGGAACCAAATGATGTGGGTGTGAGAACCCAATGATGGGGATGTGGGCACTAAATGTTGGAGGCATGATGGGGGTATGAGGAACAAATGATGGGTGCCTGTCAACCAAATGATGGGGATATGGGAATATGATGAGGGCATGGTAACCAAATCATGAGGGCAAGGAAACCAAGTGTTGGGGGTATGTATGAGAACCCAAGGATGAGGGTGTGGCAATCAAATGATAAAAATAACAGGAACCAATTGATGGGGATATGTGAACCAAATGATGGAGGTATGTGAACAAAATCATGGGCATATCCATCAGCATACATGTGCTTCCATTGAGGAGACTTTACATTTTAGAGTTAGGACTGCAGTACACAGGGAGCCTTGACGCGGGGCCTGCAGCTTACGCATGTATTTGCAAATGCGTGCAACTAAACCCCTGTTTTTTAACGCACTGTTAGACAGGTGAATTTGGTTGGTTGCTGATTGGTTGGTGAGTTGAGCTTGGTTATTCTGTGCGTATGTTGACAAGTGTTGGGGGTATGCATGAGAACCCAAGGATAAGGGTGTGGCAATCAAATGATAACGATAGGGGGGACCAATTGATGGGGATATGTGAATCAAATGATGGAGGTATGTGAACAAAATCATGGGGGGATGGGAGTAGAAAAACCAAATGATGGGGGTAGGGTACCGAGTGATGGGGATAAGGGAACCAAATTATGGGGGTACGAAAAACTCAATAATGGAAGCGTGGAAAGCCCTTAATAGGGTGTGGGAATAAAATGATGGGGGTATAGGGAACAAATGATGGGTGCATGTAAACCAAATGATGGGGATATGGGAATCAAATGAGGTGGAGTAAGGGAACCAAATGATAGGAGTATGGGAACCAAATGACAGGGGGATGGGAACCAAGTGATAGGGGTTTGGGAACCAAATGACAGGGGTATGGGAACCAAGTGATAGGGGTATGGGAACCAAGTGACAGGGGTATGGGAACCAAGTGACAGGGGTATGGAAACCAACTGACAGGGGTATGGGAACCAACTGACAGGGGTATGGGAACCAACTGACAGGGGTATGGGAACCAACTGACAGGGGTATGGGAACCAAATTATAGGGTTATGGGAACCAACTGACAGGGGTATGGGAACCAAGTGATAGGGGTATGGGAACCAAGTGATAGGGGTATGGAAACCAACTGACAGGGGTATGGGAACCAAGTGATAGGGGTATGGGAACCAAATTATAGGGGTATGGGAACCAACTGACAGGGGTATGGGAACCAAATGATAGGGGTATGGGAACCAACTGACAGGGGTATGGGAACCAAGTGATAGGTGTATGGGAACCAAATGACAGGGGTATGGGAACCAAGTGATAGGGGTATGGGAACCAAATGACAGGGGTATGGGAACCAAGTGATAGGGGTATGGGAACCAACTGACAGGGGTATGGGAACCAAGTGATAAGGGTATGGGAACCAAGTGATAGGGGTATGATAACCAACTGACAGGGGTATGGGAACCAAGTGATAGGGGTATGGGAACCAAATGATAGGGGTATGGGAACCAACTGACAGGGGTATGGGAACCAACTGACAGGGGTATGGGAACCAAGTGATAGGGGTATGGGAACCAAATGACAGGGGTATGGGAACCAAGTGATAGGGGTATGGGAACCAAGTGATAGGGGTATGGAAACCAACTGACAGGGGTATGGGAACCAAGTGATAGGGGTATGGGAACCAAATGATAGGGGTATGGGAACCAACTGACAGGGGTATGGGAACCAACTGACAGGGGTATGGGAACCAAGTGATAGGGGTATGGGAACCAAGTGATAGGGGTATGGGAACCAACTGACAGGGGTATGGGAACCAACTGACAGGGGTATGGGAACCAAATACTAGGGGTATGGGAACCAAGTGATAGGGGTATGGGAACCAACTGACAGGGGTATGGGAACCAAGTGATAGGGGTATGGGAACCAAGTGATAGGTGTATGGAAACCAAATGATAGGGGTATGGGAACCAAGTGATAGGGGTATGGGAACCAACTGACAGGGGTATGGGAACCAAGTGATAGGGGTATGGGAACCAAGTTATAGGTGTATGGAAACCAAATGATAGGGGTATGGCAACCAAATGATAGGGGTATGGGAACCAAGTGATAGGTGTATGGAAACCAAATGACAGGGGTATGGGAACCAAGTGATGAAGGTATGGGACTGGATCTCTGAATTAAAGAATATAAAATTAACCACGACTCCCTGCATTACTGATCTGAAATCAAAGTAGAAAAAAATGGACTTGATGTATCAGATGACATGAGTACCTTGACCTCCATGTTTTAATTGCACATAAACAGCAGCAAGAATCCCCTTAGTTGGAGATCGCTGGTGTATTTTGGATTTGCTGTTTTTAAAAAAATATGATAAAATTCTTCTGATTTTCTTTCAGCTGTTTCCTACAAATCATACTGGTCCCCAACAATACCAGTAATGGTGACTTCCACAGTCTGGTTATGAACGGGATATGGAGACAACCCATTGGGGATCTGCCATAACAAGGGGCAGAACCCTCCGGTTTGCATGCCTTTATTTGCTGTAGACAATTTACTCCACCCTCATCCATCCATAATCTGTCACTGTTCAGGAAGGTAATGCTGCGTACACACGATCGGAAATTCCGACCGTGTGTAGGCTCCATCTAAAGCCTCGTACACACGACCGAGGAACTCGACGGGCGAAACACAACGTTTTGCTCGTCGAGTTCCTCGTTAGGCTGTCGAGGAACTCAACAAGGCAAGTTTCTCCATTCCCGTCGAGGAAAAAGAAGACATGCTCTCTTTTTGGCTCGACGGGATCCTCGACAGTTTCCTCGTCGAAAAATGTACACACGACCGGTTTCCTCGGCAAAAAAAAAATCCCAGCAAGTTTCTTGCTGATTTTTGCCGAGAAACTCGGTCGTGTGTACGAGGCCTGACTTTTTCTGTCGGAATTTCCGTCAAGACAAAATTTGGTTCTCAAATTTTCCGACAAAAAAAATCCATTCGTCTGGATGAGATTCTGACGGACTAAAAAACACGCATGCTCAGAATCATTGAACTTCATTTTTCACGGCTTGTAGTTTTGTACGTCACCACGTTCTTGACGGTCGGGATTTGGTGTGTGCGCAACAAAAGTTTGAGCCGATGTTCCGTCGGAAAAAAATCAGCGGTTTTCTTGTCGGAATTTTCCATCGTGGGTACGTGGCATAAAAGATGGAGTTTCCCTCACATTTTGCCTTCTTGGGCTTTACATCTACTTTTTTTACCCTTCAGTGCAATATCACAGTTTTCCACGTCTGTTAAAAATTTGAGGAAAACCGTAAAAATTTTTAGCAGCAATATTATATCTGAGGGTTCTGCTCCAGAACTGTATCCTTCCCAAAACACGTTAGAAAAACAATTAACATCAACCGAGACACGAGTGATGGTTAGACTGACCCCTCCGTCATACTGTTTGTGTTGGGAGCCGCCCACAGCAATGCAAGTTAATCAGAAATAATATTGATCCACCACTGTGTTGCCTATCTCAGTTCCTGGAACACCATACGTAGTCATAACGCAGTCCCTGCCTGGGCTGCAGACGGTGGGGCCAGATTCACAGTGGACTTACGATGGCGTCGTAAGTCCAAATGTGAGCCGTCGTATCTATGCGCCTGATTCTTAGAATCAGTTACGCATAGATTTGGCCAAGATACGAGCGGCGTAAGTCTCCTACGCCGTCGTATCTTGGGTGCATATTTACGCTGGCCTCAAGGGGCGCTTCCGTAGATTTACGCGTCAAATATGTAAATTAGGTTGATACGCCGATTCACGAACGTACTTGCGCCCGCTACGCCGTTTACGTTAGGCTTACGTCCGGCGTAAAGTTACCCCTGCTATATGAGGCGCAGCCAATGCAAAGTATGGACGTCGGCAAGCGTATCTTTTTACGCCGTTTACGTAAGTCGTACGTGAATGGGGCTGTGCGTAGGTTACGTTCACGTCACAGGCATTGGGCCTGGCGTATCTTATGGAGTAAATTCGACGTGATACTGAGCATGCGCCGTTCGTTAGGCGCGTCATTTACGTGGGGTCACGATTCATTTACATACAACATGCCCCCTACCAGCCTATTTTGAATTGGGCGGGGCTTACGCCAGCCAATTTACGCTACGTCGCCGCAACTTACGGAGCAGGTGCTTTGTGAATACTGCACTTGCCTGTCCAAGTTGCGGAGGCGTAGCGTAAATAGGATACGCTAAGCCCGCACAAAGATACGGCCAGATACGTGAATCTGGCCCCAGATCCTCTCTTACATGAATGTCCCACCTACATGCACACATCTGATTATAAATAAATAAATACAAATTCAGAGGAGCTGTAGGAAAGAAATAGAATGCTAGGATGAACTATGATCACATCTGGCCGCAAAGAGCAAAGAATGTTGCAGGTCAGGTGTTGACACATGACAGGTCCTCGCTGTCAATCAATTTTCCCTCATAGATCAGGTAATGCCATGTTATTCCTCAGATATTCAGTAATAACTTTTACCAAATTCCACACAGATATAAATCAAAATCGCAATTGTTTGCACAGAATATGGACAGATTGTCCAACATCCAACCTCTCCCCAACCTTTATGCAACATTTTTTGCACCTGAGGCCCCCTAACGAGCATGCCCTGTGTGTTGGCATGAACGAAAACAGCCTGAAGTCATGAAATGCACCCTGCAGCTTGTCAACGTCCAAACTGATCTGGTCTTTGCTCACCGCCATGCATGCTATGACACGATATATCACCCAAAGGGATGTGACCGCTTATTTCATGAGCCCACCTCAGCAGGGACCAGATCTGCACTACGGAATATGCCTCCTTGAAGAGCAGACACATAGTATGCACCACAGTGTTAAATAGTCACCATTATCGAGAATGTACATATATACGTTAAACCCTGGGGCCACAGTGTCCAGCACTCCCATCATGCCTTGCAGTTCTCATGCTGTACTTTGGTCCGAGGCGGAGGTGTGTCAGGTCCTTATTGCCACAGGAGATGAGTGGGTTTGGCTCTGCGGGGGCGTGTAAGGATGAGAAGGCAGGGCGGTGGGTGGAGACCTCTCCTCTCACAATGAGATGTAAAAGTCAAAGCTCTGTTCCGGTTTTCATCTGCTATAGCATTGCCTCCATGAAGCTGGTGTCCAGCTGCTGGATTAAGACCCGGATAAAGGACATCTCCTTTCTGGTGTTCTCAAAGATGATACGGGGGTCGTCCGACTGGCAGCGCAGACAGTTGGGTGCCATGACCATGGCTAGGTTACTGACGTCCATCTTCGTGATGGCCACGTTGGCTGGCTGTACAAATACCTGGAAGGGAGGTGGACAGTTAAAAGATCGTCAGTCACATGACAAAACCAGGCTCATCAATGAGTCTGGAGAAACACAAGAAAGAGACGCGCAACAGAATAGTACATGGGCCCCAGTAACCAATTAGTGTAAAAATAAACTTTTATCCACTCACACACGATAAAACAGGCAAGGCTCATTAAAGTGAGTTGTTCTGTCCTCTCCACATGCTCCTAGGCTTGGGAGAACGTCACCTAGATCCAACTGGCTTACGCATTTCAAGTGTAGTGCCCTCTACCTCAGAGCTCTGAGGAAGAGGATATTACCCTCGAAACACGTAAGCCAGTTGGATCTAGGTGATGTCCTCCCAAGTCTAGGAGCATGTGGAGAGGACAGAACAACTCTCACTTTGATGTGCCTTATCTTTCTGTCCACTCTGTGTGCGCCTAGACTTAGGAGGACATCACTTAGATCCAACTGGCTTATCAGTTTCGAGGGTAGGACCCTCTTTCCTATGAGGGTACTACCCTCAAAATGCATAAACCAATTGGATCTAGGTGATGTCCTTCCAGGCCTAGGAGCACACGGAGAGGACAGAACAACTCTCTCACTTTGATGAGTCTTGTCTGTTTTAGCGTTTGTGAGTAGTAAAATTTTGGGTCCATGCCCAGGAAACTCCCTGGACCTTAATTCCATTGAGAGTTTGTGGTCAATCCTCAAGAGGCGAGTGAACAAAAAACCCACCCACAAATTCTGACAAATTTCAAGCATTGATTCTGGAAGAATGGGCTGCCACCAGTCAGGATGCGGCCCAGAAGTTGATTGACAGCATGCCAGGGAGAATTGCAGAGGTCTTGAAAAAGAAGGGTCAACACTGCAAATATTGACTCTTTGCATAAACTTCATGTACTGCATAGGTGTGTGCAGCCTATTGCATTAAGGTGTGCACCCCTAAGCTCAAACATATTTACATGTGTCTGCATGTGTATATACAGTATGCTGATGGTGTCAGCAGAGCAGTGAACAGTGTCAGAAGTTTTTATTTTTATTTTTTTTATTTTAGTAGCCACATTAGGGAGCTTTGGTGAAATATCAGGGGTCTATTTCTGTGCGTTACTGCACGTTTAACGCAGTATATTTCTGTGCATTACTGCATGTTTAACGCAGTATATTTCAGTGTGTTACTGCATGTTTAACGCAGTATATTTCTGTGCATTACTGCATGTTTAACGCAGTATATTTCAGTGTGTTACTGCACGTTTAACGCAGTATATTTCTGTGCATTAGTGCACGTTTAAAGCCGTATATTTTAGTGCGTTACTGCATGTTTAACGCAGTATATTTCTGTGCATTACTGCATGTTTAACGTTGTATATTTCAGTGTGTTATGTGCCATTTAATGCTGTATTTTTCTGTGCATTAGTGCACGTTTAACGCAGTATGTTTTGGTGCAATCTGCGCCACACAGGATGATTAGGGTGTGCCCAGGCACACCTGGCACACCCATGATGTACCGTATATACTCGAGTATAAGCCGAGTTTTTCAGCACATTTTTTTGTGCTGAAAATGCCCCCCTCTGCTTATACCCGAGTCACCTTTTTGCACCTAATCTCCCAGAATTTGGGGACCCGGTACCGGCCGGCCTTAGGTCCCCTGAACCCCAAACTTGGCACACATGTAGCTCCACTCTTGCTCTACAAGTGTTTGTTGTCCGGGGGACCTACGGCCGGTGAGCACCGATTTATCAAACCCGGGCACCCCTTCTATAGACTCCCATGTTAAACGGTAATTTCTCCGGTGACCCGGTACTGGCCGGTCGTAGGTCCCCTGGACCCAGAACTTGGCACACATGTTGCCCCATTTCTCCTCTACAAGTGGGAAAAGTTTGTTGTCTGGAGGACCTACGGCTGGGGAGCACCGATTTTTCAAAGCCGGGCACCCCTCCCATAGACTCCCATGTTAAAACGTCAGTCTAGTCATGGACACAGTGAGGCAAAGTGAGGCATGGGCACCGTGAGGCATGGACACCGTGAGGCATGCACATGGACAAAGTGAGGCACAGTGAGGCATGCAGATGGACACCCTAGGCTTATACTCGAGTCAATAAATTTTCCCATTTTTTTGTGGTAAAATTAGGTGCCTCGGCTTATATTCAGGTCGGCTTATACTCGAGTATATACGGTAATTGTCAGTAAAAGCCTTTGACACTTATGAAATGCTTGTAATTATACTTCAGTATACTATGGTAACATCTGACAAAAAGATCTAAAAACGCTGAAGCAGCAGACATTGTGGAAATTAATATTTGTTTCAAAACCTTTGGCCACGGCTGTACCTGTAGGAAGCGGATGAGGCACTGAGTGTAGGAGGAAGGACATACCAAAGAACAGGGCTCGACAAGAAATTGTGACCTGGCGCCCGCCGGAAATTGAGGCCGCGGCTTTGCGGCCTATGAGGCAGATTCACATACAGCCGCGCAATTTTGTGCGGGCGTAACGTATCTGATTTACGTTACGCCTCCGCAACTTACATGGGCAAGTGCTGTATTCTCAAAGCACTTGCTCCGTAAGTTGCGGCGGCATAGCGTAAATCACCCGGCGGAATTCAAATTCGGCGGGTAGGGGGCGTGTATCATTAAAATTAAGCGCGTCCCCGCGCCGAACGAACTGCGCATGCTCCGTCCGTAAAATATCCCAGTGTGCATTGCTTCAAATGACGTCGCAAGGACGTCATTGGTTTCGACGTGAACGTAAATGCCGTCCAGCCCCATTCACGGACGACTTACGCAAACGACGTAACTTTTTCAAATTTCGACGCAGGAACGACGGCCATACTTAACATGGGCTGCGCTTCATAGACCCAGGGGCAACTTTACGCCGGGAAAAGCCTAACGTAAACGTTGTAACTTTACTGCGTCGGCCGCTCGTATGTTCGGGAATTTGCGTATCTAGCTAATTTGCATACTCAACGCGGAATTCGACGGAAGCGCCACCTAGCGGTCAACAAAAAAATGCAGTTAAGATCCGACGGCGTAAGAGATTTACGGCTGTCGGATCTAATGGATATCTATGCGTAACTGATTCTAAGAATCAGTCGCATAGATACGACGGCGCAACGCAGAGATACAATGGCGTATCTGGAGATACGCCGTCGTATCTCCGTTGTGAATCTGGGCCTAAGGCCGCGGCCTCAATTACCGGCCGTCGCGGGCCCGCCGCGATCGTGCGGCGGGGGAGGTGGGGGCACGCGGAGGGACAGGATGAGGCACTGAGTGTAGGAGGGACGACATACCATAGAACACCTACCTGTAGGAAGCGGATGAGGCACTGAGTGTAAGAGGGAAGACATACCATAGAACACCTACCTGTAGGAAGCGGATGAGGCACTGAGTGTAGGAGGGAAGACATACCATAGAACACCTACCTGTAGGAAGCGGATGAGGCACTGAGTGTAGGAGGGAAGACATACCATAGAACACCTACCTGTAGGAAGCGGATGAGGCACTGAGTGTAGGAGGGAAGACATACCATAGAACACCTACCTGTAGGAAGCGGATGAGGCACTGAGTGTAGGAGGGAAGACATACCATAGAACACCTACCTGTAGGAAGCGGATGAGGCACTGAGTGTAGGAGGGAAGACATACCATAGAACACCTACCTGTAGGAAGCGGATGAGGCACTGAGTGTAAGAGGGAAGACATACCATAGAACACCTACCTGTAGGAAGCGGATGAGGCACTGAGTGTAGGAGGGAAGACATACCATAGAACACCTACCTGTAGGAAGCGGATGAGGCACTGAGTGTAGGAGGGAAGACATACCATAGAACACCTACCTGTAGGAGACGGATGAGGCACTGAGTGTAAGAGGGAAGACATACCATAGAACACCTACCTGTAGGAGACGGATGAGGCACTGAGTGTAGGAGGGAAGACATACCATAGAACACCTACCTGTAGGAAGCGGATGAGGCACTGAGTGTAAGAGGGAAGACATACCATAGAACACCTACCTGTAGGAAGCGGATGAGGCACTGAGTGTAGGAGGGAAGACATACCATAGAACACCTACCTGTAGGAAGCGGATGAGGCACTGAGTGTAGGAGGGAAGACATACCATAGAACACCTACCTGTAGGAAGCGGATGAGGCACTGAGTGTAGGAGGGAAGACATACCATAGAACACCTACCTGTAGGAAGCGGATGAGGTAGCACAGCACCATCTTGTTGAGTTTAGGAAGTGAATGGACGACTTCAATGGCCGCCTCGGGGTTCTCGTAGTGAGTGATGCATTGTTCATAGAATTCATGCGGGATGAGCGGCTCCTCCAGCTCCCGGTACCAGAGCTTCAATAAGGAGGCTGCGGGGGAGAGAAGAGAAGTCACTCCACACATACAAATATCATCCTATTACACCCTGGTACTGCAATGTGACCCCTGGGGGGGGGGGGGGGGTATAGAAGGCAGAACACGCATTACAAATAGTACAAGCTGATTACACCATACACCGGGGGAAACATTTCCGGAGCACACCAAGCTGTTCCTGAAAGTTGGGAGTTCTGCTTAACCACTTGCCGACCGCTGCCTGCAGATTTTTATGTCAGCAGAATGGCACGGCTGCGCAAAGGGATGGCTGCCGTTCGGGAGCGCGCCCCTGCTGCGAGCTCCGTGACCATGCCAGTGGGACCCGCGGACTCGATGTCCCGCGATTGTGTCACGGAGTGGCAGAACGGGGAGATGTCAGTGTAAACAAGGCATTTCCCTGTTCTGCCTAGTGACAGGACAGTGATCTACCGCTCCCTGTGATTAGCACTGATCGCTGTATAAATGTGAACGGTCCCAAAATAGCGTCAAAAGTGACGCTTTGACGTCCTTTGACGATTTACATATTTCTCAGCGTAAATCAGCGAGAACGCCCCCAGCAGCCATTTTTTAATTGCAGTTAAAATCCGACGGTGTGACACAGTTACACCTGTCGGATCTTAGGCATATCTATGCGTAACTAATTCTATGAATCAGGCGCATAGATACGACCGGCCTAAGTCAGAGATACGACGGTGTATCAGGAGATACGCCGTCGTATCTCTATCTGAATCTAGCCCTATGTGTGTATGCACTAAAACCTGGCCCTGTGTACTCCGGAGTCTTCACTCCATACCAGGATTGGCCTCCAGGTGGCAGTGTTCCTCCACACATCCCTCCTTCCTGTTTCTGACTACAGCTGATCAATCAGTGCCGCATTCCGCTCATACGCGTCTGCTTGGCAAGATTTTGTCTTTTTATAGAAGAAAAAAAGAAATTGTTTCCCTGCTGAGCTAATATAAGTGCACCTCGGTTTCTCTATAAGGGTCCGGCTTGCATGCTGACTTCTTTACAACCCCAATTCCAAAGAAGTTGGGGTGCTGTGTAAATTTTACATACAAAAAAAAAAAAAGAATGCAACGATTTGCAAATCTCATAAACCCAGATTGTATTCACAATAGGTAATAGAAAATATATCAAAACTGAGAAAATGGACCATTTTAAGAAAATGTTTTAAATTTGATGGCAGCAACACTTCTCAAAAAAGTTGGGACAAGGCAACAACAAGCTGGTAAAGTAAGTGGTACTAACAAGGAAGAGCTGGAAGAAACATTTTGCAACTAATTAGGTTTATTGGTAACAGGTCAGTCACATGATTGGGTATAAAAAGAGCATCTTAGAGAATCATCACCATGTTTGGAGAGAGATTTGGTGATGTCACTATTGTTCCGCTGGCTGTTCTCCTTGCTGGAGAGGAAGCTGTACCTGAGCGCCCACAGTACAAGGATCTCCTTGCTTCTGCTTCATCTATTCTGTGGATCTATGCTTCCTTCACCTCTATCTGTACTCCACCAGCCATCACTAGTCATCTATGGGCAACTCTGACATAAGGAAGGAAAGCTCTGCTCCTCTACAAAGATGGCCACCTTCATACAGAGACACAGGGTCCTACAGTCTTCCACAATACCCCTACAAAACCCCAGCTTCCTGCAGAGCCTTCATTTCCCCCATTGTGCCCTCAACCTCTAACAGGGACCCCCCCAACGCCTGCAGGGTCCTACAGTTTCCAAAAATTCCCTCTCAAAATGCCCCAGCTTCCTGCAGAGCCTCCAGTTCCACCATTGTGCCCTCAACCTCCAACAGTGTCCTTCAGCCCCTACACTTTCCCACAATGCAACCTCCAACAGTGACCCCCAGCCCCTGCAGGATCCTACAGTCTCCCACAATACCCGTACAAAGCCCCAGCCTCCTGCAGAGCCTTCATTTTCCCCATTGTGTCCTCAACCTCCAACAGTGACCCCCAGCCCCTGCAGAGTCCTACAGTCTCCCACATTGCCCCTACAAAGCCCCAGACTCCTTTAGAGCCTCCAGTTTCCCCATTGTGCCTTCAACTTCCAACAGTGTCATTCAGTCTCCCACAATGCAACCTCCAACAGTGATTCCCAGCCCATGCAGGGTCCTACAGTCTCTCATAATTCCCCCCAGCCTCCTGCAGTTCCTATTGTATTCCACAATGCTCCTACAAAGCCCCAACCTCCCGGAGAACCTCCAATTCCCCCATTGTGACCTCAACCTCCAACAGTGAGCCCCAGCAGAGTCCTACAGTCTCCCACAATGTCCCTACAAAGCCCCAGCCTCCTGCAGCACCTCCATTTTTCCCATTGTGTCCTCAACCTCCAACAGTGAACCCCAGCCCTTGAAGGTTCCTATAGTTTCCCACAATGCCCCTACAAAGCCCCAGCCTCCTGAAGAACCTCCATTGGTAAGAGGTAAGAGGTAGCTGTTTATCCCACTGTGTGCTGATACCTGTAGTGCATTTTTTCCTGTACCCAATAAAGGGCACGTCTTTTTTCAAGTTACTGGAGTGCGGCTGTCCATATCCTTATTGTTTTTGCACCTCCTGAAGAACCTCCATTTCCCCCGTTGTGTCCTCAACCTCCAACAGTGACCCCAGCCCCTGCAGAGTCCTACAGTCTCCCACAATGCCCCTATAAAGCCCCAGACTCCTTTAGAGCCTCCAGTTTCCCCATTGTGCCTTCAACTTCCAACAGTGTCATTCAGCCCCTGCAGGGTCCAACAGTCTCCCACAATGCAACCTCCAACAGTGATTCCCAGCCCATGCAGGGTCCTACAGTCTCTCATAATTCCCCTACAAAGCCCCAGCCTCCTGCAGATCCTCAATTTCCCCCATTATGCCCTCAACCTTTAACAGTGAACTCCCCAGCCCCTGCAGGTTCCTATTGTATTCCACAATGCTCCTACAAAGCCCCAACCTCCCGGAGAACCTCAAATTCCCCCATTGTGACCTCAACCTCCAACAGTGACCCCCAGCCCCAGCAGAGTCCTACAGTCTCCCACAATGTCCCTACAAAGCCCCAGCCTCCTGCAGCACCTCCATTTTTCCCATTGTGTCCTCAACCTCCAACAGTGAACCCCAGCCCTTGAAGGTTCCTATAGTTTCCCACAATGCCCCTACAAATCCCCAGCCTCCTGGAGAACCTCCATTTTCCCCACTGTGCCCTCAACCTCCAACAGTGACCCCCAGCCCCTGCAGAGCCCTACAGCCTTCCACAATGCCCCTACAAAGCCCCAGACTCCTTTAGAGTCTCCAGTTTCCCCATTATGCCTTCAACCTCCAACAGTGTCATTCAGCCCCTGCAGGGCCCAACAGTCTCCCACAATACAACCTCCAACAGTGATTCCCAGCCCCTGCAGGGTCCTACAGTCTCTCACAATTCCCCTACAAAGCCCCAGCCTCCTGCAAATCCTCAATTTCCCACATTATGCCCCCAACCTTCAACAGTGAACCCCAGACCCTGCAGGTTCCTATAGTTTCCCACAATGCCCCTACAAAGCCCCAGCCTCCTGAAGAACCTCCATTTCCCCCATTGTGTCCTCAACCTCCAACAGCGACCCCCGGGCCCCTGCAGAGTCTTACAGTCTCACACAATGCCCCTATAAAGCCCCAGCCTCCTGCAGAGCCTCCAGTTTCCCCATTGTGCCTTCAACCTCCAACAGTGTCCTTCAGCCCCTGCAGGGCCCTTCAGTCTCCCCCAATGCAAACTCCAACAGTGATTCCCAGCCCCTGCAGGGTCCTACAGTCTCTCTCAATTCACCTACAAAGCCCCAGCCTCTTGAAGATCCTCAATTTCCCCCATTATGCCCTCAACTTTTAACAGTAAACCCCAGACCCTGCAGGTTCCTATAGTTTCCCACACTGCCCCTACAAAGCCTCAGCCTCCTGATGAACCTCCAATTCCCCCATTGTGCCCTCAACCTCCAACAGTGACCCCCAGCCCCTGCAGAGTCCTACAGTTTCCCACAATGCCCCTACAAAGCCCCAGACTCCTTCAGAGCCCTCATTGTGCCTTCAACCTCTAACAGTGTCCTTCAGCTCCTGCAGGGCCCAACAGTCTCCCACATTTTATTATGTGGATAAACAGTTATTTTTAATATTGGTTGCTTGGTTAAAGGTTCTGAAAGAATTTACCGGCCCCTGGTCTCAGTAAGATGGAGAACTCTCTGGAAGATCCTCTAATCTAGAAAGGTCACAATTCAATTACAATTTGAGAAAGCCGCAGACACAATCCTCTGGTCTGTGCTCCACTCTCACTGAACGCCATCTGTTCGCATTAGTCCGTCTCTGCAGAAGCACATTCTCCACGCCTGGCACTGGTACAAAGCGCGGATGTCCGTCCTCTAATTGGGAGCCACCTGCAGGTCACAAAGCTGTCTTCCTGTCCTCTGTCACTGATTGTCCGGCAATGGCCCTGTCCAGTCTCCTCGCAGAGTCTTATAGAAACGTAGAAGAGTGGTGGCAGGAAAAGACCAAGTGATTTGTTGGGTCTGCCTGTTTTTTTATTTTTTTAACCTTGTTTGAGTATAGTAGATTTATGTTCAGCCCAAACATAGAAGGAGGACCACCTTCCTCCTGCTGGTGACCCCTCTAGTGATATATAGATCTATATAGAGGAATCAGGACCCCCTTCCTCCTGCTGGTGACCCCTCTAGTGATATAAAGATCTATATAGAGGAATCAGGACCTCCTTCCTCCTGCTGGTGACCCCTCTAGTGATATAAAGATCTATATAGAGGAATCAGGACCTCCTTCCTCCTGCTGGTGACCCCTCTAGAGATATAAAGATCTCTATAGAGGAATAGGGACCTCCTTCCTCCTGCTGATGATCCCTCTAGTGATATAAAGACCTATATAGAGGAATCAGGACCTCCTTCCTCCTGCTGGTGACCCCTCTAGTGATATAAAGATCTATATAGAGGATCAGGACCTCCTTCCTCCTGGTGATCCTTCTAGTGATATAAAGATCTATATAGAGGAATCAGGACCTCCTTCCTCCTGCTGGTGATCCCTCCAGTGACATAAAGATCTATATAGAGGGATCAGGACCCCCTTCCTCCTGCTGGTGACCCCTCTAGTGATATAAAGATCTATATAGAGGATCAGGACCTCCTTCCTCCTGGTGACCCCTCTAGTGATATAAAGATCTATCTAGAAGAATCAGGACCTCCTTCCTCCTGCTGGTGACCCCTCTAGTGATATAAAGATCTATATAGAAGAATCAGGACCTCCTTCCTCCTGCTGGTGACCCCTCTAGTGATATAAAGATCTGTATAGAGAAATCAGGACCTCCTTCCTCCTGCTGGTGATCCCTCTAGTGACATAAAGATCTATATAGAGGGATCAGGACCCCCTTCCTCCTGCTGGTGATCCCTCCAGTGACATAAAGATCTATATAGAGGGATCAGGACCCCCTTCCTCCTGCTGGTGATCCCTCTAGTGATATAAAGATCTATATAGAGGAATCAGGACCTCCTTCCTCCTGCTGGTGACCCCTCTAGTGATATTAAGATCTATATAGAGGAATCAGGACCTCCTTCCTCCTGCTGGTGACCCCTCTAGTGATATTAAGATCTATATAGAGGAATCAGGACCTCCTTCCTCCTGCTGGTGGCCCCTCTAGTGATATTAAGATCTATATAGAGGAATCAGGACCTTCTTTCCTCCTGCTGGTGATCCCTCCAGTGATATAAAGATCTGTATAAAGGAATCAGGACCTCCTTCCTCCTGCTGGTGACCCCTCTAGTGACATAAAGATCTATATAGAGGGATCAGGACCTCCTTCCTTCCGCTGGTGACCCCTCTAGTGATATAAAGATCTATATAGAGGAATCAGGACCTCCTTCCTCCTGCTGATGATCCCTCTAGTGATTATGCCGCCATGTGTTTTGCGGCAATTTGGGAATCGCTGGCAGAATCGCGGCGAGGTCCCTGGCTCCTCCTATATACTACAAACAAGGATTTTCAGACAGAATGTGACCAGCTCTCTATTTTTCCGCCTGATCTGAACACAGACCAGCATTGCGATCATTGAATGACGATAGAGAAGTGGAGTGTAAGGTGTACATGGCCCATAATTGCTGTGTAATACGTCTCATTATCTCCGTACATTCATCACTCCGTCATCTCATCCAAACCCATAATGGGATTCTTTCTGCACAGTTTAAATAAGGTGACTGAGAACCGCAGCATTGAGGGGCCCTTCACACCAGTTGCCATGGTAACAAGGTGCCACAGGGGGGGCCGAACTGACAGAGTGCAGCAAAGCAGCGGAGTTGGTGGGGACGTCACGGGGAGATCACACGGCAGACGGCGGAGGCTCGGTGTACAGACACAGCGGACGGTGGTCATGGATCCGTCTCAGTCCTCTATGATTATTATATGGGGGATCCATTTATAGAGATCAGCAAAATGATGGCTAAAGTTCATGGGGGTAGATTCAAGAAACAATTGCGCCTGTGTAACCATAGGTTACACAGCGCAATTGCTTACTTGCCCCGGCGTAACGAGTGCTTCTGATTCAGGAACCTTGTTACGCCGACTGCAGCCTAAGATCTGCGCGGCATAAGGCTCTTATGCCCGCATATCTTAGGCTGCATTCTTGCGATGGCCGCTAGGTGGCGTTCCCGTTGTGCTCAGCGTATAGTATGCAAATTGCATACTAACACCGATTCACAACGTTGCGCGAGCCCTGCGTACGCAATTTACGTCGTTTCCATACGGCGTTTTTTGCGTAAGGCTGCCCAATGTTACGTATACCCATCGTTCCCGCATCGCGAAATTTGAATTTTACGTAGTTTGCGTAAGTGATTCGTGAATGGCGCTGGACGCCAATCACGTTCACTTTGAAGCAAATGATGTCCTTGCGATGTCATTTGCCGCAATGCACGTCGAGAAAGTTTCCCGACGGAGCATGCGCGCTACGATCGGCGCGGGAACGCGCCTAATTTAAATGATTCCCGCCCCTTACGGGATCATTTAAATTGCGCCCGCTTGCGCCGGGCATTTTGCCGGCGCACCCGCGCAATTTACGGAGCTTCTGCTCCGTGAATCAAGGGCAGCGCAGCAAATTTGCGGGGCCCCAGGGCAAAAACGTTGCCCTGCGCCTCCGTAAATAATGCGCAATTCTACCTGAATCCGGGCCATGGTGTTTTATAGCTTAGCTTGATGCAAAAAAATTGCAAAATTGGGGGGCAGGGGGACAAAATGTGGCGTACACACAGAGGACACTTTATCGGGTGCACCGACTTGCCAATCCGCAAATCATATCGCTGAGACTCAATGGGGGAGATTGACTAAAACTGGAGCACACAGAATCTGGAGCAGCTGTGCATGGGAGCCAATCAGCTTCTAACTTCAACTTGTTCAGTCCCATTCACACTTGTGAGACTTGTCAAGCGACTTTGGACACCAACGAAATAAACAGTATTGCATAAACGTGTGTTTCATACAACAATGCAGCCACTTCGGCTCTACATGTTTCGCCCCGAAGAGCTTCCTCAGGAGTCTTAAGAGTGCTGCTATATAGTTGATACTATAGTATAGACCAGGGGTCTCCAAACTTTCTATACAAAGGGCCAGTTTACTGTCCTTCAGACTTTAGGGGGGCCGGATTTCTATCGGGAGTAGAAAAAGTGCCAGCATCAGATGGAGTAAACAATCTCCCATCTTTGGTGTCAGTGAGAGGAATTGTGCCCCATCATTGGTGTCATTGGGCTCCATTGTTTGTGTCATTAGGAGGAATTGTGCCCTATCTTTGGTGTCATTGGTAGTAATTGTACCCCATTGTTGGTGTCATAGGGAGGAACTGCGGCCCATCTTGGTGTCATTAGGAGGAAAGGTCCCCCATCATTGGTCTCATTGGGCCACCTTGTTGATGTCATTGGAGGGAACTCTGCCCCTTTGTTTGTGTCAGTGAAGGAAATGGTGCCCCAGGGTCCGGATGAAAGCAAGCAAAGGGCCACATCCGGCCCCCGGCCCGCAGTTTGGAGACCACTGGTATAGACCATGAGAACAAACATTTATGAACATTTACAAAATGTTACAACCAATATCTAAATTGCATAACATTAATATCGGTATTTTGTAATTTTAAATATATTGGTATGTAACATTTTGTAAATGTTCATAAATGTTTGTTTGTTCGCTTTGTCTATAGTATCAAATTTATGCAGCACTCTTAAGACTCCTGAGGAAGCTCTTCAGGGCGAAACATGTACAGCCGAAGTGGCTGCATTGTTGTATGAAACGCATGTTTATGCGATACATTTTATCACTCCTCCTTTTTAAGGTTAAAAATTTCCAGTGACTTCAGTGACCACCTCTAGCTGGAATGCCTGCTCACCTCCAAAAGTTGACCCCACTACAGAGTCCACACGCCTGTGATTATACCTCTCAGGATGCCTTGGGGAAAACAACTCCTCCTCCAGGTGTAATCTAGTAATCTGTTGACTAATGTTCTAATAGCTGGTGATCTGATGAAGAGTATATTATGAACTATAGTGTGTGATGGTAAGGGGGTGTAGTGTAGGTGTGAGGGTAGGGGGTGCACATACGTATTGTATTGTATTGTAGTGTAGGTGTGAGGGTAGGGGGTGCACATACGTATTGTAGTGTAGTGTAGGTGTGATGGTAAGGGGTGCACATACGTATTGTAGTGTAGGTGTGAGGGGTGCACATACGTATTGTAGTGTAGGTGTGAGGGGTGCACATACGTATTGTAGTGTAGGTGTGAGGGGTGCACATACGTAGTGTAGTGTAGGTGTGATGGTAAGGGGTGCACATACGTATTGTAGTGTAGTGTAGGTGTGATGGTAAGGGGTGCACATACGTATTGTAGTGTAGTGTAGGTGTGATGGTAAGGGGTGCACATACGTATTGTAGTGTAGTGTAGGTGTGATGGTAAGGGGTGCACATACGTATTGTAGTGTAGTGTAGGTGTGATGGTAAGGGGTGCACATACGTATTGTAGTGTAGGTGTGAGGGGTGCACATACGTAGTGTAGTGTAGGGGTGAGGGGTGCACATACGTATTGTAGTGTAGGTGTGAGGGGTGCACATACGTATTGTAGTGTAGGTGTGAGGGGTGCACATACGTAGTGTAGTGTAGGTGTGATGGTAAGGGGTGCACATACTTTAGGCCCTATCCTGCATCGTTGAATTGCAACTACCACCATCCCCGATGTGATCGCTCCTCACTCCTACCTGGAACGTGCGGGTCTTCCAGGCCGGTGGGGATCTTCCACTGATCAACCTGCAGCTTCAGCGCATTCACTTCATCAATGTCACCGGGGACCCTGCGAGGACAAACACATCCTCAAGTCATGGCGCTGGCTCAGCGGATTCACTCATTACAATCCAAGCCGACAATTCATCATTATATTACCGATACACACACAATATCTCACAAAAGTAAGTACACCCCTCACATTTTTGTAAATATTTTCTTGTATCTTTTCATGTGACAACACTGAAGAAATGACACTTTGCTACAATGTTGTGTAGTGAGTGTACAGCTTGTATACACTGCGGGGTCCCGGACCTCCAGAGGCCTAATGGTGACCTCCAGAGTCAGGGAGAGCCGACATCCTTCTATGTAGAGTGGGTTACAAGGCATGGTGGGTGTAACGCAACTTGAAGTGATGGGCGCCAGACACTTTTTGAATGCAAAGAGATTTATTGTCTCTTGAACAAGAACTGTGGGAGAGAGTGTTAGGGCCAATACACCCTTAAGTAGATGCAATGATCTCAGAGACTTCTATAGGTAGACAGCTATACAGTGGAAGGCCTCCAGCTGGACACCACTTATGTATAGGTAGGACCGCTGTCTCCTATAGCAACAATCTTGTACCGGGTAACTAACGGTAATTGTACTTAACTATCGGCAACACAGTTCTCCTTGCACACTACAGTCGCTCACTGTAGATCTTCACTCTCTGAACTCCCAGTCTCTTATTAGACTCTCGGACCCAATCACCATTGGATCTCCTGAGCTCTTCCACTTCCATTACTCAGTATCTTCCTCAAGCGTCACCCCCACTTCACCGCTGGGTCCCTGGCTTGGCACTCACATATACTCTTCAATCGTCACCCCCTACTCACCTGCTAGGTCCCTGGCTTGGTACTAATAGGTACTCTTCAAGGGTCACCCCTGCTGACCCGCTGGGTCCCTGGCTTGTCACTCACTGATGCTCCTCAAGCGTCACCCCTGCTGACCCACTAGGTCCCTGGTTTGGCACTCAAAGATGCTCTTTAATCATCACCCCCTAGTGACCCGCTGAGTCCATGGCTTGGCACTCACAGATACTCTTCAATCATCACCCCCTAGTGACCCGCTAGGTCCCTGGCTTGGTACTCACAGATACTCTTCATGTGTCACCCCTTACTGACCTGCTAGGTACCTGGCTTGGTACTCACAGATACTCTTCAAGTGTCACCCCCTACTGACCTGCTAGATCCTGGCTTGGCACTCACAGATACTCTTCAATCATCACCCCCTAGTGACCCGCTAGGTCCCTGGCTTGGTACTCACAGATACTCTTCAAGTGTCACCCCCTACTGACCCGCTAGGTCACTGGCTTGGTACTCACAGATACTCTTCAAGTGTCACCCCCTACTGACCCGCTAGGTACCTGGCTTGGCAGGCACTCGCAGATACTCTTCAAGCGTTACCTTTGCTGACCCGCTTGGCAGGCACTCACTGATGCTCCTCAAGAATCACCTCTGCTGTCCCGCTGGGTCTCTGGCTTGGCACTCACAGATACTCTTCAAGCGTCACCCCCTGCTGACCCGCTGGATCCCTGGCTTGGCACTCAGATACTCTTCAAGCGTCACCCCCTGCTGACCTGCTGGATCCCTGGCTTGGCACTCACAGATACTCTTCAAGCGTCACCCCCTACTGACCCGCTTGGCAGGCACTCACTCATGCTCCTCAAGCGTCACCCCTGCTGACCCGCTGGGTCCCTGGCTTGGCACTCACAGATACTCCTCAAGCGTAACCCCACTAGCTTTCTCGGTCCCTGGCTTGGCAGGCACTCACTGATGCTCCTCAAGCGTCACCCCCTGCTGACCCACTGGATCCCTGGCTTGGCACTCACAGATACTACTCAAGCGTAACCCTGCTGGCTTGCTCGGTCCCTGGCTTGGCAGGCACTCACTGATGCTTCTCAAGCGTCACCCCTGCTGTCCTGCTGGATCCCTGGCTTGGCACTTGCTGAAGTTTTTCCACTTCTTCACCGTCCCCGGCTGGTGAGAACACTGCTCTGGTACTGGTTCAAGCTTACTCACAGTGGTCTCTGGTAACAAGGTGGATGGTCCCTTAGTACTGGCGACAGCTTCCCCTCTACCTCCAACCACAACTGGTTCCCCTTCCGGATGAACCTTTACTCTCGGCTGGACTGTAATACTGCAGTCCCAACCCTACGCTAATACTGCAGTCCCCGGGATAGGCCTCAGGCTTCCAGCCTAGCAGCCCGGGACAGCGTAACCCCTTGCCGACCGCTGCATGACTATATACGTCGACAGAATGGCACGGCTGGGCAGATTGACGTATATATACGTCGCCTTTGAGGCCCGGGATTGTGGGCGCGTGCCCGTGGGCCTGACCGCGGGTCCCGCGGACTCAATGTCTGCCTGGAGTCCCACGATCGTCACACGGAGAGGAAGAACGGGGAAATGCTGATGTAAACAAGTTCTGTTCTGCCTAGTGACAGGACACTGATCACTGCTTCCTGTAATCGGGAGCGGTGATCAGTGTCGTGTCACACGCAGCCCATCCCCCCTACAGTTAGAAGCACTCCCTGGGACAAACAACCACTTCAGCGTCCCCTCCTGGTTAACCCCTTCACTGCCAGTTTCATTTTTACAGTAATCAGTGCATTTTTATAGCACCGATCGCTGTATAAATGACAATGGTCCTAAAAAATGGCGTCAAAATTGTCCGATGTGTCCGCCATAATGTCGCAGTCACGATAAAAATCGCTGATCGCCACCATAACTAGTAAAAAAAAATATATATATAATAAAAATGCCATAAATCTATCCCCTATTTTGTAGATGCTATAACTTTTGCGCAAACCAATCAATAATGGCTTATTGCGTTTTTTTTTTTACCAAAAATATGTAGAATCGGCCCAAACTGAGATAAAAAATGTTTTTTTTTTTTAAATATTTTTTGGGGGGATATTTATTACAGCAAAAAGTACAAAATATTGCTATTTTTTCAAAATTGACGCTCTATTTTTGTTTATAGCGCAAAAAATAAAAACCGCAGAGGTGATCGAATACCACCAAAAGAAAGCTTGATTTGTGAGAAAAAAAGGACGCCAATTTTGTTTGTGAGCCACGTCGCACAACCGCGCAATTGTCAGTTAAAGCGACGCAGTGCCGAATCGCAAAACGTGCTCTGGTCTTTGGCAGCCAAATGGCCCGGGGCTGAAGTGGTTAACACACGTCCACCCAGACAGCAGTACAGGTGGCACGGAACCCCCGATCACCTGACTCCACCCAAATAAATAGGCTCTCCCACCAGGCCAAGGGACTAGAGAAACCCCAGCCAATTGGCTGAGACACCCCATCCATTCATAACCTGACCTTGCTAAGGCCTTGTCTATCTAATGTCACCAGCATACTGCCACCTAGCGACAGAAGAGGGAAGGTGCAGCAAGTCCCGAACTAGAGAGGAATCAGTGGATCTACTAACAATTAACCAGGGCAACTACCACCTGGCAAACTAAATTTACGAAGCAACCCTTCCGAAACACCAGGGTGCTTCATCTACATTGTAGCAAAGTGTAATTTCTTCAGTGTTGTCACATAAAAAGATATAATAAAATATTTACAAAAATGTGAGGGGTGTACTGACTTTCACTCTGGGTTCTGTTTAAATAGAAGGTGATTAACCCCCCCCAAGGAAAGAGACTTGTGAATCTAGAGGAGACCAAGACTGGGAAGAGCATGCTAACTCCATGGGAGGAAATTAACGACCAAGCCCCCCGGTGCCGCAAGGCCACAGTTCTGACCACGTATACCCAAGTTTTCCTCTACAGTACAGCGGAACCTCGTATTGCGAGTAACGCGGTTTACGAGCGTTTCGCAATACGGGCGCTGTATTTTTAAAAATCGTAACTCGGATTGTGAGGCCCGGATTCACGTAGAATCACGTATCTTTGTGCGGGCGTAACTTATCCTATTTACGTTACGCCTCCGCAACTTTGACAGGCAAGTGCCATATTCTCAAACCAAAGTTGCGGCGGCGTAGTGTAAATAGGCCGGCGTAAGCCCGCCTAATTCAAATGTGGTAGATGTGGGCGTGTGTTATGTAAATTTCATGTGACCCCACGTAAATTACGCTTTTTACGAACAGCGCATGCGCCGTCCGTGAAAGTATCCCGGTGCGCATGCTCCAAATTAAACCGCAAGAAGCCAATGCTTTCGACGTGAACGTAAATGACGCCCAGCCCTATTCGCGAACGACTTACGCAAACGACGTAAAATTTTCAAAATTCCACGCGGGAACGACGTCCATACTTAACATTGGTACTAGGGTTGTCCCGATACCACTTTTTTAGGACTGAGTACGAGTACCGATACTTTTTTTCAAGTACTCGCCGATACCGAATACCGATACTTTTTTTTAAATGTGTCCCCAAATGCAGCCATGTCTCCCCACATATGCAGCCATGTCCCCCCACAGATGCAGCCATGTCCCCCCAGATGCAGCCATGTCCCCCCCAGATGCAGCCATGTCCCCCCCATATGTAGCCATGTCCCCCCCATATCCAGCCATGTCCCCCCCATATGCAGCCATGTCCCCCCATATCCAGATATGTCCCCCCCATATGCAGCCATGCCCCCCCATATGCAGCCATGTCCCCCCATTATCCAGCCATGTCCCCCCCCATATTCAGCCATGTCCCCCCCATATGCAGCTATGTCCCCCCATATCCAGCCATGTCTCCCCCCATGCAGCCATGTCTCCCCCCATATCCAGCCATGTCCCCTCCATATCCAGCCATGTCTCCCCCCATGCAGCCATGTATCCCCCCCATCCAGCCATGTATCCCCCCCATCCAGGCATGTCTCCCCCCCATGCAGCCATGTATCCCCCCCATCCAGCCATGTATCCCCCCCATCCAGGCATGTCTCCCCCCCATCCAGCCATGTCTCCCCCCCATCCAGCCATGTCTCCCCCCCATCCAGCCATGTATGCCCCCCATCCAGCCATGTCTCCCCCCCATCCAGCCATGTATCCCCCCCATCCAGCCATGTATCCCCCCCATCCAGGCATGTCTCCCCCCCCATCCAGCCATGTCTCCCCCCCATCCAGCCATGTCTCCCCCCCATCCAGCCATGTATCCCCCCCATCCAGCCATGTATGCCCCCCATCCAGCCATGTCTCCCCCCCATCCAGCCATGTATGCCCCCCATCCAGCCATGTATGCCCCCCATCCAGCCATGTCTCCCTCCCATATCCCGCTTACCTGCATCCCCACTACCGCCGACTGTGTAATACGCGCCGGGAACATTACAGCTTTGAATAGCTGTAATGATTGGCGCCGCGCTGCGTATAGACACTACCCCTCGCTCGGGATTGGACAGTTCACCCGAGCAAGGGGCAGTGTCTATGCGCGGCGCGAATCATTACAGCTATTCAAAGCTGTAATGTTCCCGGCGCGTATTAAACAGGCGGCGGTAGCGGGGATGCGGCGTAACGGCGGCGGGATGCAGCGTCACGGCGATGGCGGCGGCGGGGGGACGGGGACGGGGACGGGGGAGTATTCAATTTTGGTATCGGGGGTATTTGCGGGAGTACGAGTACTCCCGCAAATACTCGGAATCGGTCCCGATACCGATACTAGTATCGGTATCGGGACAACCCTAATTGTTACGCCGCATGTACGCCTCATATAGCAGGGGTAACTTTACCCTGGGAAAAGCCTAACGTAAACGGCGTATCTGTACTGCGTCGGCCGGGCGTACGTTCGTGAATTCGCGTATCTAGCTGATTTACATATTTCTAGGCGTAAATCAGCGTACGCGCCCCTAGCGGCCAGCGTAAATATGCAGTTAAGATACGACGGCGTAAGAGACTTACGCCGGTCGGATCTAACACAAATCTATGCGTAACTGATTCTAAGAATCAGGCGCATAGATACGACGGCTCGGACTCAGAGTTACGACGGCGTATCTGGAGATACGCCGGCGTAACTCGTACGTGAATCTGGGCCTGAGTGTTTTTTTTTCGCAAAACAAGCAGGATTCAGGCCAAAGCGGTGTGCAGTACCGCGTTTGGCCTGGGGTGGGGGGGCGCCAGAGCCGAACATCTGCATTCGGAAATGCACAGAAAGGCCCGAGGACAGCTCGGCAGACCTCTCCAATTGTCGGGAACAAAGTCTTTCCAAGGTTTTCCGAGGTCAGAAGAGGTGTCCTCTGGCCTTTTCCGAGGCTCTCCGGCGCCCCCACCTCTGGCCACATGCGGTATTGCATGCCATTGAAGTCAATGCGGAACAAATTATTTTAGTTTCCATTGACTTCAATGGGGAAACTCGCTTTGCTATGCGAGTGCTTTGGATTACGAGCGTTCTCCTGGAGTGGATTATGCTCGTAATCCGAGGTTCCACTGTATATGAAGTCAATGCTGGAGCCGTACCTGAAGATGCCCTCGGTCTGATCTCCGTTCAGTGCCAGCACCTCCTCGGACAGCCGGGTCTGCACCCAGGGCAGCTGGCGCTCCGGGTACCTCTCCTTCTGCATACTCATAATCTCCTGTAAGGAGCTGGCGAACATGGAGGGGCTGAAGACGGCGTTGCGGGCGTGCTTGATCTCCTCAAGGTTCGGTTTCTTCAGTCCCTGGAACACAAGGAAGAGGCAAGAAGTCACACGGGGACCGAGATATCACACTCCTTTATGGATCACATGTTTTTTAACCACTGCAGCTCCGGAAGATTTTACCCCCTTCATGACTAGGCTATTTTTTGCTATTCAGAACTGTGCTACTGTAAGTGGTAATTGCGCGGTCATACAACTGTACCCAAACGAAATGTATCTAATTTTTTCCCACAAATAGATCTTTCTTTTGGTAGTACTTGATCACCACTGGAATTTTTATGTTTTGAGATATAAATGAAAAAAAAAAAAATTTAGGAAAAAAATAAAACAATTTTTAGTTTCTGCTATAAAACATATTTAACCACTTAAGACCCGGACCAAAATGCAGGTAAAGGACCCGGGCAGTTTTTGCGATTCGGCGCTGCGTCGCTTTAACTGACAATTGCGCGGTCGTGCGACGTGGCTCCCAAACAAAATTGGCGTCCTTTTCTCCCCACAAATTGAGCTTTCTTTTGGTGGTAATTGATCACCTCTGCGGTTTTTATTTTTTGCGCTATAAACAAAAACAGAGCGACAATTTTGAAAAAAATTCAATATTTTTAACTTTTTGCTGTAATAAATATCCCCCAAAAACATATACCGTATTTATTGGCGTATATCGCGCACTTTTTTGCCCTAAAAATCAGGGCAAAATCGTGGGTGCGCGGTATACGCCGATACCCGCGCCGAGTTTTGAATACTGCGCCGACATATACCGAGCGCAGTACACTCGGGTATAGTCGGGCAGTCTCGGCTCCTTCCGCGCTCACGTCCTGGACGTACAGCACGTCAGCGCGGGTAGCCGAGCATTGCCGACAATACACGAGTGTACTGCGCTCTGTATATGTCGGCGCAGTATTCAAAACTCGGCGCGGGAAACGAGCGGGGAGGACGCGAGGACACCGTAGAAGGACGCCGGACCCGGAGAAGAGGACACCCGAAGCCGCAGAGGCCGCCGATGGACGCCGCGCAAGACACCAAAACTGTAAGTACAAAAAAAACTTTTTTCCCACAGGATTGGGGCCAACTTTAGGGGTGCGCGGTATACGCGGGAGCTCGTTATACCGCGATAAATACGGTACATTTTTTTTCCCTCAGTTTAGGCCGATGCGTATTCTTCTACATATTTTTGGTAAAAAAAATCGCAATAAGTGTTTATCGATGGTTTGCGCAAAAGTTATAGTGTTTACAAAATAGGGGGTATTTTTATGGCATTTTTATTAATATTTTTTTTTACTAGTAATGGCGGCGATCAGCGATTTGTTTTCGTGACTGCGACATTATGGCGGACACTTCGGACACTTTTGACACATTTTTGGGACCATTGGCATTTTTATAGCGATCAGTGCTATAAAAATGCATTGGATTACTATAAAAATGCCACTTGCAGGGAAGGGGTTAACACTAGGGGGCGGGGAAGGGGTTAAGTATGTTCCCTGGGTGTGTTCTAACTGTAGGGGGGATGGGACTGATTAGGGGAAATGACTGATCGCTGTTCATACATTGTATGAACAGACGATAGGTAATTTCTCTCCCTGACAGGATCAGGAGCTGGGTGTTTACAACCATCAGTGCCACCTATCAGTGCCCATCAGTGCAGCTTATCAGTGCCCATCAGTGCGACCTATCAGTGCAGCTTATCAGTGCCCATCAGTGCCCCTATCAGTGCCACCTATCAGTGCCCAATGAGTGCAGCTTATCAGTGCTCATCAATGAAAGAGAAAAATTACCTGTTTTCAAAATTTTATAACAAACTATGAAAAAAATAAAATTACCGTATTTATCGGCGTATACCGCACACTTTTTTGAAAATCAGGGCAAAATCGTGGGTGCGCGATATACGCCGATACCCGCTTTCCGAGTTTTGAATATTGCGCCGACATATACCGAGCGCAGTACACTCGTGTATAGTCGAGCAGTCTCGACTTCTTCCGCGCTCACGTCCTGGATGTACAGGACGCGAGCGCGACAGTAGCCGAGCCTGCCCGAGTGTACTGCATTCGGTATATGCCGGCGCAGTATTCAAACTCGGCACGGGAAAAGAGCGGGGAGGACGCGAGGACGCCGCAGAAGGACGCCGGACCCGACGAAGAGGACACCCGAAGCCGCAGACGGACGCCGAACCCGAATACGGACGCCGCGCAAGACACCAAAACTGTAAGTACAAAAAACTATTTTTTCCCACAGGAATGGGGGCAACTTTAGGGGTGCGCGGTATACGCGGGAGCGAGCTATACCGCGATAAATACGGTATATTTCTTTCAAAATTTTCAATCTTTTTTCATTTTTTTAGCAAAAAAAAAAAAAAAACCCCAGAGGTGATTAAATACCACCAAAAGAAAACTCTATTTGTGGGGAAAAAAAAATTAATTGGATACAGTGTAGCACGACCGCACAATTGTCATTCAAAGTGACAGCGCTGAAAGCTGAAAATTGGCCTGGGCAGGAAGGGGGGGTTTAAGTGCCCGGTAGGCAAGTGGTTAAAACCTTTTTTTTTAATTACACAACTTTATTTATTTTTGTCACCAGGGCTGTACAGCGTCATCATATAACTGCCATTACACTGATCACCACATTTATTATTCCTTTATTTAGAACGGGAGTTACAAAGACAGGGGTAGATTCACGTTGGGCCGCGCAATGATACGGTGGCGCAGCGTATCGTCTTTACGCCTCGCCGCCGTAACTTACAGGAGCAAGTGCAGTATTCACAAAGCACTTGCTCCGTAAGTTGCGGCGGCGTAGCGTAAAAAGGGGCCGACGTAAGCGCGTGTAATTCAAATGATCCGGTAGGGGGCGTGGATCATTTAAATTAGGCGCGTTCCCGCGCCGAACGTACTGCACATGCGCCGTCCCTAAAATTTCCCGACGTGCATTGCGATAAATGACGTCGCAAGGACGTCATTGGTTTCAACGTGAACGTAAATGGCGTCCATCGCCATTCACGGACAACTTACGCAAAATTTTCAAATTGCGACGCGGTAACGACGTCCATACTTAACATTGGCTGCGCCTCCTAATAGCAGGAGCAGCCTTATGCCGAAAAAGCCTTAACGCAAACGACATAAAAAATGTTTGTGAATCGGCGTATCTGGGAAATTAGCATATTCTACGCCGACAACAACGGAAGCGCCCCTAGCGGCCAAAGTTATATTGCACACAATTCTACGCCGCCGCAATCAAGTTACGTCGGTGGAGGAAGCCTATTTTTTCAGCGTAACTGCCTTTGTGAATCGGCGTAGCGCTACGCTTGCGCGGAATTCAAATTACGGCGGCGTATCTGGAGATACGCCGCCGCAAAAGGTACCTGAATCTACCCCAAGGTTGAGAAAGGCCGCTCTATGGAAAGAAGCGGCCTCTAGAGGGCAGCATTTCCTGCTCTGGGATCACATAACATGCATCCTGTTCATTCTGTTGTGCCCACCAGTGCCACCTGCCAATGCCACCTATCAGTACCCACAGTGCTACCTACCTTTGCACAACAGTGCCACCTATCAACGCTCACCAGTTCTGCCAATAAATGCCCATCAGTACCACCGATCAGTGCTGCCTATCAGTGTCACCTACCAGTGCCACCCATCAGTGATCAGTGCCCATCAGCACCACCTATCAGTGCCCTTCATTGCCACCCATCAGTGATCAGTGCCACCTATCAGTGCCCTTCAGTGCCACCAATCAGTGCCACCAATCTAAAAGATCTTTTTTAAATCTAGGCCCAGATCCACGTACCTCGGCGCATCTGTAAGTCCGGCGTAGCGTAGCTCAGAGACACTACGCTGCCGTAACTTACAGCGTATTTTCCACATTCACAAAGAATTTGCGCCGTAAGTTACGGCGGCGTAGTGTAACTGTGTCGGCGTAAGGGCGCGCAATTCAAATGGATAAGATGGGGGCGTGTTTTATGGTAATTCCTATTGACCCCACGTAATTGACGTTTTTTTTTTTTTAACGGCGCATGCGCCGTCCGTGGGGGTATCCCAGTGCGCATGCTCGAAATTGACCCGCAACAAGCCAATGCTTTCGACGTGAACGTCATTCTACGCAGAGCCCTATCCGCGAACGTTTTACGCAAACGACGTACACGACGGAAAATTCTACGCTGGCCCGACGTCCATACTTAACATTGCGTACGCCTGATAGAGCAGGGGTAACTATACGCCGAAAAAAGCCTTACGGAAAAGACGTAAAAAAATGCGCCGGGCGCACGTACGTTTGAGGATCGGCGTATCTAGCTTATTTGCATACTCGACGCTGAAATCAACGGAAGCGCCACCTAGCGGCCAGCGTAAATATGCACCTTAGATCCGACGGCGTACTAAGACGTACGCCAGTCGGATCTAGCCCAGCTTCAGGCGTATCTTGTTTTGTGGATACAAAACAAAGATACGCCGGAGCAACCTAGAAGTTACGCGGCGTATCAAGAGATACGCCAGCTTAACTGCTTTGTGGATCTGGCCCCCTGTCTGTAATCTGGAAGATAATTCACCAATTAAGGCTAAAATGCCACCAATCAGTGCCCTTCAGTGCCACCAATCAGTGCCCTTCAGTGCCACCAATCTAAAGGATCTTTTTTAATCCTAGTGTTTACAGTGCTTGATCAATAAATTCTCCTGAGGAAGCTACTACTCGTGGCGAAACATGTAGAGAAGCACATACTGTATAGAGAAAGTAGTAAAAAAACATGACATTTTAGCCTTAATTGGTGAATTATCTTCCAGATTACAGACTGGGGGCCAGATCCACGAAGGAGTTATGCTGGCGTATCTATTGATACGCCGCGTAACTTCTAGGTTGCTCCGGCGTATCTTTGTTTTGTATCTACAAAACAAGATACGCCTGAAGCTGGGCTAGATCCGACTGGCGCACGTCTTAGTACGCCGTCGGATCCAAGGTGCATATTTACGCTGGCCGCTAGGTGGCGCTTCCGTCGATTTCCGCGTCGAGTATGCAAATTAGCTAGATACGCGAATCCACAAACGTACGTCCGCCCGGCGCATTTTTTTTTACGTCGTTTCCGTAAGCCTTTTTTTGGCGTAACGTTACCCCTGCTACAGGAGGCGTAGCCAATGTTAAGTATGGACGTCAGGCCAGCGTCGAATTTTCCGTCGTTTTGCGTAAAACGTTCGCGAATAGGGCTTTGCGTAGAATGACGTTCACGTCGAAAGGCATTGGCTTGTTGCGGGTTAATTTGGAGCATGCGCACTGGGATACCCCCACGAACGGCGCATGCGTCGTTCAGAAAAAACGTCATTTACGTCGGGCCAAGACGTATTGACATAAAACACGCCCCCCATCTCACCCATTTGAATTGCGCGCCCTTACGCCGACACAGTTACACTACGCCGCCGTAACTTACGGCGCAAATTCTTTGTGGATACGGGAAATACGCTGTAAGTTACGGCGGAATTATCTTCCAGATTACAGACAAGGGGCCAGATCCACAAAGAAGTTACGCTGGCGTATCTATTGATACGCCGCGTAACTTCTAGGTTGCTCCGGCGTATCTTTGTTTCGTATCCACAAAACAAGATACGCCTGAAGCTGGGCTAGATCCGACTGGCGCACGTCTTAGTACGCCGTCGGATCTAAGGTGCATATTTACGCTGGCCGCTAGGTGGCGCTTCCGTCGATTTCCGCGTCGAGTATGCAAATTAGCTAGATACGCGAATCCACAAACCTACGTCCGCCCGGCGCATTTTTTTTACATCGTTTCCGTAAGGCTTTTTCCGGCGTAACGTTACCCCTGCTATAGGAGGCGTAGCCAATGTTAAGTATGGACGTCGGACCAGCGTTGAATTTTCCCGTAGTTTATGTCGTTTGCGTAAAATGTTCGCGAATAGGGCTTTGTGTAGAATGACGTTCACGTCGAAAGGCATTGGCTTGTTGCGGGTTCATTTGGAGCATGCGCACTGGGATACCCCCACGGACGGCGCATGCGCCGTTCAGAAAAAACGTCATTTACGACGGGTCAAGACGTATTAACATAAAACACGCCCCCCCATCTCATCCATTTGAATTGCGCGTCCTTACGCCGACACAGTTACACTACGCCGCCGTAACTTACGGTGCAAATTCTTTGTGGATACGGGAAATACGCTGTAAGTTACGGCGGAATTATCTTCCAGATTACAGACAAGGGGCCAGATCCACAAAGCAGTTACGCTGGCGTATCTATTGATATGCCGCGTAACTTCTAGGTTGCTCCGGCGTATCTTTGTTTCGTATTCACAAAACAAGATACGCCTGAAGCTGGGCTAGATCCGACTGGCGTAACGTCTTAGTACGCCGTCGGATCTAAGGTGCATATTTACGCTGACCGCTAGGTGGCGCTTCCGTTGATTTCCACGTCGAGTATGCAAATTAGCTAGATACGCGAATCCACAAACGTACGGCGCTTTTTTTTACGTAGTTTCCGTAAGGCTTTTTCCGGCGTAACGTTACCCTTGCTCTATGAGGCGTACGCAATGTTAAGTATGGACGTCGGGCCAGCGTCAAATTTTCCATCGTTTGCGTAAAACGTTCGCTTTGCGTAGAATGACGTTCACGTCGAAAGCATTGGCTTGTTGCGGGTCAATTTGGAGCATGCGCACTGGGATACCCCCCACGGACGGCGCATGCGCCGTTCAGAAAAAACGTCATTTACGACGGGTCAAGACGTATTAACATAAAACACGCCCCCCCCATCTCATCCATTTGAATTGCGCGCCTTTACGCCGACACAGTTACATTACGCCGCCGTAACTTACGGCGCAAGTTCTTTGTGGATACGGGAAATACGCTGTAAGTTACGGCGGCGTAGTGTCTCTGAGATACGCTACGCCGGACGGAAAGAAGCGCCGCGCTACGTGGATCTGGCCCATGGAGCGGTTGCCCGGAGATATCTGACCAGATATGATGGATGTGACATGAAGCGGCACAAGGAAAATCTCATTACCGCCCCCCCCCCCCCCCCAGAAAAAAAGCGAGATCTACAATAATGGAATTAGAATGATCATGTTATTGCCGGGGAAGTTTCTTTATACACGGCGGCGGTGACATTCAAACCTGTATTATCCCTTTACAGGATTGCCGATGGTCCCTGCGGAGCCGGCGGGGGGCTACAGATGCTAAATCCCCGGGATCAGAGATTAAGTCTGTCCTAATCCATTGTAGTATTTATTCCTCCAGCAGACAGACGCATTAAAAAGGAGAAAAAACGTTCCACGTGTTAACGCCGGCGAGCGGAGGGGCCTAATTAAAATGCTGTGTGAATCTGTGGAAGTGCATTGGTGTGGAGGGAAGGGAGCGGCGGCGGGGGGTTGCCATGGTAACAGGCCGTCACTGCAGTCCGCTCTTCTCCGGAATCCTTATTAATATCGCCACTTCTTCCGCAGGCCGCGCTGCAATAATAGGCACGCTCACTGCAGCAAGAAGAAGCCCACGCCCCGCTCACCGGCAATGCCGTAATGCCGCGTACACACGACCGTTTTTTTTTTCAGGTTCTGATGCCGCGTACACACGATCATTTTTCGGCATTAAAAAAAACATAGGGCCGGATTCAGGTAGGATTGCGCTTTTTTTTTTGCGGAGGCGCAGGGCAACGATTTTGCCCAGCGCTCCCCGCAAATTTGCTCCGCTGCCCTCGATTCACGGAGCAGTAGCTCCGTAAATTGCGAGGGCGCGCCGGCAAAATTGCCCGGCGCTAGAGCACGCAATTTAAATGATCCCGTAGGGGGCGGGAATCATTTAAATTAGGTGCACATGCTCCGTCGGGAAACTTTCCCGACGTGCATTGCGGCAAATGACGTCGCAAGGACGTCATTTGCTTCAAAGTGAACGTGAATGGCGTCCAGCGCCATTCACGAATCACTTAAGCAAACGACGTAAAATTCTAATTTGGCGACGCGGGAACGACGGGTATCCGTGACATGGGCTGCCCCTGCTAATAGCAGGGGCAGCCTTGAGCGAAAACCGACGTACGGAAACTCCGTAACTTGCGTACGCAGGGCTCGCGCAACATTGTGAATCAGCGTTTTTTTTCAGGTTCTGATGCCGCGTACACACGATCATTTTTCGGCATGAAAAAAACATAGGACCGGATTCAGGTAGGATTGCGCTTTTTTTGCAGAGGCGCAGGGCAACGATTTTGCCCTGCGCCCCCGCAAATTTGCTCCGCTGCCCTCGATTCACGGAGCAATAGCTCCGTAAATTGCGAGGGCGCGCCGGCAAAATTGCCCGGCGCTAGAGCACGCAATTTAAATGATCCCGTAGGGGGCGGGAATCATTTAAATTAGGCGCGTTCCCGAGCCGATGGTAGCGCACATGCTTCGTCGAGAAACTTTCCCGACGTGCATTGCGGCAAATGACGTCGCAAGGACGTCATTTGCTTCAAAGTGAACGTGAATGGCGTCCAGCGCCATTCACGAATCACTTACGCAAACGACGTAAAATTCTAATTTGGCGATGCGGGAACGACGGGTATCCGTAGCAGGGGCAGCCTTGCGTGAAAACCGACGTACGGAAACTATGTAACTTGCGTACGCAGGGCTCACGCAACATTGTGAATCGGTGTTAGTATGCAATTTGCATACTATACGCTGAGCACAACGGGAGCGCCCCCTAGCGGTCATCGCAAGAATGCAGCCTAAGATATGCGGGCATAAGAGCCTTATGCCACGCAGATTTTAGGCTGCAGTCGGCGTTACGATGTTCCTGAATCAGGAGCACTCGTAACGCCGGGGCAAGTAAGCAATTGCGCTGTGTAACCTATGGTTACACATGCGCAATTGCTTCTTGAATCTGGCCCATAGTTTTTAAAAAATGTTCGTGCGTGGGCTTCACATCATTTTTCAGGTTCTGAAAAACGACAAAAAAAAAAAAAATTCGAGCATGCTGAATTTTTTAACGTCGTTTTAAACGATGACGTTTTTCGGGTTGTAAAAAATGATCGCGTGTACGCGGCATAAGAAATGACGTTCTTTTTTAACGTCATTAAAAATGACTGTGTGTGGGCTTCAGAGCATTTTTCGGGTTCTAAAAAAGGGCAAAATTTTTTCCAACACGCTCTATTTTTTCACAATGTTTTTAACGTTGAAGTTTTTCGGGTTGTAAAAAATGGTCGTGTGTGGGCTAAAACGACGTGAAAAACCGGCGCATGCTCAGAAGCAAGTTATGAGATGGGAGCGCTCGTTCTGGTAAAACTACCGTTTGTAATGGAGTAAGCAAAATTCATCACGCTGTAACAGACTGGAGTGTGGAGGGGGGGGGGGTAGTATGGGGGGGGGGTATAGAGGAAAAGGGGGGAAAGGCAGAAGGACAGACGGAGGAGTGTGGAGGGGGGGGGTAGTATGGGGGGGGGGTATAGAGGAAGAGGGGGGGAAGGCAGAAGGACAGACGGAGGGGGTGGTGGTGGTAGTATGGGGGGGGGTATAGAGGAAGAGGTATGGATGGGGGTGGTAGTATGGGGGGGGGTATGGAGGGGGGGGTGGTGGTAGTATGGGGGGGGGTATAGAGGAAGAGGTATGGATGGGGGTGGTAGTATGGGGGGGTATAGAGGAAGAGGGGGGGAGGTGGAAGGACAGACGGAGGAGTGTGGAGGGGGGGTGTAGTATGGGGGGGGGGTATAGAGGAAGAGGGGGGAAGGGCAGAAGGACAGACGGAGGAGTGTGGAGGGGGGGTGTAGTATGGGGGGGGGTATAGAGGAAAAGGGGGGAAAGGCAGAAGGACAGACGGAGGAGTGTGGAGGGGGGGGGGGGTATAGAGGAAGAGGGGGGGAAGGCAGAAGGACAGACGGAGGGGGTGGTGGTGGTAGTATGGGGGGGGGGGTATAGAGGAAGAGGTATGGATGGGGGTGGTAGTATGGGGGGGGTATGGAGGGGGGGGTGGTGGTAGTATGGGGGGGGGGGTATAGAGGAAGAGGTATGGATGGGGGTGGTAGTATGGGGGGGTATAGAGGAAGAGGGGGGGAGGTGGAAGGACAGACGGAGGAGTGTGGAGGGGGGGTGTAGTATGGGGGGGGGGATAGAGGTAGAGGGGGGAAGGGCAGAAGGACAGACGGAGGAGTGTGGAGGGGGTATAGAGGAAGAGGGGGGGGGGGAAGGCAGACGGAGGAGTGTGGAGGGGGGTAGTATGGGGGGGTATAGAGGAAGAGGGTGGGAAGGCAGAAGGACAGACGGAGGAGTGTGGAGGGGGGGTGGTAGTATGGGGGGTGTATAGAGGAAGAGGGGGGAAGGGCAGAAGGACAGATGGAGGAGTGTGGAGGGGGGTAGTATGGCGGGGTATAGAGGAAGAGGGGGGGAGGTGGAAGGACAGACGGAGGAGTGTGGAGGGGGGGGTGTAGTATGGGGGGGGGTATAGAGGAAGAGGGGGGGAAGGCAGAAGGACAGACGGAGGAGTGTGGAGGGGGGGGTGGTAGTATGGGGGGGTGTATAGAGGAAGAGGGGGGAAGGGCAGAAGGACAGACGGAGGAGTGTGGAGGGGGGGTAGTATGGGGGGGGTATAGAGGAAGAGGGGGGAGGTGGAAGGACAGACGGAGGAGTGTGGAGGGGGGGTAGTATGGGGGGGGGTATAGAGGAAGAGGGGGGGGGAGGCAGAAGGACAGACGGAGAAGTGTGGAGGGGGGGGTGGTAGTATGGGGGGTATAGAGGAAGAGGGGGGGAGGTGGAAGGACAGAGAGTGTGGAGGGGGGGGTGGTAGTATGGGGGATGGTATAGAGGAAGAGGGGGGAAGGGCAGAAGGACAGAGGGAGGAGTGTGGAGGGGGGGTGGTAGTATGGGGGGGTATAGAGGAAGAGGGGGGACAGACGGAGGAGTGTGGAGGGGGGTTGATAGTATGGGGGGGTATAGAGGAAGAGTTATGGATGGGGGTGGTAATATGGGGGGGGGTATAGAGGAAGAGTTATGGATGGGGGTGGTAGTATGGGGGGGGGGGTATAGAGGAAGAGTTATGGATGGGGGTGGTAGTATGGGGGGGGTATAGAGGAAGAGTTTTGGATGGGGGTGGTAGTATGGGGGGGGGTATAGAGGAAGAGTTATGGATGGGGGTGGTAGTATGGGGGGGGTATAGAGGAAGAGTTATGGATGGGGTGGTAGTATGGGGGGGGGGGGTATAGAGGAAGAGTTATGGATGGGGTGGTAGTATGGGGGGGGGTATAGAGGAAGAGTTATGGATGGGGTGGTATAGAGGAAGAGAGGGGGGCAGAAGGACAGACGGAGGTATGTGGAGGGGGGGGGGTAGTATGGGGGGGTATAGAGGAAGAGGGGGGAGGCAGAAGGACAGACGGAGGAGTGTGGAGGGGGGGGGGGTAGTATGGGGGGGTATAGAGGAAGAGTTATAGATGGGGGTGGTAGTATGGGGGGGGGTATAGAGGAAGAGGGGGGGGCAGAAGGACAGAGGGAGGAGTGTGGAGGGGGGGGGGTAGTATGGGGGGGTATAGAGGAAGAGTTATGGATGGGGGTGGTAGTATGGGGGGGGGTATAGAGGAAGAGGGGAGGCAGAAGGACAGACGGAGGAGTGTGGAGGGGGGGGGTAGTATGGGGGGGTATAGAGGAAGAGGAGGGGAGGCAGAAGGACAGACGGAGGAGTGTGGGGGGGGGGGGGGGAGTATAGAGGAAGAGGGGGGAGGCAGAAGGACAGACGGGGTTTTGGGGGGGGGTAGTATGGGGGGGTATAGAGGAAGAGGGGGGAAAGGCAGATGGGGGAGTGTGAAGGTTACGCACCTTTTTCGCCCCCAGCAAGGCGGCTTTTTGGAGTTTCCTGTAGCAGTATTTGGCGTAGGTGCTGATTGCCACCCCTGAAATTAGAAGACAGAAGACACAGTGAGCCGGTGTGACTACAGTGACGGTCCCTTTATTACCCCCCCCCAAACTGCCAATCACCCGATAGTACTAGAAGAGGAGACAGCAGGGATGGTGTTAGTGGTGGGCGCGTGCCAGGATTACTGGAAACCAGAGCTAATGAACCCGACAGGACCAGCTCATCCAATAAGTGAAGTGCCCATCCGTCCCCGGTCCCCGTCCCCATCCCCGTCCCTGTCCCTGTCCCCATCCCCGATGTGACAGGACAGAGGAGGAGGAGACACGGGTTCTATAATCATTGATATCTATTGATCCCAATCATATCACCAACACAGCCAGTCCTTATTGTACTGCCAACCGATGGGCCATAGGTGTGCCCTCTACTTCATCATATACCCCTCACTGTGCCAGTTTATTACATAGACCTGAGATCACAGGTGTGCCCTCATCATTTACCCCTCACTGTGCCATCTTATTACACAGACCTGAGATCATAGGTGTGCTCTCATCATATACCCCTCACTGTGCCAGTTTCTTACATAGACCTGAGATCACAGGTGTGCCCTCATCATATATCCCTCACTGTGCCAGTTTATTACATAGACCTGAGATCACAGGTGTGCCCTTATCATATACCCCTCACTGTGCCACCTTCTTACATAGACCTGAGATCACAGGTGTGCCCTCATCATATATCCCTCACTGTGCCAGTTTCTTACATAGACCTGAGATCACAGGTGTGCCCTTATCATATACCCCTCACTGTGCCACCTTCTTACATAGACCTGAGATCACAGGTGTGCCCTCATCATATATCCCTCACTGTGCCAGTTTCTTACATAGACCTGAGATCACAGGTGTGCCCTCATCATATACCCCTCACTGTGCCACCTTCTTACATAGACCTGAGATCACAGGTGTGCCCTCATCATATACCCCTCACTGTGCCACCTTCTTATATAGACCTGAGATCACAGGTGTGCCCTCATCATATACCCCTCACTGTACCACCTTCTTACATAGACCTGAGATCACAGGTGTGCCCTCATCATATACCCCTCACTGTGCCACCTTCTTACATAGACCTGAGATCACAGGTGTGCCCTCATCATATACCCCTCACTGTGCCAGTTTATTACATAGACCTGAGATCACAGGTGTGCCCTCATCATATACCCCTCACTGTGCCATCTTATTACACAGACCTGAGATGACAGGTGTGCCCTCATCATATACCCCTCACTGTGCCAGTTCATTACACAGACCTGAGATCACAGGTGTGCCCTCATCATATACCCCTCACTGTGCCATCTTATTACACAGACCTGAGATCACAGGTGTGCCCTCATCATATACCCCTCACTGTGCCAGTTTATTACACAGACCTGAGATCACAGGTGTGCCCTCATCATATACCCCTCACTGTGCCAGTTTATTACACAGACCTGAGATCACAGGTGTGCCCTTATCATATACCCCTCACTGTGCCACCTTCTTACATAGACCTGAGATCACAGGTGTGCCCTCATCATATACCCCTCACTGTGCCACCTTCTTACATAGACCTGAGATCACAGGTGTGCCCTCATCATATACCCCTCACTGTGCCAATTTCTTACATAGACCTGAGATCACAGGTGTGCGCAGCCTCTTGCATTAGGGTGCGGCACCCCGAACCTCCAACACACATGCGTTTGACATATTTACCGGCCTCTTCCCCGCTCTCCATCCTGAAAAAATGAGGGGAAGGGGGGCACAAGGGAGCACATGGGGGACCCGGGCAACAGGGGGGGACCCGGGCAACAGAAGGAAACAGAAGGAAATGAAAGTGAAAGGAGGGGTGCCATATATTAGTACCGATCTCCTATATTTTCCTCCTGTGGCAGATGAATGTTGACAAAAGGGAGAGGAGGAGAAGCCAACTTTCAGCTGCTAGGGAAGGGAGTCACCGCAACCTACGCGTTTCACACTGGATCAGTGCTTAATCATGGTCATGATTAAGCACTGATCCAGTGTGAAACGCGTAGGCTGTTTTCCCTATTTTTGCTGCCTTTTGTAGTGCATTTTACCATTGATTTTACAATAAAGACAACTCAAGAGATTTTTTTGGGAGTGCGGCTGTCCATTCATCCGAAGTTTCCAACTTTCAGCTGCGGCAGGAGGAAAATACAGATCAGTTCCTCTAAATTCCACCGCCCCCCCCCGCCACCTCTCCTGTCCAGGTTCTGAGGATCGGCAAGGAAGGATTGTGGTTTACCTGTCACCAGACCACCATTGACAGGTCGCCAACTCCAGGATTAGGGTGTGCCCAGGCACGACCCTTGCGCACACGCCTATGCCCGAGATATGGTTTATATACTGAAAACCCAACAATACAAGGTGATTCCAGAGGGCCAGACTCTGTGGTCATGGGATATAATGGTTTTATACAGTTCTATAGCTCTGACATATACCGCAGCGCTGTACAGAGAACACGGAGCCAATCACATCAGTCTCTGTACCAGAAGAGCTTACACTCTACTGTCCCCTCCCCCACAGTCACACTCTATTATTATACATGTATATAGCTCTGACACATACCGCAGTGCTGTACAGAGAACAGGGAGCCAGTCACATCAGTCTCTGTACCAGAGGAGCTTACACTCTAATGTCCCCTCCCCCAGTCACATCAGTATCTGTACCAGAGGAGCTTACACTCTAATGTCCCCTCCCCCAGTCACATCAGTATCTGTACCAGAGGAGCTTACACTCTAATGTCCCCTCCCCCAGTCACATCAGTATCTGTACCAGAGGAGCTTACACTCTAATGTCCCCCACACCACCCCAGTAAATGTGGTCACTTTGATGGTAATCGGGCACTGGGTACATTTTGGCCCAGATTCACAAAGCACTTACGCCGACGTAAGTGCCAATATGCGCCGGCGTATGTGTGCGGCAGACCCACGAACCAACATGCGCCTAAAAACAGGCTACACCCCGCCGGCGTAGGGTGGGCGCACATATGGGCTGGACGCATGGGGCTGCTCCCATTGATTAGCCATTAAAACATGCAAATGAGGGAGATACGGCGATTCATGAACGTGCGTGTGCCCGGCGCATGTTACGCGAGATGCGCGTAAATTGTACGTCCGGCGTAAACTTATTCCCCATAAATGAGGTGCAACCCGGCAACAGACATGCTCAGGTCTGCACCAGGGAACACAAGCCGGCGTATTGTGCGTTGGACGTGTGTCTGGCTGGGCGTACGTTATGTTCACGGCGTACGCGGTGATCCGACGTAGCTTAGGCAGCTGTGCCGGCGTGGTTGTGAGCAGGCGCAGGGGAGTGTGCTGTGCATGCGTCCACGTCACAGCGCAGTTCGTGATACGTACCTGTCTGGTGCTCGGCCCATCATTTGCATGGGGTCACGACCACTTCCACCTACGCCGGCGTGCGCCTTCGAAACCTACGCCACGCTGGCGCAGCGTTGGGAGCACTGGCTTGCTGAATGCAATGCTTGCCTCTCCGCGCTGCGTTGGCGTACGGTGTGTGCTCTATGGCGGCGTAATGTGCGCCTGGCTCTCTATGAATCTGGGCATTTGGATTTGGGGGTTCCCTCTTGTATAGAGTAGATCAGGGATCTTCAAACTACGACCCTCCAGCTGTTGTGGAACTACAAATGCCATGAGGCTTTGTAAAACTCTTGACATTCACAGACATGACTGAGCATGATGGGAATTGTAGTTTCTGAACAACTGGAGGGCCGTAGTTTTTAGGACCCCTGTAGTAGAGGGATGTGAAGACGGAGCCCGCGTTGCTCTTATTGTAGCCCGCCGCCGGCACGCCGCTCTGGAGGTCACGGAGATTCCTGATTATTTCACAGCTCAGTAAGCGGCTCATCTAGAAGATGAATGGCTGTTATCACGGCTCTGCCACCGGCGCCCGCCTAGTTTACACTCCGCTCAGGTACTTGCCGACATTATAGTACATCAGCCTCAAGGAGAGCCCCCCCCCCCCCCCCCAATGAAGGAGACGCAGACCTCCAACCTGCTACCGATTCTCCACCGGTAACCATTGGCTGTGACCATCCCCAAATGCCAACAGAATCACGTTTGCAGGAAACTTTCCTGTTGTAATGCCGACCAATTCGATTCTTTCATTTATTTTAAAAATCGTTTTTCTTTGTAGCGCCCCCGCTCTTGTCGAACAGGCGCCGCTTTAAATTTAGTGGGGGGGGGGTCTGAGCTGTAATTTGGCTCAGATAAGAGTGATTAACCACTTGAAACGGAGCTCCGCCCTAAAGTGGAACTCCCGCTAATCGGAACCCCCCCCCCCCCTCCGGTGTCACATTTGACACCTTTCAGGGGGGAAGGGGGGTGCAGATAGGCCAAAGACCAGAGCACTTTTTGCAATTCGGCACTGCGTCGCTTTAACTGACAATTGCGCGGTCGTGCGACGTGGCTCCCAAACAAAATTGACGTCCTTTTTTCCCACAAATAGAGCTTTATTTGGTGGTATTTGATCATCTCTGCGGGTTTTTTTGCACTATAAACAAAAATAGAGCGACAATTTTGAAAAAAAATAATAATATTTTTTACTTTTTGCTATAATAAATATCCCCAAAAATATATATATAAAAACACATTTTTTTTCCTCAGTTTAGGCACTGTGCAGCATTACAGGCCTCCTCAGACCACCATCCAGAGCACTGTGCAGCATTACAGGCCTCCTCAGACCACCATCCAGAGCACTGTGCAGCATTACAGGCCTCCTCAGAACACCATCCAGAGCACTGTGCAGCATTACAGGCCTCCTCAGACCACCATCCAGAGCACTGTGCAGCATTACAGGCCTCCTGAGACCACCATCCAGAGCACCGTGCAGCATTACAGGCCTCCTCAGACCACCATCCAGAGCACTGTGCAGCATTACTGGCCTCCTCAGACCAACGTCCAGAGTATTGTGCAGCAATACTGCCCTCCACAGACCACCACCAAAGCACTATGCAGCATTACTGGCCTCTTCAGACCACCATCCAGAGCACTTTTCAGCATTACTGGCCTCCTCAGACCCTCTCCCAGAGCACTGTGCAGCATTACTGCAGAGCTCTGTGCAGCCTTACAGGCCTCCTCAGACCACCATCCAGAGCACTATGCAGCATTACAGGCCTCCTCAGATCACTATCCAGATCACTGTGCAGTATTACTGGCCTCCTCAGACCAACGTCCAGAGCACTGTGCAGCATTACTGGCCCTCTCAGACCACCATCCAGAGCACTGTGCAGCATTACAGGCCTCCCCAGACCACCATCCAGAGCACTGTGCAGCATTACTGGCCCTCTCAGACCACCATCCAGAGCACTGTGCAGCATTACTGGCCTCCTCAGACCACCGTCCAGAGCACTGCAGCATTACTGGCCTCCTCAGACCAACGTCCAGAGTATTGTGCAGCAATACTGCCCTCCACAGACCACCACTAAAGCACTATGCAGCATTACTGGCCTCCTCAGACCACCGTCCAGAGCACTGTGCAGCATTACTGGCCTCCTCAGACCACCGTCCAGAGCACTGTGCAGCATTACTGGCCTTCTCAGACCATACCTCCCAAGCCGCCCGGATTCTGCGGGAACTTCACGCACAGACTGCATCCTCCCACAGTCCTGCGAAGTGGTTAACTTTCCCGCACAGGAAGCAGAAGAAAACGTTCTAAGGGGAGACATGCGAGGAGAACTGACAGGCTGTGCAGTGGTGGGTGGCAAGAACTACACATCCATCCATGGCAACCCCCCCCTCACCCGCGATTGTACGCCCCCCCCCCCCCACCAACATCGATTGGCCGCCCCCCCCCCTCAACAACTTTGATTGGCCACCCCCCACCGCCACCGCTCAACATCGATTGGCCGACCCCCCCCCCCCACTCAACAAAAATGTCCCGCAGTGGATCTTTAAAATGTTGGGAGGTATGTCAGACCCCCGTCCAGAGCACTGAGCAGCATTACTGCAGAGCACTGTGCAGCCTTACAGGCCTCCTCAGACCAACGTCCAGAGCACTGTGCAGCATTACTGGCCCTTTCAGACCACCATCCAGAGCACTGTGCAGCCTTACTGGCCTCCTCAGACCACCACCCAGAGCACTGTGCAGCATTACTGGCCTCCTTAGACCACCACCCAGAGCACTGTGCAGCAATACTGCCCTCCACAGACCACCACCAAAGCACTATGCAGCAATACAGGCCTCCTCAGACCACCATGCAGAACACTGTGCAGCATTACTGGCCTCCACAGAACACTGTCCAGAGCACTGTGCAGCATTACTGGCCTCCACAGAACACTGTCCAGAGCACTGTGCAGCATTGCAGGCCTCCCCTCAGACCGCCCAGAGCAGTTAACTCTGGATCTGTGAGTTTGTTCAAACCTTAATACCATAAATAATAACACGATATTAGATTTTTTTCTACTGATACGCCGGCCTAACTCTCTCTGAATCCACCTATAAAACTAAAATGCCATTTCAGTCCTAAGACTAATAGCTAGATTCAGTAAGAGTTAGGTCGGCGTATCTACTGATACTCAGAATCTACGCCGTCCTAAGTTTAAGTGTATTCTCAAACAGAGATACACTTAAATCTATCTAAGATACGACGGCTTGCGCCGTTCTATCTTAGGGTGCAATATTTTGGCTGGCCGCTAGGTGGCGCTTCCATTGCGGTCGGCGTAGAATATGTAAATCACTAAATACGCCTATTCACGAACGTACGCCCGGTCGACGCAGTACAGATACACCGTTTACGTAACGCTTTATCAGGCCTAAAGTTATTCCATCTAATAGATGGAATAGTAATATTAAAGTATGGCCGCCGTTCCCGCTTCGAAATTCGAAAATTTTACGTCGTTTTTTTACGTCGTTTGCCGCAATGCACACTGGAAAATGTAGGCGCACAGCGCATGCGCAGTTGCAAAAAAACGTCAATCACGTCGGGTCAAGCCTAATTATAATAAAACACGCCCCTCAGCCGAATTTGAATTAGGCGCACTTGCGCCCGCCGCATTTACGCTACGCCGCCGTAAGTTAGCAGGCAAGTACTTTGTGAATCATGTACTTGCCTCGCTAACTTACGGCGGCGTAGTGTAAACACGATACACTACGCCTCCGCAAGGATAAGCCTGCCTACCTGAATCTAGCTATAAGATAGGACGGCCCAGGCTGTCGTATCTTAGCTAGGTTTAAGTGTATCTCAGTTTGAGAATACACTTAAACTTAGGACGGCGCAGATTCCGAGTTAGGTCGGCGTATCTACTGATACGCCGGCCTAACTCTCTCTGAATCCACCTATAAAACTAAAATGCCATTTCAGTCCTAAGACTAAAACTAAATAGAAATTTGCTGCCAAAATGAACACTGTAAAAGTGGCGCTACCGAATTGTGTCCACGATGGAGAGACGTGTTGAAGGAATCTTGGTAAACACAACAAGCCGAAGCGTTGTAATTGAAGGAGAATCCGTAGAGTGTAAGCTCTGAAGATGAATGTGTTGTGATTATTAGTCTTTAGAAGCGTTCTATTGCGCTCTGTTACATCGCGCTCTGTGATTTGCCGTATGAAGTGCGTCTCCGGGAACTCCGGGAGGGCCGTGTGATTACCCTCCCTCTGCCGGAGAAGTATCGGGAGGGCTTAGACTCTGGTAATGGATGCGTCCCTTGCACCCGGCTCCCTTGGTGGCAGATTGGGGGGGGGAGGGGGTACTTAGAGGGGTTTTATCTCTGCTACATAACAGGCTGGAAGATTAAACGCCTATTCTGTGAAACAGCAGTGCTACCATGTTGTCTTTTTTTTTTTGGTGATTACCACCAAGACACGAGATTAGCCGTCTGTGACAATAACAAGCCGATTTATCCTCCTCGGGGGGTTTAGACTACGAGGGCGACTCAGGGAACCGTGAAATTCGCTGGACGGAGCGGCGCGGTCCTGAATAAAACAACAGAGGAGAGTCACAATGCCGCCATTGAAAGATTTATTAATGAGCTTGTTGTGGAATGTGTTGCAATGTGTTCCGTTAATATATTACAGCAAGTCCGCGATCTCACGTACTGCAACGTGTGCGACCTCCGAGGGGCCCAGAAACAGAGGGCCCGGCGCACACACTGACCCTTCCATATGGCGGCAGAGCCGACAATTTATAGAGATCTTATTGAAGGATTCTTTTATCTGTTATGCCGCGTACACACGGTCGGAATTTCCGACAAGAAAAGTCAGAGCTTTTGGTCGGAAATTCCGACCGTTTGTAGGCTCCATAGGACTTTTCCTGTCGGAATTTCCGACAGCAAAAATTTGAGAGACGGTTCTTAACCATTTAAGACCCGGACCTTGGCGGTGACTTTCCCTGCTCGGCGGTGGCTTCCCCTGCTCGGCGGTGGATTCCCTTGCTCGGCGGTTGCTTCCCTTGCTCATCGGTGGCCATACGGTGGAAGCGCCGAGCAGGGGAAGCAAGCGCTGAGCAGGGGAAGCAACCGCCGAGCAGGGGAAGCCACCCCTGAGCAAGGGAAGCCACCGCCGAGCAGGGGAAGCAAGCGCCGAGCAGGGGAAGCCACCGCTGAGCAAGGGAAGCCACCGCCAAGTGCATGAGATATCATGGGAAATGTAGTTCCACAATATCTGGGGTGCCAGGGTTCGCCATCACTGACCTAGGGTAATATGGTGGGGCTGTACAGGACCATGGGGTGTGTTGGAACTATGAAGAATGACAGTTTAGAATTCTTATGGAGGAAACACCAGGGGGCAGGGGTCTCCAAACTTTCTAAACAAAGAGCCAGTTTAGACTTTAGGGGGGCCGGCCTGTGGCCATCGGGAGTGGAAAATGTCCTGCCATTAGTGGGAATAAACAATGCCCCAGCTTTGGTGTCATTGGGAGGAATTGTGCCCCATCAGTGGTGTCAATTGAACCTCATTGTTGGTTTCATTGGAAGGAACTGTGCCCCATCAGTGGTGTAATTGGGGCCCCTCCCCCCATCATTGGTGTCATTGGAAGGAACTGTGCCCCATCAGTGGTGTAATTGGGGCCCCTCCCCCATCATTGGTGTCATTGGAAGGAACTGTGCCCCATCAGTGGTGTAATTGCCCCCCCTATCATTGGAAGGAACTGTGCCCCATCAGTGGTGTAATTAGGGCCCCTCCCCCCATCATTGGTGTCATTGGAAGGAACTGTGCCCCATCAGTGGTGTAATTGGGGCCCCTCCCCCATCATTGGTGTCATTGGAAGGAACTGTGCCCCATCAGTGGTGTAATTGGGGCCCATCCCCCCATCACTGGTGTCATTGGAAGGAACTGTGCCCCATCAGTGGTGTAATTGCCCCCCCCCCCTATCATTGGAAGGAACTGTGCCCCATCAGTGGTGTAATTGCCCCCCCCCTATCATTGGAAGGAACTGTGCCCCATCAGTGGTGTAATTGCCCCCCCCCCTATCATTGGAAGGAACTGTGCCCCATCAGTGGTGTAATTGCCCCCCCCTATCATTGGAAGGAACTGTGCCCCATCAGTGGTGTAATTGGGGCCCCTCCCCCCATCATTGGTGTCTTAGGCAGGAACTGTGCCCCATCAGCGGTGTAATTGGGGACCCTCCCCCTATCATTGGTATTATTGGAAGGAACTGTGCCCCATCAGTGGTGTAATTGCCCCCCCCCTATCATTGGAAGGAACTGTGCCCCATCAGTGGTGTAATTGGGGCCCCTCCCCCTATCATTGGTGTCATTGGAAGGAACTGTGCCCCATCAGTGGTGTAATTGGGGACCCTCCCCCTATCATTGGTATTATTGGAAGGAACTGTGCCCCATCAGTGGTGTAATTGCCCCCCCCCCCCCTATCATTGGAAGGAACTGTGCCCCATCAGTGGTGTAATTGGGGCCCCTCCCCCCATCATTGGTATCATTGGAAGGAACTGTACCCCATCGCTTGTGTCAGTAGAAATTGCATCTCATTGTTGGAGTCATTGGAAGGAATTGTGTACCTTTGGTGATGACAGTGGAGGGAATAATGACCCAAGGGGCCTCATCTGGCCCCCCGGGCCGCAGTTTGGACACCACTGACCTAGGGTAATATCACTGGGTTGCACAGGGCCATGGGGTATTTTGAAGCTATAAAAAAAAAAAACTGTTTGGAATTCCCATCAAGGAAACATCTAGGGCAGTGATGGCGAACCTCGGCACCCCAGATGTTTTGGAACTACATTTCCCATGATACTCAACTACACTGCAGAATGCAAGAACATCATGGGAAACGTAGTTCCAAAACATCTGGAGTGCCGAGGTTCCCCATCACTGATCTAGGGTAACATGGAAAAGTTGCACAGGGCCACGGAGTATGTTATCGCTATAAAGAACGACAGTTTAGAATTCCCAGGGAGGAAGCACCTCGGGTAATATGTTGGGGTTGTATTCCAGCCTCGTCTTCCGCGTACACACGATCGGAATTTCCGACAACAAATGTTCGATGTGAGCTTTTTGTCGGAAATTCTGACCGTGTGTGTGGGCTCCATCGGACATTTGCTGTCGGAATTTCCGACAACAAAAATTTGAGAGCTGGTTCTCAAATTTTCCAACAAGAAAAGTTCTTGTCGGAAATTCCGACCTTGTGTAGCCAATTCCGACCCACAAAAGTGCTGCACATGCTCGAATCCAATTCGATGCATGCTCGGAATCATTGGGCTAGATTCAGATAGCCCGGCGTAATTTTCTGCGGGCGTAACGTATCTGAGATACGTAACGCCGCGGTAACTTAGGGCGCAAGTTCCGTATTCATAAAGAACTTGCGCCCTAAGTTACGGCGGGGTATCGTATGTGGTCCGGCGTAAGCCCGCCTAATTCAAATGTGGATCATGTGGGCGTGTTTTATTTAAATTAATTGTGACCCCACGTATTTGACTTTTTTACGAACGGCGCATGCAGAATCCAAGTGCGCATGCTCGAAATTACGCCGCAAATCGTTAATGCTTTAGACATGAACGTAACTTAGTACAGCCCTATTCGCGAACGACTTACGCAAACAACTTAAAATTTTCAAAATTCGACGCGGGAACCACGTCCATACTTAACACAGGATACCCCTCATATAGCAGGGGTAACTTTACGCCGGAAAAAGCCTAACGTAAACGACATAAAAAAATGCGCCGGGCGGACGTATGTTTCTGAATCTACCTAATTATCATATTACTCGCGTAAATCGACGGAAGCGCCACCTAACGGCCAGCGTAAATATGCAACTAAGATTAAGAGACTTACGCCAGTCGGATCTTAGCCTAATTTCGGCGTATCTAGCTTTCTGAATACAGAAAGAAGATACGCCGGCGCAGCTTTGAATTTACGCGGCGTATCAATAGATACGCCAACGTAAATTCTTTCTGAATCTAGCCCATTGTACTTATTTTGTCTTGGCTTGTCGTAGTGTTGTACGTCTCCGCGTTCTCGACCATCGGAATTTCCAACAAACATTTGTGCGAACATCCATCGGAAAGAAAAACACCCCGTTTTCGATCGCGTGTACGCGGCATTAGTGTCTGTTCTCGGTTTTCTACCCACATCTGGTGATTCACGGTTCTGTGATGAGTCTTATTGATTGCGGCTCAATTACCTTGTTTCTTTAACTAGCAAACTGGGGTATCTGTTCCGCCTAATGTAATAAATGTCTACGGGCCGTTCTTCTTCTCGCCGGCCGTTGGAGTAATTAATTAGAATGCACTCCAGGATTGGCGGTCATTTGGACAGAGAGCTGTCTGGATGAAGAGCTAGGTGAAGACGCGGTCTTGCTCCAGAGTTGGATGTTCTATAGAGGCGCCGGGAAGGCTCTCCATAAACAATGCTCTGCTTCTTGTTGTCGGAATTGATTGAAGGTACCGGAGCAGCTCGGCCTTTGTGCACGCCGCCGCAGATTGATAGATTTTGTACGCATTGTGCCAGATAACAGAGAATTTCAGATAACGATATCTGTACTCAGATTCCAATCTTCATCTTCCAGGACAGAATACCGCCCAGATGTCGGATGTGACTTCAGCGGGGGTCAATCGTCTTTTTACAGATTATTAAGTAGACGTGTGATCCGTGTAAAAAGAAGAACTTGTGCCGACACTTTTTAGCTTAGAACAGAGAAAACGGGGAAGGGATATTGTTGAGTGGGGAAAAGAGGACATTTTTGACACGTGTCATGTGTAATGTCAATAGTCTCCTTCCCAGGCGCTTCGTTCCCAATATTCAAGACTTTTCTTCCAAAGTACGAAGTTTATTCTTCAAGATAATCAAGCAAAACGACAATGGCCCAGATTCAAGAAGCAATTGCGCCTGTGTAACCATAGGTTACACAGCGCAATTGCTTACTTGCTCCGGTGTAGCGAATGCTCCTGATTCAGGAACATCGCTACGCCGACTGCAGCCTAAAATCTGCGTGGCATAAGGCTCTTATGCCACGCAGATTTTAGGCTGCATTCTTGCGTTGGCCGCAAGGGGGCGTTCCCATTGTGATCTGTGTATAGTATGCAAATTGCATACCAACAACGATTCACAACGTTGCGCGAGCCCTGCGTACGCAAATTACGTAGTTTGCGTACGTCGGGTTTCGCGCAACGTTACACATCCTAATAGCAGGCGCAGCCAATGCTATAGGATACCCACGTTCCCGCATCGCGAGATTTAAAATCTACGCCGTTTGCGTAAGTGATTCGTGAATGGTGCTGGACGCCATTCACGTTCACTCTGAAGCAAATGACGTCCTTGGGACGTCATTTGCCACAATGCACGTCGGGAAAGTTTCCCGACGGAGCATACGCTCGGCGCGGGAGCGCGCCTAATTTAAATGATTCCCGCCCCCGGCGGGATCATTTACATTGCGCGCGCTTACGCCGGGCAATTTTTGCCGGCGCGCCCTCGCAATTTACGGAGCTACTGCTCCGTGAATCGAGGGCAGCGCAAAATATTTGCGGGGGCGCAGGGCAAAATCGTTGCCCTGTGCCTCCGCAAATAAAGCGCAAATGTACCTGAATCTGGGCCATTGCTTACACATTGGCAGCTGATAACACATGGCAGGACGGTAATTCAGAAAGTTTCAGAAGGAGGAAATTAGGGTTGTCCCGATACCACATTTTTAGGACCGAGTACAAGTACCGATACTTTTTTTCATGTACTCGCCGATACCGATACTTTTTTTTTAAATGTGTCCCCAAATGCAGCCATGTCCCCCCACGAATGCAGCCATGTCCCCCCACAGATGCAGCCATGTCCCCCCACAGATGCAGCCATGTCCCCCCCATATATGCAGCCATGTCCCCCCATATCCAGCCATGTCCCCCCATATCCAGCCATGTCCCCCCCCATATCCAGCCATGTCCCCCCCATATCCAGCCATGTCCCCCCATATGCAGCCATGTCCCCCCATATCCAGCCATGTCCCCCCCATATCCAGCCATGTCCCCCCATATGCAGCCATGTCCCCCAATATGCAGCCATGTCCCCCCCATATCCAGCCATGTCCCCCCCCATATCCAGCCATGTCCCCCCCATATATGCAGCCATGTCCCCCTTACCTACATGCTGCCGCGCCGCTGCTTGGTTAATACGGGCGGGGAACATTACAGCTTTCATTTGAATAGCTGTAGTGTTTCACGCCGCGCTGCGTATAGACACTCCCCCTTGCTCGGGATTGAACAGTTTACCCGAGCAAGGGGGAGTGTCTATACGCAGCGCGGCTGGAAACACTACAGCTATTCAAATGAAAGCTGTAATGTTCCCCGCCAATATTAACCGAGCGGCGGCGGCAGCAGGGATGCGGCGTAGCGGCGGCGGCGGGCGAGGGAGAGTATCGGATGAGGCATCGGGGGCATTTGCGGGAGTACAAGTATCGGTATCGGGACAACCCTAGAGGAAATAGATGTTATGATGGTACATCTTTCTGCTCGGCTTCCATAGTGAAAGCTTCCTGCTGGGTGGGCTTCCTACCCCCATCTCCCTGTAGGGTCGGGTGACCCCAGAGTTTTCCCAGCTAGCTACTCACACCACATGGATTCTTATACTGTTTTAAAAGCCGAGCTAAGCATATTTACTTTTAGAATAGCTCCAAGAAAGGTGGTGAGCTCTTGTCACAAACGTAACACCCACTTGTATATATTAAGTCACATATCTCCACCCATTGTCTTGACGTAGAACTCCAAAAATACATGTAACCTACACAGCAACTGACCTCCGTCTGTCCTCAAGAAACCTCAAAATGGCCATGTTTAAATATTAATTCTCAGAAACCTTTATCACATAAAATAGTAGTAAATCCAAAATCTAACAGATATGACATTTGTCTTTTTTTTGGTGGCCTTTATCCTACGTTGGGGTGACTTCCCATCATTTCCTGTCCCACAAGGACCCAGATAGCAACAAAAAGCGAATTTTTAACAAAAAATACAAATTTTTGGGGGGAAAAATCAAAAAGACGTAAATAGATGTCAACATATCAAACCTTAAATTTGTGTTTGCCCAGCGACAAACTTCAGTATTTTCTATAGGCGGCGCTTTAAAAGCCCCTTATAGGTAATCATTTTAGCATTACAAAGGAGGTATTGGTGCTAGAATTCTTACTCTCATTTCTTTTCTTTTTTTTTCCATTTCTTTTTTTCATCACATAGGGGACAAAAAGTCCCCTATGTGATGATTTTTTGGGTGGCAGGTTCTCTTTATTGAGACATCCAGGTTCTAAAAGATCCTGGATGTCTCCCCCTGTGAATGTAATGCAATGCAGATCGCATTGCAATGCTGGGCGGGGATACTGAGAGACTGACCCGGAAGTGACGCCAATCACATCACTTTCCAGGTCAGCAACAAGAAAGTGGGCACGTGTCCACTCTTCTCCCTCCCCTCTACCCGGCGGCACCTTCTATGCTGGTCCTGGGCCCACAGATGGGCAAGCGGAGCACCGGATACATGGCGAGGGTACACGTTTTGGGTGGGGGGTGCACCCTCGCCGTGTATCCGGTGCTCCGCTTGCCCATCTGTGGGCCCAGGACCGGCATAGCCTGTTTCAATAAGCCCATTGGGGTAAAACGCGTCAAGTAGAGGAGGGTCCCAGGGAGGGGACACTTTGCATGCCGCTTGTGGTTTGATAAAGCTTTTGCAAAGAGGTAATGTTAGCGGTATGCAATCAACATTATACTGTTTCCCTGTGATTAAGAGCATGGACGGGCTCCTCGGCCAGCACCTGGAGCATTCGCAGCACCTGGTGACACATGTCCAAGGCGTTGGTCACACTTGGTAAAAATAGGCAGCTGAGCCACGATTTTACTAATCCTTGAGTGCCTACATTAAGCTACAATGGAGGCAGGATGAAGGGGGGTACATAGGTTGCAGTTGTGATGCTCAGTGCGCAAAATTATACCCGATGTTGGATTTGGTACTGCTGCCAAACCTGACCAAATCATGTAAATGGCGGCACTCTAACAGCCCTGCAACCACATGTAATGCACATTGACGTGGTGCAGCGTTGTGGGCTGTTCAGGGTTCAAACAGCCATATTGGGCCCTATTGTTGGTGTCATCGAGAGGAATTGTGCCCCATCACTGATGTTATTGGGCCCTATTGTTGGTGTCATCGAGAGGAATTGTGCCCCATCACTGATGTTCTTGGGCCCTATTGTTGGTGTCATCGAGAGGAATTGTGCCCCATCACTGATGTTATTGGGCCCTATTGTTGGTGTCATCGAGAGGAATTGTGCCCCATCACTGATGTTATTGGGCCCTATTGTTGGTGTCATCGAGAGGAATTGTGCCCCATCACTGATGTTATTGGGCCCCATTGTTGGTGTCATCGAGAGGAATTGTGCCCCATCACTGATGTTCTTGGGCCCCATTGTTGGTGTCATCGAGAGGAATTGTGCCCCATCACTGATGTTATTGGGCCCCATTGTTGGTGTCATTGAGAGGAATTGTGCCCCATCACTGATGTTATTGGGCTCTATTGTTGGTGTCATCGAGAGGAATTGTGCCCCATCACTGATGTTGTTGGGTCCTATTGTTAGTGTCATTGAGAGGAATTGTGCCCCATCACTGATGTTGTTGGGCCCTATTGTTGGTGTCATTGAGAGGAATTGTGCCCCATCACTGATGTTATTAGGTCCTATTGTTGGTGTCATCGAGAGGAATTGTGCCCCATCACTGATATTCTTGGGCCCCATTGTTGGTGTCATTGAGAGGAATTGTGCCCCATCACTGATGTTGTTGGGCCTTATTGTTGGTGTCATTGAGAAGAATTGTGCCCCATCTCTGATGTTGTTGGGCCCTATTGTTGGTGTCATTGAGAGGAATTGTACCCTATCACTGATATTCTTGGGCCCCATTGTTGGTGTCATTGAGAGGAATTGTGCCCCATCACTGATGTTGTTGGGCCTTATTGTTGGTGTCATTGAGAAGAATTGTGCCCCATCACTGATGTTATTGGGCCCTATTGTTGGTGTCATTGGGAGAGATTTTTCCCCATCGTTGGTGTCATTGGGAGGAAATGTGAATCTTTATTGGTGTGAGTGGGGAGAACTGCCCCATTGTTGGTATTAGTAGATGAAATAGTGCCAAGGGTCGGATAAAAGCAAACAAAGGGCCTCATCTGGCCCGCGGGCCGCAGTTTGGAGAGCACTGCCTTAGATGATCTCATGCTGCAGATATACAGCTATGAGGATACAGAACAGGAGTGCCTAGGCACAGGAAGTGCACTGCTGTTTTTCAGGAGGAAGTCAGGGCAAAAGGTAGATATTTCAGTGGACTGCTAAAGCCCAATTAACATTTCCGAATGTCCCCTAAAAATTATTCACTTTTTGAGTTAAATTTCACTTTCAGGGGGGGAAATCTGAGTTTTACTAATTTCCTACTCCATCCAAAACTAACAAAGGGGTAGATTCACGTACCTTTTACGGCGGCGTATCTCCAGATAAGCCGCCGTAATTTGAAATCCGCGCCCGGGTATCGTTACGCCGATTCTCAAAGGCAGATACGCTAAAAAAAATAGGCTTCCTCCGCCGACGTAACTTGAATGCGGCGGCGTAGAATTGTGTGCAATATTACGTTGGCCGCTAGGGACGCTTTCGTTGTTTTCGGCGTAGAATATGCAAATGACCTAGATACGCCGATTCACAAACGTACGTGCGCCCGGCGGTAGTTTTTTACGTCGTTTGCGTAAAGGCCTTTTCTGCGTAAGGTTGCTCCTGCTATTAGGAGGCGCAGCCAATGTTAAGTATGGACGTCGTTCCCGCTTCGAAATTTAAATTATTTACGTCGTTTGCGTAAGTCGTTCGCGAATAAGGCTGTACGTAATTTACGTTCACGTTGAAACCAATACGTCCTTGCGCCGTACTTGGGAGCAATGCACACTGGGATATGTACACGGACGGCGCATGCGCCGTCCGTACAAAACGTCAATCACGTCAGGTCATCATACATTTACATAAAACACGCCCCCCCTTCCACATTTGAATTACGCGCGCTTACGCCGGCCCCATTTACGCTACGCCGCCGCAACTTACGGAGCAAGTGCTTTGTGAATACTGCACTTGCTCCTGTAAGTTACGGCGGCGTAGCGTAAATACGATACGCTGCGCCGCCGCAAGAAGAAGCGCACGTACCTGAATCTACCCCAAAAAGTTTTACCTTTGAAGTGCACTTAGCTGATTATAGAGGCCGGTTTGCTAAACTTTAGTGCTCCAAGGTGCCATTTATTTTCATCTCTAGTGATATTGTCTCTCCTCCACAAGCCTACACAGCAGGCCCGACCTGCCCCGCGCTTTCACAATAGAGCTGCAAAATGTTCCCGTCCATTAGGAGCACTTTGGGAATTGTTATTGAATACGACTGACAATAGAGGCCTTCCATTCCCTCTGACTTCCTCCTCCCCCCCCCGGTATCCAGCTTCTGATACAATACAAGGCCGCCGTCTGTTCTGGTGGACGGAGAACTTTCTGTATTGTGGAATACCCATTGTACTCTGCCCTCCGCTCTGCCAGGTCGGTCACGTGACGCACGGCTGGGTCAGTCGGGGTCTGCAGGCACCTAGTACTCAGTATTATGGAGAGGATGATCACAAACGCTTCCAAACGACGAATATCTGAGCTGGTTGTACATTTACAGCAATTTTCTGAACTGTCCCCCGTACTTAGCGTGGAGCTACTCAGGCCCTCCTTGTCTTGCAGGCTGTGTCCGCTCAGTGCTCCGTGGTTAGTAAATTCAGTCCTGCGCAGGGGCGGACTGACAACTCATGGGGCCCCCGGGCAATAGGAGATTATGGGGCCCCCGGGCAATAGTTTATGGGGCCACACAGTATACACACACACACGCATACATAGGTAGATTCAAAGAGATTGGACTAACTTTAGGGCGGCCTAGCCTAGCCTAGCCTAGTGATTTTCAATCTACTTACCTGCTAATCTACGGCGGCGTAGCCTCAAACGAGCGGGCGTAAGGGCGCCTAATTCAAATGACTTGGAGGGGGGCGTGTTGTATGGAAATGAGGCTTGACCTCACGTTTTTTGACGTTTTTTTACACTGCGCATGCGCCGGGCGACTACATTTCCCAGTGCGCATTGCGGCTAAGTACGCCGTATTGATTTCGACGTGGACGTAAACTACGTAAATCCCGATTCGCGGACGACTTACGCAAACGACGTAAAAATTTCGAATTTCGCGGCGGGAACGGCGGCCATACTTAACATTACTAGTCCACTAGAGCATAGCTCTAACTTTAGGCGGCCTATCTCTTACGGAAACAACGTAATTCGACTGCGGCGGCCGCGCGTACGTTCGTGAATCGGCGTACAAGCTCATTTACATAATCTACGCCGGCCGCAATGGAAGCGCCACCTAGCGGTCAGCCAAAACATTGCAATCTAAGATAGGACGGCGCAAGCCGTCCTATCTTAGATATGTTTAAGTGTATCTCTGTTAGAGAATACACTTAGGCCTCGTACACACGACAGAGTTTCTCGGCAGAATTCACCGAGAAACTCGGTCAAAACCCGGATTCTGCCGAGAAACTCTGTCGTCTGTACAGTTTTGGCTCGATGGAGCCGCCGAGGAACTCGACGAGAAAATAGAGAACATGTTCTCTATTTTCTCGTTGTCCTCGTTCTTCTATGGGAGAAGCCGGCCCGCCGAGCTCCTCGGCGGCTTCATCCCAAAACTCGACGAGGAACTCGACGTGCCAAGCACGTCGAGTTCCTCTGTCGTGTGTACGAGGCCTGAAACATAGGTCGGTGCAGATTCAGAGTTAGGTCGGCTTATCTGTAGATAAGCCGACCTAACTCTTTCTGAATCTACCTAACAGTATGCATACACACACAGGCCCGGATTCAGATAGGAGATACGACGGCGTATCTCCTGATACGCCGTCGTATCTTTGAGTGCGGCGTCGTATCTATGCGCCTGATTCAGAGAATCAGTTACGCATAGATTTCCCTAAGATCCGACCGGCGTAAGTGTCTTACACCGTCGTATCTTAGGCTGCATATTCACGCTGGCCGCTAGGTGGTGCTTCTGTATAGTTACGCGAGGAATATGCAAATGAGCTAGATACGCCAATTCAGAAAAGTACGTCCCGCCGGCGCATTTTTTTACGTCGTTTACGTTAGGCTTTTTTCGGCGTGAAGTTACCCCTGCTATATGAGGCGTAGCTAATGTTAAGTATGGCCGTCGTTGCCGTGCCGAGTTTTGAAATGTTTACGTCGTTTGCGTAAGTCGTTCTCGAATGCGGCTGTACGTCATTTACGTTCACGTCGAATCCAATACGTCCTTGCGGCGTAATTTGGAGCAATGCACACTGGGATATTTTACGGACGGCCCATGCGCCATTAAAAAAAAAAAACGTCAAAAACGCGGGGTCAAGTAAAATTTAAATAAAACACGCCCCCAACATCCCCATTTGAATTAGGCGGGCTTACACCGCCACACATACGTTACGCCGCCGTAACTAAGGGCGCAAGTTCTTTCTGAATACAGAACTTGCACCCAAAGTTACAGCGGCGTAACGTATCGGAGATACGTTACGCCCGCAGAAAGATGCGATCATCTTTCTGAATCCAGCACACAGTATACATACACACAGAATACACATACACACACTGAAAAGGTACTGGAGAGGCGGGGCAGCTATAATCTTGGGATTTTTAGACCAAAAAGGATGTCGGCAAGGGACATTTCAGGGACACTGGGCCAGATTCACAAATGAGATACGACGGCGTTTCTCCTGATACTCCGTTGTATCTCTGTTTCTATCTATGCGTAACTGGTTCATAGAATCAGTTACGCATATATATCCCTAAGATCCGACAGGTGTAATTGTTTTACACTGTCGGATCTTGGGATGCAGTACCGCGGCCACCCCCGGGGGGAGTTTGCGTCATAAACCAGCGTCGGGGTATGCAAATTAGGAGTTACGGCCGATCCACGACGGTTTTTCGCGTTCGCTACGTCGTCCGTAGTCAAGTTTCCCGTCGCAAAGTTAGTCGTTTTTTTTTGGTGCCCTAACTTTAGTCAGCAAGTGTATTGCTGTCTAAAGTATGGCCGTCGTTCCCGCGTCGAAATTCAAAATTTAACGTCGTTTGCGTAAGCCGTCCGGGAATACGGAAGTACGCTACGCGCGTCGCCGTTCAAAAAAAAATGACGTCACGGCGCGCAAAGCGCGGCGGGAGTTAGGAAACGGAGCATGCGCAGTAGGTCCGGCGCAGGAGCGCGCCTAATTTAAATGGCACACGCCCATTTGAATTGGCCCGCCTTGCGCCGGAGGCCGCGGGCGTAGTTTTCATCGCAAGTGCTTGGTGAATCAGGCACTTGCGATGAAAAATTGCGGCGGTGTAACTTATCTAGGATACGTTACGCCGCCGCGATTCTACGTGAATCTGGCCCACTATGTAAAAATCTTTTTTTTTTTTTTTTTTTACATACTGTCTCTGGTTTTACTGAGGCTGGCAACCCTGATGGGGCCCCCTAGTGGCATGGGGCCTTCGGGCAGTGCCCGAGTGCCCAAATGGTCAGTCCGCCCCTGGTCCTGCGTCAATAAATGCGATGTGCCAACGTTATTTTTTAAATGCATTGTTGTAGGCTGCATCACCACTTCCCACCCGGCCTATAGCAGAATGACGGCCAGGCGGGGGCTTCATTGTTCTGAATGGACGTCATATGACGTCCTTCAGAACAATGAAAGAGTTAAACACCGCGCTTTGCTAATAGGAATTCCAAACATAATGAACGTCAGCGTGTAAATCAAAAATAATTCAAAAATAGTTCACAATGATTATGTTAACCGGTTAAGACCCGGACCATTATGCAGGTTAAGGACCCGGCCCCCTTTTTGCGATTCGGCACTGCGTCGCTTTAACTGACAATTGCGCGGTCGTGCGACGTGCCTCCCAAACAAAATTGGCGTCCTTTTTTTCCCCACAAATAGAGCTTTCTTTTGGTGGTATTTGATCACCTCTGCGTTTTTTTTTTTTTTTTTGCGCGATAAACAAAAATAGAGCGACAATTTTGAAAAAAACACCATGGCCCAGATTCTCAAAGACTTACGACAGCGTATCTCCAGATACGCCGTCGTAAGTCCGAATGGCCGCCGTCGTATCTATGCGCCTGATTCATAGAATCAGTTACGCATAAATTCTGCCAAGATACGAGCGGCGCAAGTCTCCTACGCCGTCGTATCTTGGGGTGCATATTTACGCTGCCCGCTAGGTGGTGCTTCCGTTGATTTCCGCGTCGAATATGTAAATGAGCAAGATACGCCAATTCACGAACGTTCGTACGCCCGTCGAAATTAGTTACTCCGTTTACGTAAGACATACGCCGGCGTAAAGATAAAGCAGGTCTCTAGGTGGCGCAGCCCATGCAAGGTATGGACGTCGGAACAAGCGTATCTTTTTACGTCGTTTACGTAAGTCGTACGTGAATGGGGCTGTGCGTAGGTTACGTTCACGTCACAGGCATTGAGCCGGCGTATCTTTGGGCGTAAATACGACGTGATACTGAGCATGCGCCGTTCGTTCGGCCATTCATCTACATGGGGTCACGCTTAATTTAAATACAACACGCCCACGACCTGCCTACTTTGAATTACGCATGCTTACGCCGGCCGATTTACGCTACGCCGCCGTAACCTAGGACGCAAGTGCTTTGTGAATACAGCACTTGCCTCTCTAAGTAGCGGCGGCGTAGCGTAAATAAGATACGCTACGCCCGCACAACGTAAAGCCGCCCTACGTGAATCTAGGCCAAAGTGTAATTTCTTCAGTGTTGTCACATGAAAAGATAGAAGAAAATATTTACAAAAATGTGAGGGGTGTACTCACTTTTGTGAGATATTGGCCCAGATTCAAGAAGCGGTTGCGCGGCGCAATAGCTGTTTTGCTCCCGCGTAGCGAATGCCCCTGATTCAGGAACATCGCTACGCGGACTGCAGCCTAGGATATGACAGACATAAGCCTCCTTATGCCTTCATATCTCAGGCTGCATTCTTGCGTTGTCCGCTAGGGGGCGCGGCCATTGTGATCGGCGTATAGTATGCAAATTGCATACTACCACCTATTCACAAAAGTTGCGCGGGCCCTGCGCACGCAAGGTACGGAGTTTCCGTACGGCGACTTTAGCGCAAGGTTGCTCCTGCTATAGCAGGGGCAGCCAATGCTAAAGTATAGCCGCCCTTCCTGCTCGTGAAATTTAAATTTCACGTCGTTTACGTAAGTGATTCGTGAATGGCGCTGGACGCCATTCACGTTCACTTAGAAGCAAATGACGTCCTTGCGACGTCATTTGCCGCAATGCACGTCGGGAAAGTTTCCCGACGGAGCATGCGCTGTTCGTTCGGCGCGGGAGCGCGCCTAATTTAAATGATTCCCGCCCCCGGCGGGATCATTTACATTAGGCGCCCTTACGCAGGGCTAATTAGCATAGCGCCCGCGCAATTTACGGAGCTACTGCTCCGTGAATCGCGGGCAAATCGAAATATTTGCGTGGGCGCAGAGAAAAATCTTTGCTCTTTGCCCACGCAAATATTGCGCGGATCTACCTGAATCTGGGCCAATGTATCTCCTAAACGTGCATAATGTGCTGGGGGCTGTTATGGCAGCCATGGAGGGGCGTGTCCCTTCTGTCAGTCACTCTACAATGTGTGTAATCTAATCTATCGGCTCTTCAGTCTGCAATGTGTGTAATCTGATCTTCCTGCTTTTCAGGTTTTAATTTCAGAGAGGCAGCTTTTGATTTGGACTGCAGTCAGCTGCTTGGAGAAAAGGTACAAAATTCATATTCGTATCATATTTACCCGATTAAAAAGCAATAAAATAAAGCAAAGATATTTTTTAGTCAATAAACAATATACATTTTAGAAGATTTGATGAGAAGATGACAGACGCGGGCTGCAGGAGGGGCAGACACACACACATAGAATAGAGATTAGAAGATATTTGGTAGGCAAATGGAGAGTTTTGACCAGACGACACAAAAATCTCTCTTTTCTGGTTAAAATAAATAAATAAATAATCTGCTATTTACCAGAAATATAGCAAATATAAGAGCGCAAAGCAAGCCACTCATACAAAAATGTATAAAAAAAGAAAAAAAATCTAAAGCTACGGATATTCTGTTATCTTTAAAAAAAGCCAAAAAAACTGCTTCACCAGCCAATAAGGGAGCAGTAACAGAGACAGCGGTGTGATAACGGGAACTTAGAGGAACACCCAGGGAAGATCGACAACACCAGAGGAGGAGCAGTAGCACTATGACGTAACACCTGAGGAGGAGTAACACAGGAGAGAGGCGGTAACACAGGAGGAGCCGTAACATCAGGGGAGAGGAGATAACATCAGGGGGAGGAGGTAACACAGGAGGAGGAGCAGAAGGAGGAGGAGGAAGAGCAGGAGGAGGAGCAGTAACACAAGAGAACCTGTGAAATCAGGGGGAGGAGGTAAGACAGGAAGAGGAGCAGTAACATCAGGGGGAGGTGGTAACACAGGAGGAGGAGGAGCAGTAACACATGAGGAGGATCAGTAACATCAGGAGGAGGAGGTAACACAGGAGGAGCAGTAACATCAGGGGAAGGAGGTAAAAGCAGAGGAGGAGCGGTAACATCAGGGGGGAGGAGATAACACAGCAGGAGGAGCAGTAACACGAAGGGAGAGGTGATAACACAGTAGGAGGAGCAGTAACGTCAGGGGGAGGAGGTAACACAGGAGGAGGAGCAGTAACATCAGGGGGAGGAGGTAACACAGTAGGAGGAGCAGTAACATCAGGGGGAGGAGGTAACACATTAGGAGGAGCAGTAACATCAGGGGGGAGGAGGTAACACAGTAGGAGGAGCAGTAACATCTGGGTGGGGAGGTAACACAGGAGGAGGAGCGGTAACATCGGGGGGAGGAGGTAAAACCGGAGGAGGAGCAGTAACACCAGGGGGAGGAGGAAAACCTGAGGAGGAGCAGTAACACCAGGTGGGAGGGGGTAACACAGGAGGAGGAGCAATAACATCAGGGGGAGGAGGTAACACAGGAGGAGGAGGTAAAACAGGAGGAGGAGGAAAACCAGAGGAGCAGTAGTAACACCAGGTGGGAGGGGGTAACACAGGAGGAGGAGCAGTAACATGAAGGGAGAGGAGATAACACAGGAGGAGGAGCAGTAACATCAGGGGGAGGAGGTAACACAAGAGGAGGAGCAGTAACATCAGGGGGGAGGAGGTAACACAGGAGGAGGAGGTAACACAGGAGGAGGAGCAGTAACATCAGGGGGGAGGAGGTAACACAAGAGGAGGAGCAGTAACATCAGGGGAGAGGAGATAATATAAGGGGGAGGAGGTAACACAGGAGGAGGAGCAGTAACATCAGGGGGGAGGAGGTAACACAGGAGGAGGAGGTAACACAGGAGGAGGAGCAGTAACATCAGGGGGAGGAGGTAACACAAGAGGAGGAGCAGTAACATCAGGGGGGAGGAGGTAACACAGGAGGAGGAGGTAACACAGGAGGAGGAGCAGTAACATCAGGGGGGAGGAGGTAACACAAGAGGAGGAGCAGTAACATCAGGGGGGAGGAGGTAACACATTAGGAGGATCAGTAACATCAGGGGGAGGAGGTAACACAGTAGGAGGAGCAGTAACATCAGGGGGAGGAGGTAACACAGGAGGAGGAGATAACACAGGAGGAGGAGGAAGAGCAGGAGGAGGAGCAGTAACATCAGGGGGTCGAGGTAACACAGGAGCAGGAGGAGCAGTAACCTCAGGGGGAGGAGGCAACACAGGAGGAGGAGCAGCAACACAAGGACATAACACTGAAGAAGCAGTACAACTGGGGGCTGGGCAGTAACTCTGGGGAAGGAGCAGTTACATTGGAGGAGGAGCTGTAACACATGGGAAAGAGCATTAACACAAGGACACGAAATTGGAGAGGTAATACTGGAGGAGGAGCGGTAACACCAGGGGGGAAAAAAGTAAATAACACGAGGGGAAGAGGAAAAGTAACACTGGAGGGGGTGATCAATAACACCAGGGAAAAAACTGGCACAAAGGGGAAGATATTGTAACACCGGGGGAGGAGCAGTAACACCAGGAGAGGAGTAGTCATACTGGGGAGGAGCAGTAACACCAGGAGAGGAGTAGTCATACTGGGGAGGAGCAGTAACACCAGGAGAGGAGTAGTCATACTGGGGAGGAGCAGTAACACCAGGAGAGGAGTAGTCATACTGGGGAGGAGCAGGTAACACCAGGAGAGGAGTAGTCATACTGGGGAGGAGCAGTAACACCAGGAGAGGAGTAGTCATACTGGGGAGGAGCAGTAACACTAGGAGAGGAGTAGTCATACTGGGGAGGAGCACTAACACCAGGAGAGGAGTAGTCATACTGGGGAGGAGCACTAACACCAGGAGGGGAGTAGTCATACTGGGGAGGAGCAGTAACACCAGGAGAGGAGTAGTCATACCGGGGAGGAGCACTAACACCAGGAGAGGAGTAGCCATACTGGGGAGGAGCAGTAACACCAGGAGAGGAGTAGTCATACTGGGGAGGAGCAGGTAACACCAGGAGAGGAGTAGTCATACTGGAGAGGAGCAGGTAGTCATACTGGGGAGGAGCAGTATCACCAGGAGAGGAGTAGTCATACTGGGGAGGAGCAGTAACACCAGGAGAGGAGTAGTCATACTGGGGAGGAGCAGTAACACCAGGAGAGGAGTAGTCATACTGGGGAGGAGCAGTAACACCAGGAGAGGAGTAGTCATACTGGGGAGGAGCAGTAACACCAGGAGAGGAGTAGTCATACTGGGGAGGAGCAGTAACACCAGGAGAGGAGTAGTCATACTGGGGAGGAGCAGGTAACACCAGGAGAGGAGTAGTCATACTGGAGAGGAGCAGTAACATCAGGAGAGGAGTAGTCATACTGGGGAGAAGCTGTAACACCAGGAGAGGAGTAGTCATACTGGGGAGGAGCACTAACACCAGGAGAGGAGTAGTCATACTGGGGAGGAGCAGTAACACCAGGAGAGGAGTAGCCATACTGGGGAGGAGCAGTAACACCAGGAGATGAGTAGTCATACTGGGGAGGAGCAGTAACACCAGGAGAGACGTAGTCATACTGGGGAGGAGCACTAACACCAGGAGAGGAGTAGTCATACTGGGGAGGAGCACTAACACCAGGAGAGGAGTAGTCATACTGGGGAGGAGCAGTAACACCAGGAGAGGAGTAGTCATACTGGGGAGGAGCACTAACACCAGGAGAGGAGTAGTCATACTGGGGAGGAGCACTAACACCATGAGAGGAGTAGTCATACTGGGGAGGAGCAGTAACACCAGGAGAGGAGTAGTCATACTGGGGAGGAGCACCAACACCAGGAGAGGAGTAGCCATACTGGGGAGGAGCAGTAACACCAGGAGAGGAGTAGTCATACTGGGGAGGAGCAGGTAACACCAGGAGAGGAGTAGTCATACTGGGGAGGAGCAGTAACACCAGGAGAGGAGTAGTCATACTGGGGAGAAGCAGTAACACCAGGAGAGACGTAGTCATACTGGGGAGGAGCAGTAACACCAGGAGAGGAGTAGCCATACTGGGAGGAGCAGTATCACGGTGGCCCCCTGAGCCCATGGTTCAAGAGACAACCCTTCCCCCTGCACCCTCTATAGGCTCAGACTGAGGGATATTTTCGCCATCTGGTCTTGCGTTAGGTCTAGTAGCGGGTCTCGCACTGGGCGATAAGGCTGAGGTAAGAGTTACGTAGAGAGAAGGAAGATGGTTATTCTAGAGGGGAAAGCCGCTACAGAGACGGGTCACAACCCCCTACCATCATAATCTTCAATATAAGGCTTTGGTCTCTTTCTGATTTTGGATTTCTTCTTCCTCTCCAGGAGCTCTTTTATGTGGAGGTTTGCTGGGAAACAAAGACAGTGATGAACACAATGGAACATGATGGAACAGGACATCAAATGGCAAACAGAACCAAAACGACTAAAACAAAATGGCGGACAGAAGCACGCTGGAGACTCACTAGGTGGTCCAGTGGGCTAGTGACTCGGTGGGAACTCATGATGATGGGGATTCAGAAGGATACGTGGATCATGTGGCCGGAGCACTAGAAGGAACATGGATCATGTGGCCGGAGCACTAGAAGGAACCTGGATCCAATGATCAGAAGAAAGTACACGTGGGACACCATAGCGGAAAGTACGATGAGGACATTTTCGGACATGAATGTTTATGTGCAACATAAATTTAAAGGCGGTTGTATGAGAACCAAGAGACACCAACATTCTGTACAACCACATACACCAAACTCCATAAGAAATGTCTGACCCGAGGGTTTGAGGGCCCTTCCATGGCCAAAGGTAATAAAAGTTTGGATGTCCAGACTAGAGGTCGACCGATATGGGTTTTTCTCGGGCCGATGCCGATAGATTTTTTTTCCATAGGACCGGCGCTCCGCGCACTAGCCTGAAGCCTCGCGGCCTTTTTCCAGGATCGCGGCGAGCTGCGGGCAGGATTTTTTAGGCAAGGCCGTGGCTTCGGCCTGGTCCGCGGCCTTTTCCCAGGAACGCGGCGGACCAGGCCGAAGCCGCGGCCTTGCTTAAAAACTCCTGCCCGCAGCTTCTTAGAACCGGCGCAATGTCCATCAGAAAAAAAAAATTGATTCGAATCGTGAATCTGGCAGAATTTGATGGGGCAAACTGGCGGCATTTGATGGGGCAAATTGGCAGAATTTGATGGGGCAAACTGGCAGCATTTTCATGGGGCAAACTGGAGGCATTTGATGGGGCAAACTGGAGGAATTTGATGGGGCAAACTGGAGGCATTTGATGAGGCAAACTGGCGGCAATTGATGGGGCAAACTGGCGGCATTTGATGGGGCAAACTGGAGGCATTTGATGGGGCAAACTGGAGGCATTTGATGGGGCAAACTGGAGGCATTTGATGGGGCAAACTGGCGGCAATTGATGGGGCAAACTGGTGGCAACCGATGGGGCAAACTGGTGGCAATCAATGGGCCAAACTGGCAGCATTTGATGGGGCAAACTGGCACAGATGGGGCAAACTGGAGGCATTTGATGGGGCAAACTGGAGGCATTTGATGGGGCAAACTGGCTGTATTTGATGGGGCAAACTGGCAGCAATTGATGGGGAAAACTGGCGGCTATTGAGGGCGAAAACTGGCAGGAATTGTTGGGGCAAACTGGAGGCATTTGATGGGGCAACATGGCAGCATTTGATGGCGGCAATTGATGGGCACAGTGGCGGCAATTGATGGGCACAGTGGCGGCAATTGATGGGCACAGTGGCGGCAATTGATGGGGCAAACTGGAGGCATTTGATGGGGCAAACTGGAGGCATTTGATGGGGCAAACTGGCGGCAATTGATGGGGCAAACTGGCACAGATGGGGCAAATTTATGGGCACGGTGGCAGCAATTGATGGGCACAGTGAGGCTGCAATTGATGTATTTTTTATTTTTTTTCGTTTGTTTGCCCTCCCCAAAAAAATTTAAGCACCAGCCGCCACTGGGGCAGAGCAAAGACAGATCAGATATTTTCGTGAGTGCACACCTCACCTCCACATGTAAGTGAAAGCTCACCAGGGGAATATTAAACAATGCAGCTCAGCACCTGTGTGGTAAGCCTCAGAAAGTAGCTTTCATCTCACATTTCCAGCCCACGTCAATCACAGTGAAGCTGCATAGGTTCAGCTTCACTGCCCGGGAGCTTCATAATCAGATAACAGCTTCAGTCTGAGGCTGATCACTCAGGTACATTCAAAGCTAAGTAGACTACATACTCCTTCAAAGCTAAGTAGACTTAATTAGCTAAAAAAAAGCATATAAACAAGTCAAATGAAAGTTAAAGAAGACTAATAAGGGTAAAAGCCTCCAATATACTTACTTGATACCTGCTTATATACAGTTTCTTTTAGTGGTATCTGCACTGAAGGTTACAGATGAGCGTCCCGCAGCTAATGGCGGGTTTGTGGATTTTTGATGGAATCATACTGCAAGTAATAGCTGGCCGGTGTCCGGAACTCACCCAAGCAGTATGTTGGTATTGTTGGTCCTGTACAGGCCCAAAATATTCTTGGCAAATGATTTACTCTTACAATGCCACATCCAAATACAGATTTTCACTTTTAATAAACCTATTATGTGCAATGTGCTAATTTCTAAAAAAAAAACTTCAACCAGACCTTTTCCAATGATTTACCCAGGGGCGTACCTACAGTGGTCACAAGGGTCGTCTGTGCGACCATTGATTTACCCAGGGGCGTACCTACAGTGGTCACAAGGGTCGTCTGTGCGACCATTGATTTACCCAGGGGCGTACCTACAGTGGTCACATTTTTTTTTTTATATATTTAACTTTGTATGTTTTATATTTTCTTATTCGCTGATTGTTATTGTTTTATTGTCACTTGTTTGGTCGATGTAGTTTTTGCCCCTTTTCTGTTCTGTTTTTATCCCGCCAGCGCATCGAGGCACGTGTGTAAGACTGCGCTGTTGTTTTATAAGCATTTTAATAAATAAATAAATAAGGGTCGTCTGTGCGACCATTGATTTACCCAGGGGCGTACCCACAGTGGTCACAAGGGTCGTCTGTGCGACCATTGAATTACCCAGGGGCGTACCTACAGTGGTCACAAGGGTCACCTGTGCGACCATTGATTTACCCAGGGGCGCACCTACAGTGGTCACAAGGGTCACCTGTGCGACCATTGATTTACCCAGGGGCGTACCCACAGTGGTCACAAGGGTCGTCTGTGCGACCATTGAATTACCCAGGGGCGTACCTACAGTGGTCACAAGGGTCACCTGTGCGACCATTGATTTACCCAGGGGCGTACCTACAGTGGTCACAAGGGTCATCTGTGCGACCATTGATTTACCCAGGGGCTCACCTACAGTGGTCACAAGGGTAGTCTGTGCGACCATTGATTTACCCAGGGGCGTACCTACCAGTGGTCACAAGGGTCATCTGTGCGACCATTGATTTACCCAGGGGCGTACCTACAGTGGTCACAAGGGTCATCTGTGCGACCATTGATTTACCCAGGGGCGTACCTACAGTGGTCACAAGGGTCGTCTGTGCGACCATTGATTTACCCAGGGGCGTACCTACAGTGGTCACATTTATTTTTTTATATATTTAACTTTGTATGTTTTATATTTTTTATTCGCTGATTGTTATTGTTTTATTGTCACTTGTTTGGTCGATGTAGTTTTTGCCCCTTTTCTGTTCTGTTTTTATCCCGCCAGCGCATCGAGGCACGTGTGTAAGACTGCGCTGTTGTTTTATAAGCATTTTAATAAATAAATAAATAAATAAGGGTTGTCTGTGCGACCATTGATTTACCTAGGGCAGGGATAAGCAAATAGCGGACCTCCAGCTGTTGCCAAACTACAAGTCCCATCATGCCTCTGCTTCTGGGTGTCATGCTTGATGCTGTCAGAGTCTTGCTATGCCTCATGGGACTTGTAGTTTGGCAACATCTGGAGGTCCGCTAATTGCTTATCCCTGACCTAGGGGCATACCTACAGTGGTCACAAGGGTCACCTGTGCGACCATTGATTTACCCAGGGGCGTACCTACAGTGGTCACAAGGGTCATCTGTGCGACCATTGATTTACCCAGGGGCGTACCTACAGTGGTCACAAGGGTCATCTGTGCGACCATTGATTTACCCAGGGGCGTACCTACAGTGGTCACAAGGGTCATCTGTGCGACCATTGATTTACCCAGGGGCGTACCTACAGTGGTCACAAGGGTCGCCTGTGCGACCATTGATTTACCCAGGGGCGTACCTACAGTGGTCACAAGGGTCACCTGTGCGACCATTGATTTAGCCAGGAGCGTACCTACAGTGGTCACAAGGGTCGCCTGTGCGACCATTGATTTACCCAGGGGCGTACCTACAGTGGTCACAAGGGTCATCTGTGCGACCATTGATTTACCCAGGGGCGTACCTACAGTGGTCACAAGGGTCGTATGTGCGACCATTGATTTACCCAGGGGCGTACCTACAGTGGTCACAAGGGTCGTCTGTGCGGCTTCCCTTTATGCCTGGATAGGAGGAGTGGCGGGTGCAGGGGCATATAGAGGAATCGATCTCTCCATTTTCCGCTGAATGTGAAAAAATAAACAGAAGGCACGTGGACCTAGCACATTAGCCTCAAAAAAATGGTATTTATTGTATAAAAGGTAAGTATCATGCTCACAAAAAGACTTGGTAAAAGCATATCATAAAGTACTTCCACATAGGCCCATAAAAACTGAAACTGTCCATACGACATGGGACTGCTTGTGTGGATGCTAACGCGTTTCGAGAAATTTCTCTTCCTCTGAGCCTCTGGAGGAAGAGGAATTTCTCGAAACGCGTTAGTGAGTTTATGCATCCACGGAAGCAGTCCCGTGTCATGTGGACAGTTTTTATGGACCTATGTGGAAGTACTTTATGATATGCTTTTACCAAGTCTATGTTTGTGAGTATGATACTTACCTTTTATACAATAAATACAGTGGAACCTTGGATTGCGAGTATAATCCGTTCCAGGAGAATGCTTGTAATCCAAAGCACTCGCATATCAAAGCGAGTTTCCCCATAGAAGTCAATGGAAATTAAAATAATTTGTTCTGCATTGACTTCAATGGGATGCAATACCGCATGTGGCCAGAGGTGAGGGGGGGCGCCGGAGAGCCTCGAAAAAAACCCGGGAAGGCCCGAGGACAGCTTCCAGAGTTTTGGATTCCCCAGTCTGTGGAGGCCAGCCCCCCTGTGCTCTCTCCTGGCCCCCACTCATCTCCCGCAGCTCTGCTTTGCTCCCCCCGCTGTGGGGGATCTGTTTAAGGATGGAGAGTGGGCAAAGGGCCCATAAATGTGTCATGACCCTTTCCTTCTCTGAATGGAGAGTAAGTGATCCTTACTGATCCCTGACTCTGTCCATTAAGAACTGAAACATAGTAAACTGTTTACTATGCTTCAGTTTGTGAATTAAGGGTGGGCCCTTCATGGTTTATTGCACCGGGGGGCCAAAAAATCTGTACAAAATAATAATAAAAAAATTACAATAAAATAAAGTAAAAAAAAAAAAAAAAAAATACTGACACCAGTGACGGAACTACCAGGGTCACAAAGGTTGCACTTACAACAGGGCCCTGGAGTTCCGCCACTGGGATAAGGGTGGGCCCTTCATGGTTTATTGCACCGGGGGGCCAAAAAATCTGTAAAAAATAATAATAAAAAAAAGTAACAAAAAAAAAAAAAAATACTGACACCAGTGACGGAACTACCAGGGTCACAAAGGTTGCACTTGCAACAGGGCCCTGGAGTTCCGCCACTGGGCTAAGGGTGGGCCCTTCATGGTTTCTTGCACCGGGGGCCAAAAAATCTGTAAAAAATAATAATAAAAAAAATTTCAATAAAATAAAGTAACAAAAAAAAACTACTGACACCAGTGACGGAACTACCAGGGTCACAAAGGTTGCACTTACAACAGGGCCCTGGAGTTCCGCCGCTGGGCTACGGGTGGGCCCTTCATGGTTTCTTGCACCGGGGGCCAAAAAATCTGTAAAAAACTAATAATAAAAAAAATTACAATAAAGTAAAGTAACAAAAATAAATAAAAAATAAAGGACTGACACCAGTGACGGAACTACCAGGGTCACAAAGGTTGCACTTACAACAGGGCCCTGGAGTTCCGCCGCCGGGCCCTTCATGGTTTCTTGCACCATGATTTTGCAGGATTTTTTGCACCGGGGCCCTGAAGGTTCTAGTTACGCCATTGGATTTACTCCACCCTAAATTTGGTGTGATCCAATCATTTTGATGGACAGAAATCAGGGGGCAAATGTCTGCAACAATGTTGCTACTTAATGCATTACGATAAAAAGCCTTCTGTGTGCAGTAGCCCATATCAGCCCCCCCCTAATACTTACCTGAGCCCCCCTCTCTATCCAGCAATGTCCACGAGTACCTTGGCCAACCCGGGGACTCTCCCTCCTGATTGGTTGAGACACAGCAGCGGAATCACTGGCTGTCAATCAAACTCAGTTAGCCAATCGGGAGAGAGATGGGCGGGGCCAAACCTCAGCTCACACACGGAGCTGCAGCTCGGCTCGAGTGCCCCCCATAGCAAGTTGCTTGCTGTGGGGGCACTCAACAGGAGGGAGGGGCCAGGGGCTCCAGCGAGGGACCCAAGAAGAGGAGGACCCAGACTGCTCTGTGCAAAACCAACTGCACAGGGTAGGTAAGTAGAACATGTTTGTTATTTTAATAAAAAAAAAACTGAGGGGTAGATTCACAAAGAAGATACGACGGCGTATCTCCTGATACGCCGTCGTATCTCTGAGTCCGGCCGGTCGTATCTATGCGCCTGATTTATAGAATCAGTTATGCATAGATTTCTATTCGATCCGACCGGCGTAAGTCTCTTACGCCGTCGGATCTTAACTGCATATTTACGCTGGCCGCTAGGGGCGTGTACGCTGATTTACGCCTAGAATATGTAAATCAGCTAGATACGCGAATTCACGAACGTACGCCCGGCCAAAGCAGTACAGTTACGCCGCTTACGTTAGGCTTTTCCCGGCGTAAAGTTACCCCTGCTATATGCGGCTTACCCATGTTATGTATGGACGTCGTTCCCGCGTCGAATTTTGAAAAATTTACCTCGTTTGCGTAAGTCGTCCGTGAATGGGGCTGGACGTCATTTACGTTCACGTCGAAAACAAATACGTCCTTGCGGCGTACTTTGGAGCAATGCACACTGGGAAATTCCACGGACGGCGCATGCGCCGTTCGTGAAAAACGTCAACCACGTCGGGTCATGGTTAATTTACATAACACACGCCCACCTCTTCACAATTAGAATTAGGCGGGCTTACGCCGGCCTATTTACGCTACGCCGCCGCAACTTTCTTTTGAGAATACGGCACTTGCCTGTAAAAGTTGCGGAGGCGTAACGTAAATAGGATACGTTACGCCCGCACAAACATACGCCATTCTACGTGAATCTACCCCTGAGACTTTACAATCACTTTAAGGTAAGGTTCATTGACACACCTCTTTGGCCCAGTCTCTTCAGGACCTTTAATCTAGCTATAGATTTCCATCTTACCTTTAGTATCATTCACCGGGTCCATGTGCCGATAGATATATCCTTCCAAGTAAGAGTGAAACTTAGGCGTTGGTGGGAAAAAAGCCAAACAGATGGTCATTAATTCCCAGCCCCGAGCCAGGCTCTCGTAGCGGAAGTTCTCGGTGGTCTGCCGGCACAGTTGGATGTAGAGCTCGTCCCTCAATCCCTGCATGCTCCACCCTTTGGTGGCAATCTCCAAAGCTACGATGAGCTGGTCAGCCTTGGATTTCCGATCGCCCATGTACATCTGGATGAGCTTGAAGATGTCGCAGGCCTCTTTCTTGACGTTGCGGTCGGAGGTCATGATCATGGGCTTCTTGATGGACTCGCTGCTCCAGGCCAGCATGTTGGCGATGGAGACCTTCCGCCGGAACAAGCCTTGGGTGTGTTTGTTGAAGTGCTTGGAGGCCCAGTTCTCGATGTCGGTCTCGGACGAAGGCTTCCTCAGGGTGAAGGTGGGAAAGACGCAGCTGGAACTGGGCATCATGTTCCTGTTGTTACGGCTGTTCTCGAACTGGGCGCAGGCACCGAGGTCCTCGGACTACGAGACAACAGACAGAGAGACAATTCACCGTCAGCCCGTGTTAGCCGGGATCTCATTTTAACACAGATACTTGCCGCGTATCAGATAATTGTTCGACTTACTTCAAAACACATGCATCTCATTTCGGGTAATTGCTTTTGCAAAAAAAAAAATGTCAAGTATTTGGATAAATGTGATAAGGCCATGGACGTCAGTGGTGGCACGTGGTACAGGGCAGGTTCTCTTTACCACACGGGTCTCATCGCCGTTTAATATTGTTAGAGATGTATAACGAGCTGGGGCTGAAGGAGGTCACCGTGGTGTCACATGACAGCATTCCAGTCACACCAGTAGATACATCTCTAGCAATAATAAAAATAGCAATAAAATAGGAACAACGTGACAAATACAAGGCGGCCTCCAGCAACTGCCCAATTCTGAGCAATAAAAAGTGTAAAAAGTTTGGCAAGTTTTTGTAGCGATGGTTTTGTTTAGGGTTGTCCCGATACCACTTTTTTAGGACCGAGTACTTTTTTTCATGTACTCGCCGATACCGAATACCGATACTTTTTTTTAATGCCATGTGACAGTTTGACTGATGGGCACTGATAGGTGGCACTCACTTATGGGCACTGATAGGTGGTACCTATGGGCACTGGCAGGTGGCTGGCACTGACAGGTGGCACTGATGGCACTGCCAGTTATGGGCACTGACAGGTGGCTGGCACTGTTAGATGGCACTGACAGGTGACTGGCACTGATAGGCGGCACTTATTGGCACTGACAGGTGGCTGGCACTCATAGGCGGCAGTTATGGGTGCTGATGGCACTGATAGGTGGCTGGCACTAACAGGTGGCTGGCACTGATGGCACTGCTAGGCGGCACTTATGGGCACTGATAGGCGGCTGGCACTGACAGTTATGGGAACTGATGGCACTTACAGGTGGCTGGCAACTATGGCTGGCACTGACAGGTGGCTGGCACTGATAGGCAGCACTTATGGGCACTGACAGGTGGCTGGCACTGATGGCTGGCACTGATAGGTGGCACTTATGGGCACTGATAGGCGGCAGTTATGGGCACTGATGGCACTGAAAGGTGGCTGGCACTGATAGGCGGCACTTATGGGCACTGATGGCACTGACAGGTGGCTGGCACTGATAGGCGGCACTTATGGGCACTGACAGGTGGTTTGCACTAATAGGCGGCATTTATGGGCACTGATAAGTGGCTGGCACTGTTAGATGGCACTGACAGGTGGCTGGCACTGATGACATGAGGAAGTATTTTGAAATGCTATGCTGCAGCGCCCATCTTGGTACACCCTGCACTCGGCATCAGTAAGTATCAGCAGACGTCTTGTTACACCCAGTTCGAACTTTATGGGCTGGGTGTAACAAGATGTCAGTTGCTGGCTTACTGTGGCCAAGTGCTGGGTGTGCCCTTGATGGGCATCAGGATGTCGAAGCTGACGGCGGCCGAATCCTGATGCGGCTGCGCCCGGCACACTGCACCCTGCCACCTTACCTAGCTAGTTAGTTCTACTGCAGGTGAGGACTCTCTCTCCGGTCCGCTGACTTCGCCCGCTCTGCCCACTAAGGCCGCCCGCCCACTTCTCCTACTGACGCCGCCCATCCTCTCCGCCCACTGAGTCCGCTCGCCCTCTTTTCGCCCACTGACTGCGCCCACCGACCAAGTATCGGCTCAGGCATCGGGAGCATTTGTGCGAGTACAAATCGGTCCCGATACTAGTATCGGTATCGGGACAACCCTAGTTTTGTTAAAGGGACAATTACTTACAGGGCAAAGTGACAGAGTCTACACATTGCCTATTCCCCCAGCATGTGTACATACCCAGCCATGCTCAACCACCAATGCCCTTGTGATGGATCAGGTAAAATGCCCATACTATAAAGTCTATGGGCCAGATTCACAGAGCAAGTGCGCCGGCGTATCTACGGATACGCCGGCGTACTTTCAAATTTCCTGCGTCGTATCTTTAGTTTGAATCCTCAAACCAAGATACAACGGCATTTGGGTAAGATCCGACAGGCGTACGCCTTCGTATCTTAGATGCAATACTTCAGCGCCCGCTGGGTGGAGTTTGCGTCGTTTTCCGCGTTGGGTATGCAAATTAGCGATTTACGACGATCCACGAACGTACGCGCGGCCGTCGCATTTTCTAACGTCGTCTGTAGTTGGCTTTTTCCGGCGTATAGTTAAAGCTGGTATTTTGCGGCGTATAGATAGACTTTCCATGTTCAGTATGGCCGTCGTTCCCGCGTCGAAATTTGAATTTTTTTTTTTTGCGTAAGTCGTCCGTGAATAGGGATGGACGTAACTCACGTCTAAGTTCAAAAAATGACGTCGTTGCGACGTCATTTCGCGCAAAGCACGGCGGGAAATTTCTGGACGACGCATGCGCAGTTCATTCGGCGCGGGGACGCGCTTCATTTAAATGAAACCCGCCCCCTGATCGCCGATTTGAATTCCGCCGCCAGAAATACACTACGCCGCCGTAACTTACGGCACAAAATCGTTGAGGATTCGAAATTCCGCCAGGTAAGGTACGGCGGCGTAGCGTATCTCTGATACGCTGCGCAGATCCAATTCTCTCTGGATCTGGCCCTACATTTTTTCCTGTATATAAACTGCTTTTATATTCCTTGCTCAAAATGGCCGCTAGTAGCACCCCCTCCCATCAAATGAGGAATGTGAAAACAAACATGGCACCTCCACCCAGGAATACCCGCGACTTGGTGACGCCCAGACCCTGTAGGAAGTTCGTCTTACATTTATACAACCAATCAAAAACTACTAATACCTAAATAACATTGTGCTAATGAGACATATGCTCACCGCCTTATGCCCCATACACACGACCGGTTTTCCCGTGGGAAAAAAAACCAATGGTTTTCCCGACGGAATTCCTCTCAAGTCTTGCATACACACCTTCCTCTCAAGCCTGCCTTGCCTGAGAGGCCAATCACCAGGCCCAAAGACTGTCCCATGGGGAGTGAGGTGCTAGGACGTCGTACCCCTATCTAAGCTCTGACACCAGTAGGACATAGGTATGGGAACGTGGCTGGGTAAGTATATATGACCAGAAGGGGGGGCTATGTTCAGCCACCGTGACTTTGTCCTAAATGAGCAAATTTGCAGCACTCCAAAAGTGAGACACCTGTTTGGAGTGTTGCAAGTTTGCTGGAAGCTTCCAAATAGCCAGACTGGGACAGTGCTAACTAGGGTTGTCCCGATACCACTTTTTTAGGACCGAGTACAAGTACCGATACTTTTTTTCAAGTACTCGCCGATACCGAATACCGATACTTATTTTTAAATGTGTCCCCAAATGCAGCCATGTCCCCCCACATATGCAGCCATGTCCCCACACATATGCAGCCATGTCCCCACACATATGCAGCCATATCCCCCATATATGCAGCCATATCCCCCATATATGCAGCCATGTCCCCCATATATGCAGCCATGTCCCCCCCATATATGCAGCCATGTCCCCCATATATGCAGCCATGCCCCCCCCCCATATATGCAGCCATGTCCCCCCCATGTATGCAGTCATGTCCCCCATATATGCAGCCATGTCCCCCCATAGATGCAGCCATGCCCCCCATATATGCAGCCATGTCCCCCATATATGCAGCCATGTCCCCCCCATAGATGCAGCCATGTCCCCTATGTATGCAGCCATGTCCCCCATATATGCAGCCATGTCCCCCCATAGATGCAGCCATGTCCCCCCTATCCCCCATATATGCAGCCATGTCCCCCCCATAGATGCAGCCATGTCCCCCATACCTAGATGCCGCCTCAACGCTGCTGCCGCCGCCGCTTAGTTAATACGGGCGGGAAACATTACAGCTTTCATTTGAATAGCTGTAGCGTGCCGCACCGCGTATAGACACTCCCCCTTGCTCGGGATTGGACAATTCCGAGCAAGGGGGAGTGTCTATACGCCGCGCAGCGGGAAACACTACAGCTATTCAAATGAAAGCTGTAATGTTCCCCGCCCGTATTAACTAAGCGGCGGCGGCGGGGGGGTGGGGGGGGCTAAGTATTCTATTTAGGCATCGGGAGCATTTGTGGGAGTACAAGTACTCCCGCAAATACTCGGTATCGGGACAACCCTAGTGCTAACCCCGGGGTAAGGTCCCATATATGAGCACGTTTATATTCTTTGGGATCCGGCCATTGGCCATTGTGTGAGCGGAGACCTTTGGATACATCCGAACCGATCCCGTTGTGATTCCTGTCCATGTCCTTTGTCGGTGGTCTCTACCGGGATAAATACATCAAGCCTGTTTGACCCTTCATAATAAAAGGGTCCAGGCACTCTGGTAAGTGGTCCAACTCAATGTGGTGGTGGCATACTCACCTGGTGGAGGAATCTGGATCCAGATACATCCACAGCTAAATCCCGTATTTTGATGAACACGGTCCATTTGGACTATATTTGTTATCACAGTTTTTTCAGATTTTTTTAGCGCAACACTTTTTGAATCCATACACTCGGAGAGGTGTTGGCAGCAATCCCAATAGGCCTTCATTTAAGGCCACTGAATACTAGTTTGCACAGAGTTTCTTCAATATTGCGCTGATTATATATTGGTATGGAAAATCTGTGCGCCACAGCTGGACCTACCATAAGGTAGGACCAGAGTTAATCAAAAAAAATTACAAATATAGAAATAAAAGGAATACAGCTGCTCCCCAAATTCAGGTGACTGAAGCAATATGGAAAATGTGAGGGAGGGGGCGCTATGTCTAATTATAATTAGCTGATTATATATTGTTTTTTATATTTATTTTTTTCCCCATAAAGTTTTTATTGGAAATAATAGAGAACACGCAGGTGTAGAGGAACACAGAAATACATAATACAAGTCAAATGACAATGGTCGAGGTATTTTAACATCGTTACTTATAGTTTATGAACATCAATATGTTAAATGTCATTAAAGTAGAACTAAAGGTTCACTTTAAAAAAAATAAAAATAAGAAACATGTCATACTTACCTCCACTGTGCAGCTCGTTTTGCACATTGTGGCCCCGAACATCCATCTTCTGGGGTCCCACGGTGGCTCCTGCGGCTCCTCCCCGCAATTAGGGGTGCAACGGATCATCATTGATCCGTGATCCAAACGGGTCGCCGCGTTCGGATCGGCACACCACGCGATCCTCGGATTGCGGCCATAAGAAAAGGCCACGGCTTTGGCCTAGCTCCGGAGCAGCGGCCATCTTGGTACACCTGGCGGCGGCGGCCTAGGTGAGATGTGGGGAGATGTGGACGTTACAGGGGGGGGGGGGGGGATGTGGACATTTCAGTGCCGAGATGACGTGGATATTACAGTGCGGAGATAATGTGGATATTAGTGTGGGGGAGATGACGTGGACAACCCTGCCCCTCCTGTAAAGGGCACACTCTTTCTGGTGTATTGTACTATAGGAGTATGACTGTGGGGGAGGGGGGCATTAGAGTGTAAGCTCCTCTGGTAGATGGACTGGTGTGACTGGCTCAGTGTTCTCTGTACAGCACTGCGGTATATGTCAGAGCTATAGAAATATGAAAAATAAAGAGCAATGGAGTCATTCTTGAGTCCTGTATGAGAGGCTGATGTCATAGATCATCACAATAACATTGAGGCACATTTTCTGTATTAAGTGGAGATGGAATTTCCGGGGGGGGGGGGGGGGGTGGGGCGCGGGTCTCCACCCATAACATGAGCTTGGAGATGTAATCAGTGAGTGATCCAATGTGGTTATAGGGATGACAATGACATCATCTTCATCCTGCAGGACAACACTGAGAGCTTTGTGTGATGTCAGAAGGCCTCATAATTATAGAGAACATTCTATCATGGTGACATCAGAGAAGTAGAAGGAGCTCTTTGTCCGATCCCTCGTGTATCTATCGATGGGGTCACCACCATGGGGTGACCAGCGGGAGACGAGACTCTCCATCAATAACTGTCTGTGTACTACACAGTGTCAGTGTACGCCTCCTGCTGGTGACATCACAGTGTTCTCATCAGATCTGTACACAGAGGAACCGCAGAGAAATGAGAAGACACATTGCAATGGTGGCCTGGAGACCCGTTTATTGCATTCAGGGCTCTCTTCTCCCGCACATACTGCTCACTCCATCATACCCTCTACACTCTTCTCCCACACATACTGCTCACTCCATCATACCCTCTACGCTCTTCTCCCGCACATACTGCTCACTCCATCATACCCTCTACGCTCTTCTCCCGCACATACTGCTCACTCCATCATACCCTCTACACTCTTCTCCCGCACATACTGCTCACCCCATCATACCCTCTACACTCTTCTCCCGCACATACTGCTCACTCCATCATACCCTCTACACTCTTCTCCCACACATACTGCTCACTCCATCATACCCTCTACGCTCTTCTCCCGCACATACTACTCACTCCATCATACCCTCTACACTCTTCTCCCGCACATACTGCTCACTCCATCATACCCTCTACACTCTTCTCCCGCACATACTGCTCACCCCATCATACCCTCTACACTCTTCTCCCGCACATACTGCTCACTCCATCATACCCTCTACAATCTTCTCCCGCACATACTGCTCACTCCATCATACCCTCTACACTCTTCTCCCGCACACACTGCTCACTCCATCATACTCTCTACGCTCTTCTCCCGCACATACTGCTCACTCCATCATACCCTCTACACTCTTCTCCCACACATACTGCTCACTCCATCATACCCTCTTCTCCCGCACATACTGCTCACTCCATCATACCCTCTACGCTCTTCTCCCACACATACTGCTCACTCCATCATACCCTCTGCACTCTTCTCCCGTACATACTGCTCACTCCATCATACCCTCTACACTCTTCTCCCACACATACTGCTCACTCCATCATACCCTCTACACTCTTCTCCCGCACATACTGCTCACTCCATCATACCCTCTACGCTCTTCTCCCATACATACTGCTCACTCCATCATGCCCTCTACACTCTTCTCCCACACATACTGCTCACTCCATCATACCCTCTACGCTCTTCTCCCGCACATACTGCTCACTCCATCATACCCTCTATACTCTTCTCCCGCACATACTGATCACCCCATCATACCCTCTACGCTCTTCTCCCACACATACTGCTCACTCCATCATGCCCTCTACGCTCTTCTCCCGCACATACTGCTCACTCCATCATACCCTCTACACTCTTCTCCCGCACATACTGCTCACTCCATCATTCCCTCTACGCTCTTCTCCCGCACATACTGCTCACTCCATCATACCCTCTACACTCTTCTCCCACACATACTGCTCACTCCATCATACCCTCTACACTCTTCTCCCACACATACTGCTCACCCCATCATACCCTCTACACTCTTCTCCCGCACATACTGCTCACCCCATCATACCCTCTACACTCTTCTCCCGCACATACTGCTCATTCCATCATACCCTCTACGCTCTTCTCCCGCACATACTGCTCACTCCATCATACCCTCTACACTCTTCTCCCACACATACTGCTCACCCCATCATACCCTCTACACTCTTCTCCCACACATACTGCTCACCCCATCATACCCTCTACACTCTTCTCCCGCACATACTGCTCACCCCATCATAACCTCTACACTCTTCTCCCGCACATACTGCTCACTCCATCATACCCTCTACACTCTTCTCCCGCACATACTGCTCACTCCATCATACCCTCTACACTCTTCTCCCGCACACACTGCTCACTCCATCATACCCTCTACACTCTTCTCCCGCACACACTGCTCACTCCATCATACTCTCTACGCTCTTCTCCCGCACATACTGCTCACTCCATCATACCCTCTACACTCTTCTCCCGCACATACTGCTCACTCCATCATACCCTCTACGCTCTTCTCCCGCACATACTGCTCATTCCATCATTCCCTCTACGCTCTTCTCCCACACATACTGCTCACTCCATCATACCCTCTACGCTCTTCTCCCACACATACTGCTCACTCCATCATACCCTCTACGCTCTTCTCCCGCACATACTGCTCACCCCATCATACCCTCTACGCTCTTCTCCCACACATACTGCTCACTCCATCATACCCTCTACACTCTTCTCCCGCACATACTGCTCACCCCATCATACCCTCTACACTCTTCTCCCGCACATACTGCTCACTCCATCATACCCTCTATGCTCTTCTCCCACACATACTGCTCACTCCATCATACCCTCTACACTCTTCTCCCGCACATACTGCTCACCCCATCATACCCTCTACACTCTTCTCCCGCACATACTGCTCACTCCATCATACCCTCTACACTCTTCTCCCGCACATACTGCTCACTCCATCATACCCTCTACACTCTTCTCCCGCACATACTGCTCACCCCATCATACCCTCTACACTCTTCTCCCGCACATGCTGCTCACTCCATCATACCCTCTACGCTCTTCTCCCACACATACTGCTCACTCCATCATACCCTCTACACTCTTCTCCCGCACATACTACTCACTCCATCATACCCTCTACACTCTTCTCCCGCACATACTGCTCACTCCATCATACCCTCTACACTCTTCTCCCGCACATACTGCTCACTCCATCATACCCTCTACGCTCTTCTCCCGCACATACTGCTCACTCCATCATACCCTCTACACTCTTCTCCCGCACATACTGCTCACTCCATCATACCCTCTACACTCTTCTCCCGCACATACTGCTCACTCCATCATACCCTCTACGCTCTTCTCCCGCACATACTGCTCACCCCATCATACCCTCTACACTCTTCTCCCGCACATACTGCTCACCCCATCATACCCTCTACCCTCTTCTCCCACACTTACTGCTCACTCCATCATACCCTCTACGCTCTTCTCCCGCACATACTGCTCACTCCAAAATGCGCTCTACGCTCTTCTCCCACACATACTGCTCACTCCATCATACCCTCTGCACTCTTCTCCCGTACATACTGCTCACTCCATCATACCCTCTACACTCTTCTCCCACACATACTGCTCACTCCATCATACCCTCTACGCTCTTCTCCCGCACATACTGCTCACTCCATCATACCCTCTATACTCTTCTCCCGCACATACTGATCACCCCATCATACCCTCTACGCTCTTCTCCCATACATACTGCTCACTCCATCATGCCCTCTACACTCTTCTCCCACACATACTGCTCACTCCATCATACCCTCTACACTCTTCTCCCACACATACTGCTCACTCCATCATACCCTCTACGCTCTTCTCCCGCACATACTGCTCACTCCATCATACCCTCTACGCTCTTCTCCCGCACATACTGCTCACTCCATCATACCCTCTACACTCTTCTCCCGCACATACTGCTCACTCCATCATGCCCTCTACGCTCTTCTCCCGCACATACTGCTCACTCCATCATACCCTCTACACTCTTCTCCCGCACATACTGCTCACTCCATCATTCCCTCTACGCTCTTCTCCCACACATACTGCTCACTCCATCATACCCTCTACACTCTTCTCCCGCACATACTGCTCACTCCATCATACCCTCTACACTCTTCTCCCGCACATACTGCTCACTCCATCATACCCTCTATACTCTTCTCCCGCACATACTGCTCACTACATCATACCCTCTACACTCTTCTCCCGCACATACTGCTCACTCCATCATACCCTCTACGCTCTTCTCCCACACATACTGCTCACTCCATCATACCCTCTACACTCTTCTCCTGCACATACTACTCACTCCATCATACCCTCTACACTCTTCTCCCACACATACTACTCACTCCATCATACCCTCTACACTCTTCTCCCGCACATACTGCTCACTCCATCATACCCTCTACGCTCTTCTCCCGCACATACTGCTCACTCCATCATACCCTCTACACTCTTCTCCCGCACATACTGCTCACTCCATCATACCCTCTACACTCTTCTCCCGCACATACTGCTCACCCCATCATACCCTCTACGCTCTTCTCCCACACATATTGCTCACTCCGTCATACCCTCTACACTCTTCTCCCGCACATACTGCTCACCCCATCATACCCTCTACGCTCTTCTCCCACACATATTGCTCACTCCGTCATACCCTCTACACTCTTCTCCCGCACATACTGCTCACTCCATCATGCCCTCTACACTCTTCTCCCACACACACTGCTCACTCCATCATACCCTCTACGCTCTTCTCCCACACATACTGCTCACTCCATCATACCCTCTACGCTCTTCTCCCGCACATACTGCTCACTCCATCATACCCTCTACACTCTTCTCCCGCACATACTGCTCACTCCATCATACCCTCTACACTCTTCTCCCGCACATACTGCTCACCCCATCATACCCTCTACGCTCTTCTCCCACACATATTGCTCACTCCGTCATACCCTCTACACTCTTCTCCCGCACATACTGCTCACCCCATCATACCCTCTACGCTCTTCTCCCACACATATTGCTCACTCCGTCATACCCTCTACACTCTTCTCCCGCACATACTGCTCACCCCATCATACCCTCTACGCTCTTCTCCCACACATATTGCTCACTCCGTCATACCCTCTACACTCTTCTCCCGCACATACTGCTCACTCCATCATGCCCTCTACACTCTTCTCCCACACACACTGCTCACTCCATCATACCCTCTACGCTCTTCTCCCACACATACTGCTCACTCCATCATACCCTCTACGCTCTTCTCCCACACATACTGCTCACTCCGCCATACCCTCTACGCTCTTCTCCCGCACATACTGCTCACTCCGCCATACCCTCTACGCTCTTCTCCCGCACATACTGCTCACTCCATCATACCCTCTACACTCTTCTCCCGCACATACTGCTCACTCCATCATACGCTCTGCACTCTTCTCCCGCACATACTGCTCACCCCATCATACCCTCTACGCTCTTCTCCCGCACATACTGCTCACTCCATCATACCCTCTACACTCTTCTCCCGCACATACTGCTCACTCCATCATGCCCTCTACACTCTTCTCCCACACATACTGCTCACTCCATCATACCCTCTACACTCTTCTCCCACACATACTGCTCACTCCATCATACCCTCTACACTCTTCTCCCGTACATACTGCTCACTCCATCATACCCTCTACACTCTTCTCCCGCACATACTGCTCACCCCATCATACCCTCTACACTCTTCTCCCACACATACTGCTCACTCCATCATACCCTCTACACTCTTCTCCCGCACATACTGCTCACTCCATCATACCCTCTATACTCTTCTCCCACACATACTGCTCACCCCATCATACCCTCTACACTCTTCTCCCGCACATACTACTCACTCCATCATACCCTCTACACTCTTCTCCCACACATACTGCTCACTCCATCATACCCTCTACACTCTTCTCCCACACATACTGCTCACTCCATCATACCCTCTACACTCTTCTCCCGCACATACTGCTCACTCCATCATACCCTCTATACTCTTCTCCCGCACATACTGCTCACCCCATCATACCCTCTACACTCTTCTCCCGCACATACTACTCACTCCATCATACCCTCTACACTCTTCTCCCGCACATACTGCTCACTCCATCATACCCTCTACACTCTTCTCCCGCACATACTGCTCACTCCATCATACCCTCTACGCTCTTCTCCCACACATACTGCTCACTCCATCATACCCTCTACACTCTTCTCCCGCACATACTGCTCACTCCATCATACCCTCTACACTCTTCTCCCGCACATACTGCTCACCCCATCATACCCTCTACACTCTTCTCCCGCACATACTGCTCACTCCATCATACCCTCTACGCTCTTCTCCCGCACATACTGCTCACTCCATCATACCCTCTACACTCTTCTCCCACACATACTGCTCACTCCATCATACCCTCTACGCTCTTCTCCCACACATACTGCTCACTCCATCATACGCTCTACGCTCTTCTCCCGCACATACTGCTCACTCCATCATACCCTCTACGCTCTTCTCCCTCACATACTGCTCACTCCATCATACCCTATACACTCTTCTCCCGCACATACTGCTCACTCCATCATACCCTCTATACTCTTCTCCCGCACATACTGCTCACTCCATCATACCCTCTACACTCTTCTCCCACACATACTGCTCACTCCATCATGCCCTCTACACTCTTCTCCCACACATACTGCTCACTCCATCATACCCTCTACACTCTTCTCCCACACATACTGCTCACTCCATCATACCCTCTACACTCTTCTCCCGCACATACTGCTCACTCCATCATACCCTCTATACTCTTCTCCCGCACATACTGATCACCCCATCATACCCTCTACGCTCTTCTCCCGCACATACTGCTCACTCCATCATACCCTCTACACTCTTCTCCCGCACATACTGCTCACCCCATCATACCCTCTACACTCTTCTCCCACACATACTGCTCACTCCATCATACCCTCTACGCTCTTCTCCCGCACATACTGCTCACCCCATCATACCCTCTACGCTCTTCTCCCACACATACTGCTCACTCCATCATACCCTCTACACTCTTCTCCCACACATACTGCTCACTCCATCATACCCTCTACACTCTTCTCCCACACATACTGCTCACTCCATCATACCCTCTACGCTCTTCTCCCACACATACTGCTCACCCCATCATGCCCTCTACACTCTTCTCCCACACATACTGCTCACTCCATCATACCCTCTACGCTCTTCTCCTGCACATACTACTCACCCCATCATACCCTCTACACTCTTCTCCCGCACATACTGCTCACCCCATCATACCCTCTACACTCTTCTCCTGCACATACTGCTCACTCCATCATACCCTCTACACTCTTCTCCCGCACATACTGCTCACCCCATCATACCCTCTACACTCTTCTCCCGCACATACTGCTCACTCCATCATACCCTCTACACTCTTCTCCCGCACATACTGCTCACCCCATCATACCCTCTACACTCTTCTCCCGCACATACTGCTCACTCCATCATACCCTCTACACTCTTCTCCCGCACATACTGCTCACCCCATCATACCCTCTACACTCTTCTCCCGCACATACTGCTCACTCCATCATACCCTCTACACTCTTCTCCCGCACATACTGCTCACCCCATCATACCCTCTACACTCTTCTCCCGCACACACTGCTCACTCCATCATACTCTCTACGCTCTTCTCCCGCACATACTGCTCACTCCATCATACCCTCTACGCTCTTCTCCCATACATACTGCTCACTCCATCATGCCCTCTACACTCTTCTCCCACACATACTGCTCACTCCATCATACCCTCTACACTCTTCTCCCACACATACTGCTCACTCCATCATACCCTCTACACTCTTCTCCCGTACATACTGCTCACTCCATCATACCCTCTACACTCTTCTCCCGCACACACTGCTCACTCCATCATACCCTCTGCACTCTTCTCCCGCACATACTGATCACCCCATCATACCCTCTACGCTCTTCTCCCGCACATACTGCTCACTCCATCATACCCTCTACACTCTTCTCCCGCACATACTGCTCACCCCATCATACCCTCTACACTCTTCTCCCACACATACTGCTCACTCCATCATACCCTCTACACTCTTCTCCCGCACATACTGCTCACTCCATCATACCCTCTATACTCTTCTCCCACACATACTGCTCACCCCATCATACCCTCTACACTCTTCTCCCGCACATACTACTCACTCCATCATACCCTCTACACTCTTCTCCCACACATACTGCTCACTCCATCATACCCTCTACGCTCTTCTCCCGCACATACTGCTCACTCCATCATACCCTCTACACTCTTCTCCCGCACATACTGCTCACTCCATCATACCCTCTATACTCTTCTCCCGCACATACTGCTCACCCCATCATACCCTCTACACTCTTCTCCCGCACATACTACTCACTCCATCATACCCTCTACACTCTTCTCCCGCACATACTGCTCACTCCATCATACCCTCTACACTCTTCTCCCGCACATACTGCTCACTCCATCATACCCTCTACGCTCTTCTCCCACACATACTGCTCACTCCATCATACCCTCTACACTCTTCTCCCGCACATACTGCTCACTCCATCATACCCTCTACACTCTTCTCCCGCACATACTGCTCACCCCATCATACCCTCTACACTCTTCTCCCGCACATACTGCTCACTCCATCATACCCTCTACGCTCTTCTCCCGCACATACTGCTCACTCCATCATACCCTCTACACTCTTCTCCCACACATACTGCTCACTCCATCATACCCTCTGCACTCTTCTCCCGTACATACTGCTCACTCCATCATACCCTCTACACTCTTCTCCCACACATACTGCTCACTCCATCATACCCTCTACACTCTTCTCCCGCACATACTGCTCACTCCATCATACCCTCTATACTCTTCTCCCGCACATACTGATCACCCCATCATACCCTCTACACTCTTCTCCCACACATACTGCTCACTCCATCATACCCTCTACACTCTTCTCCCACACATACTGATCACCCCATCATATCCTCTACGCTCTTCTCCCGCACACACTGCTCACTCCATCATACCCTCTGCACTCTTCTCCCGTACATACTGCTCACTCCATCATACCCTCTACGCTCTTCTCCCATACATACTGCTCACTCCATCATGCCCTCTACACTCTTCTCCCACACATACTGCTCACTCCATCATACCCTCTACACTCTTCTCCCACACATACTGCTCACTCCATCATACCCTCTACACTCTTCTCCCGCACATACTGCTCACTCCATCATACCCTCTATACTCTTCTCCCGCACATACTGATCACCCCATCATACCCTCTACGCTCTTCTCCCATACATACTGCTCACTCCATCATACCCTCTACGCTCTTCTCCCGCACATACTGCTCACTCCATCATACCCTCTACACTCTTCTCCCGCACATACTGCTCACCCCATCATACCCTCTACGCTCTTCTCCCACACATACTGCTCACTCCATCATACCCTCTACACTCTTCTCCCACACATACTGCTCACTCCATCATACCCTCTACACTCTTCTCCCACACATACTGCTCACTCCATCATACCCTCTACGCTCTTCTCCCACACATACTGCTCACCCCATCATGCCCTCTACACTCTTCTCCCACACATACTGCTCACTCCATCATACCCTCTACACTCTTCTCCCGCACATACTGCTCACTCCATCATACCCTCTACACTCTTCTCCCGCACATACTGCTCACCCCATCATACCCTCTACAATCTTCTCCCGCACATACTGCTCACTCCATCATACCCTCTACACTCTTCTCCCGCACACACTGCTCACTCCATCATACTCTCTACGCTCTTCTCCCGCACATACTGCTCACTCCATCATACCCTCTACACTCTTCTCCCACACATACTGCTCACTCCATCATACCCTCTTCTCCCGCACATACTGCTCACTCCATCATACCCTCTACGCTCTTCTCCCACACATACTGCTCACTCCATCATACCCTCTGCACTCTTCTCCCGTACATACTGCTCACTCCATCATACCCTCTACACTCTTCTCCCACACATACTGCTCACTCCATCATACCCTCTACACTCTTCTCCCACACATACTGCTCACTCCATCATACCCTCTACACTCTTCTCCCGCACATACTGCTCACTCCATCATACCCTCTATACTCTTCTCCCGCACATACTGATCACCCCATCATACCCTCTACGCTCTTCTCCCATACATACTGCTCACTCCATCATGCCCTCTACACTCTTCTCCCACACATACTGCTCACTCCATCATACCCTCTACGCTCTTCTCCCGCACATACTGCTCACTCCATCATACCCTCTATACTCTTCTCCCGCACATACTGATCACCCCATCATACCCTCTACGCTCTTCTCCCATACATACTGCTCACTCCATCATACCCTCTACGCTCTTCTCCCGCACATACTGCTCACTCCATCATACCCTCTACACTCTTCTCCCGCACATACTGCTCACTCCATCATACCCTCTACGCTCTTCTCCCACACATACTGCTCACTCCATCATACCCTCTACACTCTTCTCCCGCACATACTGCTCACCCCATCATACCCTCTACACTCTTCTCCCGCACATACTGCTCACTCCATCATACCCTCTACACTCTTCTCCCGCACATACTGCTCACCCCATCATACCCTCTACACTCTTCTCCCGCACATACTGCTCACTCCATCATACCCTCTATGCTCTTCTCCCACACATACTGCTCACTCCATCATACCCTCTACACTCTTCTCCCGCACATACTGCTCACCCCATCATACCCTCTACACTCTTCTCCCGCACATACTGCTCACTCCATCATACCCTCTACACTCTTCTCCCGCACATACTGCTCACTCCATCATACCCTCTACACTCTTCTCCCGCACATACTGCTCACCCCATCATACCCTCTACACTCTTCTCCCGCACATGCTGCTCACTCCATCATACCCTCTACGCTCTTCTCCCACACATACTGCTCACTCCATCATACCCTCTACACTCTTCTCCCGCACATACTGCTCACCCCATCATACCCTCTACACTCTTCTCCCGCACATACTGCTCACTCCATCATACCCTCTACACTCTTCTCCCGCACATACTGCTCACCCCATCATACCCTCTACACTCTTCTCCCGCACATGCTGCTCACTCCATCATGCCCTCTACGCTCTTCTCCCGCACATACTGCTCACCCCATCATGCCCTCTACACTCTTCTCCCACACATACTGCTCACTCCATCATACCCTCTGCGCTCTTCTCCCGCACATACTGCTCACCCCATCATACCCTCTACGCTCTTCTCCAGCACATACTGCTCACTCCATCATACCCTCTACACTCTTCTCCCGCACATACTACTCACTCCATCATACCCTCTACACTCTTCTCCCGCACATACTGCTCACTCCATCATACCCTCTACACTCTTCTCCCGCACATACTGCTCACTCCATCATACCCTCTACGCTCTTCTCCCGCACATACTGCTCACTCCATCATACCCTCTACACTCTTCTCCCGCACATACTGCTCACTCCATCATACCCTCTACACTCTTCTCCCGCACATACTGCTCACTCCATCATACCCTCTACGCTCTTCTCCCGCACATACTGCTCACCCCATCATACCCTCTACACTCTTCTCCCGCACATACTGCTCACCCCATCATACCCTCTACGCTCTTCTCCCACACATACTGCTCACTCCATCATACCCTCTACGCTCTTCTCCCGCACATACTGCTCACTCCAAAATGCGCTCTACGCTCTTCTCCCACACATACTGCTCACTCCATCATACCCTCTGCACTCTTCTCCCGTACATACTGCTCACTCCATCATACCCTCTACACTCTTCTCCCACACATACTGCTCACTCCATCATACCCTCTACGCTCTTCTCCCGCACATACTGCTCACTCCATCATACCCTCTATACTCTTCTCCCGCACATACTGATCACCCCATCATACCCTCTACGCTCTTCTCCCATACATACTGCTCACTCCATCATGCCCTCTACACTCTTCTCCCACACATACTGCTCACTCCATCATACCCTCTACACTCTTCTCCCGCACATACTGCTCACTCCATCATACCCTCTACGCTCTTCTCCCGCACATACTGCTCACTCCATCATACCCTCTACACTCTTCTCCCGCACATACTGCTCACTCCATCATACCCTCTACGCTCTTCTCCCACACATACTGCTCACTCCATCATGCCCTCTACGCTCTTCTCCCGCACATACTGCTCACTCCATCATACCCTCTACACTCTTCTCCCGCACATACTGCTCACTCCATCATTCCCTCTACGCTCTTCTCCCACACATACTGCTCACTCCATCATACCCTCTACACTCTTCTCCCGCACATACTGCTCACTCCATCATACCCTCTACACTCTTCTCCCGCACATACTGCTCACTCCATCATACCCTCTATACTCTTCTCCCGCACATACTGCTCACTACATCATACCCTCTACACTCTTCTCCCGCACATACTGCTCACTCCATCATACCCTCTACGCTCTTCTCCTGCACATACTACTCACTCCATCATACCCTCTACACTCTTCTCCCACACATACTACTCACTCCATCATACCCTCTACACTCTTCTCCCACACATACTACTCACTCCATCATACCCTCTACGCTCTTCTCCCACACATATTGCTCACTCCGTCATACCCTCTACACTCTTCTCCCGCACATACTGCTCACTCCATCATACCCTCTACGCTCTTCTCCCACACATATTGCTCACTCCGTCATACCCTCTACACTCTTCTCCCGCACATACTGCTCACTCCATCATGCCCTCTACACTCTTCTCCCACACACACTGCTCACTCCATCATACCCTCTACGCTCTTCTCCCACACATACTGCTCACTCCATCATACCCTCTACGCTCTTCTCCCACACATACTGCTCACTCCGCCATACCCTCTACGCTCTTCTCCCGCACATACTGCTCACTCCGCCATACCCTCTACGCTCTTCTCCCGCACATACTGCTCACTCCATCATACCCTCTACACTCTTCTCCCGCACATACTGCTCACTCCATCATACGCTCTGCACTCTTCTCCCGCACATACTGCTCACCCCATCATACCCTCTACGCTCTTCTCCCGCACATACTGCTCACTCCATCATACCCTCTACACTCTTCTCCCGCACATACTGCTCACTCCATTATACCCTCTACACTCTTCTCCCGGACATACTGCTCACTCCATCATGCCCTCTACGCTCTTCTCCCACACATACTGCTCACTTCATCATACCCTCTACGCTCTTCTCCCGCACATACTGCTCACTACATCATACCCTCTACACTCTTCTCCCGCACATACTGCTCATTCCATCATACCCTCTACGTTCTTCTCCCGCACATACTGCTCACTCCATCATACCCTCTACGCTCTTCTCCCACACATACTGCTCACTCCATCATGCCCTCTACGCTCTTCTCCCGCACATACTGCTCACTCCATCATACCCTCTACGCTCTTCTCCCACACATACTGCTCACTCCATCATACCCTCTACGCTCTTCTCCCGCACATACTGCTCACTCCATCATACCCTCTACACTCTTCTCACGCACATACTGCTCACCCCATCATACCCTCTACACTCTTCTCCCGCACATACTGCTCACTCCATCATACCCTCTACGCTCTTCTCCCGCACATACTGCTCACTCCATCATACCCTCTACGCTCTTCTCCCACACATACTGCTCACTCCATCATACCCTCTACACTCTTCTCCCGCACATACTGCTCACTCCATCATACCCTCTACGCTCTTCTCCCGCACATACTCCTCACTCCATCATACTCTCTACGCTCTTTTCCCGCACACACTGCTCACTCCATCATGCGCTCTACGCTCTTCTCCCGCACATACTGCTCACTCCGTCAAACCCTCTACGCTCTTCTCCCGCACATACTGCTCACTCCATCATACCCTCTACGCTCTTCTCCAGCACATACTGCTCACTCCATCATGCCCTCTACGCTCTTCTCCCGCACATACTGCTCACTCCGTCATACCCTCTACGCTCTTCTCCCGCACATACTGCTCACTCCATCATACCCTCTACGCTCTTCTTCCACACATACTCCTCACTCCATCATACTCTCTACACTCTTCTCCCGCACATACTACTCACTCCATCATGCCCTCTACGCTCTTCTCCCGCACATACTACTCACTCCATCATGCCCTCTACGCTCTTTTCCCGCACACACTGCTCACTCCATCATGCGCTCTACGCTCTTCTCCCGCACATACTGCTCACTCCGTCAAACCCTCTACGCTCTTCTCCCGCACATACTGCTCACTCCATGATACCCTCTACGCTCTTCTCCAGCACATACTGCTCACTCCATCATGCCCTCTACGCTCTTCTCCCGCACATACTGCTCACTCCATCATACCCTCTACGCTCTTCTCCCACACATACTGCTCACTCCATCATGCCCTCTACGCTCTTCTCCCGCACATACTGCTCACTCCATCATACCCTCTACGCTCTTCTCCCACACATACTGCTCACTCCATCATACCCTCTACACTCTTCTCCCACACATACTGCTCACTCCATCATACCCTCTACACTCTTCTCCCGCACACACTGCTCACTCCATCATACCCTCTATACTCTTCTCCCGCACATACTGCTCACTACATCATACCCTCTACACTCTTCTCCCGCACATACTGCTCAGTCCATCATACCCTCTACGCTCTTCTCCTGCACATACTGCTCACTCCGCCATACCCTCTACACTCTTCTCCTGCAGTTACTGCTCACTCCATCATACCCTCTACGCTCTTCTCCCACACATACTACTCACTCCATCATACCCTCTACACTCTTCTCCCGCACATACTGCTCACTCCATCATACCCTCTACGCTCTTCTCCCGCACATACTGCTCACTCCATCATACCCTCTACGCTCTCCTCCCACACATACTACTCACTCCATCATACCCTCTACACTCTTCTCCCGCACATACTGCTCACTCCATCATACCCTCTACGCTCTTCTCCCACACATACTACTCACTCCATCATACCCTCTACGCTCTTCTCCCGCACATACTGCTCACTCCATCATACCCTCTACACTCTTCTCCCACACACACTGCTCACTCCATCATACCCTCTACACTCTTCTCCCGCACATACTGCTCACTCCATCATACCCTCTACACTCTTCTCGCGCACATACTGCTCACCCCATCATACCCTCTACGCTCTTCTCCCACACATACTGCTCACTCCATCATACCCTCTACGCTCTTCTCCCGCACATACTGCTCACTCCATCATACCCTCTACGCTCTTCTTCCACACATACTCCTCACTCCATCATACTCTCTACGCTCTTTTCCCGCACACACTGCTCACTCCATCATGCGCTCTACGCTCTTCTCCCGCACATACTGCTCACTCCGTCAAACCCTCTACGCTCTTCTCCAGCACATACTGCTCACTCCATCATGCCCTCTACGCTCTTCTCCCGCACATACTGCTCACTCCGTCATACCCTCTACGCTCTTCTCCCGCACATACTGCTCACTCCATCATACCCTCTACGCTCTTCTTCCACACATACTCCTCACTCCATCATACTCTCTACGCTCTTTTCCCGCACACACTGCTCACTCCATTATACCCTCTACTCTCTTCTCCCGCACATACTGCTCACTCCATCATACCCTCTACGCTCTTCTCCCGCACATACTGCTCACTCCGTCAAACCCTCTACGCTCTTCTCCCGCACATACTGCTCACTCCATGATACCCTCTACGCTCTTCTCCCGCACATACTACTCACTCCATCATACCCTCTACGCTCTTCTCCCGCACATACTGCTCACTCCATCATACCCTCTACACTCTTCTCCCGCACATACTGCTCACTCCATCATACCCTCTACACTCTTCTCCTGCACATACTGCTCAACCCCATCATACCCTCTACGCTCTTCTCCCACACATACTGCTCACTCCATCATACCCTCTACGCTCTTCTCCCGCACATACTGCTCACTCCATCATACCCTCTACGCTCTTCTTCCACACATACTCCTCACTCCATCATACTCTCTACGCTCTTTTCCCGCACACACTGCTCACTCCATCATGCGCTCTACGCTCTTCTCCCGCACATACTGCTCACTCCGTCAAACCCTCTACGCTCTTCTCCCACACATACTCCTCACTCCATCATACTCTCTACGCTCTTTTCCCGCACACACTGTTTACTCCATCATGCGCTCTACGCTCTTCTCCCGCACATACTGCTCACTCCATCATACCCTCTACGCTCTTCTTCCACACATACTGCTCACTCCATCATACCCTCTACACTCTTCTCCCGCACATACTGCTCACTCCATCATGCCCTCTACGCTCTTCTCCCGCACATACTGCTCACTCCATCATACCCTCTACGCTCTTCTCCCGCACATACTGCTCACTCCATCATACCCTCTACGCTCTTCTTCCACACATACTCCTCACTCCATCATACTCTCTACGCTCTTTTCCCGCACACACTGCTCACTCCATCATGCGCTCTACGCTCTTCTCCCGCACATACTGCTCACTCCGTCAAACCCTCTACGCTCTTCTCCCGCACATACTGCTCACTCCATGATACCCTCTACGCTCTTCTCCCACACATACTACTCACTCCATCATACCCTCTACGCTCTTCTCCCACACATACTGCTCACTCCATCATACCCTCTACGCTCTTCTCCCGCACATACTGCTCACTCCATCATACCCTCTACACTCTTCTCCCGCACATACTGCTCAACCCCATCATACCCTCTACGCTCTTCTCCCACACATACTGCTCACTCCATCATACCCTCTACGCTCTTCTCCCGCACATACTGCTCACTCCATCATACCCTCTACGCTCTTCTTCCACACATACTGCTCACTCCATCATACCCTCTACACTCTTCTCCCGCACATACTGCTCACTCCATCATGCCCTCTACGCTCTTCTCCCGCACATACTGCTCACTCCATCATACCCTCTACGCTCTTCTCCCGCACATACTGCTCACTCCATCATACCCTCTACGCTCTTCTTCCACACATACTCCTCACTCCATCATACTCTCTACGCTCTTTTCCCGCACACACTGCTCACTCCATCATGCGCTCTACGCTCTTCTCCCGCACATACTGCTCACTCCGTCAAACCCTCTACGCTCTTCTCCCGCACATACTGCTCACTCCATGATACCCTCTACACTCTTCTCCCGCACATACTGCTCACTCCATCATGCCCTCTACGCTCTTCTCCCGCACATACTGCTCACCCCATCATACCCTCTACGCTCTTCTCCCGCACATACTGCTCACTCCATCATACCCTCTACGCTCTTCTCCCGCACATACTGCTCACTCCATCATACCCTCTACACTCTTCTCGCACACATACTGCTCACCCCATCATACCCTCTACGCTCTTCTCCCACACATACTGCTCACTCCATCATACCCTCTACGCTCTTCTCCCGCACATACTGCTCACTCCATCATACCCTCTACGCTCTTCTTCCACACATACTCCTCACTCCATCATACTCTCTACGCTCTTCTCCCACACATACTGCTCACCCCATCATACCCTCTACGCTCTTCTCCCACACATACTGCTCACCCCATCATACCCTCTACACTCTTCTCCCGCACATACTGCTCACTCCATCATACCCTCTACACTCTTCTCCCGCACATACTGCTCACTCCATCATACCCTCTACGCTCTTTTCCCGCACACACTGCTCACTCCATCATGCGCTCTACGCTCTTCTCCGGCACATACTGCTCACTCCGTCAAACCCTCTACTCTCTTCTCCCGCACATACTGCTCACTCCATGATACCCTCTACGCTCTTCTCCAGCACATACTGCTCACTCCATCATGCCCTCTACGCTCTTCTCCCGCACATACTGCTCACTCCGTCATACCCTCTACGCTCTTCTCCCGCACATACTGCTCACTCCATCATACCCTCTACGCTCTTCTCCCACACATACTGCTCACTCCATCATACCCTCTACGCTCTTCTTCCACACATACTCCTCACTCCATCATACTCTCTACGCTCTTTTCCCGCACACACTGCTCACTCCATCATGCGCTCTACGCTCTTCTCCCGCACATACTGCTCACTCCGTCAAACCCTCTACGCTCTTCTCCCACACATGCTGCTCACTCCATCATACCCTCTACGCTCTTCTCCAGCACATACTGCTCACTCCATCATGCCCTCTACACTCTTCTCCCGCACATACTGCTCACTCCGTCATACCCTCTACGCTCTTCTCCCGCACATACTGCTCACTCCATCATACCCTCTACGCTCTTCTTCCACACATACTCCTCACTCCATCATACTCTCTACGCTCTTTTCCCGCACACACTGCTCACTCCATCATGCGCTCTACGCTCTTCTCCCGCACATACTGCTCACTCCATCATGCCCTCTACGCTCTTCTCCCGCACATGCTGCTCACCCCATCATACCCTCTACACTCTTCTCCAGCACATACTGCTCACTCCATCATACCCTCTACGCTCTTTTCCCGCACACACTGCTCACTCCATCATGCGCTCTACGCTCTTCTCCCGCACATACTGCTCACTCCGTCAAACCCTCTACGCTCTTCTCCCGCACATACTGCTCACTCCATGATACCCTCTACGCTCTTCTCCAGCACATACTGCTCACTCCATCATGCCCTCTACGCTCTTCTCCCGCACATACTGCTCACCCCATCATACCCTCTACACTCTTCTCCCGCACATACTGCACCCTGTCAATTACTGCACACTACTCTCCAGCACATACTGACCTTTGTCCTACCCTCTGCTCTCTTCTGCTGCACATATCCCCAACCCTGCCCCTCCTGAAAAGGGCACACTCTTCTTGGTGTATTATAGTTTAAGTGTATGACTGGGGGGGGGGGGGGGTGACATTAAAGTGGAATCTCCTCTGGTATAGAGACTGGTGTGACCGGGTCAGTGTTCTCTGTACAGCACTGCGGTATATGTCAGAGCTACATTATATTACCAAAAGTATTGGGGCGCCCGCCTTTACATGCACATGAACTTTAATGGCATCCCTTTGCTTTATGCACTGGTCCAAATCATTTTGGTGGAGGGGGGATTATGGTGTGGGGGTTGTTTTTCAGGGGTTGGGTTGGCCCCTTAGTTCCAGTGAAGGGAACACTTAAGGTGTCAGCATACCAAGACATTATAGGCAATTTCATGGTCCCAACTTTGTGAAAACAGTTTGGGGATGGCCCCTTCCTGTTCCAACATGACTCCGCACCCGTGTACAAAACAAGGTCCATAAAGACATGGATGAGCGAGTTTGGGGGTGGAGAAACTTGACTGGCCTGCACAGAGTCCTGACCTCAACCCGATAGAACACCTTTGTGATGAATTAGAGCGGAGACTCCGAGTCAGGCCTTCTCATCCAACATCAGTGCCTATCAGCGCGCTTCTGGAAGAATGGTCAAACATTCCCATAGACACACTCCTAAACCTTGTGGATGGCCTTCCCAGAAGAGGTGAAGCTGTTATAGCTGCAAAGGGCGGAGCCAACTCAATATTGAACCCTCCGGAGTAAGACTGGGATGCCATTAAAGTTCATTTGGGGGTAAAAATTTGCCCGGCGTAAGCGCGCGCAAGTTAAATGATCCCGCCGGGGGTGGGAATCATTTAAATTAGGCGCGCTCCCGCGCCGAGCATACAGCACATGCTCCGTCGGGAAACTTTCCCGACGTGCATTGCGGCAAATGACGTCGCAAGGACGTCATTTGCTTCAAAGTGAACGTGAATGGAGTCCAGCGCCATTCACGAATCACTTACGCAAACACCGTGAAATTCAAATTTCACGGCGCGGGAAGGCCGGCTATACTTTAGCATTGGCTGCCCCTACTATTAGAAGGGGCAGCCTTGCGCTAAAGTTGCCGTACAGAAACTCCGTACCTGGCTTGCCAGTGGTAGTATGCAATTTGCATACTACACGCTGATCACAATGGGAGCGCCCCCTAGCGGTCCACGCAAGAATGCAGCCTAAAATCTGCGAGGCATAAGAGCCTTATGCCGCGCAGATTTTAGGCTGCAGTCGGTGTAACGGGGTTCCTGAATCAGGAGCATTCGCTACACTGGAGCAAGTAAGCAATTGCGCCGTGTAACCTATGGTTACACGGGCGCAATTGCTTCTTGAATCTGGCCCATTGTGTATATATGGGCATATCTGTTCTGCAGAGGTTACTGGGCTGCTTTCAAACTGATCTGCAGGTGCGGAGCGGGTTACCTGCACTGAGCCATAGACTTCTGTTATTACCTGCGAGTTTGGCGAGCTTTCTGAAAGGTGCACCAAACCTGCAGAATATAATAGAAGTCTATTGCAATGTGCAGGAAAGTCAAAAGGTCCACTGCGTTGCACGCGTGGTGCGGGTAAACCACAGAGCAGCCTTGGACTCCTTTTACACGGTAAGTCCGATCCAATTGGACCCTCCATTCACCTCTAAGTAGTGGCAGACATAAACCGACTTGTGTCCTACCTCCAATCCGATCTGCAAAAAAAATGAGTATAGTGGGCTGTGTCCGTGTCCGCCCTGCATATGCAGAGCAGACACGGACATGCCATCCACCCTCTCCGTTCATTGTGGCCCGCAACCAATTACCAAGTCGCTTAGGTGGCTCTCTCTCTTCAAAAGTTTGGGCACCCCTGGTGTAAAGGCAGGTGTCCCAATACTTTTGGTAATATAGGGCCAGATTCACAAAAGAGATACGACGGCGTATCTACTGATACGCCGTCGTATCTCTGTTTCTAACTATGCGGCTGATTCATAGAATCAGTTACGCATAGCTAGTCCTAAGATCCGACAGGTGTAATGGACTTACACTGTCGGATCTTAGGATGCAGTACCGCGGCCGCCGCTGGGGGCATTTCTCGTCGTAATCCAGCCTCGGGTATGCAAATTAGCACTTACGGAGATCCACGAATCTTTTTCCCTTCGTTAAGTCGCCGTAAGTGTTAGTTTGCCGTCGCAAAGATAGGGTACCTTTACAAAAGTGTAAAGGTACTCTACCATGAAAAAGTATACCCGTAGTTCCCGCGTCGGTTTTGACATTTTTTCAATTTTTTTTTTTTCCCGCCGCATCTCTTTTTTGCCCGTCGCGATTCACAAAACCCCGGTGCAACGTAACTTCGTGCAAAGCACGTAAAGCATTGTATTGGCAATGACAGATTTTGAGGTTCCCAGCAGTCACACTAAAGCCCGATCACACGATCGGACTTCCATCTGACTTTTCCGTGGATTTTGGTCTGAAGGGCCGTGAACTTGTTCTGCATACAGACGGCAGAACCTTTTCAGCCAACTTTCACCAAACCACATGGTTTTTCAGCTCTTTACCGCCACCATTTGGGCAACTTCTGCTATTGTTGTCTGATCTTTAGCATTGGTTCTGAGCATGCGTGTTTGTACCGCCCAAAGGGTGGCGGTAAAGAGCAGAAAAACCACATAGTACGTCTATTACGTCACTACGTTCATGTTTGTTGGCTGCCGGGTGTATGCATACCAAGTTCACGGGCAACGCCCTTCGAAGAAAAATCCACGGAAAAGTCAGATGGAAATCAGATGGTGTGTATGAGGCTTGACACTTACTATGGTAGAACATTCACAAGTGAGTGGCATCCCACCCAAAGCATGCTCTACAAATATTATCACACAGTGACCAGAGCGCCCTGCTTACCTGAGATGGGTGTAAGTACGGCTCTGGCGAGGCCAGATTGGTTTGGACAGACACACTTTTTTCCAGTAGTATTTGTGGAAATCCGAGTTTATCGAAAGGGTTCCTCTTCCAGTATTTGCCGTCCTGCTGTGCCAACGCCTCGTCCTCGCTGAAGGCTCTGACCACAGGCCCGGGCATTGGTAGAGGCACGGCACCATCGCTCTCGTAACCAGAGCCATCTTTCTGGGAGTCCCAGCTGCTCCTCTGCTTCATGTGGAAGTGGGCCTGTTGGGCCTCCCATGCCAGACGGGCCTGGGCCATAAAGGCTTCGGTCGAGCCGCGGTGCATATCAGACTCCGATGACCGACTCTCTGTCCGGCTCATTAGCGGCCTGTTGGGCATGGACGAAGGCCTTTCTTCTACCATATTATGCTCGTTGATTTGCTCCCTCTCCGCGGTGACGTCAGCCGGCGCCGAGTTGGGTTCCTGGGACAAGGACGGTTTCCTGCTTTTCCGTTTTCTTGTGTTGGGGGAGTAGCTAGACGAGGACATGGCGTCCTGCTGACTAGACCAAGACATGGAATCTTCAGAATGAAACTGTTGGTGTTGCTGTTGTTGGTTGTGTCGCAGTTCGGCGTTCTCCATGCTGCTGTAATCTCCAGACTTCACCTCCAAACGATGGTCCCTCATATATGGTGGATTGTGCTGCAAGGAGTAAGATCCACCAATGGTATTGGGCGTGTATTTATGGCGGATACCCGTTTTCATCTTTGGGCTGGACCCCGACTGTTCTACGTAGACTAACTGCCTTACGTACTCCTTGCCGGCCGGGCTGTAGTCCAAGCTCATGAACCTGTCGGAGCACTTCTGTTTGGTCAACACGAGCTGTTGGTACGGAGAGTTGGAAACCTGTTTCGGTGACTGTAGGTAGCCGTGCGGTTTTCGTACGGGTGACTTTTGCGGGGACATCGCTCGGAAATTCCCGCTGCTGTCGTACTGCATTTCCATGGGCGGTTCGTCATAGATGGGAGCTTGGTACTCCATGGGAGGTTCCTCGTACAATGGGGGCTCGTAGGCATAGCGCGGAGAGGAAGGTTGCGACTCGTTTGAATGCTTTCGGTGTTGAGATTGTAACGTGCAGAACGATTCGCCTCGTCCGAGGAGGGGCGAGCAGGAGCCGACGTGTTCCGCCCTTTTCATATACGGGGAGGATTTTCTTTCGGGGAAGAAGACAGAATTGTCCGTGTCTACAGAGAACGTTTGCATGATGGGGGAAGGCTGCCCGCCCGATGGCCGCCGGGACCGGGTGCCCTGGGCGTTGTCGGTAGAGTAACCATTACCCTGGTGCATCAAGAAGCTTGGCTCCCGATCTGTCACTTTGATCAACATTCGTTCTTTGGTGCCCGTGTTCCATCGGAGAGATGATGTCCTGCACACAGACACAACAAAGTGTGAGAAAATTTGCAATAAAAAAAACATAAAACAAATATTTAATTATCAGTATATAAAAAATAGTAGGCCTAATGTTTAAAAATCTGGAGGGTAAGCGATAATCTTTATTGACTAACTTGGGTTATTAAAAACGCAAACTTTCAGGACCAGTTAGTTCCCTTCTTCAGGCTTTAACCTCTTGCTTACCGGGCACTTAAAGGGACACTAAAGGCAAGATTTTTTTGCTTTAAAAATAACAAACATGTTATACTTACCGTATTTATCGGCGTATATCGCGCACTTTTTTGCCCTGAAAATCAGGGCAAAATCGTGGGTGCGCGATATACGCCGATACCCGCGCCGAGTTTTGAATACTGCGCCGGCATATACCAAGCGCAGTACACTCGGGCAGGCTAGGCCAGTCTTGGCTTCTTCCGCGGTCACTTCCTGGACGTACAGGACGTGAGCACGACAGTTGCCGAGCCTGCCCGAGTGTACTGCGCTCGGTATATGCTCGCGCAGTATTCAAAACTGGGCGTGGGAAACGAGCGGGGAGGACGCCGGACCCGCCGAAGAGGACACCGGACCCGCCGAAGAGGACACCGGACCCGCCGAAGAGGACACCGGACCCGCCGAAGAGGACACCGGACCCGCCGAAGAGGACACTGGACCCGCCGCAGAAGGACACCTGACGCCGCAGAAGGACGCCGGACCCGCCGAAGAGGACACCCGAAGCCGCAGAAGGACGCTGGACCCGACGAGGCCGCCGATGGACGCCGCGCAAGACACCAAAACTGTAAGTACAAAAATAACTTTTTTTCCCACAGGATTGGGGGTCACTTTGGGGGTGCGCGGTATACGCGGGAGCGCGTTATACCGCGATAAATACGGTACCTCCGCTGTGCAGTTCGTTTTGCACAGAGTGACCCGGATCTGTGTCTTCTGGGGTCCCTCGGCGGCTGTCTCGGCTCCTCCTCGCAAAAGCTTTCCACGTTCATGCGAGCTCCCTCGCATGGTGGAAAGCTTTTGCGAGCGCGCTTCCGTGATACAGCGGCGGCCATAGCCGCCAACTGTATCACTCGGCCCCGCCCCCCGGTGCGCTGCGTCATCCGCTGTGATTGACAGCAGCGCCAGCCAATGGCTGCGCTGCTATCAACATGCCCAGCCTAGCCAATCAACGGCCAGGCTGGGAACCGAACAGGAGGACGAGAACGCGCACAGGACTTTCGAGGGGTGGGGTAAGTAAAACGGGGGCTCGGGGGGGGGGGGGGGCGGTGCTGTCAGATGTTTTTTTACCTTAATGCATAGGATGCATTTAGGTAAAAAAACTTTTACCTTTACAACCCCTTTAAACCCCCCTCCTGACCAGACCAATTTTCATCTTTCAGCGCTGTCACACTTTGAATGACAATTGCGCGGTCGTGCAACACTGTACCCCAAATGACATTTTTATCATTTTTTTCCCACAAATAGATCTTTCTTTTGGTGGTATTTGATCACCTCTGCGGTTATTTTTTGTTAAAAAAAAAATGTAGAAGACCGATTAAGAAAAATATATATATATATTTTTTTATATTTTGTTATAACATTTTGCAAACAGGTAATTTTTCTCCTTCATTGGTGTATGCTGATGAGGCTGCACTGATGGGCACCAATGGGCTGCATTGATGGGCAACGATAGGGCGGCACTGGTGGGAACTAATAGGCGGCACTGGTGGGCACCGAGAGGTGACACTGAGAAGTGGCACTGAAGGGCCTTGATAGGTGGCACTGGTGGGCATTGAGAAGTGGCACTAATAGGTGGCATTGATAGGTGGCAGTGATGGGCACTGATGGGTGGCAATAATGGGCACTGATCGGCGCTGGTAGGTTACACTGATAGGAAGCATTACTAGGTGGCACTAATGGGGCACTGGTTGGCACCACTGGTGGGCATTGATAGGTGGCACTGTGGGCACTGGCAGGTTGCACTGGCACAGGTGGCAGGAGGCACTGGCAGGTGGCCACAGATGAGGCAGGATTGCCTCTTCCTCTTCAGGACCGGTGTCCCTTGTACACAAGCCGGTGATTTGTTTACATCATGTGATCAGCTGTCATTGGCTAACAGCTGATCACAGGGTAAGGGGCCAGGACCGGTGATCTGCCAATATGGTTCCGTCTATCCAGATGGTTCCTGTAAGGACTGCGCAGGCGCAATCCTTGCCGACAGGAAATCTCCGAACCTCGGCCGGCATCCAGGGCAGGGTGAAATTTGAGGAAAGTGGCCTCGCTCCGCTCCGCTCGGCCTCTTGGCTCTTTTTTTAACATCCTCCAATCCACCATGATGTTAAAGCGGGGGGTTCACCCCAAAAAATTTTTTAACATACATTACGTTTTTTTTTTATTTTATCCCCGTACATACCGTATTTTCACCGCCGCTTCCGGATATGTCTTCTGCGGGACTGGGCATTCCTAATTGATTGACAGGCTTCCGACCGTCGCATACAGCGCGTCACGAGTTGCCGAAAGAAGCCGGACTGCTAATCGGCTCTATACGGCGCCTGCGCACCGACGTTCGGCTTCTTTCGGCAGCTCGTGACGCGCAGTATGCGACGGTCGGAAGCCTGTCAATCAATTAGGAATGCCCAGTCCCGCACAAGACATACCCGGAAGCGGCGGTGAAAATACGGTATGTACGGGGATAAAATTTTAAAAAAACAGTCGATTGTCATTCTGACAACTCGGCTGAATCTAATGTTAAAAAAATTTGAGCCTGGATGCCGGCCGAGGTTCGGAGATTTCGCAGTCCTTACAGGAACCATCTGGATGGGGGAACCATAACGACAAGTCACCGGCCTCGTACACGGATCTGTAATCACCCAAGTCTCAGTGACTCGGTGATCAAATCACGCGCACCCTGCCGGTGGGTCACGCGTTGCGCGCGCAAAGGGGAGGACGTCTATTGACGTCCTCCCTGATTTACAGGTCCGCGCTGTAGCCGTCTTTTGACTATAGCGCGGGCCTCTAGTGGTTAAAGACCATGAAGAAGAGACCCAATGGGGCCCAAAATTTTTTATTTTGAATAACTTAACCACTTCGCATCCAGGCCAATTCTGACACTTCGCCCCTACATGTAAAAATCAGCATTTTATTGCTAGAAAATGACACAGAACCCCCAAACATTATATATATGTTTTTTTTAGCAGAGACCCTAGAGAATACAATGGCGGTCATTGCAACGTTTTATCTTGCATGGTATTTGCGCAGCAATTTTTCAAACGCTTTTTTGGGGGGGAAAAAACAGTTTCATGCTTTAAAAAAAAAACGTAAAGTTAGCCCAATGTTTTTGCATAATGTGATAGAAGAAGTTACACTGAGTAAATAGATACCTAACATGTCACGCTTCAAAATTGCACACACTCATGGAATGGCGCCAAACTTCGGTACTTAAAAAGCCCCATAGGTGACGCTTTAATTTTTTTTTACTGGTTACATGTTTTGAGTTACAGAGGAAATGGAGACCAGCGACCCTGGGTCGACTGAACCCCCCAGACTCCCCCACCGGTAAGGCTGGCGTCCGTCATGATGACTATCCAGTAAAAAGAAGGAACGACTTCCCAGACAGGAGTGCCGGTGAGGTCAGCCACCAACAAGGGAGGCCCTGACCAAGTGGCTCACCCTGATTAGATAATCCAGGGATGATGGGCGCTTGTCCCATCTGGACGGAATTTCCTTCTGTAGCACTCGCGTGTGAGATTGCGCCTATGGTAGGGTGACCAGACATCCCCGGTTTCCAGGGACAGTCCCTGGATTGAGGACACTGTCCCCGGACCAAGTCTGTCCCCAGTTTTGTCCCCAGATGGGATTTGAACAAGGGCTGGAGCAATTTCAAGGACAGTCAGTGCAGAATTAATAAAAAAAAAATCTGAATTGCACACCCCTGTTCGGCCGCTCCTACTAGCTTAGGGGGGTGTATTTTTTTCCATTTTCTGTGCCCCCTTCTGATGATCATGTGCTGGTCGGAGCCGAGGGAATATTTCTTCAGTTTCGGGCGCATGGCGGCTTTATACATCGTGCAAGTAAAGAAATACAGCATGGACACACCAAGGTAGTAGCTACCTACCCTGCCTGTGGGTTTATGCTGGAAGCATCCTGGACAGTGCATCTTCCGCATGGTAACGTGGCCAGGCTACTGCAACTCGGCCCTGTAGACCGGTCCTTATGCAAGCCCTGGAGCGTATAGCTCACCGGCCACCCCGTAGAGCGACGGGTATGTCGTGGACGACCCAGCGCGCAGCTATGGTCGGCACACGCTCGATGGCCGAAACTGGGAAGAATACAAGGATCTGGGATCCAGCCTGTCGCCCAGTCGGCAGTTGATCGAAGCACATCTACCGCATGGTAACGGAGGTGGCTGTTGGCCAGGCTACTGCAACTCGGCCCTGTAGACCGGTCCGATGCAAGCCCTGGAGCGTATAGCTCACCGGCCACCCCGTAGAGCGACGGGTATGTCGTGGACGACCCAGCGCGCAGCTATGGTCTGCACACGCTCGATGGCCGAAACTGGGAAGAATACAAGGATCTGGGATCCAGCCTGTCGCCCAGTCGGCAGTTGATCGAAGCACATCTACCGCATGGTAACGGAGGTGGCTGTTGGCCAGGCTACTGCAACTCGGCCCTGTAGACCGGTCCGATGCAAGCCCTGGAGCGTATAGCTCACTGGCCACCCTGTAGAGCGACGGGTATGTCGTGGACGACCCAGCGCGCAGCTATGGTCTGCACACGCTCGATGGCCGAAACTGGGAAGAATACAAGGATCTGGGATCCAGCCTGTCGCCCAGTCGGCAGTTGATCGAAGCACATCTACCGCATGGTAACGGAGGTGGCTGTTGGCCAGGCTACTGCAACTCGGCCCTGTAGACCGGTCCGATGCAAGCCCTGGAGCGTATAGCTCACCGGCCACCCTGTAGAGCGACGGGTATGTCGTGGACGACCCAGCGCGCAGCTATGGTCTGCACACGCTCGATGGCCGAAACTGGGAAGAATACAAGGATTTGGGATCCAGCCTGTCGCCCAGTCGGCAGTTGATTGAAGATTGCAGGAAAAACCTAAATTAATAAATGAATAAAAAATGAATCCAAACTAAAAGCCTCCAAGCCATGGGCCTGAAGGGAGCCATGTCTTCTCCTTAGACTAGGCAGAAAAAACGGAATTGCTTGGTGCAGGCTGAGGGGATATAGTCAGTGGGACCGCACCCTGGGCAGGGCGGTTCTGCTTTGAAGTTAATCTGCCTAGTCACTCCTTAAGATAGATAGGCTATTCCCACTATGTCAAGATTAACCACTTAAGGACCTCCTCATGTACATATACGTCAGCAGAATGGCACAGGCAGGCACATCCACGTATATATACGTCCTCTGCTTGACGTGGGTCGGATCGGGACCCCCCCCCGGTACATGCGGCGGTCCCCGTGGCTTCAGGAGCGATCCGGGACGACGGCGCGGCTATTCGTTTATAGCCGCTCCGTCGCGATCGCTCCCCGGAGCTGAAGAACGGGGAGAGCCGTGTGTAAACACGGCTTCCCCGTGCTTCACTGTGTCGGCGCATCGATCGCGTCATTCCCTTTATAGGAAAGACACGATCGATGACGTCATTCCTACAGCCACACCCCCCTACACTAGTAAACACATACACAGTGATCCCTAAATGTTACAGCGCCCCCTGTGTTTAACTCCCAAACTGCAACTGTCATTTTCACAATAAAGAATGCAATTTAAATGCATTTTTTGCTGTGAAAATGACAATTGTCCCAAAAAGTGTCCGCCATAATGTCGCAGTCACGAAAAAAATCGCTGATCGCCGCCATTAGTAGTAAAAAAAATAAAATAAATAAAAATGCAAAAAAACTATCCCCTATTTTGTAAACACTATAAATTTTGCGCAAACCAACCGATGAACGATTATTGCGATTTTTTTTTACCAAAAATAGGTAGAAGAATACGTATCGGCCTAAACTGAGGAAAAAAAAATGTTATATATGTTTTTGGGGGATATTTATTATAACAAAAAGTAAAAAATATTGCATTTTTTTCAAAATTGTCGCTCTATTTTTGTTTATAGCGCAAAAAATAATAACCGCAGAGGTGATCAAATACCACCAAAAGAAAGCTCTATTTGTGGGGAAAAAAAGACGCCAATTTTGTTTGGGAGCCACGTCGCACGACCGCGCAATTGTCTGTTAAAGCGACGCAGTCCCGAACTGTAAAAACCCCTTGGGTCTTTAGGCAGCATTTTGGTCCGGGGCTTAAGTGGTTAAGGGCTCTTTCACACGGAGCAGATCCGTATTGATCCGCTCCGTTAGCCCATTTGGCTCAGCGGGAATTCCTCCGTAAATCGGACAGGGCGGTCCCCGCACGCAGTGCAGAGACCGCCCTGTCTCTCCTCCGCTCTCCCCTATGGGGAATCGGATGAATACGGACCGTGTGTCCGTATTAATCCGATCCGTTTCGCCGGACAGAAGAAAAATAGGGGTTTCTTCCGTCCGTAAAAGCGGATCTTTGCGGAGGCGGATGGTTGCGGACGTTAGCGGATGCATCATCTGCTAACGTCTGCAATTCCATAGGGATACATTACAAGCCCGTAAATGGACTTGTAATAAACGGACCGTTTGTCCGTACGTGTGAAAGGGCCCTAAGGCTGTGTCCATCCATGAACGAAAGAGAAAATGTAATTTGGGTACAGTGTTGTATGACGGCGCAATTGTCATTCAAAGTGCGTCAGCGCTGAAAGCTGAAAATTGGCCTGGGCAGGAGGGGGGTTTAAGGGCCAGATTCAGGTACAATTGCGCCCGTGTAACATAAGCCGTTTACGTTACACCGCGGCAAGTTTTCAGTTTTAGTGCCCGATCCACAAAGCACTTGCCTGGAAACTTACGGCGGTGTATCGTAAAAATACGTCCGGCGCAAGGCGGTCCAAATCGATTGGGCGGGTACCATTTAAATTAGGCGCGCTCCCGCGCCGGACCTACTCGCATGCTCCGTTTTGAAATTACCGCCGTGCTATGCATGAACTGACGTCATTTTTGCGATCGGCGACGTGCGTAGCGTACTTCCGTATTCCCGGACGTCTTACGCAAACGACGTGAAATTTAAAATTTCGACGCGGGAACGACGGCCATACTTTAGACAGCGATACGTTTGCTGTCTAAAGTTAAGGCACCCAAAACGACGACTAACTTTGCGACGGGAAACTAGACTAGCGGCGACGTAGCGAACGCGAAAAATCGTTGTGGATCGCCGTAACTCCTAATTTGCATACCCGACGCTGGTTTACGAAGCAAACTCCCCCCAGCGGCGGCCGCGGTACTGCATCCTAAGATCCGACAGTGTAAAACAATTACACCTGTCGGATCTAAGGGATATCTATGCGTAACTGATTCTATGAACCAGTCGCATAGATAGAAACAGAGATACGACGGCGTATTTCCTTTGTGAATCTGGGCCTTAGTGCCCAGTAAGACAGTGGTTAAGGTGAAAAAACACGAACCTTTACAACCCCTTTAACAGCTTGCCGATCAGCCGCCGTCGTTTTACGGCGGCAGGTCGGCTCCCCTGCGCGAGAGCCCGTAGCTATACGTCGGCTCTCGCGCAGGCCACTAGGGGCGCGCCCCGCTCTCCCCCGACTCGCTTGCCCGGTGGGCACGATCGCCGCCGGGCACCCGCGATTGCTCGTTACAGAGCGAGGACTGGGATCTGTGGGTGTAAACACACAGCTCCCGGTCCTGTCAGGGAGAGAAATACTGATCTTCTGTTCATACAATGTATGAACAGCGATCAGTCATTTCCCCTAGTGAGGCCACCCCCCCCTACAGTTAGAACACACCCAGGGAACATACTTAACCCCTTCCCCGCCCCCTAGTGTTAACCCCTTCCCTGCCAGTGGCATTTTTATAGTAATCCAACGCATTTTTATAGCACTGATCGCTATAAAAATGCCAATGGTCCCAAAAATGTGTCAAAAGTGTCCGAAGTGTCCGCCATAATGTCGCAGTACCGAAATAAATCGCTGATCGCCGCCATTACTAGTAAAAAAAAATATTAATAAAAATGCCATAAAAATATTTTGTAAACGCTATAACTTTTGTGCAAACCAATCAATAAACGCTTATTGCGATTTTTTTTACGAAAAATATGTAGACGAATACGTATCGGCCTAAACTGAGGGAAAAAAAAATATTTATATATATTTTTGGGGGATATTTATTATAGCAAAGAGTAAAAAATATATATATTTTTTTCAAAATTGTCGCTCTATTTTTGTTTATAGCGCAAAAAATAAAAATCGCAGAGGTGATCAAATACCACCAAAAGAAAGCTCTATTTGTGGGGAAAAAAGGACGCCAATTTTGTTTGGGAGCCACGTCGCACGACCGCGCAATTGTCTGTTAAAGCGACGCAGTGCCGAATCGCAAAAAGTGCTCTGGTCTTTGACCAGCAATATGGTCCGGGGGTTAAGTGGTTAAGAAGAATAGAGTAAAGCAGGCTTCTCGTCATTTGGAAGTTTGCACCGTTGGGCGGAGCAGATTGGTGAATTTCCGGTCAGGTTGCACGTCGGTATCGGTAATCTTCGTCTGGAAAGTTTGGAGACCCCGGCAGCAGACGATCGATAGCTGAAAACCCAGAAGAGCCGGAAAGGCCTCCTCGGTTCTTGTCTCGGCCTTATCACTACCCCATAATAAGCTCAGTTCTCACAAATACAAAAAAATAAAGGCGCCCCCCCCCGGCACAGCCGGATAAAAGGGCCGCGCTCGAGGCTGTCGGATTTACTGTCAGGACAGAGATTGCTGGAAGAGACATGTGAAGAGCGCAGCACACCCAGCAGCCAACCGCCAGCTGCAAAGTCTCCGCAATCTGCATTTTGCACGCCGCTGCAGAGAGAAGCTCTCCGCGTTTTCCGGCAAGGCCTCGTGCGCTAAATAAAGAAAGATAATCAATAGACGGGCCGCCGGGAGGCGCTTCAGCCGACACGAGGCGCGGCTGAGAGGAGAATACTGACAAGGCCTCGTGCCCCCTCTCCAGATTGTGCTTCGCTCCTAACGCTTGGCAGAAATCCATGACGAGAGTTTAATTGGTTCTTCCACCGGGGGGGGGGTGAATCCAGGCTGAGCATCCGGGGGGAGCCGAGTCCTTCACCCAAAACAAGGCCTGGCACCGGCGCCCGGGCAAAGACTACGGCACGATAACTGGAAAGGCCTGCGGGATCTGCAGGAGACCAAAGCAGATAAATCCTTTTGGACAATAAACATTTTTTGTAAAGTTTTATTTAAATTTATCAAAGACACATTTTTCAGGATTTTTTTTTTTTTTAGTGCAAACACAATAATATACCCAAATTTTAGGGTTGCATCGAAAGAAAAAATGTGGTACCCAAAGTTCTCTATAGGCGAAACTGATCAGTGCCCATCAATACAGCCTCACCAGTGTCCATCAATACAGCCTGATCAGTGCCCATCAATACAGCCTGATCAGTGCCCATCAATGTACTCCTGTGGATCACAGGAGTACAGTTCGGAGAAGGAGAGTGCAGTGCAGGAGAAGCTCGCTGTCGGCTGACGTCACAGAGCCGGGCCAGGCTCGGGGCAAGATCGCATCTGGCTCAGCCTCTCAGCGAGCCGCCCCCCCCCCCCCTCCACAGTCCAGTGAGCAAGAGGGGGGGGGGCAAAGCACACAGCGGCCACTGACAGACACCAGCTCTGCTCAGGGATCCCAGAGAACCGAGCGCTCAGCGGTGTTTGATCGATTGGTTCTCAGTCTTAGAGCCGGCGGCGGGGGGCCGATGCTGCACCCACCTATGTGAGTACCGATGCTGCATCCACCTAGGTAAGAACCGATGCTGCCTCCACCTAGGTAAGTACCGAGGCTGCCTCCACCTAGGTAAGTACCGATGCTGCATCCACCTAGGTAAGTACCGATGCTGCCTCCACCTAGGTAAGTACCGATGCTGCATCCACCTAGGTAAGTACCGATGCTGCATCCACCTAGGTAAGTACCGATGCTGCCTCCACCTAGGTAAGTACCGATGCTGCATCCACCTAGGTAAGTACCGATGCTGCATCCACCTAGGTAAGTACCGATGCTGCCTCCACCTAGGTAAGTACCGATGCTGCACCCACCTAGGTAAGTACCTGTGATACATTTGCCTATATGTCTCAGTTTAATTCTCCCTGCTTGCCATTGTGATTACCATCCGGTTATTGAAGTGCTAATGTCCCCTCACTATTTCTAAAGGTTAATTGATCTATTGTGTTGTGTGAAGGAGATCTGTGTTTAAGTGGCTTGTGTTAATTATGCTGATTGCTTCATTGTGGTAATTATCTCTCTATATGCGGTGCCGAACCGGCTAGATACTGATTAGTTCAAAGAAATATCTTTATTTCAAAGGAGCTGTATTGAAGACCCCCCACTGTGTAAGAGGGGGGCGGAGATTTGTCATTGTAACAGTTTTGGAAATGACATATAAGCTGTGTGTGTTATAACATTAAACTCTGTGTTGTTCCAGCAGTAAGCTTGGCATGTGTGGCTTTCTGGGCGACTCCAGGGATATTCCTTCTCGTGGAATATTGGGGTGATTTTCGTTATGGGAAGAAGGGAACGTTGACGGGGATATCATACCAATACCGTCACAATTGGTTGGCAGCAGTGGGATTTTTCCCTTCTATTCCCCTTCACACCCGGATTCCAAGCAGACACTGGAAGAACTACTGGAAGTTCGTGGAAGGATTGCTAGCAACAAAACCAAGCGGGTCATCATAGCAGAATCAATGGAGATAGACCAGGAGGACGGGATTGCAGCAACGCCAGCAGTACAAGAGATGGAGACACCAGTGATTCAGGAGGAGGAATCGCCAGCCAACAAGCTAATGAGAGAGAAGCTAGCGTGGTTCGGCCCGAACCCAACGGCTGATGTGGTGCTGAGAGTGATGGACCTGTTAGCGAAGGAGGCTAAACAAATAAGAGACGCAGAGCTACAGGAGGCTAAAGAAATAAGGGACGCAGAACTACAGTTAAAACTGGCAGCAGTCCAACAAGCAGCCGCACCTTCTCCGAACAGTGAGTACAGCACAGCAGACACAAGGAAGATTCCGTTTAGCGCTTTTAAAGCTTTTGATGAAACGGACTGTGAAATTGATAACTACCTGGCGGATTTTGAGCGACAATGTAACCTGCACCGAATAGCTAGAAGAGAGTGGGTTGCAATATTGTCAGGCAAACTGTGAGGCAAAGCTTCTGATGCTTTCCGGACCGTGCCAGATCAGGATATCCATAGCTACGCCAGGGTTAAAGAAGTGCTCCTGGCTCGTTATGCAGTAACCCCAGAGTCCCACCGACAGAAGTTCAGGAACTCACGCAAAACCACGAAAGACTCTTACGCGGAATGGGCATGCCAGTTGTCCCTGTCGGCCTCTAACTGGGTTAACAGCAGCCAGGCCACCACCGCAGAGGACATTTTGCAACTAATGCTCCTGGAGCAATTTTACAATCACATCCAGACGGACGTCAAGGATTGGGTGAGAGATCGCAGGCCCGTGACTCTACCAGAGGCCGCGAAGTTGGCGGATCAATATGCGGATACTCGCAAGACAAACCAGGTCACACCACGGGTACAACCTCCACAACCAACGGCGCCCTCACACCCACCAGCCGCTAGATACCAACCGCCTAACAGACCGATGACATCTAGCCCTTGCTACCCACGCCAGGAGGACAACGAACAACGCTGCTTCCGGTGCAAACAGTTGGGTCACTTCAAGCAGAATTGCCCCATGAATGACAACACCAGGTCAAATTGGTCTGAACCTGGGTACCGCCCACCAGCAGCAGCCCATTGTGTAGACTCGGCTTGGGATCCCCAGGAGCTGGGTCAGGAAGAACCATTGGGCACCCCTTACGAAGCCCTCATGGTACAATCTGTTATTACGGACAACAGGGAACACCATTGTCAGCTGGTCATGGGCGACAGCCATGAGCCGGAGGGGCCTTGGAGGGAGCTGGGCAGAAAGAGGCACCGCCAGCTACCCTCCAAGAAGAAGAGGTCCTGGAAGTCATATAACCAGCGGACCTGGGAGGAGAAGAAGCGACTGGAGGAGATGGAATCGCAGCGGGCGCCCCAGATGCGGGCCGAGATGTTCGCCAAGGGCCCACCGGTGGCCCCTTACACCACCACCCAGTTCCTGATGATGAAGGACCACGTGGAAAGCCTGCAGGACATGAGCAAGCAGGATCTGATCCGTGAGTACATAGAGCTGGAGGAGTGCATAAGCCGCATGGAGGAGGAGAACAACCACCTGAGGTCACAGCGGGCTGACCCCCCCAGGCTCCATGAACTGGAGATGGAGCTGGAGAAGCTCAAAGAGGAGAACCGGCGGCTGCGGAGGGAGCAGGGGGTGGCTGACCTTATGGGGCTCTGAGTTCCCTCCCCCCCCCCGGACTCTGAGCACCAGTGCTACAGCATTTCAACAAATATAACCTTTTCTTTTTATGAATCTCCTGTGACTGTCACTTCAGAGCCATAACCTGCCCCTCCCATAGCGGGACACCTAGATGGCGGCGCACAGACCCATTCGCCGTCTTCACACTGACTTCTGGTGACTTTGCAGATCGCACAAAGACTTGGGGACTGACCGGCGTGTGATCTGACGACCCGGTGGCATACCTGAGTCTGAAGCAGTTGCCAAGGGAGGTCAGTCATGCCAAACGGAGTTAACCTCGGACTAAAAGCTCTAAACCCGTCAACCCTACTGGACCAGGGAAGGTCCAACCGGGTTTTCCGGAGCAGGGAGAAAAAGGGGGGCCATTGTGATACATTTGCCTATATGTCTCAGTTTAATTCTCCCTGCTTGCCATTGTGATTACCATCCGGTTATTGAAGTGCTAATGTCCCCTCACTATTTCTAAAGGTTAATTGATCTATTGTGTTGTGTGAAGGAGATCTGTGTTTAAGTGGCTTGTGTTAATTATGCTGATTGCTTCATTGTGTTAATTATCTCTCTATATGCGGTGCCGAACCGGCTAGATACTGATTAGTTCAAAGAAATATCTTTATTTCAAAGGAGCTGTATTGAAGACCCCCCACTGTGTAAGAGGGGGGCGGAGATTTGTCATTGTAACAGTTTTGGAAATGACATATAAGCTGTGTGTGTTATAACATTAAACTCTGTGTTGTTCCAGCAGTAAGCTTGGCATGTGTGGCTTTCTGGGCGACTCCAGGGATATTCCTTCTCGTGGAATATTGGGGTGATTTTCGTTATGGGAAGAAGGGAACGTTGACGTGGATATCATACCAATACCGTCACAGTACCGATGCTGCATCCACCTAGGTAAGTACCGATGCTGCCTCCACCTAGGTAAGTACAGATGCTGCATCCACCTAGGTAAGTACGGTTCTGCAGAAAAACCCCAACCCATTAAAAAACCTTCTGTATGACCCCATCCCCCACCCCCTCGTCCAGCGATGTGCACGAGAGCAGCAGCTCTTGGCTCTCGCCCCACCCATAGGTTTAGAGATCACAGCCAGTGAGGAGGGGGCAGGGGGCGGGGCCAATCCACGCTCTGTGTATCTATGGACACAGAGAGCTCAGCTGCATCCTTGGCCACGCTAGCTGAGAACCACCTTGGGTACCCCAGTAGTTAGGGAGATGTCTCTTAGTCCATACCCAGCTCACAGCTACAGCAGCCATGATTTTTATTTAACCCCTTGACTATCATGTCATTTATGAACATAGCTTGGCAGCAGTGGCGGTGCGTCCATAAGGGGCGCATGGGCGCCGCCCCCTCTCTCCTGCCACCCCTCTATCACCATAGATAGATTCATGCATTGCATGAATCTATCTATGGTCGCCTCTGCCACCCCCTATTCGGGTGCCCGACCCCCTTTTCGGGCGCCAGGCACCTGAATTATAACCACAGGGTTTTTTTTTGGAAGCACCCGATTAGACCCATAGGCTCTAATAGGCGTCCAAAAAGGTGAACAGTGGGCGCCACGCTGGGCGCTCGCTGTTCACTCAGCGCTGTGTTAAGAAAGGGAATGGATATTTCCTTTCCTAACACTGAACCGCCTCTCAGATAATCAGGTGCTCAGGTCTCTTACCTGTCACCTGATTGGCTGAAACGACAGGCGCTGTGATTGGACGCCTCCTATCGGGTATCCAATCATAGCAGAGGACCGGAAGAGAGGATGAGAGAAGACATCAAGGAGCGTGGAGGACTTTGCCGCCGTGACCCACTGCCCCACCGAGACAAGTCAGTGCCGGGCACAGTAGCGACAATTGATGCAGGGGATGCACACTGGCAGTAGTTAATGGGCACACTGGCAGCAGTTGATGGGCACATTAGCGGGAATGTTAATGGGCACAGTAGTGGCAGTTGATGGGCACAGTGACGGAAATTGACGGGCGCAGTGGCAGCAATTGATGGGCACACTGGCAGCAATTGGTGGGCACAGTAGCGACAATTAATGCGGGGGATGCACACTGACAGTAGTTGATGGGCACACTGGCAGTAGTTGATGGGCACAGTAGCGGGAATGTTGATGGGCACAGTTGTGGCAGTTGATGGGCACAGTGGCGGAAATTGATGGGCACAGTGGCAGCAATTGATGAGCACAGTGGCAGCAATTGATGGGCACACTGGCAGCAATTGATGGGCACACTAGCAGCAATTGATGGGCACAGTAGCGGCAGTTGATGGGCACAGTGTCAGCAAATGATGGGCACAGTGTTAGCAATTGATGGGTACAGTAGCTGTGTTTGATGGCACAGTGGCGGCAATTTATGGGTACAGCGGCTGCGTTTGATGGGCACAGTGGTGGCAATTGATGGGCACAGTGGCGGCAATTGATGGGAACACTGGCAGCAATTGATGGGCACAGTAGCAGCAATTGATGGGCACACTAGCAGCAATTGATGGGCACACTAGCAGCAATTGATGGGCACAGTAGCGGCAGTTGATGGGCACAGTGTCAGCAAATGATGGGCACAGTGTTAGCAATTGATGGGTACAGTAGCTGCGTTTGATGGCATAGTGGCGGCAATTTATGGGTACAGCGAATGCGTTTGATGGGCAAAGTGGTGGAAATTGATGGCACAGTGGCTGATGGGCACAAATTTATGTTTTTTTTTTTTTTTGTTCAGTTTGTTTGCGCCCCCCAAAAAATCTTGAGCACCAGCCGCCACTGCTTGGCAGACGATTGGTTAAATACAATAGTGAGCAGAAGGCTAATATGTAATTACAGCTACAATGCAGACTATAAATATATATCTATTTATGAGAGAGAGAGAGAGCGAGAGAGAGAGAGAGATAGAGATAGAGAGAGAGATAGAGATAGAGATATAGAGATAGATAGATAGATAGATAGATAGATAGATAGATAGATAGATAGATAGATAGATAGATAGATAGAGATAGAGAGAGAGAGATTGGCCCCATACACACGAGAGGATTTATCCGCGAATACGGTCCAGCGGACCGTTTCCGCGGATAAATCCTCTCGAGGATTTCAGCGGATTTCTCTGCGATAGAGTGTACTCACCATCGCATTGAAATCCGCGCCAAAATCCTCTGGCGATGACGTGTCGCGCCGTCGCCGCGATTATGACGCGGCGACGTGCGCGACGCTGTCATATAAGGAATTCCACGCATGCGTCGAATCATTACGACGCATGCGGGGGATCCCTTCGGACGGATGGATTCCAGCGGATAGATTTGTTTGGCATGTCTTCAAATACTTATCTGCTGGAAATCCATCGCATGGGAGAAAAATCCGCGGAAAAAGATCCGCTGGAGTGTACACACCATAGGATCTATCCGCTGAAACCCATCTGCTGGGATTTTTCAGCGGATGGATTCTATCGTGTGTATGGGGCCATAGAGATAGAGAGAGAGGAGAGAGAGATAGAGAGAGAGAGAGAGAGAGAGAGAGAGAGAGAGAGAGAGAGAGAGATAGAGAGAGAGAGAGAGAGAGAGAGAGAGAGAGAGAGAGTTAGATAGATAGATAGATAGATAGATAGATAGATAGAGAGAGAGAGAGAGAGAGAGAGAGATAGAGAGATAGAGAGAGATAGAGAGTTAGATAGATAGATAGATAGATAGATAGATAGATAGATAGATAGATAGATAGATAGATAGAGAGAGAGATAGAGAGAGATAGATAGATAGATAGATAGATAGATAGATAGATAGATAGATAGATAGATAGATAGATAGATAGATAGATAGATAGAGAGAGAGAGAGAGAGAGAGATAGAGAGAGAGAGAGAGAGAGAGAGAGATAGAGAGAGAGAGAGAGAGAGATAGATAGATAGATAGATAGATAGATAGATAGAGAGAGAGAGAGAGAGAGAGAGAGAGAGAGAGAGAGAGAGATAGAGCGATAGATAGAGAGATAGATAGCGAGTGAACATATCAGGACGGAACATACGTACATAGAGCCGATATTCCTGAACGCACCATCTGCCGCTCATACGGAATGCGGCGCGGACTGGTTACGATTCCCTTGGCGTAGCGCATGTCAGGGTTTGATGAGCGATGATGAACAGGCAGACAGGTGACACTTGCGGATGGATCCAGAGAGGAGCTACATCATTATGTGAGCGGAGAGGAGGAGGACGCCTAATGAGGGTGAGATCCCAGCGCTATTACAGCTGAACTCCGGGAACACCGTACAACATAACCCGTGTAAGGCAGAAGGCCCACCGCTAATCGGAAATTGCGTTTTCTGTATTCCTCTAACCTTATTGTACGAGAATCTCCTTTGAGTTTAGTAACGGCCTCCGGGACTGAAGAATACTCAATCTCCACTGGAGCCTCGGCGCCACTGGACTGCAAGTCACCCCCCCTCCAAGCATCCATGGACTTACCCATTGCCTAAAGCCTCGTACACACGACCGGTTTTCCCGGCAGGAAAAACTGCCAGGAGAGCTTTTGGCCAGGTGTATGCTCCCTAGCAGTTTTCCCATCAGGAAAACCGCCGGGAATCCCGACGGGAAAATAGAGAACCTGGCTCTCTATTTTCCCGTCGGGATTCCCGGCAAAGTGTTTCCTGCCGAGAAAACGGGTTGTCTGTATGCTTACCTGCAGGGGTGAAATAACGTGCACGCTCAATAACACTTCGACGTGTGCACGGTAGCATACAACGTTAGTGTGGGGTGTAGAAAGATGGCGGCGACGGAATCGAATGTGACGAGACACCGGCTCGTTCACAATGCCCCAGTTATTCTTGGGGAAGCAGTCTTAGGCTGCGTACACAAGATCGGTCCATCCGATGAGAATGGTCTGATGGACCGTTTTCATTGGTCCAAACCGATCGTGTGTGGGCGCCATCGGTTAGTTAACCTTCGGTCAAAAAAATAGGAACTTGCTTTAAAATGTAACCAATGGTCGCTAACCGATAGGTCAAAACCGATCGTTAGTACGCACGACCATCGGTTAAAAATCCACGCATGCTCAGAATCAAGTCGACGCATGCTTGGAAGCATTGAACTTCGTTTTTTTCAGCACGACGTTGTGTTTTACGTCACCGCGTCCTGACACGATCGGTTATTTAACCTATGGTGTGTAGGCGCATCAGACCATCAGTCAGCTTCATCGGTTAACCGATGAGAACGGTCCTTCGGGCCGGTTTCTCATTGAATGGACTGATCGTGTGTACGAGGCTTAAAGCCCTGTACACACGACCGGGAATCGCGTTGGGAAAAAAAACTGTTGGTTTTCCCGACGAAATTTCTGACAGGCTTGCCTTGAAAAGTCGTGTATACACACGGCCACACAAAAACCCGCCGTTCTTTTGAATGGCAAGAACGTGGTGACGTCATCGACTACGATGAGCCAGTGTCTCGTCACCACGTTCTTGCCATTCAAAAGAACGGCGGGTTTTTGTGTGGCCGTGTGTATACACAGCGATCAGTCATTTCCCCTAGTGAGGCCACCCCCCCTACAGTTAGAACACACACAGGGAACATACTTAACCCCTTCCCCGCCCCCTAGTGTTAACCCCTTCACTGCCAGTGGCATTTTTATAGTAATCCAATGCATTTTTATAGCACTGATCTGATATATTAATAAAAATGCCATAAAAATACCCCCTATTTTGTAAACGCTATAACTTTTGCGAAAACCAATCAATAAACGCTTATTGCGATTTTTTTTCTTTTACTAAAATATGTAGAAGAATACGTATCGGCCTAAACTGAGGAAAAAAATTGTTTTTTTTAATATATATTTTTGGGGGATATTTATTATAGCAAAAAGTTAAAAATATAATTTTTTTTCAAAATTGTTGCTCTATTTTTGTTTATAGCGCAAAAACTAAAAACCGCAGAGGTGATCAAATACCACCAAAAGAAAGCTCTATTTGTGGGAAAAAAAGGACGCCAATTTTGTTTGGGAGCCACGTCGCACGACCGCGCAATTGTCAGTTAAAGCGATGCAGTGCCGAATTGCAAAAAGTGCTCTGGTCTTTGACCAGCAATATGGTCCGGGGGTTAAGTGGTTAAACTTGCGCAGGGAGGTTTTCACTATCAGTCCGATAAGGATGTGGAACGATCTTCCACAATTGGTGGTGGCAGCGGGGAGTATTGATATTTTTAAAAGACTTTTGGATGTGCATCTTAGGCCCCGTACACACGAGAGGATCTATCCGCTGGAATTGATCTGCGGATCAGTTCCAGCGGATAGATCCGCTGGTGTGTACATCCCAGCGGATCTTTTTCCGCTGATTTTTTTCGGCCCGACCGATTTCCAGCAGATAAAAATTTCTTAGCATGCTTAGAAATCTATCCGCTGGAATCGGCTTCAGCGGATCGATCCGGTGGTCTGTACAGACTCACCGGATCGATCCGTCCGATTCCCTCCCTCGCATGCGTCGTAATGATTCGACGCATGCGTGGGTATCCTTATATGACAGAGTCGCGCACGTCGCCGCGTCATCATCGCAGCAACGGCGCGACACGTCATCGCGATGGGATTTCGGCGCGGATTTCGATCCGATGGTGAGTACACTCCATCGGATCCAAATCCGCGGAAATCCTCGAGAGGATTTATCCGCGGATACGGTCCGGCGGACCGTATCCGCGGATCAATCCTCTCGTCTGTACCCGGCATAAGACCTCATACACACGACCGAACATGTCCGCTGAAACTGGTCCGGCGGACCAGTTTCCACGGACATGTTCGGTCGTGTGTACGGCCGACCGGACAATTTTCCGGCAGATCGGACAGGTTTCCAGCAGACAAATGTTTCTTAGCATGCTAAGAAACATGTCCGCTGGAAGCCTGTCCGTCGGACATGTTCGGTCGTGATTCGATCGATCGTGGAAGTGATTCGACGCATGCGTGGAAGCATTGACCTTCCAGGGTCGCGCACGTCGCTGCGACGGCGCGGCCACGTCACCGCGTATCCTGTCCGCGCGGATTTCTGTTTGATGGTGTGTACAACCATCAGACAGAAATCTCCGAGCGGACATGTCCGATGAAAACGGTCCGCAGACCGTTTTCATTGGACATGTCCCCTCGTGTGTACGGGGCCTTAGGGAGCGCAATGTACAAGGATATGGAAAATAATTGTAGACACTGACACACGTACACCAACACAGGTTGAACTGGATGGACCATTGTCTTTATTCAACCTTACCTACTATGTAACCCTAAAACGTAATCTAACACATAAGAACCTAAAACGTAACCATAACCCCCTAACTAAAGCCCCACGCCAACACTCACTGCTAAAATGCCGTACACTCCCCTTTTTCAGCATTGAAAGTATTATCATCAAATGCTACTGGTCCCGCATCGAAGGTCAACAGCATTGAAGATCCATTGCCAAATGCTTTGCAGTTTGTCCTTTTATATGCCCGTCTCGGGGTTGTATTTCTTGGCCTTGCTGTATATGGCTCAGAGAACAACATCCAGAGGACGACTGATTTATTGCCCCTTTAGTATCCGCATAAAAAATCACACGAGAGTCTCATAAATATTAAGGATTGCTACAGATGGCGAAGTCGGAAACTGCTGTAAAATCTTCGGCACTCCCAAGAACAGAGTATGGCGGCTTGTCTTCATAATCTTCTATAATGCCCGACGATTGAGGTCTTCTCTGTCTGATCTACAACAATTCTTTTATATATTACAAGCCGACCTCAACGCTCTGTCTGATTGGGCGACTATGTGGCAGATGAGGTTTTATGTTCATAAATGTAAAGTTATGCACTTGGAGGCTAATGCCTCGTACACACGGCCGGACTTTCCGAGAAAAAAAATCAGACGGGCTTCTTTTCTTGGAAAGTCCGACCGTGTGTAGCCTACATCGGACTTTTTTGGTCGGAAGTCCGACCGGCTCAAACATCCGACCGTGTGTATGAGGCATTTGAATATGCATTCATCATACATACTAGGGGGGAGTACAACTGGGGAAGTCAATGGTGGAGAATGATCTGGGGGGGATCCGTAGTGGAGAAGGATCTGGGGGGATCCGTAGTGGAGAAGGATCTGGGGGGATCCGTAGTGGAGAAGGATCTGGGGGGATCCGTAGTGGAGAAGGATCTGGGGGAATCCGTAGTGGAGAAGGATCTGGGGGGATCCGTAGTGGAGAAGGATCTGGGGGGATCCGTAGTGGAGAAGGATCTGGGGGGATCCGTAGTGGAGAAGGATCTGGGGGGATCCGTAGTGGAGAAGGATCTGGGGGGATCCGTAGTGGAGAAGGATCTGGGGGAATCCGTAGTGGAGAAGGATCTGGGGGGATCTGTAGTGGAGAAGGATCTGGGGGGATCCATAGCGAAGAAGGATCTGGGGGGATCCGTAGTGGAGAAGGATCTGGGGGTTTTGGTAGATCATAAGCTCAATAATAACATGCAATGCCAAGCTGCGGTTTCCAAAGTGAGCAAAGTCCTTTCTTGTATAAGAGAGGTATGGACTCCAGAGACAGAGATATAATGTTGCCCCCCCTGTACAAATCCTTAGTAAGACCTCATCTGGAATATGCAGTTCAGTTTTTGGCTCCAGTTCTCAAAAAGGATATCGGGGAACTGGAGAAAGTGCAGAGAAGGGCAACCAAACTGATAAGAGGCATGGAGGAGCTCAGCTATGAGGAAAGATTAGAAGAACTAAATGTATTCTCTCCTGAGAAGAGGAGATTAAGGGGGGAAATGATCAACATGTACAAATATATAAGGGGTCCCATATAGTGAACTTGGTGTTTGTTTTATTCACTTTACGATCAACACAAAAGACAAGGGGGCATTCTTTACGTCTAGAGCAGGGGTCTCAACTGGTGGCCCTCTAGCTGCTGCAAAACTACAAGTCCCATGAGGCATTGCAAGGCTGACCGTTACAACCATGACTCCTACTGGCAGAGGCATGATGGGACTTGTAGTTTCACAACATCTGAAGGGCCACCAATTTGAGACCCCTGGTCTAGAGGATAAGAGATTTCACCTCCAAATACGGAAAGGTTTCTTCACAGTAAGAGCTGTGAAAATGTGGAACAGACTCCCTCCAGAGGTGGTTCTGGCCAGATCAGTACTGTAGATTGCTTTAAGAAAGGCCTGAATACTTTGCTAGATGTACAGAATATAACTAAGTACTGACATTTATAGGTAAAGTTGATCCGGGGAATATCCAATTGCCTCTCGGGGGATCAGGAAGGAATTTTTTCCCCAGCTGTAGCAAATTGGATCATGCTCTGCTGGGGTTTTTCGCCTTCCTCTGGATCAACTGTGGGTATGGAATTGGGTGTATGTGATTGTATGATATTATTTATTTTTTATGGTTGAACTGGATGGGCTTCTGTCTTTTTTCAATCTGACGAACTATTAGCTAGATTATCTGCGCCGACCTAAGTTTAAGTGTATTCTCAAACAGAGATACACTTAAACCTATCTAAGATACGACGGCTTGCGCCGTCCTATCTTAGGGTGCAAAATTTCCATTGCGGACGGCGTAGAATATGTAAATCACTAGATACGCCTATTCACGAACGTACGCCCGGCCGACGCAGTACAGATACGCCGTTTATGTAACGCTTTATCAGGCCTAAAGTTATTCCATCAAATAGTTGGACTAGTAATGTTAAAGCGGATCTCCACTCTAAAGTGGAGTCCCGCTGATCGGAACCCTCCCCCCCTCCGGTGTCACATTTGACACCTTTCAGGGGGGAGGGGGGTGCAGATACCTGTCTACAGACAGGTATCTGCACCCACTTCCGGCCCTACGATACGGGCAAAGGACGGGTTTTTTCCTCGTTTCCCGTCCGTCCCCCGTTGTATGCTGGGAACACTCGGCTCCCAGCACACAGCGGGAGCCAATCGGCGGGCGCAGCGCGACTCGCGCATGCGCCGTAGGGAACCGGGCAGTGAAGCCGGAGCGCTTCACTTCCTGGTTCCCTCACCGTGGATGGAGGGGGGAGCAGCAGGGTGACGAGCGATCGGCTCGTCATCTGCTGCGATCACCGCTGGACTCCAGGACAGGTAAGTGTCATTAAAAGTCAGCAGCTGCAGTATTTGTAGCTGCTGGCTTTTAATATGTTTTTTTAGTGGCACATCCGCTTTAAGTATGGCCGCCGTTCCCGCGTCAAAATTCGAAAATTTTACGTTGTTTGCGTAAGTCGTCCGTGAATAGAGATTTACGTAATTTACGTCCACATAGAAAGCAATAGGCCCGTGCGGCGTACGTTGCCGCAATGCACACTGGGAAATGTAGGCCGAGGGCGCATGCGCCGTTCCAAAAAAACATCAATCACGTCAGGTCAAACAAAATTATCATAAAATACGTCCCCTCAGCCTATTTTGAATTAGGCGCGCTTGCGCCCGCCGCATTTACGCTACGCCGTCGTAAGTTAGGAGGCAAGTACTTTGAGAATACAGTACTTGCCTCTCTGACTTACGGCGGCGTAGTGTAAACATGATACGCTACGCCGCCGCAAAGTTAGGACGCCCTCTCTGAATCTAGCTATATGTGACTATGTGAATTATTAAATTTCATGGTAATGGATGTTACTGAGCGATTCTGAAAAAAAATGGAAAAGCCGTAAGGAGGCCACTATTGGTTTGTCTGACAGTTCCCCTCAGTTTACATCCATTGGGACCTCCACCCTATTGACCAGGTGAAGGCAGAGAGAAGGACAAGGACCATATAATAGGGGATAAATAAAAATAATCATGACAAGTAGGGGATAATTGCCCTGACATAAAAGATCCATAGAATAGGGGTCAACAGCCCTGTGACAATGGATCCTCCATTGTTATAGTACATGAAGCACATGTCTGGAGCTTTACAACTAGGCTGTTAGGGCCAAATTCACATAGGTGAGCGGCGGCGTAACGTATCATAGATACGTTACACCGCCGCAAGTTTTCATCGCAAGTGCCTTATTCACAAAGCACTTGCGATGAAAACTACGTTGGCAGCCTCCGGCGCAAGGCGGGCCAATTCAAATGGGCGTGTGCCATTTAAATTAGGCGCGCTCCGGCGCCGAACCTACTGCGCATGCTCCGTTTTGCAATTCCCGTCGTGCTTTGCGCGCCGTGACGTAATTTTTTCGAACGGCGACGCGCGCAGCGTACTTCCGTATTCCCGGACGTGTTACGCAAACGACGTTAAATTTTAAATTTCGACGCGGGAACGACGGCCATACTTTAGACAGCAATACGATTGCTGACTAAAGTTAGGGCACCCAAAACGACGACTAACTTTGCGACGGGAAACTAGACTAGCGGCGACGTAGCGAACGCAAAAATCCGTCGGGGATCCGCCGTAACTCCTAATTTGCATACCCGACGCTGGTTTACGACCCCCAGCGGCGGCCGCGGTACTGCATCCTAAGATCCGACAGTGTAAAACAATTACACCTGTCGGATCTTACGGATATCTATGCGTAACTGATTCTATGAATCAGTCGCATAGATAGAAACAGAGATACGACGGCGTATCAGGAGAAACTCCGTCGTATCTCATTTGTGAATCTGGCCCTAAGGTCCTACTGGAAGCATCTCAGCTTGTCTTCTGCACAAGCCTTTTGTAAATACACATACGTTGGGTTAAAGTGCTGGTCTGAAGACCCAATGTCCAAGGATCACTTGACCACAGTATGGTCTTTGAGGGACGACGTCTCTTTGGACCACCCCCTTGATAATATTATCAGGGATGTCTCTGGAGGGAAGTTGTTTTGCTGTTCATACCCATTGCATCGATTTCCATTCACTTCCTGTCCCAGAGACAAAACAGGAAGTGAGATAAAAATACCTCATAGATGTCACCAGATCCAGTGTCACCTCTTGTTCTGGTGGCAACTACGGTATAACATTTTGGATTTCCCACCACTTTCTGTACTGGTGACAATGACCACCAGGACATATATAATGGGTGAGGGGGGCACAGACATTATTACCAACCCAACAGGAGCTCTTTCCCTTCCGTACGCCATCTAAAACAAAAAAATAGACTGGCCTTTCTCAACTTTCTCAACATAGAGGAACCCTTGAAATAACTATTTTTAATGCCTATCAGGTGTCAAATCATAGCAGAGGACCGGAAAAGAGAACGGGAGAAGAGATCGAGGAGCGTGGAGGACATCGCAGCTGTGACCCGCTGCCCCACCGAGACAAGGTAAGTGCCGGGCTAGGGGGGGATTCACACTGGCAGAATTTGATGGGCACAGTATCGCCAATTGATGGGCACATTGGCAGCAGTTGATGGGCACAGTAGCTGCAATTGATGAGCACAGTGCTGGCAATTGATGGGTACAGTGGCTGCGTTTGATGGCACAGTGGCGGTATTTGATGGCACAGTGGCGGTATTTGATGGCACAGTGCCTGCGTTTGATGGGCTCAGTGGCTGCATTTGATGAGCACAGTGGCTGCGTTTGATGAGCACAGTGGCAGCAGTTGATGGGCACAGTAGCGGCAATTGATGCTCACAGTGGCGGCAATTGATGGGTAAAGTGCCACTGCGCTTGATGGCACAGTGGCTGCGTTTGATGGCACAGTGGCTGCGTTTGATGGGCACAGTGGCTGCTTTTGATGGGCACAGTGGCTGCAAATTGATGGGCACAGTGGCTGCAAATTGATAGGCACTGTGGCTGCGTTTGATTGGCTCAGTGGCTGCGTTTGATGAGCACAGTGGCTGCGTTTGATGGGCACAGTGGCTGCGTTTTATGGGCACACTGGCAGCAGTTGATGCTCACAGTGGCGGCGTTTGATGGGCACAGTGGCAGCGTTTGATGTGCACAGTGGCTGCGTTTGATGGGCACAGTGGCTGCATTTGATGGGCACAGTGGCTGCATTTGATGGGCATAGTGGCTGCATTTGATGGGCATAGTGGCTGCGCGTTTGATGGGCACAGTAGCGGCAATTGATCAGCACGGTGGCAGAAAATTGATGGGTATAGTGGCTGCATTTGATAGCACAGTAGCTGCTTTGATGGGCACAGTGGCCGCAATTGATGTTTATTTTTTCTGTTTGTTTGCGCCCCCCCAAGAATTTTGAGCACCAGCTGTGGCTGCTTTTGATGGGCACAGTGGCTGCATTTGATGGGCACATTGGCTGCATTTGATGGCACAGTGGCTGCGTTTGATGGGCACAGTGGCTGCGTTTGATGGGCACAGTGGCTGCGTTTGATGGGCACAGTGGCTGCAATTGATGTCCATTTTTTTCAGTTTGTTTGCACCCCCCCAAGAATTTTGAGCGCCAGCCGCCACTGAGTTCACAAATATGTGTCCATTTCTGTATTTACGGTAATGAAGACCAACAATGCCGCTCTGAGCCACACATAGGGCTTGTTATGAATTCCATTTTTACCGGCGGCGAGACTTGGCACAGGATGTGCGTTCCACACATCGAATCCTCCTCTGATACAATCATTATGCACACAACATATTATCTGTCATTGGCGCGTTGCCTTGGAGGACTCGCGTCACGCGGCTGGCGAGGAGTCCGGGAAGGTCTCCGTAACCTTGAAGAGCCCTCGGCACCTCAGAACAATTTTCTATTGATTTCAGAGCATTAAATTAAAGGCGTAGTTGGAGATCTTAAACGTTTCAGGCTCCGGCGCTTCTATTTTGTTCTCCTTCGTCCTGGACTGAAAAAAAGTGCGAGGAAGACGCCATGAATTATTCACCGCCTCTGGTCTCATGTTTATTTTAAGCAATGATCACAGAGCACCTGAACTGACAGGTCCTCGCTCTTCTGAGAAGCCATCGGCGGCGAAAGCCTTCGTTCTCCCGCCAAGCCGAATCCTCCGCCGTACGATCATTTACCATCTTTTACCACGAGGTCAATAACCATCAGATGGGAGCTTCAGCAGCTCTGGGGGGGGGGGGGGGCAACACATGTAGCTGTAAACCAGAGAACTGTATGTGCAACCAAACAGTATAATCTCATATAAACAGCCGGCTGGCACTTAACCATTTGGCTGGCCAAAGACCGGGCCACTTTTTGCGATTCGGCACTGCGTCGCTTTAACTGACAATTGCGCGGTCGTGCGACGTGGCTCCCAAACAAAATTGGCGTCTTTTTTTCCTCACAAATAGAGCTTTCTTTTGGTGGTATTTGATCACCTCTGCGGTTTTTAGTTTTTGCGCTATAAACAGAAATAGAGCGACAGTTTTGAAAAAAAAGCAATGGCCCGGATTCAGAAAGATTTGCGCTCTATTTGCGGAGGCGCAGGGCAACGATTTTGCCCTGCGCCCACGCAAATATTTTGCGCTGCCCTCGATTCACGGAGCAGTAGCTCCGTAAATTGCGAGGGAGCGCCGGCAAAATTGGGGGCGGGAATCATTTAAATTAGGCGCGCTCCCGCGCCGAGCGTAGAGCGCATGCTCCGTCTGGAAACTTTCCCGACGTGCATTGCGGCAAATGACGTCGCAAGGACGTCATTTGCTTCAAAGTGAACGTGAATGGCGTCCAGCGCCATTCACGAATCACTTACGCAAACTACGTAAAATTGGAACGTCGCGACGCGGGAACGTGGGTATCCTATAGCATTGGCTGCGCGTGCTATTAGGATGTGTAAACTTACGCAAAACCCGACGTACGCAAACTACGTAATTTGCGTACGCAGGGCCCGCGCAAGTTTGTGAATCGGTGGTAGTATGCAATTTGCATACTATACGCTGATCACAACGGGAGCGCCCCCGAGCGGCCAACGCAAGAATGCAGCCTAAGATATGAAGGCATAAGGAGGCTTATGTCTGTCATATCTTAGGCTGCAGTCGGCGTAGCGATGTTCCTGAATCAGGAGCATTCGCTACGCCGGAGCAAGTCAGCAATTGCGCTGCGTAACCTATGGTTACACAGGCGCAATTGCTACTTGAATCTGGCCCAATATTTTTTACTTTTTGCTATAATAAATATCCCCAAAAAATATATAAAAAATTGTTTTCCTCAGTTTAGGCCGATACGTATTCTTCTACATCATTTTGGTAAAAAAAATCGCAATAAGCGTTTATCGATTGGTTTGCGCAAAAAGTTATAGCGTTTACAAAATAGGGGATAGATTTATGGCATTTTGATTAAAAAAAATTGTTTTACTAGTAATGGCGGTGATCAGCGATTTTTATCGTGACTGCGACATTATGGCGGACACATCGGACACTTTTGGCGCTTTTTTGGGATCATTGTAATTTATACAGCGATCAATGCTATAAAAATGCACTGTTTACTGTGAAAATTACACGGGCAGTGAAGGGGTTAACCTGTAGGGGGCGCTGAAGGGATTGTGTCCTAGGGAGTGATTCTAACTGTTAGGGGGCGTGGCTACGAGTTACACGTTGCTGATCGCTGCTTCAGATGATAGGGAACATTCGATCAGTGACCTGTCACTAGGAAGAACGCGGGAGATGTTGTGTTTACACCGACATCTCCCCGTTCTTCATCCCTGTGACCGGATCGCGGGACACCGGCGGACATCCAGTCCACGGATCCCGCGGGCACGGTCACGGAGCTTGCGACAGGGTCGCAAGTGCACCGGTGGCAAATTAAAGGGGACGTACCTGTATGCCCATTTGCCCAGCCGTGCCATTCTGTCGACGTAAAAAGTCGTGCGGCGGTCCTTAAAGGGGTTTTCCACCTTTTTTTTAAGTTTATTAAAAGTCAGGAGCTACAAAAAGTGTAGCTGCTGGCTTTTAACCACTTCCTTACTGGGCACTTAAACCCCTTCCTGACCAGAGGACTTTTTGCGATTCGGCACTGCGTCGCTTTAACTGACAATTGCGCGGTCGTGCGACGTGGCTCCCAAACAAAATTAACGTCCTTTTTTCCCCACAAATAGAGCTTTCTTTTGGTGGTATTTGATCACCTCTGCGGTTTTTATTTTTTGCGCTATAAACAAAAATAGAGCGACAATTTTGAAAAAAAATAAAATATTTTTACTTTGTTGCTATAATAAATAGCTCAATTTTTTTTTTTACGTTTTTTTTTTTATCCTCAGTCTAGGCCGATACGTATTCTACATATTTTTAGTAAAAAAAAAAAAAATCGCAATAAGCGACTGGTTTGCGCAAAAGTTATAGCGCCTACAAAATAAGGGACAGAATTATTATTATTTTTTTTTTTTTTTACTAGAAATGGCGGCGATCTGCGATTTTTATTGGGACTGCGACGTTATGGCGGACACATCGGACACTTTTGACACATTTTTGGCGCCATTCACATTTATACTGCAATCAGTGCTATAAATATGCACTAATTACTGTATAAATGCTTTTTTTTTACTAGAAATGGCGGCGATCTGCGATTTTTATTGGGACTGCGCCGTTATGGCGGACACATCGGACACTTTTGACACATTTTTGGCGCCATTCACATTTATACTGCAATCAGTGCTATAAATATGCACTAATTACTGTATAAATGCTTTTTTTTTACTAGAAATGGCGGCGATCTGCGATTTTTATTGGGACTGCGCCGTTATGGCGGACACATCGGACACTTTTGACACATTTTTGGCGCCATTCACATTTATACTGCAATCAGTGCTATAAATATGCACTAATTACTGTATAAATGTGACTGGCAGGGAAGGGTTAACACTAGGGGGTGAGGAAGGGGTTAAATGTGTACCCTAATTAGTGTTCTAACTGTGGGGGGAGGGGGGTGACTGGGGGGGTGACCGATCTGTGTCCCTATGTACAAGAGACACAGATCCGTCTCCTCTCTCCCCTGACAGCACCGCTGTCTGCGAGAGCCGGGAATGAGAGATGATCTCATATGTAAACATATGAGATCATCTCTCATTGGCCGCACAGATCGCCTAGGAAACGGCCGCTCCGATTGGCCGTTCACGGCGATCTGTGACTGGCTGTGTCCAAGGGACACGGCCAGTACAGAAGTTCCCCGCCGCGCGCTCGGGAGCGCGCGCGGGGAACGTGTAAAGGAGAGGCCGTAAAAACACGGCCTGTTAGAAATTGGGAGCCGCGCTGAGGCCGTACAAAGTCGTACGGCCGTCAGCAAGTGGTTAATAAACTGACACTTACCTGCTCCACGGCTCCAGCGACGCGTCTTCATCCTTAGTGTGGGCACCCGACAGTGACAGCTTTCGGCTTCACGGCCGGGCACCCACTGCGCATGCGCGAGCGGCAGTGCGCATGCGCGAGCGGCGCCGTCCGATTGGACAGGCGCTCGCCTACAGGGAGGGGCTTAATCGGCTTTCCAGCCCCTCGGCGGAAGGAGGAAGTGGGACAGGAAGTCCCCTTCTCCTGAAGCCCCCACTCCCCCCCCAAAAAAATGACATGCCAAATGTGGCATGTAAGGGGGCGAGGAGTGGGATAAGCGGAAGTTCAATTTTTAGGTGGAACTCCGCTTTAAGCGGTTAAATGTTTCACACCCATAGACATCAACAAAAATAGAACCAAAAGTGCAGCGCTATCTAAGATTATAGAAACACAAAAATACCTCGGATTGCGAATAACGCGGTTTACGAGCGTTTCGTACTACAAGCTATATATAACATTTTTTTTTAAAAGAACAGTGTAAAAAATAAAAATATAAGGTAAAATAAATAAGAACATTTTTTTTTTTAAATCGCCCCGTCCCGCTGACCTTGCGCGCAGAAGCGACCGCATACGTGAGCAGCGCCCGCATATGAAAAAGGTGTTCTAACCACACAAGTGAGGTATCGGCGCGATCGGTAGAGGGAGAGCAATAATTCTAGCCCTAGACCTTCCTCTGTAGCTCAAAACCTGTAGAATTGTTTAAACGTCACCTATGGAGATTTTAAAGGTTTGTCGCCATTCCACGAGCGGGCGCAATTTTGAAGCGTGACATGTTGGGTATCAATTTACTCGGCGTAACATTATCTTTCACAAAATAAAAAAAAAATTGGGCCAACTTTACTGTTGTCTTATTTTTTAAAACTAAAAAAAGTGTGCTTGTAAGACCGCTGCGCAAATACGGTGTGACATAAAGTATTGCAACGACCGCCATTTTATTCTCTAGGGTGTTAGAATTTTTTTTTCATAATGTTTGGGGGTTCCAAGTAATTTTCTAGCAAAAAAACTTGTTTTTAACTTGTAAACACCAATAGCCAGATTCAGGAAGAGTTACGCCGGCGTATCAGTAGATACGCCGTCGTAACTCTGAATCTGCACCGTCGCATATTTAAGTGTATTCTTAAATTGAGATACACTTAAATCTAGCTAAGATACGACCGCCGGCGCCGTCGTATCTTAGCTGTCTATTTACGCCGGCCGCTAGGGGCGTGTACGCTGATTTACACCTATTCACGAACGTACGCTCGCCCATCGCAGTAAAGATACGCCGTTTACGCAAGGCATTTTCAGGCCTAAAGATATTCCACCAAAAAGATGGCGCAGCCAATGTTACGTATGGACGTCGGAACCGCGTCTAATTTTTAAATTTTTACGTCGTTTGCGTAAGTCGTCCGTGAATGGGGCTGGGCGTAATTTACGTTCACGTCGAAACCAATAAGCCTTTGCGGCGTAATTTGGAGCATGCCCCCTGGGATTTGTCCACGGACGGCACATGCGCCGTTCGTTCAAAACGTCAATCACGTCGGGTCACGATTCATTAGCATAAAACACGCCCACCTCTTCACAATTTGAATTAGGCGCGCTTAGGCTGGCCCATTTACGCTACGCCGCCGTAACTTAGGACGCAAGTGCTTTGTGAATACAGCACTTGCCTCTCTGACTTATGGCGGCGTAGCGTACAGTATATGAGATACGCTACGCCTGCCTAACGTTAGGCACCTCTACGTGAATCCAGCTACAAGTCTGAAAAAGAGGCTCGGTCCTTAAGTGGTTAAAAGTCCGCCTCTAATAACCGAAAGAAGAGTTTGTCATTCACTTTAGATTCCGAAACCTGGAGTATGAAGGCCGCACACACGCGTCCGCGTACGGCCCAAAAATAGCTCCAGTATGACGTGCGCGGCAGGCAGGAGGAGAGAGAGAGGGCCGTTACGTACGGGCGCACAGAGACCCGGGGTCGCGTTTTATTTCTTGTTCTACGAGTCTCCTTTGCCGCTTTCGCCTCTCTGCAAAAACAATCTTGCCTATCCCAAGGTCGCGCGGGCTCCCGTCCAATCCACGGGGTGGAAACACTTGTGGATGTAAACTGTGGAATCGATATCGCTATGGAAACTGCTGAAAGAAACAGATTGCAAATAAGTTTCAGCGCCGGGTGGCTGCATGGGTAGCGAGTTTGCGACAAATCCACAGGGAGGTGGTACAGGAGATCATAAAAAGTATTACAGTCGCTGCTTATCTCACTTAGAAAACACAGGCTGCTAACAAAGATGCCGCAGGAAAAAATAATAATACCCAGCAGGTTGGCTGTGTACATAGCGAGGATACTTAATTGCAGATCCTTACCTGCTTCTATTCTGGAGATATGGATGGAGGACGGGGTGATGTGTTTGTTCCAAACAGGGCCGCCATCAGGGGGGTACAGGCAGTACACCTGTAAGGGGCCCGAATGGCAACCCCCTTTTTTTTGTTGTAAGGGGCCCGGAGGACCCCCGGATGGCAACCCCCCCCCCCCCTTTTCTTAAAAAAAATGTATAAAAATGTTTTATTTATTTTTTTATATATAGATTTATAGGTAGATTCAGAAAGAGTTAGACCAGCTTACAGTAGATAAGTCGACCTAACTCAGAATCGACGCCGGCGGATGTTTAAGTGTATGCTCAAACAGAGATACGCTTAAACATATCTAAGATACAACGGCTTGCACCGTCCTATCTTAGATTGCAATATTTCGGATGGCCGCTAGGTGGCGCTTCCATTGCGGTCGGCGTAGAATATGTAAATGAGGGGATACGCCGATTCACGAACGTACGCCAGGCCGGCGCAGTACTTTTACGCCGTTTATGTAAAAGATAGGCCGCGTAAAGTTAGAGCTAGGCTCTAGTGGAATAGTAATGTCAAGTATGGCCGCCGTTCCCGCCGCGAAATTCGAAATGTTTACGTTGTTTGCGTAAGTCGTCCGCGAATCGGGATTTACGTCGTTTACGTCCACGTCGAAATTAATAGGCCCGTACGGCGTACTTAGCCGCAATGCGCACTGGGAAATGTAGGCGCCCGGCGCATGCGCAGTACCCAGAAAACATCAAAAACGTGAGGTCAAGCCTCATTACCATTAAACACGCCCCCCTCCAACCCATTTGTATTAGGCGCCTCTACGCCCGCCGCGATTACACTACGCCGCCCTAAGTAAGGAGGTAAGTGCTTTGAGAATCATGTACTTGCCTCTCTTACTTAAGGCTAGGCTACGTTGTCTAAAAATTGCGCGCCCGTACCTGAATCTACCCAATAGAGATTATATATATATATTTTTTTTTTTTTTATTAAAGAGCCCAGAGGTCCCCAGGATGGCAACCACCCCCCCCCCCTTTTTTTTATAATTTTTCTATTTTATGTATATTTTTTGTTTTCTATTAAAGGGCCCAGAGGTTCCCAGGGCCCCGGATGGCAACCCCCCCCTTTTTTTTATACATTTTTATATATATATATATATATAGGGCCAGATTCACAGAGATCGGCGTATCTATGAGCGGGCGTAGCGCATCTCATATGCGCTATGCCGACCTAACATAGAGAGGCAAGGCCAGTATTCACAAAGCACTTGCTCCCTAAGTTACGGCGGCGTAGCGTAAATGGGCCGGCGTAAGCCCGCCTAATTCAAATTAGGAAGGTAGTGGGCGTGTTGTATTAAAATTAACCGTGACCCAATGTAAATGCATGGCCGAACGAACGGCACATGCGCGTGCATGCTCAGAATCACGTTGCATATACTCCCTAAGATACGACGGCTCAATGCGTACGACGTGAACGTAACCTACGCCCAGCCCCATTCACGTACGACTTACGTAAAATACGACGGCTGTTCCGACGTCCATACCCTAACATGACTTACCCCTGCTTTAGGTGGGATAACTTTACGCCGGACGTACGCCTTACGTAAACGGCGTAGCTAAGCCCCCGTTCACACCTAGGCGTATATACGCCTGTAGTGCGACGCCGCTGCAGCCCCGAGACGCCAGAGGGATGATTTAACATGCACCTCTATGGAGATGGTTCACATCTCCACGCCGAACGCCGTACGCCTGCCGCCTGAAAAAAAGTCCCGGACCTTTTTTTCAGGCGGCTTTCGGCGTTCGGCATAGGAGATGGGAAGCATCTCCATAGAGGGGGTGAAGGCTGCATTCACAATCGCGGCGTTTTGTCGCCGCAAATCGCGGTACAAAACGCAGCTATTTGTCGCCGCAATTCGCGGGACAAAATGCCGCGATTTTGTACGCCGAGATGTGAATGCAGCCTTACTGCGACGGGCGCAAGTACGTTCGTGAATCGGCGTATCTAGGTCATTTACATATTCGACGCGTAAATCAATGGAAGCGGCCCTTGCGGCCAGCGTAAATATGCACCCAAGATACGATGCCGTAGGAGACTTACGTCGGTCGGATGGAGCCAGAATTCAGGCGTATCTGGTTTCAAGAATACGGCGCATAGATACGACGGGCGCATCCGTGGACTTACGCGGCGTATAAAAAGATACCTCGGCGTAAGTCCTACCTGAATCCGGGCCATATTTTTTTGTTTTTATCAAAGGGCACAGAGGTTTCCAGGGGCCTGGAGGTCCCCAGGGCCCCGGACGCCAAACCCCCCTTTTTTTTATAAAATGTATTTATTTTTATTTATTTTTTATATATTTTTTTATTATTATCCATTTTTTTTTCTTTTATTAAAAGGCCCGGAGGTCCCCAGGGCCCTGGATGGCAACCCCCCTTTTTATATATATATATATATATATAATTTTTTTTTTTATTTCTTTTTATCAAAGGGCCCCGGATGTCATAGAGCCAGAGATAAATGTAGTAGAACAGCAAGCAGGATCTGGAGCTAGAAGGAACGCCAGCCAAGTAAAGTCTTCAACAGGAACGCAGGAGATAGTCTCTGTGATGTTGACCAAGGAGAAGGCAGAGAGCAACTGAGCTGGACGGCTTCAGTAGGCACGATTGACGAGCAGGATATCATCAACAGGTGAGTCACTGTGGAGAGATAGGAGCTGGCAATTAGCCGACAGCTGAGCGGCCAGCTCACAGAAGGAAGGGCTGAGCCCGGCCCTGACACTTCCATACAACATGACTCTTTGTGCCCGACCTCAAGCGCTGTGTACAATTCTAGAAAAGGCAGAAGGCCAATACAGGAGCATGGGAATGAGGACTGTGGGAATTCAGGAATCGGGATCCACCTTGGAGTTGAGAAGCACAGTCAGATGATCCTGCAGAGCTAGTGAAGGGCGCTGCAGGGCGGGGGGACTGGCGTTTCCATGTGTGTTCTACGTTTAGTCATGTGATATCACAGGTCACCCCCCCCCCCCCTAGAGATGATATGCTCTTCATCAATCAGCGAGCAGGAAACTATACTTATCCGGATCTGGTTTAGCATATAGCAAGGCGTCTGGATCAGGATTCTACGAATTAGAAGGAGCTCATCAACTGGAAACTTCAATATGATCCTTACACATTTACATAAGCATGGCATTCAGACATTTATATAGCACAATTAATTAACTGGATTACATCATAACAATTATTTTAATAATTAAAAAATAAAATAAATGATTATAATAACTCTTACACCCCTGGCTGTACATATCTACTTTCGGTACCTGTCAAGACCCCTACTAGATCTGACAACTCTCTGTTAAGACCCTTTGTCTGGACCTGACTACTTTCCCGTTGGCCACTTGTGTTGACCCCTGTCTGGACCTGACTACTTTCCCGTTGGCCACCTGTGTTGACCCCTGTCTGGACCTGACTACTTTCCCCGTTGGCCACCTGTGTTGACCCCTGTCTGGACCTGACTACTTTCCCGTTGGCCACCTGTGTTGACCCCTGTCTGGACCTGACTACTTTCCCGTTGGCCACCTGTGTTGACCCCTGTCTGGACCTGACTACTTTCCCGTTGGCCACCTGTGTTGACCCCTGTCTGGACCTGACTACTTTCCCGTTGGCCACCTGTGTTGACCCCTGTCTGGACCTGACTACTTTCCCGTTGGCCACCTGTGTTGACCCCTGTCTGGACCTGACTATTCTCCTGCCTACCACCTAGTTTACAGTCTCCACACTGTATCCATTGTGTTCCTGCTTTTACCTTGGTGCGACGATCCTGAGGACAATGACCTGGTGACAGTTTGCAACAAAGTATACTGGGACCACCAGGGGTTTCCACCCAATCTCCACCTTCAAGCGCTCTGGTGAAAACCAACTGTGACCCCCCAGGGTCTCTACACCAACCTAACCTTCCGGAGCTCTGGTCAAAACCAACTGTGACCCCCGGGGTCTCTACACCAACCCCACCTTCCGGAGCTCTGGTCAAAACCAACTGTGACCCCCGGGGTCTCTATACCATCTCCACCTCCTGGATCTCTAGTAAAAACCAACTGTGACCCCAGGGTCTCTAACCGATCCCCTTCTTCCGGGCCAACTGTGCCCCCCCCCCCCCCCCCCGTCTGCACGTCGTTGTGTTTTACGTCACCGCGTTGGACACGATCGGATTTTTAACTGATGGTGTGTAGGCAAGACTGATGAAAGTCAGCTTCATCGGATATCTGATGAAAAAATCCATCGGTCTGTTTTCATCGGATGAACCGATCGTGTGTACAAGGCATAACCCATCTCCACTTTCTAGAGCTCTGGTGAAAGCCAACTGTGGCCCTCAAGGTCTCTAACCCATCTCCACCTTTAGGGGCTCTGGTGAAAACCGTGGCCCTCCAGGGTCTCTAACCCATCTCTACCTTCTGGAGCTCTGGTTAAAGCCAACTGTGGCCTCCAGGGTCTCTAACCCATCTACACCTTCTAGAGCTGAAAACCAACTGTGGCCCCCAGGGGCTCTAATCCATCTCTACCTTTTGGAACTCAGGTAAAAACCAACCGTGCTCCCCCCCAGGTCTCTAACCCATCTCCACCTTCGGACACTCTGGTAAAAACCAACAGTGGCTTAAACTCCTCACCCCTGGTGAGTCTGCTTCCCCTGCCAGGGAGACCATACCAGACCCTGGTACCAGGGGCGGACTGACAACTCATGGGGCCCCCGGGCAATAGAAGATTATGGGGCCCCCGGGCAATAGGAGATTATGGGACCACACAGTACACACACACACATACAGTATACAAACACAGTACACACACACACAGAATACACACACTGAAAATGTACTGGAGAGGCGGGGCAGCTATAATCTTGTGATTTTTAGACCCTAATGATGTCGGTAAGGGACATTTCAGGGACAAATGTAAAAAAAAAATGTATTTTTACATACTGTGCCTGGTTTACTGAGGCTGGCAACCCTGATGGGGCCCCCTAGTGGCATGGGGCCCTCGGGAAGTGCCCGAGAGCCTGAATGGTCAGTCCGCCCCTGCCTGGTACCCATCACTGGTGATTCCCAAACAAGCTCTATTAGGATGTGGAGGAAGAGCAAAAAAACGTTTTCTTTACTGTGCCTACTAGATGTCTTTGTACTAAAATGGAAATTTCTGCAACTGCATTATAAAACCCTCTTAGTGCCACAAGTGCCGTCTCTATATTCGGCTGACTTATGTAAGATCGACAATAAAAAGTGACAATAGCGCAAGAATGCTTCAACTGACTTCTTCCGCCACATTAAATCCGCCAAATCCAAGAATCCTTTATGTCAAACCCCCAGACTCGGCACGACCCTTTTATGTCGGATAAATGGCGGCCTCCTTTAATCAAACCATTAATTGTACAGAACGTCGGCACCATAAAGAAGTTACACAATCTGCCCAGCATGGGAAAGCCCCAGACCAACCTCCGGATTATACAGCAGCTGCTACTGTGAAACGGAACATGCGCGGCGGGGGGGGGGGGTCCTCCTGCGCGGCCGCAGCTCACGTTCAGAGAAAGAAGCGCAACGTCCATTAATAAAAAATACGTTACACAAAGCGATCCGTCGTTTACTGACATTCCCATTTCAGTTTTCTGCAAGCAAGGACTTCCTATTAACCACTTAAGACCCGGACCTTTATGCAGGTAAAGGACCAGGCCCCTTTTTGCGATTCGGCACTGCGCCGCTTTAACTGACAATTGCGCGGTCGTGCGACGTGGCTCCCAAACAAAATTGGCGTCCTTTTTTCCCCACAAATAGAGCTTTCTTTTGGTGGTATTTGATCACCTCTGTGGTTTTTATTTTTTGCGCTATAAACAAAAATAGAGCGACAATTTTGAAAAAAATGCAATATTTTTTACTTTTTGCTATATTAAATATCCCCAAAAAACATATATAATTTTTTTTTCCTCAGTTTAGGCCGATACGTATTCTTCTACCTATTTTTGGTAAAAAAAATCACAATAAGCGTTTATCGATTGGTTTGCGCAAAATTCATAGCGTTTACAAAATAGGGGATAATTTTATTATTATTTTTTTTTACTACTAATGGCGGCGATCAGCGTTTTTTTTCGTGACTGCGACATTATGGCGGACACTTCGGACAATTCTGATACATTTTTGAGACCATTGTCATTTTCACAGCAAAAAATGCATTTAAATTGCATTGTTTATTGTGAAAATGACAGTTGCAGTTTGGGAGTTAACCACAGGGGGCGTTGAAGGAGTTCACCTAGTGTGTGTTTACAACTGTAGGGAGGTGTGGCTGTAGTTCTGACGTCATCGATCGAGTCTCCCTATAAAAGGGATCACACGATCGATGCAGCCGCCACAGTGAAGCACGGGGAAGACGTGTTTACATACGGCTCTCCCCGTTCTTCAGCTCCGGGGAGCGATCGCGAGGGGGCGGCTAGAAACGAATAGCCGCGCCCTCGTCCCGGATTGCTCCCCGCGGGTTACCGACCGCCGCATGTACCGGGGGGGTACCGATCGGACCCCCGACCCGCGGAAAGGCGGGGACGTACATATATGCCCATATGCCTGTACGTGCCATTCTGTGGTTGTATATGTACATGCGGCGGGCGTTAACCTGTTAAATTCAGCCATGGAAGCAGTACTCAGTTTGTACATGTGGAACCTCGGATTGCGAGGTGCGCGGTTTACATGCGTTTCGCAATACGAGCTATTTAAAAAAAAAAATCCTGACTCGCTTAGGCTCGATAAGGAGGGGGTACGTAGACAGTGCATCTGTAGAGTGCTGACAAGGGATGGAGCCCGTTTTGGCTCCTGCAAAGGTTCAAGGAAGGAAGGGAAACCCCTGGAAGTCACACATCTATGGTGTCCTGCTACAATGAATGGAGTGGAAACCTCAGCCTGGACTCCGCCCCAACGTGTTTCACTATGCCAAAACACGATGGGGCGTGGCCTAGTCTGATTCCAGATTGAGGTTGCCACTCCATTCATTGTAGCAGTACATCATAGATGTGTGACTTCCAGGGCAGGGTTCGACAATCCCCGGGCACCAGGTCGCAATTGCGACCAGAATTAGCAACCTGGCGCCTGGGGTGGCATAGCTGGGGTATCCTGTGTCTCCGTGTGCCCCCACCTCCCCGCGATCTCACCAGGCCGCGGCTTTGCGGCCTTCTGCAGGCCCTATGCTTCCTTCTGTGATCTGGCGCCATCTTGTGGCGGCCGTTGGTATGACAAGACAACCAGCAATGCTAATGGAGCTTCCCCTGTCTGTTTTCACTGCCATCTCCTTCCCTCTAATTAGAACCCCCAAACTTTATATATATTTTTTATTCTAACACCCTAGAGAATAAAATGGCGGTCGTTGCAATACTTTCTGTCACGCCGTATTTGCGCAGCGGTCTTACAAGTGCACTTTTTTGGGAAAAAATACACTTTTTTTAATAAAAAAATAAGACACCAGTAGAGTTATCAATTTTTTTTTTATATTGTGAAAGATAATGTTACGCCGAGTAAATTGATACCCAACACGTCACGCTTCAAAATTGCGTCCGCTCGTGGAATTTGGACAAACTTTTACTCTTAAAAATCTCCATAGGCGACGTTTAAAAAACTCTACAGGTTGCATGTTTTGAGTTACAGAGGAAGTCTAGGGCGAGAATTATTGCTCTCGCTCCAACGATTGCGGCGATACCTCACATGTGTGGTTTGAACACCGTTTACATATGCGGGCGCTGCTCACGTATGCGTTCGCTTCTGCACGCGAGCTCGGCGGGACTGGGGGCTTTAAAAAAAAAAAAAAATCTTATTTATTTTACTTGATTTTATTTATTTTTACACTGTTTTTACTTTTTTTTTTATTGGGTCACCTTTATTCCTATTACAAGGAATGTAAACATCCCTTGTAATAGAAAAAAAGCATGACAGGTCCTCTTATATATGAGATCTGGGGGTCAAAAAAACGTCACGTCTCATATTTACACTAAAATGCAATAAAAAATTTGACAAATATAAAATTGCCCTTTAAAAGCTATAAGCGGAATTGATGTTATGATGTCGCTTCCGCCCTGCAATGGTATGGAGACGGGTGGGGGGGCCATCTTGCCCTCACTCATCTCCATACCCAGCTAGGAAGAGGACCCGATCACCTCCGCCGCTACCGACGGCTCCGGTAAGCAGCAGAGGGCACCGGGAGAGCGGCGGGAGGGCCCCTCTCCCACTGATAACGGTGCTCTCACGGCGAATCCGCTGCAGAGACCACCATTATCAATTTTTGAGAAAAAATAAATTTTTTGAAACGCAAAAAATAAGAAAAAACACAACACGTAACCCAATTTTTTTTCATAATGTGAAAGATAATGTTATGCCGACTAAATAGATACCAAACATGTCACACTTTAACCACTTGCCGACCGCTGCACGAACGTATGCGTCGACAGAATGGCACGGACAGGCACATGGGCGTACAGGTACGTCCCTTTAAATTTGCCGCACGTGTGCTCGCGCGCGCCCCGCCGCAAGCTCCGTGACCGCGGGACCTGCGGACTGGATGTCCGCCGGTGCCCCGCGATCGTATCACGGAGCTGAAGAACGGGGAGATGTCAGTGTAAACACATCTCCCCGTTTTTCCTAGTGACATGCCCCCCCCCCCCCCGTGTCTCCTCCCGAGTCCCGGCAGTAGCTTCTCCTCCCAGCCAATCAGCACTTGGGACTCGCGGAGAATCGGGTCTTAGGACTCCAAGCCAATCGGGTCTCAGGACCTGCTTATTGGTGGCCGGAAGGAGAAGCAGGAAGACATTAGCGAATATTAATTCAATATTGTCACACAGCTGGGAGAGGTTGGGGCGCAGTGCTCTGTGGGCCCACCATTTTTTGATGCCTCAGGCTCTAATCATGTGATTAAAAAAAAAAAAAATTGAGACTGCAGACATGATAAAAAAGATGATCAGAGACTGCAGACATGATACAGGAGATGGTCAGAGACTGCAGACATGGTACAAGAGATGGTCAGAGACTGCAGACATGATACAGGAGATTATCAGAGACCGCAGACATGATACAGGAGATGGTCAGAGACTGCAGACGTAATACAGGAGATGGTCAGAGACTGCAGACATGATACAGGAGATGGTCCGAAACTGCAGACATCATACAAGAGGTGGTCAGAGACTGCAGATATGATATAGCAGCTACAGGGTTTGACAAATTTGCTTGGAATCTAGGAGCAAGCTAAAAAAGTTAGGAGCCAGAAAACGCGCCCCCGTCCCGACGAGCTCGCGCGCAGAAGCGCCCGCATATGTAAACGGTATTCAAACCACACATGTGAGGTATCGCCGCGATCGTTAGAGCGAGAGCAATAATTCTAGCCCTAGACCTCCTCTGTAACTCAAAACATGCAACCTGTAGATTTTTTTAATAGTCGCCTATGAAGATTTTAAAGGGTAAAAGTTTGACGCCATTCCACGAGCGGACGCAATTTTGAAGCGTGACATGTTGGGTATCAATTTACTCGGCGTAACATTATCTTTCATAATATAAAAAAAAAAAATGGGGATAACTTTACTGTTGTCTTCTTTTTTAATTAAAAAAAAGTGTATTTTTTCCCAAAAAAGTGCGCTTGTAAGACCGCTGCGCAAATACGGCGTGACAGAAAGTATTGCAAGGATCGCCATTTTATTCTCTAGGGTGTTAGGATAAAAAATATATATAATGTTTGGGGGTTCTAATTAGAGGGAAGAAGATGGCAGTGAAAATAGTGAAAAATTACACTTTTAGAATTGCTGTTTAACTTGTAATGCCAACGGCCACCACCAGATGGCGCCAGCTCACAGAAGGACACATGGCGGGGGAGGTGGGGGCTCACGGAGACACAAGATCATGTGCCTCCTTGCGCCCCCACCTCCCCCGGCGCGCGATCGCGGGGGCCAGGTCACAATTTCTTGTCGCAATTGCGACCTGGCGCCCAGGGATTGTCGACCCTTGATATAGCAGATGGAGTCTCAGGACTGGGAGTACCAGCAATGACTATTTCCTATGATAGGAATGCTGGAAGTCACACACCCCTCAGCTCAGCACACGGCAAAGGAAATAACTTGTAATTGTTTTATGTAAAGAGATCACTCCGTCTATTACCCAGAATACACCTTTCATCTCCCCGCCTATTATCCCACATGAAAGGGTTCCAGCAGCTAATGTGGAGAAGACGATTGTTTTATTGCCGATGATGGTGGACAGCGCGGTACGCATTTCCGAAGCGATTGGCTTCTGGGCAGATCCATTTTAATTGCACATTATAGTGTGAAATCCACAGAAAATGAGAAAAATGCAGCGACTGAAGGGGGATGGCGACTACAAAGGACCATGGGGTGGATTCAGGTACGACTTGCGCCCTCTTACGGAGGCGCAGCGTACCGTTTTAACGCTGCGCCTCCGTAAATTACCTGCGCTACGCTTCATTCACGAAGCAGTAGCTCCGTAATTTGCGTGGGCGCTCCGTAAAAATGGCCGGCGTAAGCGCGCGTAATTTAAATGATCCCGTAGGGGGCGTGGATCATTTAAATTAGGCACGTTCCCACGCCGAACGTAGTGCGCATGCTCCGTCTGGAAACTTTCCCGACGTGCATTGCGGCAAATGATGTCGCAAGGACGTCATTTGCTTTAACGTGAACGTAAATGCCGTCCAACGCCATTCACGATTCACTTACGCAAACTACGTAATTTTCAAACATCGCGACGCGGGAACGACGGGTATACTTAGCATTGGCTGCCCCTGCTAATAGCAGGAGCAGCCTTACGCGGAACCTGACGAACGAAACGACGTAAACTGCGTACGCAGGGCGCGCGTACGGTTGTGAATCGGCGTTAGTATGCAATTTGCATACTCTACGCTGACCACTACGGGAACGCCACCTAGCGGCCATCGTAAGAATGCAGCCTACGATACGACGGCATAAGAGCCTTATGCTACGCATATCTTAGGCTGCAGTCGGCGTATCGAGCTCTCTGAATACAGAAAAGTTGTTACGCCGGCGCAACTAAGCAATTGCGCTGCGTAACTATGGTTACGCAGATGCAATTGCTTACTGAATCCACCCCCATGCCTGCTTACAGCAGAACTTCACCAAAAAGAGGAAGTTCCACTCTTCCTCCCCCTCCCTTACCATTTTTTTTTTGTCGGGGGGGGGGGGAGTGGGTACCTAGTTTTGGCAGGTACCTGTTCCCACTTTCACTGGGACCTCCTACCCCCCCCTTATCGGCGAGCTTCAGGGACACATCACAGGAAGCTGCGGAACCATTCACAGGGCACAGCGCAGCTCGTGCATGCGCAGTGGGAAGCCACAAGGAGTCCAGCTTCGGACAGTACTAGATACCTGGACAGGTAAGTGTCTTTTTATTAAAAGTCAGCAGCTCCGGTTTCTGTAACTGCCGAATTTCAATTTTTTTGGAACCCGGCTGAAGCTCCTCTTTAATCACTTGCCAACCAGCCGCGGCCGTTTTACGGCAGCAGGTCGGCTCCCCTGCGCGAGAGCACGTAGTATAACGTCGGCTTTCGCACAGGCTCTCGCGATTGCCGCCGGGCACCCGTGATCACTCGTTACAGAGCGGGGACCGGGAGCTGTGTGTGAAAACACACAGCTCCCGGTCCTGTCAGGGAGAGAAATACTGATCTTCTGCTAATACAATGTATGACCAGCGATCTGTCCTTTCCCCTAGTGAGGCCACCCCCCCTACAGTTAGAACACACCCAGGGAACATACTTAACTCCTCCCTGCCCCCTAGTGTTAACCCCTTCACTGCCAGTGGCATTTTTATAGAAATCAATGCATTTTTATAGCACTGATCGCTATAAAAATGACAACGGTCCCAAAAATGTGTCAAAATGGTCCGAAGTGTCCGCCATAATGTCGCAGTACCAAAAAAAAAAATCGCTGATCGCCGCCATTAGTAGTAAAAAAAAAAAAAAAATTTATAAAAATGCAATAAAACGATCCCCTATTTTGTAAACGCTATAACTTTTGCGCAAACCAATCAATAAACGCTTATTGCGATTTTTTTTACGAAAAATAAGTAGAAGAATACGTATCGGCCTAAACTGAGGAAAAAATAATGTTTTTTTTATATATTTTTGGGGGATATTTATTATAGCAAGAAGTAAAAAATATTGCATTTTTTTTCACAATTGTCGCTCTATTTTTGTTTATAGCGCAAAAACTAAAAACCGCAGAGGTGATCAAATACCACCAAAAGAAAGCTCTATTTGTGGGGAAAAAAAGGACGCCAATTTTGTTTGGGTACATCTTCGCACGACCGCGCAATTGTCAGTTAAATTGACGCAGTGTCGTATCGTAAATAAAAAATGCCCTGGTCAATAAGGGGGTAAAACCTCCCGGGGCTAAAGTGGTTAATGCATGTTGGCATGGCCATTTGTAGCCTCCACTTGTTGGGGGTGACAACGAAAGAGTTCAGTTGATAGACAAGGACAGGGTGTCGTCACCCTATAACAGGAACAAAGATCTTCATGGCGGGATCACCAGGGATTTTTTTTTTAACTACCAGAAGGCTTTACCCCCCAGGCCCTTCACGACCAGGCCATTTTTTGCTACTAAGCACTGCGCTACTACTTCAACTGGTAATTGTGCGGTCCTGCAACTCTGTACCCAAATAAACATTTTTACCATTTTTTTAACACAAATAGAGCTTTCTTTTGGTGGCATTTGATTGCCTCCGGTTTTTTATTTTATATTATATAAATGAAAAGAAACCAAAAATGTTGAAAAAAATAAAATATTTTCTACTTTCTGTTATAAAATATATCCAATCAAATCAAATCTCTTTACAAATTTGGGCCAAAATGTATTCTGCTACATGTCGCAAATGCTGACAGTGATTGGGGCTGATCCTGCTAACGCTGCGTTTTTGGGGACGTTAGTATAGTTCGGACCCGGCCAGACACGACACTAGTGATCAGCAACTAATAATAGGTATAGGCAGTGACAGGTCCTCTTTATTGATTTGTGATCTAGGACAGGGTTCCCCAACCCCCGGTCCGCGGCCCACTGCCGGGCCGTGGCCTATTTGCAACCGGGCCGCAAAGGCTGCACTGTGTGAGGTGCGGCGGCAGGCAAGCAGAGAGATGACATCTCCCACCGCCCGCCCGGATCACGGCACTTCCGCCCACACAGCGGGGCTGCTACACTGCAGCGAGGCACGGGAGCAGAGAGATGAGATCATCTCTCGCCGTCCGCCCCAAATACGGCACTTCCGCCCACACAGCGGGGCTGCTACACTGCAGCGAGGCACGGGAGCAGAGAGATGAGATCATCTCTCGCCGTCCGCCCCAAATACGGCACTTCTGCCCACACAGCGGGGCTGCAATACCGCATTACCGTTGTTCTCCCTCAATGGCCTGTGCTGCCACCACGGCAGGTGACAAAAAAAATCTAGTGGCAGGTGGCAAACCACATCAAGTGATGTGGCAATCCATACATGGTGGCAGGTGACATGGCAAATATCAATCCACACCTGGTGGCAGGTGACATGGCAAGTAGCAATCCACACCTGGTGGCAGGTGACGAACCTAGTGGCAGGCGACGTGGCAATCGACACCTGGTGGCAGGTGTTGTGGCAATCCACATCTAACGGAAGATGGTGTGGCAATCCCCACCTGGTGGCAGGTGATGTGGCAATCCTCATCTGGTGGCAGGTGACATGGCAAGCGACAATCCACACCTGGTGGAAGGCGACGTGGCAAGTGACAAACCGCATCTGGTGGCAGATTCTTCATTATGGCGAGTTTGAACTATTTCATTTTATATTACAATGCAATGACAGAAATAATGCGCTTCAATCATCCCAACACCATATCAGCCATGGTTCTGTGATGATTGAAGCGCTAACACCAGCCATTTCCCTGACAAATTGCCCGCGAAAAGCTACATAACAAAACAACCCCCCCCCTCCCGGCCTTGGCCCGATTCTATTCCACAACGCCGGTCCTCGGTGCCAAAAAAGTTGAGGACCGCTGGTCTAGAAGACCCCAGGTCTCTCCTTTGCACTTAAAAGCATTTAAAATGCCAAGTTTGACTGTTTTGAATACCGTCATTTTTTTTTATTTGGCGCCTTCAAGTCTTCTGTAAACCGGAAGTGATGTCATGACGTCGCTTCTGGGTTACTAGATCCGAGACCCGATCCAAGCCGATTCTGGATTCGTTCGTGTCTCCGGCCAGCTGGCAGGCGTGCCGGCTGGTTGCTGGGGCCTCCTGGTGGGACGTGAGAGCTGTGGAAGGCGGTAGGGGGGCACACACACACACGCCCCCTCCCGCTGCTTGGCATAACAGCCGGGCGGCTGATTAGCGCCATTGGTCGTTTTTAGGGATGTCCCGATACCGATACTAGTAGCTCCGTGCTGTCTTTCCCCCGTGCTCCGTGCTGTCTTTCCCCCGTGCTGTCTTTCCCCCATGCTGTCTTTCCCCCATGCTGTCTCTTCCCCGTGTTGTCTTTTTCCCCGTCCGTGCAGTCCTCTCCCCCCGTCCGTGCAGTCCTCTCCCCCCGTCCGTGCAGTCTTCTCCCCCCGTCCGTGCAGTCTTCTCCCCCCGTCCGTGCAGTCCTCTCCCCCCGTCCGTGCAGTCCTCTCCCCCCGTCCGTGCAGTCCTCTCCCCCCGTCCGTTCAGTCCTCTCCCCCCGTCCGTTCAGTCCTCTCCCCCCGTCCGTGCAGTCCTCTCCCCCCGTCCGTGCAGTTCTCTCCTCCTGTCCGTGCAGTCCTCTCCCCCCGTCCGTGCAGTCCTCTCCCCCCGTCCGTGCAGTCCTCTCCCCCCTCAATTTGTCAGGGGAGAGCGGAGGTAGGAGCCGCTAAATCCGGCTCCTACCTTTTCCGAATGGACAGAGTCAGTGATCACTGACTCTGTCCATTCATATAACTGAGCATCGTAACCTGTGTTTTACGATGCTTCAGTTTATGAATGGAGAGGAGCTTCTCTCCATTCATTTCAGCTCAGTCTGCTGAGAAAGGGACTGGGGAATCTGTGTCCCTAGTCCCTTTCTCTGTCTTAAAGGGGAGATGTCAAAGGTCTGTTAAGACCCCTGATATCTCTCCAAAGACCCCCAACAGGGCTGATAAAAATATATATATATATATTTTTTAAAATAAATAAAAATAAAATGTAAATAAAAAAAAAAACACGCTGACAATCCACCCCCCCCAAAAAAAAAAAAAAATTCACTGTAAAAAAAAAAAATAATAAAAAATAGTAAAAAAAAAATACCGCCACTGTCACATGACATTAAAAAAAGTATCAGTATCGACGAGTACTTGAAAAAAAGTATCGGTACTTGTACTCGGTCTCAAAAAAGTGGTATCGGGACAACCCTAGTCGTTATCATAAGAAAGCCCTAAAAAACACGCATCCCCCAGGTACAACCCCTTGAAGCCGAGGCCGCATATTTGCGTACGTTCGGCGTGAAGGGTTTAAAGCGCACAGGGTGATTGAGGTGTGCACACCTGGCATACCCCCTACGTACGCCCATGGGTGGCAGGTAGGTTGGCGCTAACTGACACTGGCTGGGAAGAACACCAACTGATGCTATTTAATGCCGCTAGTGACAGCGATCAGTGATAATACTATACACTGTCACTTTACTAATGACACTGGCGGGGTGTCACGGGTGATCAGGATGGGACTCTAACAAGTGTATGTGCTGATTTTACTCACAGATCTGGCCGTCTTTCCTCCCTGATTTCAGCTCTGAATGGTAAGTGATAGCGGGAAGAAAAAACAGCCAGATCTGGCTTGTGTGTTCACTAGCACACACAGATCTGCGCTGCGATTGGCCGCAGCAATCAGCAGGTTGACAGCCAAAATAATTGGCTGCGGGCCTGCTAATGAACTCGTGCCATGTCCAACCACATCATGAGAGGCAGAGGGCGAGGGCCATTATGACGCGGCGCCCAGGTAAAGATACTACTGGCCGGTCGGCAAAAGGTTAATGAAAGCTGCCGATTTAAAAATACTTTTGGAAGGAAATGTTTGGTGATTCGGGTGATCAGTGATTGGCTACTGTCATCTATTTTTTGCGACGTTGGTCGTTTTTTACATTCACATTTCTATTTTCTATAAAGCTAAATGCGCTAAAATCCGTCTCTCATAAGTAAACAATTCTTCTAATACGAGATCTTCTGATTCTTCGGTGACCGGTTCTCTTTAATTTGAAGCTGTTTTTCGATCGGTGACTCCCAATTCGATCTATAAGGTCTCCTTCCACCAGTCAATGACAGTGATAGGAAATTGGAATCTCGGAGGATCACTGTGACATCCGGTCCTGTCCAGTAACGTGATCCTGACCTCTCTCACCCAGCAGCCGGGGAGGTGTGTGGCCCCCGCGGGGACGCCTGTTTTGTGGCGTTGAGATGAAATGTGATAGAAGTAGGTCAGTTGTCGTCAGATAAAAGGATGGCAGAGTGTTTGCGTCAGCAGCGGATTCAGTGACCGGCATTGTAATGGCTCTGTACGAGCGCAGCACCTGGGGGAGAGTTTACGTGACGGGAATATAAAACACCTGAAGACGGCCAGATGAGACGCCATTGTACCGGGAGGGGGGATGAAGTCTGACAATGGGCACTCCGCAAACATGGGAACGTCATGGTTCTATCAAGGGGACACAAATCCTAATTCACATTTTTTTTAAATGTGTGTGTGTTCTAGGCTCAGAATTTACATACACCTATGAAGCTACCATACCCAAAATTGTAAGAAGGAGACATGGTTAAATAATCGTACAGCTCATTAATTGTGAGTTAGGGTTAAGGCTAGACTAAGGTTAGGAATAGAGCTACGACTAGGGTTAGAAATAGGGTTATGGCTAGGGTTAGTAATAGGGCTAGGGTTAGGAATAGGGCTATAGCTAGGGTTAGGGCTATGGCTAGGGTTAGAGCTGGGGTTAGGAATACAGCTACAGCTAGGATTAAAATAGGGCTACGGCTAGGGTTAGGGCTGGGGTTAGGAATAGAGCTACAGCTAGGGTTAGGAATAGAGCTATGGCTAGAGTTAGGGCTGGGGTTATGAAGAATGAATGAATGAATGAATGAAAAACTTATAAAGCGCGGCGCATGCGAACTGAATCGCTTCTGGGCGCTAGTTGTTCGTGTCTCATGTCATCAAAAGAGCAGAGTTTTGATTAGTCTTCTGAAAGTCAGGTGGTTTTCCTCCAACCGAATGCTGGTTGGTAAAGCGTTCCATAGTCTAGGACCCTGAAAAGCAAACCTTCTTTCTCCTTTGGACTTGTATTTGGTTTTTGGTACCCTGACCAGATTTTGGTCGGTGGATCGCAGAACGCGATTCGAATTGTGAGGTTCTATCTTGTCGCAAAGATATTGCGGAGCCTTCCCATGGATGCACTTATGTGTCAGGCAGAGTGCTTTAAATACAATTCTGTCTTTTACTGGCAGCCAGTGAAGGGTTCTCAGCGAAGGTGAGATTGATTCCCATTTTTTTTCCCAGTCACCAGTCTGGCGGCCGTATTCTGTACGACTTGCAGACGGGAGATTTGGTACTTTGGGAGCCCGAGGTAAAGGGCATTTGCATAGTCCAGTCTGGAATTCACGATTGTTCCCACCACGACTGCTACGTCTTCTTTGGGGATAAATGGAATAAGTCTGCGTAGTAGGCGCAACAGATGGTGCGCTCCGCTGACTACTGACCCTATTTGTGCGTCCATTGTCATGAAGGTGTCGAAGATGACCCCGAGACTTTTGACTTTGGAGCTAGGGGTGATGATTTGGCCCAGAATGGGCGGGGGTGTCCAGGTTGTTGCCAGTTGACTCTTTCGGCTGGCGTGAAACATAAGGAGCTCTGTTTTTGAACTGTTGAGTTTAAGATAACTCTTAGTCATCCAGTTTTCTATCAAAGAGAGACATTTCTCTAAACTGAGATGATGATCCTTTTTGTTGCAGATGCGAAAATACAGTTGCGTATCGTCTGCATAAGAGTGATAGAGTAGTTCTTGGCTACTGATAATATCAAAGAGAGGGCGAAGATAGATGTTGAAAAGCACCGGTGACAGGGGGGATCCTTGGGGGACTCCACATGACACCGTGCGCTTTTCCGACGTGAAACAACCCAATTTAACTGTTTGTGATCGGTTTTCAAGAAAGGAAGAAAACCATGGTAAATCACCTTCTGCGACTTCTGCTACCTTGGCTAGTCGCATCAGTAACAGTTTGTGGTCTACCGTGTCAAAGGCTGCGCTTAGGTCCAGCAGAACCAGGAGACAAGATTCTCCTTCGTCTGCGGCCTCGAGGGCATCGTCCCATATTTTGAGTAAGGCCGTTTCTGTCCCGTGTCCGGGACGGAAGCCTGATTGTAATGGATCCAGTAGATTGTGGGTATCTAGATGCTGTTGCAGCTGTTGTACCACTACTTTCTCCATTATCTTGGAGAGAACATTAAGGCCTGTTATGGGACGGCGGTGAGTTGGGTCCTTGGGATCCAGGTTAGGTTTTTTCAAGATGGGCTGGATTGTGCCCTCTTTCAACAGGGATGGCACTGTGCCTTCCTTAAATGACTGGTTTATAAGCTGTGTGATGGGTGGTGCCAGGATGTCGGCACATTCCTTCAGCAGTTTGGTGGGGATGATATCATTGGGCGATGTGCTGTTCCGCAAAGCACCAATGATATTTTTTGTGGTATCGATGGAGATCGGTTCCAGAGTGAACTTTGTTGATTGTAGAGCGTTTCTGTGGGTGTTTTGTGGTTGATTGACGGTGGGGTTGAGGGGGGTATTGTTTTGCATGATGCTTTCCCGGATTCTTTCAATTTTGTTGATGAAGAAATCCGATAGTTCATTGCAGAACTCTTGGGTGTCTGAGTTGGGGACTTCAAGACATCCTGGGTTCATGGTCTGGGTGACCATCTTGAAGAGTTCGCGGGGGCGGTTTAGGGCGCTGTTAATCGCCAAAGAAAAATGATGTTTCTTGGCTTTGAAGATTTCTTTATGATATCGTGTTGTTATTGCCTTGTAGATGATGAGGTTATCCTCTGCAGGACTTCTTTTCCAGGCGGCTTCCGCCCTTCTGCGCTCTTGCTTCAGAAGCGACAGCTGGTTGTTGAACCAGCCGGACTTTCTTTTTCGAATGCAGGCTTTGCGTTTCGGTGCTACTAAATCGGCTGACTGTAGCAGGGCTGCGTTTATGGCGTCCAGTGTATCTGCGGCTGTTTGATGTGGATGGATTGTTTTGATTCTGTTTCCCAAGGTAGATTTGAAGAGTTCCGAATGGAGCTTCTTCTGAGATCTAGCCCAGTGTATTGTCACCGGCTTGGGTGCTTTTATCACTGGGGGAATTTTGGAGATTATGAAATTAATTGCATGGTGGTCTGTCCATGGCAATGGTTCATTTTCTAAAATGCTTATTTTCAGATTTTGTCTGAAAATTAGGTCGAGTGTGTGACCTGAAGCATGTGTTGGCCCGCATATAAGTTGCTGTAGCCCTAATCCCTCCAGGTGATCAATGCAGGCGTCCGCAATGGGATCCTGTGCGGAGTTGGCCCACAGATTAAAGTCCCCGAGCAGCAAAAGGTGTTTGCTGTTAAGGGTATAAGTGGATATAAACTCCGTTAATGATGGCAAAAACTGCGATTTTGGCCCAGGTGGCCTATAGCAGAGGAGAATGTGAACAGTCTCCTGGGGGGAAGTTTGAAGTTGAAGAGTAAGGGTTTCCATGAATGGAAGAGGATTTTGAAGGGCTGGCTTAGTGATTGTAATGCGATTCTTGTGGATCACCGCCAGGCCTCCTCCTCTTTGCCCTATTCTGTTTTCCGTTATAATGCGATAGTTTTCTGGCACCAATTCTCCGAGAATGGTGTTGCAGTCGTCTGAGAGCCAGCTTTCTGTAATAAAGAGGCAGTCTAGATCGTTTTGTAGTAAGAAATCGTGGATTTCTAATCGGTGTTTTACTGCCGATCTTGTGTTGATCAAAGCACATGATATGTGCTCGAGCTGGGTTAAATAGTTAAAATTTTTGATGGTCGATCGTCGATCGAATCTCAAAAGTTGCTCTATTTTTAAGGCCTTTTTGGTGACGGCTGGTAATGCTGTTGCGAATTGTCTCAGACCCCGAATAGAGTGCGCAGAGTATCGCAGATTAGCCATTGTCGCCAGTCACATTGTCATCAGTCTTTCCTAATTGCGGCGGCCGCGAATGAGGCCTGGTCTGGCGCGGATGCGGGAAGAGCCGCGAGACGCCGGACGTGATGGGTGGAAGACTGTCCAAGTGAGCCGTCACTCGTTGAGTCTTCTCTCCCCGATTGGTCCAGAGGAAGGCGAAAAACCCCCGGCGTGCTGTGCCAATCTGCAGCGATCGGGGGAAAAAATTCCTTCCTGACCCCTTAACGGCGATCGGTGCAACCCTGGATCAATTGGCTAGGGGGGTGTGGTGGACCCTGCCTGGCTGCACTATCCCTGGGGAGAGCCGACTCGTTTGAGAGCGTCCTGCTCTCACTATCCCTGGGGTGAGCAGACTAAGATGAGAGCGTCTGCTGCACCGCTGAATCTATATAGCAAGAGTTCCAACTTTATTAGCTGAAGAGGGCTAGGATTAGGGCTGGGGTTAGGAATAGGGCTATAGCTAGGGTTAGGGCTATGGCTAGGGATAGAGCTGGGGTTAGGAATAGAGCTACAGCTAGGGTTATGAATAGAGCTACAGCTAGGATTAGGAATAGGGCAACGGCTAGGGTTAGGGCTGGGGTTAGGAATAGAGCTACAGCTAGGGTTAGGAATAGAGCTACTGCTAGGGTTAAAGCTAGGGTTAGGAATAGGGCTATGGCTAGAGTTAGAAATAGAGCTATTGCTAGAGTTGGGGCTGGGGTTAGGAATAGGGCTATGGCTAGGGTTAAGAATAGGGCTTTGGCTAAGGGCTAGGGTTAGGAATAGGGCTATGGCTAAGGGTTGGGGCTGGGGTTAGGAATATGGCTATGGCTAGGGCTAGTAATAAGGCTACAGCTAAGGGTTAGGGCTAGGATTAGGTATAGAATTATGGCTAAGGGTTAGGAATAGGGCTATGGCTACAGTTAAGGCTAGGAATAGGGCTATGGCTAGAGCTAAGGGTTAGGAATAGGGTTATGGCTAGGGTTAGGAATAGGGCTATGGTTAGGGCTAGGGTTAGGAATAGGGCTACGGCTAAGGGTTAGGGCTGGTGTTAGGAATAGGGCTATAGCTAAGGGTCAGGGCTGGGATAGGAATAGGGCTATGGCTAGGGTTAGGGTTAGAAATAGAGCTACGGCTAGGGTTAGAAATAGGACTAGGGCTAAGGGTTAGGAATAGGGCTATGGCTAAGCGTTAGGAATAGGGCTATGGCTACAGTTAGGGCTAGGAATAGGGCTATGGATAGAGCAAAGGTTAGGAATAGGACTACGGTTAAGGGTTAGGGCTAGTGTTAGGAATAGGGTTAGGGCTGGGGTTAGGAATGAGGCTATGGCTAGGGTTAGAGCTAGGGTTAGAAATAGAGCTATGGCTAAGGGTCAGGGCTAGTTTTAAGAACAAGGCTACAGCTAGGGTTAAATATAGAGCTATGGCTAGGGTTAAGGCTGGGGTTAGGAATAGAGCTACAGCTAGGTTAGGAATAGGGCTACGGCTAGGGTTTGGGCCAGGGTTGGGATCCTGCAGCAGGCATATTGTTGAAATCACCAGTGGCAGGTTTGGGGTTAGGGTACGCTTAGGGCTGGTGCTAGGGTTAGGGTTGAAATTATGGTAAAGGCTAGGGTTAGGACCAATGTTAGGACTAGGGTTAGGGTTAGCGATCTTACGGCTGTTGAAATCACCAGTGGTAGGGTTAGGGCTAGGGTTAAAGTGATATCCAAGCCTCCTGTTTTTTTAACCGCTTCAGCCCCGGAAGGTTTTACCCCCTTAATGAGGCCATTTTTTGTCACCTTAAAAGGGTCCTGCTTCTCTAGAGATGCCCCTCCCCCCACACAAAAAATGGATGACTCCAGGAATAAAGACAAAGAAACGGACATCCAAGATTGGTGCAATCTGTAAAAAATATTTTCTTAACTTTGTGGAAATACAGAAAAGATGTGGATCGGCCCAGAGCACCAGGAACGGGTAAAAATGGAAAGATATCAAATTCATTATATTAAAAAAATCTGATAAATGTATATTGGCCCTGAATAGTCACATGACTTCATCCTACTGCCAGCTTCCTCTACATTGGCCCTGAATGATCACATGACTTCATCCTACTGCCAGCTTCCTCTACATTGGCCCTGAATGGTCACATGACTTCATCCTACTGCCAGCCTCCTCTACATTGGCCCTGAATGGTCACATGACATCATTTTACTCCCAGCTTCCTCTACATTGGCCCTAAATGATCACATGACTTCATCCTACTGACAGCTTCCTTTACATTGGCCCTGAATGATCACATGACTTCATACTACTGCAGCTTCCTCTAGATTGGCCCTGAATGATCATGTGACTTCATCCTACTGCCAGCCTCCTCTACATTGGCCCTGAATGGTCACATGACTTCATCCTACTGCCATATTCCTCTAGATTGGCCATGAATGATTACATGACATCATTCTACTGCCAGCTTCCTCTACATTGGCCCTAAATGATCACATGACTTCATCCTACTGCCAGCTTCCTTTACATTGGCCCTAAATGATCACATGACTTCATCCTACTGACAGCTTCCTCTACATTGGCCCTGAATGATCATGTGACTTCATCCTACTGCAGCTTCCGCTACATTGGGCCCTGAATGATCACGTGACTTCATCCTACTGCCAGCTTCCTTTCCATTGGCCCTGAATGATAACATGACTTCATCCTACTGACAGCTTCCTTTACATTGGCCCTGAATGATCACGTGACTTCATCCTACTGCCAGCTTCCTTTCCATTGGCCCTGAATGATCACGTGACTTCATCCTACTGCAGCTTCCGCTACATTGGGCCCTGAATGATCACGTGACTTCATCCTACTGCAGCTTCCGCTACATTGGCCCTGAATGATCAAATTACTTTATCATATTGCTAGTTTCCTCTACATTGGCCCTGAATGGTCACATGACATCAATATACTGCCAGCTTCCTCTACATTGGCCCTGAATGATCACATGACATCATTCTACTGACAGCTTCCTCTACGTTGGCTCTGAATGGTCACATGACTTCATCCTACTGACAGCTTCCTCTACATTGGCCCTGGATGGTCACATGACTTCATCCTACTGCCAGATTCCTTTAAATTGGCCTTGAATGGTCACATGACATCACAATACTGCAGCTTCCTTTATAATGGCCCTAATGATCACATGACATCATCCTACCACCAGCTATTTCTATATTGGCCCTAAATGATCACGTCATCATCATACTGCCAGTTTCCTCACAGTTACATAGTTAGTCAGGTTGAAAAAAGACACAAGTCCACCCAGTTCAAGCATAAAAATAAATAAATAAATGCAAATTTTGTATACATTATGACATCATCATGCTGCCAGCTTTCATTACATTGGCCCTTGCCGGCCACATGACTAATACACCGCCAGCTTCCTCTGCATTGGCCATGGCTGATCACATGACATGATCATAATGCCAGCTTTAACTAGACTCGCCCTGGCTAATCACATGACCATCTCAATGTCAGCTTTCAATCTACTGGACCAGAATTATCACATGACATCATACTGCCTGTTCTTCAGACATTGGCCCTGGTAGATCATATGTCATCATATCGATCGCTTTCATTACACGGATCACAAGACATCATCAGACTTCCAGTATCCTTGACTTTGAATGACCACATGGCGGCCAGTCATAGAGAACATTGGTGGCATTACCTGTCTGAGTCCTCTTTCACCACGAAGTACGGCGCCGAGTGGCGATTCGATTTGATCTGGTCGGAGCACTTTTCCCCAGTGTCCAGTTCCTGCTCCAGAGAAGAGCTGGTGCTGCCCTCTCGGCTGACATTACTGCCCCTCCCGGGGCTGTTCTCAGTAGAGGCCCGAGGTGACTCCGTGTTCTGTTTCAGGGTCTGCAGCTTGGCCAGCGGGATAATATCACAGTTTTGAGGCCGGTGCCATACAGTCCTCTGAGTACTGGCATTATAATAGTAGAAGCGCGAGGTATTGGGGTCAAAAAGTTCCCACCATTGGTTCTCGTTGGTACGTTTTATCCGCACTCCGGACGGCGGGTCCCACACGCACTCCCCAGTGATGAGGTTGGCGTACATACACTCCCGTGTACGAGGCTCGATGATCTCCACCCATTCCAGCCTGGAAAATAAAGAAACGGAATGTTGTGTTATGGATTGAATTGGCATTAAATACAAATCACAATTCTAAAGAAAAAAAGTTGATTGTTTCTGATAAAAACATAAAAGAAACAAAGAAGAGTTCTCAAAACTGGAGAGAAGTTCCTCAAGTCTCTCCTGATATGTTTTTTACCATTGTTTTTCCTGTCTCTGGACTCGTATTATCTACCGGCTGGTGATCCCTTCAGTGATATAAAGGTCTATATCAGTGGTTCTCAACCTGGGGGTCAGGACGGGTCAAATGATGATTTGCCAGGGGTCACCAAATCCTGGGATGTTCCTGAAGCCCGCACCCCTCTCCCAGCCTTTTTGCGGGCGCGCCCAGCAGGGCTGTCCCTGGAGCCCGCGCCCACCCACACAGCCTCTTCGCAGCCGTCCATTCAGTTCACAGCAGACTAGAGGTCAGCTGAATGGTGAGGAATGTGAAGTGGGAGGAGCCGGAGAAGACCCTATCTCCTGATTTCGGCATAGGTGTCACTGCTGCGAGACACCACAGAGCTGGAGACACAGTGAGTAACACTACCTGTGATTAGAGTTGCCATTAAAAGTCCTCACTACAGTTCTCAGATCAGAAGATGACCTTGATTAAGAGCACCTAAGTGGTCAGTAGGGTGTCCTCCAAATTGTATTTTGAACGTCTTGTAACCTGCAACTTTACAACCTGTGTTCATTGTACATCAATCTTCTATTATGCAAACCCCCCAGATCCCATTAGTGGTGCAACGGATCACAGTTGATCCGTGATCCGAACGGGTCACCCCATTCGGATCGGCACACACTGTGACCCGCGGATTGCCGCAGCTCCAGAGCTAGGCCGAAGCCGCGGCCTTTCCTAATGTTATGGCCGTGGCTCCGGTTTCATGAATTAAAAAATAACAAAACAGTAAAGTTAGCCCAATTTTTTTTGTAAAATATGAAAGCTGATGTTACGCCGAGTAAATAGATACCTAACATGTCACGCTTTAAAATTGCGCACACTCATGGAATGGCGCCAAACTTTGGTTCTTAAAAATCTCCATAGGCGACGCTTTGAACATTTTTACAGGTTACCAGTTTAGAGTTACAGAGGAGGTCTAGTGCGAGAATTGTTGCTGCCACTCTAAAGCATGCGTCGATAACTCACATATGTGGTTTGAACGGCGTTTACATATGTGGGCGGGACTTGTATGTGCGTTTGCTTCTGAGCGCGAGCTACCGGGGACAGGGGCGTTTTAATTTTTTTTTTTTTATTATTATTATTTTTTTTTTTTTACTTATTTTATATTTTTTTTACACTTTTTTTTTACACTTTTTTTTTTACATTTTTTTTTTTTACATTTTTATTCCTATTATGTAAACATCCCTTGTAATAGGAATGGTGTGTGACAGGTCCTCTTTATGGAGAGATGCGGGGTCATATGACGTCCACCCGGAATGGGAGATCCCCTCGTGGACGTCATATGACTATGGGTCGGTACGGAAGTGATTAATGGACGCACCGCCACTGGTAGATTCTCTTTGATCACCTCTATGGTCTTGGAGGACTGGAGCAACGTCATGACGTCACTTCTAATCCAGGCTGGAAGTGAATTTTTTTTTTTTGATGCTTTGCTTTTAAAGGTCTTTTTGACCCGAGATCTCTCCATAAAGAGGACCCGTTATTTCTATTACAAGGAATAAAAGTGATAAAAAAAAAAGTGATAAAAAAAAAATGAATAAACATTTGATTTCAAATATATATTTGTATGACAATTTAACCACTTAAGAACCGCCTCATGCCGATATAAGTCGGCAGAAGGGCATGGCTGGGCACAATCACGTACCTGTACGTCGCCTTTAAGAGCCCAGCCGTGGGTCGCGACCTGGTCCTGTGCTCCGTGACCTCAAGACCCATGGACCAAAGCGCCGCCGGTGTCCCGCGATCGGGTCACAGAGCTGAAGAACGGGGAGAGGTGAGTGTAAACAAACCTTCCCTGTTCTTCCTAGTGTGACTGCCACTGATCGTCATAGGAGACGACGATCAGTGACGTCACATGCCAAGCCACGCCCCCACACAGTAGTAATCACTCCCTAGGAAACACTTAACCCCTTCAGCGCCTCCTACAGGTTAACCCCTTCACTGCCAGTGTCATTTTCACAGTAATCAGTGCATTTTTATAGCACTGATCGCTGTAAAAATGACAATGGTCCTAAAATAGTGTCAAAAGTGTCCGCCATAATGCCGCAGTCACGATAAAAATCGATAATCGCCGCCATTACTAGTAAAAAAAAAATATTAATAGAAATGCCATAAAAACTATCCCCTATTTTGTAGGCGCTATGGCCCAGATTCAAAAAGCACTTACGCCGACGTAAGTGCAAATGTGCGCCGTCGTATCTGTTCACAAGACCCACAAACAGATCTGTGCCTAAAACCAGGCTACACCCCGCCAACGTATCTTGCTTACGCCGGCGTAGAGTGGGCGTACATTTAGGCTGGGTGCATGGTGCCGCTCCCATTGATTAGCCATTCAAACATGCAAATGAGGGAAATACGGCGATTCACGAACATACGTGCGCCCGACGCAGTGCGCGTAAGTTGTACGTCCGGCGTAAAGTTAGGCCCATAAAGAAGGTGCAACCCAGCAGCAGACATGCAAAGGGCTGCACCAGGGAACACAAGCCGGCGCATTTTACGTTGGACGTGTGTCTGGCTGGGCGTAGGTAACGTTCATGGCGTACGCAGTGATCCGGCGTATCTTAGGCAGTTGTTCCGACGTGGTTGTGAGCAGGCGCAGGGGGATGCGTTCACATCACGGCACATGCGCAGTTCGTGATACGTACCTGTCTGGCGCTTGGCCTATCATTTGCATGGGGTCACGCCCACTTCAGCCTACACCGGCGTATGCCTTTGAATCCCACGCCACGCTGGCTCAGCGTTGGGAGCACTGGCTTGCTGAATGCAATGCTTGCCTCTCTGCGCTACGCCGATGTGGCGTGGCGTAATGTGCGCCCACACTCTGTAAATCTGGGGCTATAACTTTTACGCAAACCAGTCAACAAACGCTTATTGAGATTTTTTTACCAAAAATATGTAGAATACGTATCGGACTAAACTGAGGAAAAATAATGTTTTTTTTATATATTTTTATGGGATATTTATTATAGCAAAAATTAAAAAATATTGTTTTTTTTTCAAAACTGTCGCTCTATTTTTGTTTATAGCGCAAAAAATAAAAACCGCAGAGGTGATCAAATACCACCCAAAGAAAGCTCTATTTGTGGGAAAAAAAGGACATCAAATTTGTTTGGGAGCCACGTCGCACGACCGCGCAATTGTCAGTTAAAGCGACGCAGTGCCGAATTGCAAAAAGGGGCCACACTGTGTGAAAGGGGCCTAAAACACTTTGGGGTAGATCCACAAAGAAATTACGCCTGCGTATCTATTGATACGCCGGCGTCATTTCAAAATTCCCGCGTCGTATCTTGGTTTTGAATCCTCAAAACAAGATACGACGGCATCTCGGCTAGATCCGACAGGCGTACGTCTTCGGACCTTAGATGCAATTTTTCGGCGGCCGCTAGGTGGCGTTTCTGTCGTAATCCGCGTCGAGTATGCAAATTTGCTATTTACGGCGATCCACGAACGTACGTTGGCCCGGCGCATTTTTTTCCATCGTTTGCGTTCGGCTTTCTCCGGGGGAAAGTGAAAGCTGCTATATGGTGGCGTACTCAATGTTAAGTATGGCCATCCTTCCCGCGTACAATTTTGAATTTTTGCGTCGTTCGCGAATAGGAATTTGCGTAGAATGATGTCACCGTCGTAAGCATTGGCTGGTTCCAGTTTAATTTCGAGCATGCGCACTGGGATACCCCCAGGGACGGCGCATGCGCAGTTAAAAAAAAACTTTGATTACATCGGGTCACGACGTATTAATATAAAACACGCCCCCATCGCAGCTGCTGCCACGACCGAGGTATCAATCTTTAGTGTGCGCGGTCTGGTAAACGATAATGGCGGTCTCCGTGGCGGATTCGCCGAAAGATCGCCGTTATCGGTGGCGGGAGAGGGCCCCCCCCCCTCCCGCCGCTCTCCCGCGCCCTCCGCCGCTTACCGGAGCCGTCGGTAGCGGCGGAGGCGATCGGGTGCTGTCGGCTGGTGAGCGGGGACGAGACTGAAGGAAAAATCTCCTTCGCCCGTCCCCATAGCTCCGCTGGGCGGAAGTGACGTCAAAACGTCAGTCCCGCCCAGCCTCTTAAAGAGACAATTATTTTTTTTTGTCATTTGAAAAAATGACATTTCCCAATTTATTTATTTTTTCTGCATTTAAGCCCAAATATGAGATGTGACGTCTTTTTGACCCCAGATCTCATATTTAAGAGGACCTGTCATGCTTTTTTCTATTACAAGGGATGTTTACATTCCTTGTAATAGGAATAAAAGTGATCAATTTTTGTTTTTTTTTCAGTGTAAAAAGTAATAAAAGAAATAAAAAGAAATAAGAAAACAAAAAAAAAATTTTTTTAAAGCGCCCCGTACCGACGAGCTCGCGCGCAGAAGCGAATGCATACGCGAGTAGCGCCCGCATATGAAAACGGTGTTCAAATCACACATGTAAGGTATCGCCGCGATCGTTAGAGCGAGAGCAATAATTCTAGCCCTAGAGCTACTCTGTAGCTCAAAAAATGCAACCTATAGAATTTTTTAAACATCGCCTATCGAGATTTTTAAGGGTAAAAGTTTGACGCCATGCCACAAGCGGGCGCAATTTTTAAGCGTGACATGTTGGGTATCATTTTACTCGGCGTAACATTATCTTTCACAATATATAAAAAAATTGGGCCAAATTAATTGTTGTCTTATTTTTGAATTAAAAAAAGTGATTTTTTTTCCAAAAAAAGTGCGCTTGTAAGACCGCTGCGCAAATACGGTGTGACAAAAAGTATTGCAATGACCACTATTTTATTCTCTAGGGTGTTAGAAAAAAATATATATAATGTTTGGGGGTTTTAAGTAATTTTCTAGCAGAAAAAAATGTTTTAGTCTCGCAAACACCAAATCTGAAAAACACCTAAGGTCTGGAAGTGGTTAATTGCCCCTTTAATTGCCCCCCTGCAGTGATATTCTCCTCCAGATCCCTCGTTTCTGTTTGGGTCTAACCGAATCATATTTTTATTCCGGGAGGAATTCATGGTTACAAATGATCCCATCTGAATGACGAGTGTGACGCGCTGCGTGGGGAAGGAGCGATGGCAAGCGGTGGCAGTTGATTGAGGCGTCTAATTTTGGCAATGTGATGCTGGATGTCGGGAATTTGTATATCTGGAGACAATCTCAGCGCAAGGCGTTCTCGCAGAATCCGCTGAGCGGAACAATTGTCTTCTGTCTTCATCCAAAGCCGCCTCTGCTGGAGCGAGGCAGGATCTATGTGAGGACAGGAGAGTCTCACGTGGCCTCGCATGTGGCAGAGAAGAGAAGAAGTGACAAGAATCCGCCGCGATGCGGAAGGAGAGAGCGCGCCCGCCGACATACACCGCGCTTCCTCTTATTATTTATTACTGACCAGACATGACAGCCGGGCTGGACACAACGTGACCCCGGGACTGCTGATCCTCTGAAGTCACCGATAACCCTTCCAGCACCGGAGTCCTGGGTTCAATCCAGGTCTATGATTGGATGTTCTATTCTTGTCTGTGTGCATTCCACAGACAACACACTGACAGGATGTGGGGGAGGGGACATTAGAGTGTAAGCTCCTCTGGTACAGAGAGTGATGTGACTGAATCAGTGTTCTCTGTACAGCACTGCGGTATATGTCGGAGCTATATAAATGTATAATAATAATAGTGTGTGACGGTGAGGGGGTGGGGTCATTAGAGTGTAAGCTCCTCTGGTACAGAGATTGATGTGACTGGCTCAGTGTTCTCTGTACAGCACTGCAGTATACAGGCCTGGCCCAAGTCATTGTGCTGCCTGGGTCCAAAAATGAAATGCTGCCCCCCCCAACAACTAAGAAAATCACAAGGGTAGTATAGGGGCAGGCTAGGGCAGTATATAGACATGCTAGGATTTATAGATAGGCTACGGTAGTATATAGGCAGGCTATGGTTTATAGACAGGCTAGGGTAGTATATAGACAGGCTAGGGTAGTATAGGGACAGGCTAGGGTTTATAGGCAGGCTAGGATAGAATATGGACAGCTAGGGTAGTAAATGGGCACGCAAGGGTAGTATATAGACAGGCTAGGGTAGTATATAGACAGGCTAGGGTAGTATATGGACAGGCTAGGGTAGTATATAGACAGGCTAGGGTTTATAGAAAGGCTAGGGTAGTATATAGACAGGCTAGGGTAGTATATAGACAGGCTAGGGTAGTATATAGACAGGCTAGGGTAGTATATGGACAGGCTAGGGTAGTATATGGACAGGCTAGGGTAGTATATAGACAGGCTAGGGTAGTATATAGATAGGCTAGGGCAGTATATAGACAGGCTAGGGTAGTATATAGGCAGGCTAGGGTAGTATATAGACAGGCTAGGGTAGTATATAGTCAGGCTAGGATAGTATATAGGCAGGCTAGGGTAGTATATAGACAGGCTAGGGTAGTATATGGACAGGCTAGGATAGTATATAGACAGGCTAGGGTAGTAAATAGACAGGCTAGGGTTTATAGACAGGCTAGGGTAGTATATCGACAGGCTAGGGCTTATAGATAGGCTAGGGTAGTAAATAGACAGGCTAGGGCTTATAGATAGGCTAGGGTAGTAAATAGACAGGCTAGGGTAGTACATAGGCCGGCTAGGGTAGTATATAGACAGGCTAGGGTAGTATATAGACAGGCTAGGGTAGTATATAGACAGGCTACAGTAGTATAGGGACAGGCTAGGGTTTATAGGCAGGTTAGGATAGAATATGGACAGCTAGGGTAGTAAATGGGCACGATAGGGTATTATATAGACAGGCTAGGGTAGTATATAGACAGGCTAGGGTAGTATATGGACAGGCTAGGGTAGTATATAGACAGGCTAGGGTAGTATATAGATAGGCTAGGGCAGTATATAGACAGGCTAGGGTAGTATATAGGCAGGCTAGGGTAGTATATAGACAGGCTAGGGTAGTATATAGTCAGGCTAGGATAGTATATAGGCAGGCTAGGGTAGTATATAGACAGGCTAGGGTAGTATATGGACAGGCTAGGATAGTATATAGACAGGCTATGGTAGTAAATAGACAGGCTAGGGTTTATAGACAGGCTAGGGTAGTATATCGACAGGCTAGGGCTTATAGATAGGCTAGGGTAGTAAATAGACAGGCTAGGGCTTATAGATAGGCTAGGGTAGTAAATAGACAGGCTAGGGTAGTACATAGGCAGGCTAGGGTAGTATATAGACAGGCTAGGGTAGTATATAGACAGGCTAGGGTAGTATATAGGCAGGCTACAGTAGTATAGGGACAGGCTAGGGTTTATAGGCAGGTTAGGATAGAATATGGACAGCTAGGGTAGTAAATGGGCACGATAGGGTATTATATAGACAGGCTAGGGTAGTATATAGACAGGCTAGGGTAGTATATGGACAGGCTAGGGTAGTATATAGACAGGCTAGGGTAGTATATAGATAGGCTAGGGCAGTATATAGACAGGCTAGGGTAGTATATAGGCAGGCTAGGGTAGTATATAGACAGGCTAGGGTAGTATATAGTCAGGCTAGGATAGTATATAGGCAGGCTAGGGTAGTATATAGACAGGCTAGGGTAGTATATGGACAGGCTAGGATAGTATATAGACAGGCTAGGGTAGTAAATAGACAGGCTAGGGTAGTATATCGACAGGCTAGGGCTTATAGATAGGCTAGGGTAGTAAATAGACAGGCTAGGGCTTATAGATAGACTAGGGTAGTAAATAGACAGGCTAGGGTAGTATATAGACAGGCTAGGGTAGTAAATAGACAGGCTAGGGTAGTATATCGACAGGCTAGGGCTTATAGATAGGCTAGGGTAGTAAATAGACAGGCTAGGGCTTATAGATAGACTAGGGTAGTAAATAGACAGGCTAGGGTAGTACATAGGCAGGCTAGGGTAGTATATAGACAGGCTAGGGTAGTATATAGGCAGGCTACAGTAGTATAGGGACAGGCTAGGGTTTATAGGCAGGTTAGGATAGAATATGGACAGCTAGGGTAGTAAATGGGCACGATAGGGTATTATATAGACAGGCTACAGTAGTATATAGACAGGCTAGGGTAGTATATAGACAGTCTAGGGTAGTATATAGACAGGCTAGGGTTTATAGACAGGCTAGGGTAGTATATAGGCAGGCTAGGGTAGTATATAGACAGGCTAGGGTAGTATATAGACAGGCTAGGATAGTATATAGACAGGCTAGGGTAGCATATAGGCAGACTAGGGTAGTATATAGACAGGCTAGGATAGTAAATAGACAGGCTAGGGTAGTATATAGACAGGCTAGGGTAGTATATAGGCAAGCTAGGGTTTATAGACAGGCTAGGGTAGTATATAGACAGGCCAGGGTAGCATATAGACAGGATATGGTAGCATATAGACAGGTTAGGGTAGTACATAGACAGGCTATGGTTTATAGACAGGCTGGGGTAGTATATAGACAGACTAGGGTTTATAGACAGGCTAGGGTAGAATACAGACAGGATAGGGTAGTGTATAGACAGGCTAGGGTAGTATATAGACAGGCTAGGGTAGTGTATAGACAGGCTAGGGTAGTATATAGACAGGCTAAGGTTTATAGACAGGCTAGGGTAGTAAATAGACAGGCTAGGGTAGTATATAGACAGGCTAGGGTTTATAGACAGGCTAGGTTAGTATATAGACAGGCAAGGGCAGTATATAGACCAGCTAAGGTAGTAAATGGGCAAGCTAGGGTAGTATTTAGACAGGCTAGGGCAGTATAGGGGCGGGTTAGGGTACTATAGGGGCAGGGTGGGTGTGATTGTGGGGGGGGGGGGGACATAAGAGTGTAAGCTCCTTTGATACAGAGACTGATGTGACTGGCTGCGGTATACAGTGCCTTGAAAAAGTATTCATACCCCTTGAAATTTTCCACATTTTGTCCAAAAACCTAAATGGCTCAGTGTTCTCTGTACAGCACTGCGGTATATGTCAGAGCTATAGAAACGTATAATAATAATAGTGTGTGACTGTGGGTGGGGGGGGGTTGAAATATTACCAGCTATATCCTCCACCTATAACACCCACACATACCATCTCCCTGCCTGTGTAGTGACCTTGATATAAAATCCTCCTGAATATATTACAAGCATGTTCTTCCCCTTCAGGGCAAGGATTTTCCAGCATTACGATTGGCGCTCCTTCCATTAACTATTAGTCTGCCACGGACGGGTTCAGGACGAGCGGCTGATCAATTCTTCGCTGGGATTAGAATGCAGGAAATAAACTTTGAGCGCTCAGCGCGTTCAATCGATATCTCCACTTAGATGAGATGGGGGGCCGTTCCACGCAGTATCACATTACGGGGGTCTCTCATCCAGAGGGCCCATCGTGAAGACGACGCAGACTACCCAGGGGCCCGATCCTTTGCTGACCTCCCCGTGTGTGTGTCTGCAGTCTCTGCACTGGATAATGTGAGATCAATACATGAATAATAGATCAGAGGAATCGCTTGTACAGCGTGATAATCACAGACTACCCCGTACTGCGCGTTATACGGGAAGAGGACGCCACACGTCGCAAATGCCGTCCAAGACTGAAGAAGAACGAAGAAATAACAAGAGTATAAAGATTGCAGAATCTGACATCGAGCTTCTATATTGTACTGACATTTATATTTTACATTTTTACATTTTAATTTTTTTTGGGGAAAACGTAAAGCCTTTTATGTGATGTCATCACTTGGGCTCCGTGGGCCAGATTCTTGTAGAATGGCGTATCTATGCGGCGGCGTAACGTATCCGTTTTACGTTACGCTGCCGCAACTTACACGGGCAAGTGCTGTAGTCTCAAAGCACGTGCTCCGTAAGTTACGGCGGCGTAGCGCAATTCTGCCGGCGTAAGCCCGCCTAATTCAAATGTGGAAGGGGGGGGCGTGTTTTATGTTAAACTACTGTGACCCGACGTGATTGACGTTTTTCACGAACAGCGCATGCGGCGTCCGTGGAAATCTCCCAGTGTGCATTGCTCCTAATACGCCGCAAGGACGTATTGGTTTTGACGTGGATGTAAATTACGTCCAGCCCCATTCACGGACGACTTACGCAAACGACGTAACTTTTTCAAATTTCGGGAACGACGACCATACTTAACATTGGTACGCCGCATCTACGCCTGGGCAGCGGTAACTTTACGCTGGGAAAAGCCTAACCTAAACGTCGTAACTTTACTGCGTCGGCCGCGCGTACTTTTGGGAATTCGCGTATCTAGCTAATTTGCATACTCGACGCGGAATTCGACGGAAGCGCCACCTAGCGGTCAAAAAAAAAAATGCAGTTACGATCCGACGGCGTAAGAGACTTACGCCTGTCGGATCTAATGGATATCTATGCGTAACTAATTCTAAGAATCGTGCGCATAGATACGACGGCTCAGATTAGGACTTACGACGGCGTACATGGTGCTGCGCCGTCGTAAGTCCTTTGAGAATCTGGGCCTGTGTTTTCTGTGCAATGTAGGCAGATCATAGCTGGTGGGAGGGATGACATCACCCCTGGGTCTCTCTGCTTCTCTATGCTCAGGCAGATCATGGCTGGTGGGAGGGATGACATCACCCCCTGGGTCTCTCTGCTTCTCTATGCTCAGGGGCTGGTGGGAGGGATGACATCACCCCTGGGTCTCTCTGCTTCTCTATGCTCAGGCAGATCATGGCTGGTGGGAGGGATGACATCACCGCTGGGTCTCTGCTTCTCTATGCTCAGGCAGATCATGGCTGGTGGGAGGGATGACATCACCCCTGGGCCTCTCTGCTTCTCTATGCTCAGGGGCTGGTGGGAGGGATGACATCACCCCTGGGCCTCTCTGCTTCTCTATGCTCAGGCAGATCATGGCTGGTGGGAGGGATGACATCACCCCTGGGTCTCTCTGCTTCTCTATGCTCAGGCAGATCATGGCTGGTGGGAGGGATGGCATCACCCCTGGGTCTCTCTGCTTCTCTATGCTCAGGCATGGCTGGTGGGAGGGATGACATCACCCCTGGGTCTCTCTGCTTCTCTATGCTCAGGCAGATCATGGCTGGTGGGAGGGATGACATCACCCCCTGGGTCTCTCTGCTTCTCTATGCTCAAGCAGATCATGGCTGGTGGGAGGGATGACATCACCCCCTGGGTCTCTCTGCTTCTCTATGCTCAAGCAGATCATGGCTGGTGGGAGGGATGACATCACCCCCTGGGTCTCTCTGCTTCTCTATGCTCAGGCAGATCATGGCTGGTGGGAGGGATGACATCACCCCCTGGGTCTCTCTGCTTCTCTATGCTCAGGCAGATCATGGCTGGTGGGAGGGATGACATCACCCCCTGGGTCTCTCTGCTTCTCTATGCTCAGGCAGATCATGGCTGGTGGGAGGGATGACATCACCCCCTGGGTCTCTCTGCTTCTCTATGCTCAAGCAGATCATGGCTGGTGGGAGGGATGACATCACCCCCTGGGTCTCTCTGCTTCTCTATGCTCAAGCAGATCATGGCTGGTGGGAGGGATGACATCACCCCCTGGGTCTCTCTGCTTCTCTATGCTCAGGCAGATCATGGCTGGTGGGAGGGATGACATCACCCCCTGGGTCTCTCTGCTTCTCTATGCTCAGGCAGATCATGGCTGGTGGGAGGGATGACATCACCCCCTGGGTCTCTCTGCTTCTCTATGCTCAGGCAGATCATGGCTGGTGGGAGGGGCCAGTAGGGTTCTGTACATAGCGCCCAGCGCCCCGCCCTCAGTACTCCTCTCCGGTGCCCTCAGTCCTGATCTAAGCAGTGGGCGGGCTCTTGGGAGGAGTTATACAAATATTAAAATGCCTTGATGGGTGGGTGTCATTGTGGGGGGCTAGATTTAGGGCTAGATTTAGGCGATGCCATGGTGTGAGTGGTTAGGGGTTCTGTATTGGGAGTCTCTGTGATTGGGGGGCAAACTGACGGGGGGACCCTGTGATTGAGGGGCTCAGTGATAGGAGGACTCTGATGGGATGGAGAGGCTCAGATGTATTGGGGGACTCATGTATGGGGGCATTTGATGTATATGGGTGACCCTGATGTGCTTGGGGCTTCTGATGTGATGGGTGGGCCCTAAAGTGAAGGGGGGGCTTTGTTGTGATGGGGTATTTCTAATATGATGGGGGACCTCCGATGTGATGGGAGACTCTGATGTGATAAGAGGTCTATGTGATGGGGGATCTCTGATATGATGGAGGACATCTCAGTTGATGGGGGATCTCTGATGTGATGGGGGGACCTCTGGTGTGATGGAGGGACCTCTGGTGTGATGGGGGGACCTCTGGTGTAATGGGAGACCTCTGATGTGATAGGAGACCTCTGATATGATAGGAGACCTCTGATGTGATGGGAGACCTCTGATGTGATAGGAGACCTCTGATGTGATAGGAGACCTCTGATGTGATAGGAGACCTCTGATGTGATGGGAGACCTCTGATGTGATAGGAGACCTCTGATGTGATAGGAGACCTCTGATGTGATGGGAGACCTCTGATGTGATGGGGGATCTCTGATATGATGGAGGACCTCTCAGTTGATGGGGGACCTCTGATGTAATAGGAGAACTCTGATGTGATGGGTGGATCTCTGATATGATAGGAGACCTCTGATGTGATGGGGGGGTTGATGTTATGGGGGAGCCAGTACAGGGAAGGAGGCCGGAGGTCAGATTTAATGTCCTCTCCTTAGAAGTCTCTGCTCGCTCCTATATAAGACTGACTGGCTCCTGGATTCTGCCAGCACCTCTCTTTGCCATGTGCAGCCGTCTGGCACTGAAGTTGAGCGGTTGGGTCTGCTTGTTTGTGGAAGACCTGATTGTAAGGTGGGATGGATCTGATTGTGAGGTGGGATGGATCTGATTGTGAGCTGGGATGGATCTGATTGTGAGGTGGGATGGATCTGATTGTGAGGTGGGAAGACATGATTGTGAGGTGGGAAGACATGATTGTGAGGTGGGATGGATCTGATTGTGAGGTGGGAAGACATGATTGTGAGGTGGGATGGATCTGATTGTGAGGTGGGAAGACATGATTGTGAGGTGGGATGGATCTGATTGTGAGGTGGGATGGATCTGATTGTGAGGTGGGATGGATCTGATTGTGAGGTGGGAAGACATGATTGTGAGGTGGGAAGACATGATTGTGAGGTGGGATGGATCTGATTGTGAGGTGGGAAGACATGATTGTGGGGTGGGAAGACATGAGGTAGGATTGATCTGACTGTGAGGTGGGAAGACATGATTGTGAGGTGGGAAGACATGATTGTGAGGTGGGAAGACATGATTGTGAGGTGGGAAGACATGATTGTGAGGTGGGATGGATCTGATTGTGAGGTGGGAAGACATGATTGTGAGGTGGGATGGATCTGATTGTGAGGTGGGAAGACATGATTGTGAGGTGGGAAGACATGATTGTGAGGTGGGAAGACATGATTGAGAGGTGGGATGGATCTGATTGTGAGGTGGGAAGACATGATTGTGAGGTGGGATGGATCTGATTGTGAGGTGGGAAGACACGATTGTGAGGAGGGATGGATCTGATTGTTAGGTGGGAAGACATGATTGTGAGGTGGGAGGGATCGGATTGTGAGGTGGGAAGACATGATTGTGAGGTGGGAGTGATCGGATTTGAGGTGGGAAGACATGATTGTGAGGTGGGATGGATCGGATTGTGAGGTGGGAAGACATGATTGTGAGGTGGGAGGGATCGGATTTGAGGTGGGATGATATGATTGTGAGGTGGGAGGGATCGGATTGTGAGGTGGGAAGACATGATTGTGAGGTGGGAGTGATCGGATTTGAGGTGGGAAGACATGATTGTGAGGTGGGATGGATCGGATTGTGAGGTGGGAAGACATGATTGTGAGGTGGGAGGGATCGGATTTGAGGTGGGATGATATGATTGTGAGGTGGGAGGGATCGGATTGTGAGGTGGGAAGACATGATTGTGAGGTAGGATTGATCTGACTGTGAGGTGGGATGGATCTGATTAAAGAGAGGACACCGCGGTGATCACCGGACCGCCATACCACACCGGCTCTCTCCTTCGGTAATAGAATATGGACAGAGATTTCCTCCTGCTCCCTTTTCACCCTCCGGTGACGAGTTCACAATTTCCGATATTTGAGGAGATTAAAATAGAATTCGGGGTAAACGGGAGCCGTGTAGGAAATCACAGAAAGGTCAGCCGGGTCTGACTGGAGTTCTGATGGAACGGCGAAAGCGCGACAAAGAGACAGACGCGGCAAGAGAAGGAAACAACGCCAAATAGGATTACCGAGTCACACCTACAGCACTGCGGTATATGTCAGAGCTATATAAATGTATAATAATAATAGTGTGTGACTGTGGGGAGAGGGGACATTAGAGTGTAAGCTCCTCTGGTACAGAGACTGATTGGCTCAGTGATCTCTGTACAGGGGGGGGGGACATTAGAGTGTAAGCTCCTCTGGTGCTCTTCATGCCCAGTACAGCTGTAAATAACCGATATAAATCCGGCACATTTCATTACAATCATAAAAGGGAAAGATTGGTTGACGGCCCAGCTGCCACAGTCAGTTACAGGCACAATGTATTGATCCGAGACTCAAAGATTTATCAGGATTGAAATGAAATTGGAGAACGCTTTCAGTTAAGCTGTCACTCCGCTCCGGCATTTTAATCGATGTTGTTTTTCAGATGCATTTTTTATTAGCGGGACTATAAAACTCCAGCAGATGTCAGCAGGGCTGGGAAAGAAACTAAAGACGCCGAATGCAAAAGACATAAAAAAAAAAAAACGCACAATCTTGTGTCTAAAGAGGAACTCCGAGCCGGCTGTGGCCCTGAACTCCGCATACAACCTATATGTGAACCTGCCCCTGGAGGTCAGACACGGCACTGCAACCCACAAGTGAACTGGGTAGGCCGCGGCTCGTCTCCGGAGATGGCACGGGCATGTAAATCCTGGAGTCTGTGCAGCTCTTGGCTGTGTTCACAAATTATTTATTATACACGATTTCTATCATTTATATATATATATTTTTTATTTGTATTATTATTTTTATATATATATATATATATATATATATATATAGAATATATATATATATATATAGATATATAGATATATAGAATATATATATATATATATATATATATATATATATATATATATATAGAATATATATATAGATATATATATATATATATATAGAATATATATATATATAATATATATATATAGAATATATATATATATATATATATATATATATATATATATATATATATATATATATATAGAATATATATATATAGAATATATATATATAGAATATATATATATAGAATATATATATATAGAATATATATATATATAGAATATATATATATAGAATATATATATATATAGAATATATATATATATATATATATATATATATAGAATATATATATATATAGAATATATATATATATAGAATATATATATATATATATATATATATATATATATATAAAATATATAAAATTATAATTATTTATTATACACAATGGGGCAGATCCACAAAAGAATTACGCGTAAATTTCCTGCGTCGTATCTTTGTTTTGTATCCACAAAACAAAGATACGACGGCATCTCGGCTAGATCCGACAGGCGTACGTCTTAATACGCCGTCGGATCTAAGCTGCGATTTTTCTGTGGCCGCTAGGTTTGCGTTTCCGTCGAAATTCCGCATCGAGTATGCAAATTAGCTAGTTACGGCGATCCACGAACGTACGAGCGGCCGGCGCATTCGGTTTACGTAGTTTGCATTCGGCTTTTCCCGGCGTATAGTTAAAGCTGCTGTTCTGAGGCGTACTCAATGTCAAGTATGGCCGTCGTTCCCGCGTAAAATTTTGAATTTTTTACGTCGTTTGCGTAAGTCGTTTGCGAATAGGGATTTGCGTAGAATGACGTCACCGTCGTGAGCATTGGCTTTTTCCGGATTAATTTCGAGAATGCGCACTGGGATACCCCCACGGACGGCGCATGCGCAGTTTAAAAAAAAAACGTTGTTTACGTCGGGTCACGACGTATTTACATAAAACACGCCCCCATCACAGGTATTTGAATGGCACGCCCTTATGCCGCAAAATATACACTACGCCGCCGTAACTTAAGCCGCAAATTCATTGAGGATTCAAAGCAAAAAAAGATAAGTTACGGCGGCGGCGTAGTGTATCTTAGATACGCTACGCCCGCCGCATTAATGCGCCGTTGTTTGTGGATCTACCCCAATTTCTATAATTTATATATATATATATATATATATATATATATATATATATATATATATATATATATATATATAAAATTATAATTATTTATTATACACAATTTCTATAATATATATATATATATATATATATATATATATATATATATATATTTCCGACAACAAATGTTGGCTGTGCATGCTCTCTCTTAAAAAATAAGCCAACTTGCTTTAAATTTAACCGATGGGAAAAAAACGATCGTTAGTAGGCACAACCATCGGTTAAAAATCCACGCATGCTCAGAATCAAGTCGACGCATGCTTGGAAGCATTGAACTTCGTTTTTTTCAGTCGTTGTGTTTTACGTCACCGGGTTCTGACACGATCGGTTATTTAACCACTTAAGGACCCCTTCACGCCGATATACGTCGGCAGAATGGCACGGCTGGGCACATCAACATACATGTACGTGGCTCTTTAAGCCCAGCCGTGGGGTGGCGCGCGCCCGCGACCCAGGCCGAAGCTCCGTAACCGGGACCGCGGGACCCGATTACCGCTGGAGTCCCGCGATCGCTCCCCGGAGCTGAAGAACGGGGAGAGCTGTGTGTAAACACAGCTTCCCCGTTCTTCACTGTGGCTCCGTCATCGATCGTGTGTTCCCTTTTATAGGGATACACAATCGATGACGTCACACCTACAGCCACACCCCCCTACAGTTAGAAACACATATTAGGTCACACATAACCCCTCCAGCGCCCCCTTGTGGTTAACTCCCAAACTGCAATTGTCATTTTCACAGTAAACAATGCATTTTTTTGCTGTGAAAATGACAATGGTCCCAAAAATGTGTCAAAATTGTCCGATGTGTCCGCCATAATGTCGCAGTCACGAAAAAAATCGCTGATCGCCGCCATTAGTAGTAAAAAAAAAATAATAAAAATGCAATAAAACTATCCCCTATTTTGTAAACGCTATAATTTTTTGCGCAAACCAACCGATAAACGATTATTGTGATTTGATTTTACCAAAAATAGGTAGAAGAATACGTATCGGCCTAAACTGAGGGAAAAAAACGTTTTTTATATATTTTTGGGGGATATTTATTATAGCAAAAAGTAAAAAATATTGCTTTTTTTTTTCAAAATTGTCGCTCTATTTTTGTTTTTTTAGCGCAAAAAATAAAAACCGCAGAGGTGATCAAATCACACCAAAAGAAAGCTCTATTTGTGGGGGAAAAAGGACATACATTTTGTTTGGGAGCCACGTCGCACGACCACGCAATTGTCAGTTAAAGCGACGCAGTGCCGAATCACAAAAACTGGCCGGGTCCTTTACCTGCATAAAGGTCCGGGTCTTAAGTGGTTAAAGCGGAGGTTCACCCGCACATAACACTTTTTCCCCTTAGATTCCTGCTCGTTTTGTCTAGGGGAATCGGCTAGTTGTTTTAAAATATGAGCCGTACTTACCGTTTACGAGATGCATCTTCTCCGCCGCTTCCGGGTATGGGCTGCGGGAATGGGCGTTCCTATTTTGATTGACAGTCTTCCGAGAGGCTTCCGACGGTCGCATCCATCGCGTCACGATTTTCCAAAAGAAGCCGAACGTCGGTGCGCAGGCGCAGTATAGAGCCGCACCGACGATCGGCTTCTTTCGGCTACTAGTGACGCGATGGATGCGACCGTCGGAAGCCTCTCGGAAGACTGTCAATCAAGAAGGAACGCCCTCTCCCGAAGACCCATACCTGGAAGCGGCGGAGAAGATGCATCTCGAAAACGGGTAAGTACGGATCATATTTTAAAACAACTAGCCGATTCCCCTAGACAAAACGAGCAGGAAGCTAAGGGGAAAAGAGAAAAAAATATATAATTGGGTGAACTCCCGCTTTAAGTGATACGGTTGGGAAGTTGGTTAAGCGTGATACAAAACGCACTAAATCCGCGATGATGGGAGTAGGACGAGCACCCGACGCCCTTTTTTCCCCTCTCTGCAGCTTCTGTGCTCATCAATAAAAGATGGAAGTGAGAAGTTTTGTTCCTGATGACGGGAGGCCAAGCGGAGACCAGAGGCTGGAAATTCTGATCGGGGCGAATTAATGACTTCTGGTAAGCCGTACATTATCTGGGAGGGTCCTATCGCTTCCCGACCTCATCTCTTTCCATAGACAAGGTTTTTTTTTTTTTTGGTAACGCAAAGTGGAAAGACGTTTGCCGAGAGGAGACAGGAGGCTGCCAGGGACGGCGATTCATCATCAAGCCTCTCGTCAATCACAGAGCCAGACGGCCCCACCTTGATTGATGGGACAGATGATGTCACTGATGGCTCTTCTAGATGTATAAAAGGCAAATATCCGCGCTTAGGAAACACTAGTTGGAAATATGTAACAATATTAAGATTCAAACATTCCAGAATAAAAATAAAATAAAATTGTAATTGTAGTTAGACTGCAGCCCCCCCAAAAATGTGATCCCCTAGAGGATACAGAGATAATGGGCAGTGGTGTGGGGGTGGTGGCGCTGTCTAAGTGGAGGCTGATATTACCCAGAGGTAGTATGAGCAAACTATATGGACTTCAGAATAAATGTGTGTCCTGAATATAGTGCCTCTTACAGTATGTGATGTGCCAGTGGTAAAATTACTTAGGTGTGGCTAAGACCACATGCTCTAGTGTACAAATAAGTATATAACGTTGAACAACAGTATTAATACTAAAAAGTGATAGCATACAGCATGAATGCCAAAAAGTGTGTCCAAAAAAGTAAAAAAATCCACAAAATCCAAAAAAGTGTCTATAAGTTCAAAGAAGAATATATATAAAATTATATATATATAAAAAACACACCAATCCGGGTGTAAACCGGTATAAATAATATAAATAAACAGCAGTCCAGAGTGATAATGGTGACAATGTGACTCTCCAAGTAGGTAGGTGATCACAATATGCAGTGGTGCAGTGATGCGAAGTGGGTCCGGTGCTCCCCCTCCTGGGTCCCTACTCACCAGAGGCCCTCACCCCTGCAGGGGTAAAGTGCATAAAGGATATCCCACCGACTCGGGTCCTCGCTCTCCTATTAGGTCCTACGGTCCAGCTGGTACCAAACAGATCCTGGGTGACCGGATTCCTCCAAGGGATGAAAAAAAGGTCTCATAGAGTAGTGGGTTCGGGTTCCAGTGGGTAAGTTTTATTGGTACAGCCAAAGGCTTATACTAATACAATGTATACAAATATATATATGCACAAAAATAAAAATATATATATGTATAAAAATGGATTAAAAAATAAAATAAAATAAAAACTGGGGCCAAATAGAATGCTTGTGGATACAAGCAGACAGTTGGCTATATACTGACAAGCTTCCCAGCACAGCACAAACTCCACAAAAGAGAACCAGCGTGGGAACGGCGTGCGTTCCACCAGGTAAACAGCTGGTTAGTCCAGGAAGTGCGTGCGGGCGTGCGTGTATCCGCTTTACGCACGTTTCGTTCTCTTACGTCTTCTGAAGCGGTAAGAGAACGAAACGTGCGTAAAGCGGATACACGCACGCCCGCACGCACTTCCTGGACTAACCAGCTGTTTACCTGGTGGAACGCACGCCGTTCCCACGCTGGTTCTCTTTTGTGGAGTTTGTGCTGTGCTGGGAAGCTTGTCAGTATATAGCCAACTGTCTGCTTGTATCCACAAGCATTCTATTTGGCCCCAGTTTTTATTTTATTTTATTTTTTAATCCATTTTTATACATATATATATTTTTATTTTTGTGCATATATATATTTGTATACATTGTATTAGTATAAGCCTTTGGCTGTACCAATAAAACTTACCCACTGGAACCCGAACCCACTACTCTATGAGACCTTTTTTTCATCCCTTGGAGGAATCCGGTCACCCAGGATCTGTTTGGTACCAGCTGGACCGTAGGACCTAATAGGAGAGCGAGGACCCGAGTCGGTGGGATATCCTTTATGCACTTTACCCCTGCAGGGGTGAGGGCCTCTGGTGAGTAGGGACCCAGGAGGGGGAGCACCGGACCCACTTCGCATCACTGCACCACTGCATATTGTGATCACCTACCTACTTGGAGAGTCACATTGTCACCATTATCACTCTGGACTGCTGTTTATTTATATTATTTATACCGGTTTACACCCGGATTGGTGTGTTTTTTATATATATATAATTTTATATATATTCTTCTTTGAACTTATAGACACTTTTTTGGATTTTGTGGATTTTTTTACTTTTTTGGACACACTTTTTGGCATTCATGCTGTATGCTATCACTTTTTAGTATTAATACTGTTGTTCAACGTTATATACTTATTTGTACACTAGAGCATGTGGTCTTAGCCACACCTAAGTAATTTTACCACTGGCACATCACATACTGTAAGAGGCACTATATTCAGGACACACATTTATTCTGAAGTCCATATAGTTTGCTCATACTACCTCTGGGTAATATCAGCCTCCACTTAGACAGCGCCACCACCCCCACACCACTGCCCATCTTCTAGATGTATGACATAATAAACAGCCTGCCAGCTAAACCTACAACACGCAACAATCTGCACCGAAAACTGGTAAAAATATTCCCTAGCTAAAGCATCGAACCGATATAATCCTTAACCACTTCCATACCGGGGCTATTCCGACACTCCTCTCCTACATATAAAAAATCTGCATTTTTTTTTCCTAGAAAATTACTCAGAACCCCCAAACATTATGGGCCAGATTCAGGTAGGAGATACGACGGCGTATCCCCAGATACGCCGTCGTATTTCTGAGTGTGAGGCGTCGTATCTTAGCGCCTGATTCAAAGAATCAGATACGCCAGAATTTGTATAAGATACGACCAGCGTAAGTCTCCTACGCCGTCGTATCTTAACTGCATATTTACGCTGGCCGCTAGGGGCGTGTACGCCGATTTACGCCTAGAAATATGTAAATCAGCTAGATACGCCTATTCACGAACGTACGCCCGGCCGTCGCAGTACAGATACGCCATTTACGTAAGGCTTTTTCCGGCGTAAAGTTACCCCTGCTATATGAGGCGCAGCCAATGTTAAGTATGGACGTTGGGCCAGCGTCAAATTTTCCGTCGATTACGTCGTTTGCGTAAGTCGTTCGCGAATAGGGCTGGGCGTAATTTACGTTCACGTCGAAAAGCATTGTTTTTTTGCGGGTTAATTTGGAGCATGCGCACTGGGATACTTTCACGGACGGCGCATGCGCCGTTGGTAAAAAGCGTCATTTACGTAGGGGCCCCGATGACTTTGCATAAAACACGCCCACATCTTACAGATTTGAATTAGGCGGGCTTACGCCGGCCAATTTACGCTACGCCGCCGCAACTTACGGAGCAAGTGCTTTGTGAATAATGCACTTGCCTGTCAAAGTTGCGGAGGCGTAGCGTAAAAATAGGATACGCTACGCCTGCACAGAGTTACGCACTCCCTACCTGAATCTGCCCCTATATATGTTTTTTTAGCAGAGACCCTAGGGCAGTGATGGTGAACCTCGGCACCCCAGGTGTTTTGGAACTACATTTCCCATGATATCTCATGCATTCTGCAGTGTAGTTGAGCAGCATGGGAAATGGAGTTCTAAAACATCTTGGGTCCCGAGGTTCACCATCACTGGCCTAGGCTATAAGAAGATTGCCAATACCCTGAAACTGAGCTGCAGCACGGTGGCCAAGACCATACAGCGGCGTAACTTAAATCCTGAGGCGTAAGGCGGGGTTATTGCAAGTGGGAAGGAAGTGGGCGTGCTTCATTGTAATGAGCCGTGACCCCATGCAAATGAAGGGCCGGCCGTACTGCGCATGCGCGCACGAATCTGCTTCTCACTGGGCATGTGCAGAACTTTGCTCGGCGCAATCAGTGAGATAGGAAACAGGCCAAGCGTACTTAGTTTGAGGATCGCCCTGTGAGTCTCTATGTAATCATAATGTATGACCCTCTTTTGGAGCCCCAGCTGGCTCCTAGATTAGATGTCTAGATTCTATATTAATGTGTCCAGCCCTGCTGCACACTGACTGCCGGGTGATCCTACCGGAGTCCAATAACACCCTCTGTACCGCAATCTGCATGCTTGCCAACGCCTGGAAGATCCAGTACGCGCTCCGATGCTTTGCCGGCCCTCCTTACAAAGTGTATTCTGTAGATTTCTCTTTGGCAGCAACATACGGAAGATGGAGAACAATCTGCCGCACATTATGTTCATCGGAAAACTGCTCTTGTCGTTGCTGCTCTGTCAGTTTGGTGGGATCAGCAAGTTCTAATCTCTGGCACAGCGGGTAAACACAAATGTGAACTGTATACGGTATATACTCCATGTATGTCATTCTTCATGTTATATCACTGCTACCATTATTCCAACCTGTGCCGGGGGGGGGGGGGGGGGGGAGGAAAAGAGGGGTCATATTTACCGGCTAAAAGGAAATCACCGCAATGTGGGGGAGAAGATTGCCAACCAATGAGTTAATAGCGTTAGGATTCCCCATATGAAGCCGTGTAGCAGAGCTGTTGGTAGCACCGCCCCTGCAGAGTCCCTGAGTGAAGTCACCACCCATGCAAAGTCCCAGAGTGAAACCACCGCCCCTGCAGAGTCCCTGAGTGAAGTCACCACCCATGCAAAGTCCCAGAGTGAAACCACCGCCCCTGCAGAGTCCCTGAGTGAAGTCACTGCTCCTTCAGAGTAACTGAGTGAAGTCACTGTCCCTGCAGAATCCCTGAATGAAGTCACCAACCCTGCAGAGTCCCTGAGTGAAGCCACCGCCCCTGCAGAGTCATTGAGTGAAGCCACCGCCCCTGCAGAGTCCCTGAGTGAAATCACTGCTCCTGCAGAGAAACTGAGTGAAGTCACCACCCATGCAAAGTCCCTGAGTGAAACCACCACCCCTGCAGAGTCCCTGAGTGAAGTCACCGCCCCTGTAGAGTCCCTGAGTGAAGTCACTGCTCCTGTAGAGTGCCTCAGTGAAGCCACCGCCCCTGCAGAGTCCCTGAGTGAAATCACTGCTCCTGCAGAGAAACTGAGTGAAGTCACCACCCATGCAAAGTCCCTGAGTGAAACCACCACCCCTGCAGAGTCCCTGAGTGAAGTCACCGCCCCTGTAGAGTCCCTGAGTGAAGTTACTGCTCCTGCAGGGTCCCTGTGTGAAGTCACCAACCCTGCAGAGTCCCTGAGTGAAGCCACCACCCCTGCAGAGTCCCTGAGTAAAGCCACCGCCCCTGCAGAGTCCTTGAGTGAAGCCACCGCCCCTGCAGAGTCCCTGAGTGAAATCACCGCTCCTGCAGAGTCCCTGAGTAAAGTCACCTCTCCTGCAGTATCCCTGAGTGAAGTCACCACCCCTGCAGAGTCCCTGTGTGAAGTCACCACCCCTGCAGAGTCCCTGTGTGAAGTCACCACTCCTGCAGTTCGTAATGGAGTAAGCACATTCATCACGCTGTAACAGACTGAAAAGCGCGAATCGTCTTTTACTAACACGGAATCAGCTAAAGCAGCCCCAAAGGTGGCGCCATCCGCATGGAACTTCCCCTTTATAGTGCCGTCATACGCGTTGTACGTCACCGCGCTTTGCTAGAGCATTTTTTTTTCACGATCATGTGTAGGCAATGCCGTTTTAATGATCGGGTTGAAAAAAACTTTGTTTTTTTTCTAGAGCCTGAAAAACGTCATTTTTTACAACCCGAAAAACGGTCGTGTGTACGCGGCATTACAGATCATTTGGGATAAGTGGGTTAGGTTAGATAATGAGAAGGGGGGGAAGATAGGTGCACTTTGTTTTAATCACTTCCGGACCGCCGCATGTACATTTACGTCGGCAGAATGGCACGGACAGGCACATTGGCGTACCTGTACGTCCCTGCCTAGACGTGGGTCGGGGGTCCAATCTGGACCCCCCCCCCGGTACATGCGGCGGTTCCCGTGGCTTCAGGAGCGACCCAGGACAAGGGCACAGCTATTCGTTTCTAGCCGCCCCCTCGCGATCGCTCCCCGGAGCTGAAGAACGGGGAGAGCCGTATGTAAACACGGCTTCCCCGTGCTTCACTGTGGCGGCTGCATCGATCATGTGATCCCTTTTATTAGGGAGACTCGATCGATGACGTCAGACCTACAGCCACACCCCCCTACAGTTGTAAACACACACTAGGTGAAACCTAACTCCTACAGCGCCCCCTGTGGTTAACTCCCAAACTGCAACTGTCATTTTCACAATAAACAATGCAATTTAAATGCATTTTTTGCTGTGAAAATGACAATGGTCCCAAAAATGTGTCAAAATTGTCCGAAGTGTCCGCCATAATGTCGCAGTCACAAAAAAATCACTGATCGCTGCCATTAGTAGTAAAAAAAAAATAATAATAATAAAACTATCCCCTATTTTGTAAACGCTATAAATCTTGCGCAAACCAATCGATAAACGCTTATTGCGATTTTTTTTACAAAACATAGGTAGAAGAATACGTATCGGCCTAAACTGAGGGAAAAAAAATGTTATATATGTTTTTGGGGGATATTTATTATAGCAAAAAGTAAACATTATTGAATTTTTTTCAAAATTGACGCTCTATTTTTGTTTATAGCGCAAAAAATAAAAACCGCAGAGGTGATCAAATACCACCAAAAGAAATCTCTATTTGTGGGGAAAAAAGGACGCCAATTTTGTTTGGGAGCCACGTCGCACGACCGCGCAATTGTCTGTTAAAGCGACGCAGCGCCAAATTGTAAAAACCCCTTGGGTCATTTAGCAGCATATTGGTCTGGTCCTTAAGTGGTTAAAGTGTGCTTATCCTTTAAGAAGAATCATCTGCCAGAAAAGCTCTTTGTAAACTTTGTAATGTCTCCGGGAAGTCTGACTCGGCCCTCCATCGCGCGGGACTCGCTGGCAGCGAAATTTGGGAAAGGCGTCAAGTTGAGTTGGGGTGTGAGATCGGCTCTGATATGTCAGCTGATGAATGTTCTCAGCCCCTCACACTTCATATTGATGTAATTATCACTAAATCCATAATTATAAATCAGACAGGAGGCTCATATCTTATGCATTATCTTTCTTTATTAATGCCCATAGCAGAAATACAACTTTTTCAGTAATTTCAAGTAGAAAAACGTTTAACTGAAAGAAAAAGAAAAAACTACAACACCCAGCAGCCCTCAGGCTGGGTCTGCCAATCATGAGGCAGGACAGCCGGCATATAAGGGGCTGCCTCCTTAGACCCTTCCTCTTTCTTTCTGCTCATGGCAGAGCATACAAGATAAGTATTTCATGTAACTTGATTTGTATACATATATTGTCCCTGATACCGAATGTGGTGTCAGATAATTTGGTTGAATCTTTGATTGATTTATTTAAAATATTGTGGATTATTGGGGGTTTTTCCTGGTATTTCCCCGATTTTGCGTTCTTTATACCTGTCTCCCTGATACCGGAGGTCCCGGTGTCAGGTAGTTTTGTTGGATACTTTGACTGTTTTACTTTGACTGTTTTACTTGGATATTTGTGTAATGGTATTCCCGATTTGCGTTTTATATCTGTTTTCCCTGACACCGCACGGTGTCAGGTAGTTATGTTTCAGCCATGTTTGAAACCTTTAATTTTTATTCCTTACTCGAGGTCATCCTGACTGGGGCTTCCCCCTTCCTTGGCGCCGGAACACTGCGGCGTCCTCCGTGCGGGGTCCGTGCTGTTCCCTTCACTCCCTCAGCGGGCGCCATCTCTGGGCAGCTGTCCCTCCCCTCCTTCCTCCCCACGCTCGCCTTCACGCGCTCAGTCGGGGGGCGGGGTCTCCGCCGCGGCCGCTCCTCTCCTCACTCGCCGTCACATCGGTGTCCCTCGAGACCTGGGAGACACCTCGGCGTCCTCCCCCCCCCCCAGATCGCCGAACGGGACGGGAAAGAGCGGACCTCATCGACCGCTCTGTCCCGCACACCCTCGGCTCAATAGTGACTCCAGAGGCCGTAGTCTCGCGAGACTTCGCCTCTGGAGTGGAAATCTCGTCAGGCTCTCCTCGCCTGACTCTCCTCCCACCGCAAGCTGTCATACCTAGCGGTGTTGGAGGCAGGAACCTGCGATCGTTCTCGATAACAGGATTTACTTAATCATCATGTTCCCAAGAATACATAAATTTAATAAAATCATCTGAATAATTTAACTAATAAAATCTAACTATATAAATATATATATTTATTCTCAGCAGTTCATGTTTCTGGGGAATCCTTCCCTGGAATGTATACCTCTCCAATAAATAAACAAATTAAATGAAATAATTTTAACTAATCTAAATCTAATTAAATAAATATATATATGCTCAATAGTTCATGTTCTGGGGAATTTATTCCCTAGGATAGTTATTTCATTTATCCGAATAAATAATTAATATAAATATGGATAAACCAAAAATCTAATCATTAAATAAATATTTATATAAATGAACAAAGAAATAAATTATAACATGTTCCTGTACATGTTTTCCATGTGTTACTGTGCTGTTTTACGGTGTTGTCCGCAGACAGCAGACTCTTCTCCTGTGGCTGGCGACTGGACCTTACCCCTGTTAGCGCCCCTGTCGGGGTGGACACAGTCCTGACAGGCCGAGCCTACCTCAGTGCGGCACAGGTTCAAGAACTAAGCGGTAGGTCCATCCAGGCTACCATGGCGTCGGTTCCAACCCGCCTGCACCCCCTATGTCCGGACCATCCGGCAATGGTATACCGCCCCTAAGTAGGGCAAGGTGTCCAAATGACACCGCCACGTTAATGTGGCCTCCGACTCCCTGACAAGGGAAGTAAATAACATGTCCCAGGCAGTACCCTCCCAGGACTGCCGACCCACTGCCCTCCCAGACTCCAATCGACCCCCGAGCCTCGGGGAGATGCACATGCAGAGGCAGCGGTCCGCTAGACGGACTAAGCCAGACTCATTCGTGGATTCTTCTAGCGGAGTCCGAGACGGCTAACACCTTGAGTCTGAGGATGATTATGAGAGCAGTGGGCACATGTCGCTTCATGACGACGCCAACCCTGTGTCCCAGGGTGAACCATCATTGGACTCTCGTGGAGAGCCACTTTTCGATCAGGGGGCGATTAGCCATCCACGCTCCGGTGACTGGGCACCCCTACCTGAGGTGGCCCAATATATCGAATACTGGACACGGAGATCGGTCGGTAGAGCTAACCGAAACAAGTCGAAGGCGGAATACCCGTCCTTCCTTTGCCAAATAAGGTTGTGCACACTCCCGAGGTGGACCCATACTCTTGAGGTATCTCACCAAGCACGGGAAGTATTCCTAGAAGGGAATAGAGAGGGCCCTTTTTAAGACCACACAGGACAGGGTCTTAGTTCTTTTGGATCTATCACCATACCCTACGTCTTAGTGAGCAGGCTACCGCCTCTGTACAGCCGGTTGACCTAGCCCAACTTAAGGGTGGGACCCAACGGGCAGTTTGCCCCCTGGGATACGCGTGCACTACGTGTTCGACAGAACGCCGCCGCTCAATCCTAGGGTAGCTTGACCCCAGCTGTCCCACCTGGCCGAATCAGAACCTGGATCGACCGCCGAAGACACGTTATTCGGGATCACCAGACATGGACCTGATATCCCATTCGGGTTTTCAAACCTGTTCACTGTCCTAATAGCCAACGAGTTGCAAGACCTTGGACCAAACAAGCGATAGTAGAGGTGGATCCACTCCCTCGGGCTTCCTCAACAACATCTTCCTGGTCAGGGAAAAGTGGGGCGGTTATCGCCCAATGTTAACTTGTGAGATCTCATCAAATTACTGAACCCTGTGGAACAGGGGTGAGGTGGAGCATCTACTTGCACGACCTACTCTTAATGGCTCGTTCTCCTCGTCTGACGCACAAACACGCCTCCTGGACGGTCGGATCGCTTTAAGATCGGGGACTCCTCTTAAATCACGAGAAATCTATTCTCTCCCCATCTCAGGAGATAGGGTTTTTGGGGTTCTTGGTGGACACCAACCGAGCGATCCTTCGGCTGCCCATGACCAATTAGCCGCCGTCTGCAAAGAGACAAGTATCACGCGAGGCAAACAACGGGTGTCCTTACGTGGACTGGCTCGCTTAGTCGGCCTGTTATCGGCGTCAATCCAGGCCATTTTCCAGCCCCTCTTCACTATCGAGCCTTCCAGAGACTCGAAACTCTACACCTTCGCTAGGGGCTTCGCTATGCAGACGAAGTCGCCTTGGACGCAGAAGCCAGGGTGGAACTACGGTGGTGATTACGTCATGCCGTAGAACGGAACGGCGAGACCATCTTCAATTCTGCACCGGATTCCGTCATAGGGTCGGATGCCAGCCGCCTCGGCTGGGGTACTCGGTGCAGCCCCTCGTCCACAGGAGGGACGTGGTCCGCAGAGGAATCTCTACTGCACATCATCACTAGAATCCTGGCGGCCTTCTTGCCATCAGGAGTCTACTGCCACACACATCAACCTGCTGTGTATTCTCGCATATAGACAACGTAACCGCAGTGCAGTACGTCGATCGCTCGGGGGGCCCCAGACCCAGTCCTAACGGATCTAGTTAAGACTTCGGGCCCTTCTACCTGGAACGCAGCATCGTTATGGTTGCGGAATATAGCCCAGACTATTCCAATATGGGGCAGATTGGAATGCTCGTTACCTGGCCGATTCCAGCGATTGACGACTGCACCGACCAGTGTTCCTGGCCCTCGCTCACTTAAGGGATCCCTCTCTATGGACCCGTTCGCCTCTCGTCTCATCCATCAGCTCCCGCGTTTTTACAACCGGGGGCCGGATACGGAGGCGCACACTGTGGACGCCCTCGACCAACCTGGTCACAGGGGACACATTCGCGTTTCTCCCCGTTCCCGATGACCCTCAGGGTCCTCCTTCTCATAGCAAACCGGAGAGCATCAGTCGTGCGGTTCACTCCGCGGTGGCCGACACAACCAGGGTTTCCCCCCCCCCTTCGGGGGATGACTGTGGATCTCCCCAGGTTGCTTCCTCACTCCCCTCATCTCCTTACCGGTCCGAAGGGGGATCGGCACCCTCTACTCACGAAACACATCCTCCCTCTCTTCACAGGGTTGGTTTCGGGGTGCCGGTCGCGGACAGCGACTCTTCAAGAACGACTGGGGATCCCCTTGCCTTGGCCCGGACCCGGGACTAGATCGGCATCTCGATCAGCCGGGGGTCTCTGGGTTCCTTGGTGTGATCAACGACAGGTTGATCCCGTTCAGGCGCCTGGGTCTGTAGTGGCCAATTGTCGGGCGGACTTTTCATTCCGGGAGGCCCTATAGCTCCCTTAACGTCTATCGCTCTGCGATCTCAGCCTACCGCTCCCTTGTAGACTTGTCCAGTGGGTAAACATCCGTCGGTGTACCGACTTGGTAGGCGTTAAGTTTGACACGCCCATCTCGCCCAAAGTATCAGCACTCTTTGGGTGTGACCAAGGCCCTGACCATGCCCTCGGACTGGGGGGGACAATGACACTCTGTCTTTGAGGTTATTGCCTTTCAAGCTTAAGGCCCTCTCGTATCTGATTCCGCCTAACGGGTGTCAGGCGTCCGGATGTTGGACATTCCAGGCGTCAGTTCTCGCCTCAGAGTCAGATTTTCCGGAGTTCTTAGGACAAAGACGGGACTTCAATCGGTTTTCTACCCGCTCTTCTCCACGCATCCACACCTGTGCGTGATCCGCTGTCCACAGACTTATGAGTCCTTGACGGCCCGCTGCAATCTTCGCAATTCTCCCTACTCCTCGTTCCTACGTTAAACCTCATTTCCCGGTTTCCTCGGCTACGCTAGCCAGAGGGGTACGGTCGGTTATGGGAATGACAGGGTTTGACATGACCCTGGTTGGTGCCCACTCCTCCTGAGGGGCGGTGGCTATTTAGGTCATCACCTCGGTAGACTCCCTCTAGGACCTACTGCTAGCGGCAGACTGGTCGTCCCGACCGCCTTCCACCAATTCTGCTTTAGACCGGAGGAACACATATCTATGTCAGTTTTGTAGTTTTTATCGACTGTTATCATTCATATATGCCTTGTTGTAGCTTTGAACTTGCATAAGATATGAGCCTCCTGTCTGATTTATAATTCGAGATTTTCCTAGCTTGTGACGGAAAATATTAATTATATGAAGACAGGAGGCGAGTATCTTCCCTCCCAACCCAACCCTATCACGATGTTGTCTCTCTCGTTCTAGGTCATTGCATCACGCATCCTAAAAGTCGGAGGCTGATACGTTCCGGGACTCTGTTTTTCAATATCACCGTTGGGATTACGGTTCCCGTTTCGATCCATGGGTTTTTGTTCACCACAGACCGAAAGTGGAGGTTCCTACTGCGTTCCGGATCCGGAGCATGGATGCCGTCGACTGAATCCTGTACAGAAGTTCCAGTTTGCCAGGCTCCCGATGTTTCGAACTGTTTTTCTATTCCAGGTTCCCTGCCGTTTCGCCTCAAGAAAGAGGAAGGGTCTAAGGAGGCAGCCCCTTATATGCCGGCTGTCCTGCCTCATGATTGGCAGACCCAGCCTGAGGGCTGCTGGGTGTTGTAGTTTTTTCTTTTTCTTTCAGTTAAACGTTTTTCTACTTGAAATTACTGAAAAAGTTGTATTTCTGCTATGGGCATTAATAAAGAAAGATAATGCATAAGATACTCGCCTCCTGTCTTCATATAATTAATATTTTCCGTCACAAGCTAGGAAAATCTCGAATTATCACACACTGGAAACATTATCATACAGTTCTGGGATTGCTTTTTATTCCATGAAGGATCACTTCAACCAGAAGAGATGTGTGATGCCGCGTACACACAATCATTTTTCGGGATGTAAAAAACAAAGTTTTTTCTTCAACTTCATCATTAAAACGGCCTTGCCCACACACGATCATGAAAAAAAAAATGCTCTAGCAAAGCGCGGTGACGTACAACACGTACGACGGCGCTATAAAGAGGAAGTACCATGCGGATGGCGCCACCCTTGGGGCTGCTTTCATGTTAGTAAAAGACGATTCGCGCTTTTCTTTCTGTTACAGTGTAATGAATGTGCTTACTCCATTACGAACGCTAGTTTTACCAGAACGAGCGCTCCCATCTCATAACTTGCTTCTGAGCATGCGCGTGTTTTTCACGTCGTTAACCACTTCCCGCCCGGTCAATAGTATATTGATGTCCGGGAAGTGGTTCTGAAATCCTGACTGGACCTCTATTGACGTCCTGCAGGATAACAGCCGCCGCGCGCCCGTGGGGGCGCGCATCGCGGCGATCGGTGATGCGGGGTGTCAGCTTGACACCCTGCATCTCCGATCTTGGTAAAGAGCCTCCGGCGGAGACTCTTTACCATGTGATCAGCCGTGTCCAATCATGGCTGATCACGATGTAAACAGGAAGAGCCGTTGATCGGCTCTTCCTCACTCGCTTCTGACAGACGCGAGTAGAGGAGAGCCGATCGGCGGCTCTCCTGACAGGGGGGGGTTCACGCTGATTGTTTATCAGCGCAGCCCCCCCTCGGATCGCCACACTGGACCACCAGGGAAGTCACCATGGCACCAATAACAATAAAAAACAAAAAAAAACAATAAAAAACAAAAACAATAAAAAAAAAAAAAAGAGCACAATAAATGCCAATCAGTGCCCACAAATGGACACTGACTGGCAACATGGGCACTGACTGGAGTGATGCCCAGCAATGCCATCAGTGCCACCCTCAGTGCCCATCTATGCCCAGTGCCCACCTATCAGTGCCCATCTGTGCCACCCATCAGTGCCACCCATAAGTGCCGCCCATGAGTGCCCATCAGTGCCGCATACCAGTGCCGCCTATCAGTGCCCGATCAACGTTGTGAAAAAATAGAGCGTGTTCGAAAAAAAATGTTGTCATTTTTTTTCAGAACCCGAAAAATGCTCTGAAGCCCACACACGATCGTTTTAAATGACATTTTTTAAAAACATTGTTTTTTACAACCCGAAAAATGATCGTGTGTACGCGGTATGAGTGTTTGGTGGACGCTCACGTGTCTCCTATCTCTCTATTCGTGAAATACCTGTGCTGAGTTCCCGGGTCTGTACACCCGCTGTGCCCATTATGAGGGGTTCCCACCCTCCCTGCTCTGAGCTCCCAGTTCTGTAAACCTGCTGTGCCCACTTTGAAGGGTTCACCCTGAGCAATGTGACTGTCAGTTCAACTGTAATGCCGCGTACACACGATCGGAAAATCCAACAAGAAAACCGTGGATTTTTTTCCGACGGAATGTTGGCTCAAACTTGTGTTGCGTACACACGGTCACACAAAATTTCCGACCGTCAAGAACACGTGATTGTACAACACTTCGACGAGGCGTGAAAAATGAAGTACACTGATTCCGAGCGTGCGTCGAATTAATTCCGAGCATGCGTGTTTTTTTTGTGCATCGGAATTGCATACGGACGATCGGAACTTTTCTTGACGGAAAAATTGAGAACCAGCACTCAAATTTTTGTTGTCGGAAATTCCGACAGAAAAAGTCCGATGGGGCCTACACACGGTCGGAACTTCCTACCAAAAGCTCACATCGAACTTTTCTTGACGGAAATTCCGACCGTGTGTACGCGGCATTAGAGGAGCCCTGCCCATTGAAGAGAGCAGAGTTTCTGCCAGGATTTGGTGGGCAGAAAAAAAAAATCTTCTCTAGTCTACAAAACAAAAGTGACCTTTCGAATAGCCTTAATCCGCCACCCCCCCCCCCCCCCCCACCACCATCCCCCAGACTTCCTGCTGTGCTAAACAAAAGCCGATTCACCAGCCGGGCACCGAGCTAAACTAGGTGAAATCTCTGCAATCCGTCCCGCTTCAAGATGGAAAATCACAGCTCTGACCTCACCGAGCTCTGCAGGTGTATTCCCGATCGATGCAGATCGAGAACGGGGGGGGGGCTGGACAGATACTATGGGCAGGAATGGCTCTGCTATTTCAGTGCTGAACCAGTTAACCACTTAAGACCCCGACCTTTAGGCAGCTAAAGGACCTGGCCAGTTTTTGCGATTCGGGCACTGCGCGGTCGTGCGACGTGGCTCCCAAACAAAATTGGCGTCCCCTTTTCCCCACAAATAGAGCTTTCTTTTGGTGGTATTTGATCACCTCTGCGTTTTTTATTTTTTGCGCTATAAACAAAAATAGAGCGACAATTTTGAAAAAAAATTCAATATTTTTAACTTTTTGCTATAATAAATATCCCCCAAAAATATATAAAAAAAATTTATTGTTTACTCAGTTTAGGCCGATACGTATTCTTCTACCTATTTTTGGTAAAAAAAAATCGCAATAAGCGTTTATCGGTTGGTTTGCGCAAAATTTATAGGGCCAGATTCACAAAGAGATACGACGGTGTATCTCCTGATATCTACAGATACACCGTCGTATCTCTGACTTACACTGGTCCTATCTATGCGCCTGATTCATAGAATCAGATACGCATAGATAGGGCGAAGATTCGACAGTGTTACACTGTCGGATCTTATTTTCAATTTGAAAATGGCGCCGGGGGCGTTCCCGCTGATTTACGTTGAATAATATGTAAATCAGTGAGATGCGCAAATTCACGAACGTACGCGGACCCGACGCAGTCTTCTTACGAAGTTTCCGTAGCGGTTTTCCGTCGTATACTTACCCCTGCTTTTATCAGGCGCAGCCAATGTTAAGTATAGCCGGCGTTCCCGCGTTGAATTTGAATTTTCTAACGTCGTTTGCGTACGCCGATTCACAAACACGCGCATCGCAAGTCACGCTCAAGTCGAAACCACTGACGTCCTAGTGACGTCAGTGGGAGCAATGCACGCCGGGAAATTCCCCGGACAGCGCATGCGCATTTAAATCGGCGCGGGAACGCGCCTGATTTAAATAGTACACTCCCCCTAGCCGCGGAATTTGAATTCCGCCGGGGGATTTAGGATCCGCCGCCGCAAGTTTGGAGGTAAGTGGTTTGTGAATTAGCCACTTGCCTCTCAAACTTGCGGGAGCGGATCTTAAATCACATAGATCGAGCGGATCTATAGATCCGCTGATCTACGTGAATCTGGCCCATTGCGTTTAAAAAATAGGGGATAGTTTTATGGCATTTTTATTAATTTTTTTTTTACTACTAATGGCGGCGATCAGCGATTTTTTTCGTGACTGCGACATTATGGCGGACACTTCGGACAATTTTGACACATTTTTGGGACCATTGTCATTTTTACAGCAAAAAATGCTATAAAAATGCACTGATTACTGTGAAAATGACAATTGCAGTTTGGGAGTTAACCACAAGGGGGCGCTGAAGGGGTTAAGTGTGACCTCATTTGTGTTTCTAACTGTAGGGGGGTGTGGCTGTAGGTGTGACGTCAATGATTGTGTTTCCCTATATTAGGGATCACATGATCAATGACGGCGCCACAGTGAAGAACGGGAAAGCTGTGTTTACACACAGCTCTCTCCGTTCTTCAGCTCCGGGGACCGATCGCGGGACTCCAGCGGCGATCGCGTCCGCGGGTCCCGCGGTCACGGTCACGGAGGTTCGGCCCGCGACCCACGGCTGGGCACTTAAAGAGGACATACAGGTACGTGCTTGTGCCCAGCCGTGCCATTCTGCCGATGTATATGTGCAGGAGGCGGTCCTTAAGTGCTTAACAGATCTTCTGCCTTTGGGCCCGTCCATACCAGCACATTGCAGTAACCAGTGGCGGTGCGTCCATAGAGGGCGCAGGAGTGCCGCCCCCTCTCTCCTGCACCCGTCAATCACCAATAGAAAGATTTATGCATTGCATGAATCTATTGTCGCCGCTTCCGCCCCCTATTCTGGTGTCCGGCCCCCCTGTCGAGCGCCGGCCATCTGAATTACAGCGGTGGGTGTGTTTTGGAAGTGCCGGATTAGAGCCGTCGGCTCCAATAGGCTTCCTGATTAGAGCCTGGGGGCTCTAATCGACTTTCAAATTGTTAAACAGCGGGCGCACAGCTGTGCGTTCGCTGTTTACACAGTGCTTCCCTAACACTGACCCGCCTCTCAGCCAATCAGGTGCACCAGGTCTGGTTACCGGTCACCTGATTGGCTGAAACGACAGGCGCTGTAAATGGACGCCTATCAGGCATCCAATCATAGCAGAGATGACATGAAGAGGACGGGAGAAGATATTGAGGACTCGGAGGGAGCGTGGAGGACGGCGCTGACCCGAGAAAGGTAAGTGCCGGGCGGGGCAAACTGGCAGCATTTGATGGGGCAAACTGGCAGCATTTGATGGGGCAAACTGGCAGTGTTTGATGGGGCAAACTGGCAGTGTTTGATGGGGCAAACTGGCAGCGTTCGATGGGGCAAACTGGCGGCATTTGATGGGGCAAACTGGCGGCATTTGATGGGGCAAACTGGCGGCATTTGATGGGGCAAACTGGCGGCATTTGATGGGGCAAACTGGCGGCATTTGATGGGGCAAACTGGCGGCATTTAATGGGGCAAACTGGCGGCATTTGATGGGGCAAACTGGGGGCATTTGATGGGGCAAACTGGCGGCATGGGCACAGTGAGGCTGCAATTCATGTTGTTGTTTTTTTGCACCCCCCAAAAAAAATTGAGCACCAGCCGCCACTGGCAGTAACCTGTATGAATTTAAACCATGACCTCTGTGAGCACCCTGTGTCCCCCACCCTGTGTCCCCCCCATGACCCCTGTGACTCCAGAGCATCCTGTGTCACCCCCTGAAGCCAGAGCATCCTCTTCCAGCATGACTGTGCCCCTGTGCACAAAGCCATCCCCATAAAGACATGATTTGAGGGGTTTGGCATGGGGGCACTTCGACAGCCCTGACCTTAACCCTACCTGTACACGTTTGGGATGAATTGGAATGAGCCAGGTCTTCTCATCCAACATCTCCATAAAGTAAAACTTGATCAAGCCCCCGTCTGTCTGCTCTGCTAGATTGGATTTCCACTGGAGACCACCAGGCGAGCCCACCAAGAATGCCCACTGCAGACCACCATCTATGCCCACCAGGGATGCCAATCAGTGCCCATTAGAGATGGCACTCTGTGCCCATCAGTGATGCCTGCCAGTGCCTCCTGATCAGTACTCCCTATCAGTGTCGCCTATCAGTGCCAAACATTGCCACCTATCAGTGCTGCATATCAGTGCTCATCAGTGCCCATCGGTGCTCAGTGCTCATCGGTGTCCATCGGTGCTCATCAGTGTCCATTAGTGGTGCAACGGGTCACAGTTGATCCGTGATCCGAACGGGTCACCCCATTCGGATCGGCACACACTGTGACCCGCGGATTGCCACGGCTCCGGGGCTAGGCCGAGGCCGCGGCCTTTCCTAATGTTATGGCCGCGGCTCCGGAGCTAGGCCGAGGCCGAGGCCTTTCCCAATGTTATGGCCGCGGCTCCGGAGCTAGGCCGAAGCCACGTCCTTAACATTAGGAAAGGCCGCCGCTTCGGCCTAGCTCCGGAGCCGAGGCCATCTTGGTACATCTGGCGGCGGCCCTCCTCTGTTTACACCCACAGAGGAGGAGGAGGAGCCAGCACTCGTTGGACACACCGCTGGGAGTACTACCTGGGGGCGTCTGTCTGCACTACCTGGGGGGGTGTCTGCCTGTTATTACCTGGGGGGGGTGTCTGCACCGAGGGGGTTCTTTACTGAGGGGGGACTATAGTTGGTGGGCGGGGGGGTGACAACATTTTTTTTCTGCACCGGGTGACACCAACCCTAGTGACGCCACTGTAGTGGGGGAGATGTGGATATTACAGTGGGGGAGAATTTTTTTTGCCGATCCGAAAAATGATCCGATCCGTGACTCCTGATCCGAGGAACGATCCGAACTGTGAGTTTTTTGATCTGTTGCACCCCTAGTGTCCATCGGTGCTCATCAGTGCCCATCAGTGCTTATCAGTGCTCATCAGTGCCTGTCAGTGCAGCCTCATCATTGCTCACCAGTGGAGGAGAAAACATATCAATTTATTTTAACTTTATTTATTTTTATTCTGCCAATTTTTTGTTTATAGTGCAAAAAATAAAAACCGCAGAGGTGATCAAATACCACAAAAAGAAATCTCTATTTGTGTGTTGGGGGGGGGATTATAAAAATGTTGTTTGGGTACAGTGCCCATCATTGCATGACCGCACAATTGTCATCCAAAGTGCGGCAGCGCTGAGAATTGGACTGGGCAGTAAGCGGGTGAAAGTGCCCGGTATTGAAGAGGGGACCATTATATCTCACTGCCCACAGATCTCCATTGAGCTCTGATAAATGGCAGACACGGCAAAAGTTATTCATTACCCAGAAGGACCTCACACAGGAGTCTGTGCACGCGCGCAACACAAGTCGTGTGTACAGCTCCGTACCAGGGAGGAAAAAAAAAAAAAATCACAAAACAAATAATTATCAGCCGCCACACATTAACATATGCGCCGCCATATAGACTGAGCACGCCGCACGGGTACAATGAATTTTTTTATTTTTTCTACGGAGCTGCGGTATGTTGCCATGGCAACCACACACACTCCAGGGTGAAAAAAAAGAAGGAAAAAAAGTCATTTATAGAAAACGGCAGCATGCGGTGGGGGGGAGCGGTGGGATTTTATGAGAAAAGCCATTTTCACTTAGGAAGATTATTGATCAAGGGATGGCGAGCATTCGCGCGTTTAGTAATATTAGAGGGCATGGGGGTGTCTAACCTTCCCGAAAATGTACGATCCCGAGATCTGTTCTCGGATCTCATTTATATACATCCTCAGAGGATCTCCATAGTCCACCCGGCCCATCGACATGGTCTCCCCCCCCCCCCCCCCCCCAGAAAGCTGGCAGAAAAAAAAATGGACGTAATCGATTAACCGCGTGCCGACCGCGCACGGACTTATACGTCGTCAGAATGGCACGGCTGGGAAAATGGGCGTATATATACGTCCCTTTTAATTTTCCGCCGCGTGGTCGCACGCACAACGCTGCAGGCGCGCGTTCACGACTCTGACGCGATCTCCGTGCCCGCGGGACCCGCGGACTCGATGTCCGCCGGTGTCCCGCGATCGGGTCACAGAGCTGAAGAAGAACGGGGAGATGTCAGTGTAAACACCACAACGGCCCAGGTTCACAAAGCACTTACGCCAACGTATAACACGTTACGCCGACGTAAGTGCAAATGTGCGCCGGCGTATGTGTGCGGCAGACCCACGAACCAACATGCGCCTAAAAACAGGCTACACTCCGCCGACGTAGCTTGCACACGCCGGCGTAGGGTGGGCGCACATATGGGCTGGGCGCATGGTGCTGCTCCCGTTGATTAGCCATTCAAACATGCAAATGAGGGAAAATACGCCGATTCACGAACGTGCGTGTGCCCGGCGCAGGCTACGCGAGATGCGCGTAAGTTGTACGTCCGGCGTAAAGTTATTCCCCATAAAGGAGGTGCAACCCGGCAACAGACATGCTCAGGTCTGCACCAGGGAACACAAGCCGGCGTATTGTGCGTTGGACGTGTGTCTGGCTGGGCGTACGTTATGTTCACGGCGTACGCGGTGATCCGGCGTAGCTTAGGCAGTTGTGCTGGCGTGATTGTGAGCAGGCGCAGGGGGGTGCTGTGTATGCGTCCACGTCAAGGCGCATGTGCAGTCCGTGATACGGACCTGTCTGGCGCTCGGCCCATCATTTGCATGAGGTCACGCCTCATTTGCATGGGTTCACGCCCACTTCCACCTACGCCGGCGTGCGCCTTCAAAACGCACGCCACGCAGGCGCAGCGTTGGGAGCACTGGCATGCTGAATGCAATGCTTGCCTCTCCGCGCTACGTTGGCGTGGCGTACAGTGTTTGCTCTATGGCGGCGTAATGTGCGCCTTGCGCTCTGTGAATCTGGGCCAAAATCTCCCCGTTCTTCCTAGTGACACTGTCACTGATCGAATGCTCCCTCTCATCGGGAGCAGCGATCAGCGACGTGTCACTCGTAACCACGCCCCCTAACAGTTAGAATCACTCCCTAGGACACACTTAACCCCTTCAGCGCCCCCTACAGGTTAACCCCTTCCCTGCCAGTGTCACTTTTACAGTAATTAGTGCAATTTTTATAGCTCTGAGCGCTGTAAAAAGGACAATGGTCCCAAAAATGTGTCAACGGCATCCGATGTGTCCGCCATAATGTCGCAGTCACGATGAAAATCGCTGATCGCCGCCATTACTAGTAAAAAATATTACATAAAAATGCAATAAAATGATCCCCTATTTTGTAGACGCTATAACTTTTGCGCAAACCAATCGATAAACGCTTATTGCAATTTTTTTTACCAAAAATATGTAGAAGAATACGTATCGGCCTAAACTGAGGAAAAAAAACGTTTCTTTATATATTTTTGGGGGATATTTATTATAGCAAAAAGTTAAAAATATTGCATTTTTTTAAAAATTGTCGCTCTATTTTTGTTTATAGCGCAAAAACTTAAAACTGCAGAGGTGATCAAATACCACCGAAAGAAAGCTCTATTTGTGGGAAAAAAGGACGCCGATTTTGTTTGGGAGCCACGTCGCACGACCGCGCAATTGTCAGTTAAAGCGACGCAGTGCCGAATCGCAAAAAGGGGCCTGGTCTTTGGCCAGCCAAATGGTCCGGGCTGAAGTGGTTAATATCTCCACATGGCAGGTAGAAGTTACTACCAAGACGGTTTCAGTTTTGGGGATAATTTGATTTTCCGGGCCGATGGCTGGCTGCTGCTCTCGTGTGAAATAAGCTCATCGATTGGGCATGAACATTCACTCGATGGGCAGACGTATGTTTGGATTGGTGGCCAGATCCAATATGTGCCACTGTGTGTAAGGGACCAGCGCCAACATTTATCTTTAGTTTTGGATGAAATATGGAAAGCGTCCTAATTCATAATCCAGATGATCCAGGATAAAAAATTCCAACGTGTTTCAGGGGTGAAGAACACTTCCCCTCTCATCAGGGCTCTGCTCAGTGGCAGCTGGTGATCAAATGCAGCCACTGTGCCCATCAAACGCAGCCACTGTGCCCATCAAACGCAGCCACTGTGCCATCAATGCAGCCACTGTGCCATCAATGCAGCCACTGTGCCCATCAAATGCAGCCACTGTGCCCATCAAACGCAGCCACTATACCCATCAATTGCTGCCAGTGTGCCCATCAATTGCTGACACTGTGCCCATCAATTGCTGACACTGTGCCCATCAATTGCTGACACTGTGCCCATCAATTGCTGACACTGTGCCCATCAATTGCCGCCAGTGTGCCCATTAATTTCGGACAGTGTGCTCATCAAACGCAGCCACTGTGCCATCAATTGCCACTACTGTGCCATCAAACGCAGCCACTGTGCCCATCAAATGCAGCCACTGTGCCCATCAAATGCAGCTACTGTGCCATCAATTGCCACCACTGTGCCATCAAATGCAGCCACTGTACCCATCAAACGCAGCCACTGTGCCCATCAAACGCAGCCACTGTGCCATCAATTGTGGACACTGTGCCCATCAATTGCTGCCAGTGTGCTCATCAATTGCCGCTACTGTGCCCATCAATTGCCGCCAGTGTGCCCATCAATTTCCGCCAGGGTGCCCATCACCTGCTGTTACTGTGCCCATCAATTGCTGCCACTGTTCCCATCAACTGCCGCTACTGTGATCATCAATTGCCGCTACTATGCCCATTAATTGCTGCCACTGTGCCCATCAACTGCCGCCACTGTGCCCATCAACTGCTGCCAGTGTGCCCATCAACTTGATGGCCTCTGTGACTTCAGAGCACCCTGTGTCACCTGATGGCCTCTGTGACTTCAGAGCACCCTGTATCACCTGATGGCCTCTGTGACTTCAGAGCACCCTGTATCACCTGATGGCCTCTGTGACTCCAGAGCACCCTGTGTCACCTGATGACCTCTGTGACTCCAGAGCACCCTGTATCAACCCCTGAAGCCAGAGCATCTTGTGTCACCTGATGACTCCAGAGCACCCTGTGTCACCTGATGACCTCTGTGATGCCAGAGAATCCTGTATCAACCCCTGAAGCAGGAGCTCCCTGTGTCACCTGATGACTCCTGTGACTCCAGAGCACCCTGTGTTACGGGATGGCCTCTGTGACTCCAAAGCACCCTGTGTCACTTGATGGCCTCTGTGACTCCAGAGCACCCTGTGTCACCTGGTGGCCTCTGTCTCCAGAGCATCCTACATTACACCCTGAAGCCAGAGCAACTTGTGTCACCCGATGACCCCTGTGACTCCAGAGCATCCTGTGGCACCCCATGACCTCTGTGACACCAGAGCATCCTGTGGCACCCCATGACCTCTGTGACACCAGAGCCTCTTGTATCATCACCTGAAGCCAGAGAATTCTGTGTCACCCCATGACCTCTGCGAATCCAGAGCATCCTGCATCACCCCCTGAAGCTAGAACATCCTGTGCCACCTCATGACCCCTGTGCCTCAAGAACATTCTGTGTCACCCCACAACCCCTGTGCCTCCAGAACATTCGGTGTCACCCCACAACCCCTGTGCATCCAGAACATTCTGTGTCACCCCACAACCCCTGTGCCTCCAGAACATTCTGTGTCACCCCACAACCCCTGTGCCTCCAGAACATTCTGTGTCACCCCACAACCCCTGTGACTCCAGATTATCCTGTGTCACCCCTACAACCCATGTGCCTCCAGAACATCCTGTATCACCCCATGACCACGGTGACTCCACAGCTATCTACATCACCCCCTGAAGCCACAGCATCTCGTGTCACCTGATGACCCCTGTGACTCCAGAGCATCCTGTGTCACCTGATGACCCCTGTGACTCCAGAGCATCTTGTGTCACCCGATGACCCCTGTGACTCCAGAGCATCCTGTATCACACCCTAGTGTATACCGTCACCCAGTGACCCTGTGTTGTCAGTCACTCCCTGTATGCCCAGTTCACCTCTGCCACACCTGTATCTGCAGGTACCCTTTGGTGCACGCTCCTGTCATCTACCGGACTGTGCCTCACCCTCGGGATACAGACCCCTGTCCATAACATCCAGCGACATCTATCTAAGAGACAATATAACCCTTATTTCAGAGAGATTTCATCTTACTTCCTGTTGTGTTTGCAGGTAACACAGGCAACAAGGTTGTATCTATTCTCTTCTCCATCCAAAATGACAAAAAAAACGGTTTACCGTATTTTCCGGCGTATAAGACGACCTTTTGGATATCAAAAAAATGCATCCAAAGTCGGGGGTCGTCTTATACGCCGATGACAGTCTCCGTGACTCCGTCGGGCTGCGGGCATCCATGATTTAAAATCTGCGCCTCCTCCTCAGACTGTTCCGTGATAGGCGGAACACAAATTTTCCCAGCAGGGCCTCTGTTCAGTGTTCCGCCTATCACGGATGCCTTCTCATCCTCGGACGAGAGGACATCCGTGATAGGTGGAACACAGAACAGAGGCCCTGCTGGGAAAATCATGGATGCCCGCAGCCTGGAAGCCAGAATCTGCAAAAAAATAAGGTAGGGAGACCGTCTTGGCCGGCACAGTGGGGGAAAGTGATGGCACAGTGGAGGCAAGTGATGGCACAGTGAAGGCAAGTGATGGCACAGTGGAGGCAAGTGATGGCACAGTGGGGGCAAGTGATGGCACAGAGGGGGCAAGTGATGGCACAGCGGGGGCAAGTGATGGCACAGTGGAGGCAAGTGATGGCACAGTGGAGGCAAGTGATGGCACAGTGGGGGCAAGTGATGACACAGTGGGGGCAAGTGATGGCCCAGTGGGGGCAAGTGATGGCACAGTGGGGGTGAGTGATGGCACAGTGGAGGCAAGTGATGGCACAGTGGGGGCAAGTGATGGCACAGTGGGGGCAAGTGATGGCACAGTGGAGGCAAGTGATGGCACAGTGGGGGCAGGTGATGGCACAGTGGGGGCAAGTGATGGCACAGTGGAGGCAAGTGATGGCACAGTGGAGGCAAGTGATGGCACAGTGGGGACAAGTGATGGCACAGTGAGGCATGTAATGGCACAGTGAGATTTGAAAAAAGCCTGTTTCTGTCAGCGGTTGTTCCGGCTACCCCTCAGCTTCCAGAAAGACTAGTAGGAAGGGGGTCGTCTTATATGGCGAGAATATCCCAAAACCAACATTTTTCCAGGAAAAATAGGGGGTCGTCTTATACGCCCAGTCGTCTTATGCGCTGGCAAATACGGTAGTCTTCAACACTTCAATACGAAATGTAGCGGGTCAATATTCTTCTCTCATATGACCTAGATTGCCCATTTGGACAAGACGCTACTCTCCCGATGTACATGAAAACGCTCTTCGCTTCCAGCGTCTCCTGCACCGGCGCTGTCAGACAGAAGTCAAACAATCCGGATATTGGAGACATTTTATTGCTCCCAGATTTATGAGATTTTGCTTTTTTATTAGTTTACAATTTGCGAAATAAGATTTGCGGTGAAGGTTCACTGCCAGCCTTCCATTTCATTCTCCCGAATCACCTCTGCTAAAAAATTCATGAGCGCTCCGAGTGATGGCGAGGATCCACTCCGGAGATTAGGGGGCGTCGTTATAAGGCTGGTGGGTTCACGACATTCGCGTCGGACGTTTAGCGCCGGTCCGACGTCTTCGGGAGAGCGTCACTTATTGATAATAAATAATGGCTGGGGACTGACCAGTGTCTGCTGGAGCCGCCACTCATATGTGTGACTTTATTCAGACGCAGCTTCCGGCGTTCTCCAATTGTCAGCCACTAATATTTCTATAAGGTGTCGTTCTTTCCTAATTGGGAGCCACACTATAATAGGAGCGACCTGTGAAGGGTTTAATAAATGTTTTTAAAAAAAATGTCACCTGTCAAAAAAAAAAATATGCATTAACCACTTCAGCCCCGGAGGATTTGGCTGCCAAATGACCTTGCCACTTTTTGCGATTCGGCATTGCGTCGATTTAACTGACAATTGCGCGGTCGTGCGACGTGGCTCCCAAACAAGATTGACGCCCTTTTTTCCCCACAAATAGAGCTTTCTTTTGGTGATATTTGATCACCTCTGCGGTTTTTATTTTTTGCGCTATAAACAAAAATAGAGCGACAATTTTGAAAAAAATCAATATTTTGTACTTTTTGCTATAATAAATATCCCCAATTTTTTTTTTTATTATTTTTTTTTTAATTCTCAGTTTAGGTCGATACGTATTCTTCTACATATTTTTGGTAAAAAAAAAAATCGCAATAAGCGTTTATTGATTGGTTGGCGCAAAAGTTATAGGCCCAGATTCACAAAGCACTTACGCCGACGTATAACACGTTACGCCGACGTAATGGCAAATATGCGCCGGCGTATGTGTGCGGCAGACCCACGAACCAACATGCGCCTAAAAACAGGCTACACCCCGCCGACGTAGCTTGCACACGCCGGCGTAGGGTGAGTGCACATATGGGCTGGGCGCATGGTGCTGCTCCCATTGATTAGCCATTCAAACATGCAAATGAGGGAAATACGCTGATTCACGAACGTGCGTGTGCCCGGCGCAGGCTACGCGAGATGCGTGTAAGTTGTACGTCCGGCGTAAAGTTATTCCCCATAAATGAGGTGCAACCCAGCAACAGACATGCTCAGGTCTGCACCAGGGAACACAAGCCGGCGTATTGTGCGTTGGACGTGTGTCTGGCTGGGCGTATGTTACGTTCACGGCGTACGCGATGATCCAGCGTAGCTTAGGCAGTTGTGCCGGCGTGGTTGTGAGCAGGCGCAGGGGGGTGCTGTGCATGCGTCCACGTCACAGCGCATGCTCAGTTCGTGATACGTACCTGTCTGGCGCTCGGCCAATCGTTTGCATTGGGTCACGCCCACTTCCACCTACGCCGGCGTGCGCCTTCGAAACCCACGCCACGCTGGCGCAGCGTTGGGAGCACTGGATTGCTGAATGCGATGCTTGCCTCTCCGTGCTACATTGGCGTGGCGTACGGTGTGTGCTCTACGGCGGCGTAATGTGCGCCTTGCTCTCTGTGAATCTGGGCCAGTGCGTCTACAAAAATAGGGGATAGTTTTATGGCATTTTTAGTATACATTTTTTTTCTTACTAGCAATGGCGGCGATCTGCGGGTTTTATCGTGGCTGCGACTTTATGGCGGACACATCGGACACTTTTGACACAATTTTTGGGACCATTGTCATTTTTACAGCGATCAGTGCTATAAAAATGCACTTATTACTATGTAAATGTAACTGGCAGGGAAGGGGTTAACCACTAGTGGGTGCTGAAGGGGTTAAGGGTGTCCTAGGGAGTGATTCTAACTGTTAGGGGGAGGAGCTACCAGTGACACGTCAGCGATCACTGCTCCCGATCACAGGGAACAGTAGATCCCTGACATTTCACTAGGCAGATCAGCGGAATGACTTGTTTACAAAGGCCTCCCCCTGTTCTGCCTTTGCCGACCGCAATCGCAGGCCGCCCGGGAACATGGAGTTCCCGCTGGGTGGCAAACTTAATGGGACGTACAGGTACGCCTATTTGCCTGCCTGTGCCATTCTGCCGACGTATATCGGCGTGCAGCGGTCGGCAAGTGGTTAAACTGCTTGGTTGTCTTTCGAAGGAGGAGCTATGTTGGCCACACCCTCATCATTTTCTGCAGCTTACTTGTTAAGATTCTAAACTTTCTTTTTATACCTGGGAGACAATTGAATTCAAAGTTCAAAGTTACAATAATTTTCCATGATATTGTTCCTCCAGTTAATTTACTTGCATGCTGTACAAAGATTGAATCAGAAAAATTTGAAAAAATCGATTATATCACACGGTATGAAACCAGGGTGGATAAAAATTGATCATTAAAAAAAAAAAAGTGTTAGTATCAGATCGCTGCAATATCGCAGTCCTGGTATAAGTCACTGATCGCCACCATTACTAGTAAAAAAATAAAAATATCCCATAGTTTGTAGACGTGATAACTTTTGTGCAAAATAATTAATACCGAATTACTTGGTTTCCCTGGGGACCAGGTAAGCCAAGAGATAGGTATACAACTAGCAGTCCAAGGGGACAATGGAGTCCAAGAGGTGGACCTACAACTAGCAGTCTGAAGGGACCAGGGAGTCCAAGAGGTGGGTCTACATCTAGCAGTCTAATTAATGAGACCAGGGAAGCCAAGACGTGGGCCTACAACTAGCAGTCTGAAGGGACCAGGAAGGCAAAGAGGTGGGTCTACAACTAGCAGTCTGAAGGGACCAGGGAGGCCAAGAGGTAGGTCTACATCTAGCAGTCTAATGAGACCAGGGAAGCCAAGAGGTGGGTCTACAACTAGCAGTCTGAAGAGACCAGGGAGGCCAAGAGGTGGGCCTACAACTAGCAGTCGAAAGGAACCAGGGAGGCCAAGAGGTGGGTCTACAACTAGCAGTCTAATGAGACCAGGGAAGCCAAGAGGTGGGTCTACAACTAGCAGTCTGAAGGGACCAGGGAGGCCAAGAGGTGGGTCTACAACTAGCAGTCTAATGATACCAGAGAAGCCAAAAGGTGGACCTACAACTAGCAGTCTGAAGGAACCAGGGAGGCCAAGAGGTGGGTCTACAACTAGCAGTCTGAAGGGACCAGGGAGGCCAAGAGGTGGGTCAACAACTAGCAGTATAATGAGACCAGGGAAGCCAAGAGGTGGGCCTACAACTAGCAGTCAAAAGGGACCAGGGAGGCCAAGAGGTGGGTCTACAACTAGCAGTCTAATGAGACCAGGGAAGCCAAGAGGTGGGTCTACAACTAGCAGTCTGAAGGGACCAGGGAGGCCAAGAGGTGGGTCTACAACTAGCAGTATAATGATACCAGGGAAGCCAAAAGGTGGACCTACAACTAGCAGTCTGAAGGAACCAGGGAGGCCAAGAGGTGGGTCTACAACTAGCAGTCTGAAGGGACCAGGGAGGCCAAGAGGTGGGTCTACAACTAGCAGTATAATGAGACCAGGGAAGCCAAGAGGTGGGCCTACAACTAGCAGTCGAAAGGGACCAGGGAGGCCAAGAGGTGGGTCTACAACTAGCAGTCTAATGAGACTAGGGAAGCCAAGAGGTGGGCCTACAACTAGCAGTCGAAAGGGACCAGGGAAGCCAAGAGGTGGGTCTACAACTAGCAGTCTAATGAGACCAGGGAAGCCAAGAGGTGGGCCTACAACTAGCAGTCTGAAGGGACCAGGGAGGCCAAGAGGTGGGTCTACAACTAGCAGTCTAATGATACTAGGGAAGCCAAAAGGTGGGCCTACAACTAGCAGTCTGAAGGGACCAGGGAGGCCAAGAGGTGGGTCTACAACTAGCAGTCTGAAGGGACCAGGGAGGCCAAGAGGTGGGTCTACAACTAGCAGTATAATGAGACCAGGGAAGCCAAGAGGTGGGCCTACAACTAGCAGTCGAAAGGGACCAGGGAGGCCAAAATGTAGACCTACAACTAGTTGTCTAATGCCACGTACACATGATCGGTTCGTCTGATGAAAACGGTCTGATGGACCGTTTTCATCAGACGAACCGATCGTGTGTGGGCCCCATCAGTTTTTTTCCCATCGGTGAAAAAACTTAGAACCTGTTTTAAAATTATCTGATGGTTAAAAAAACGATAGAAAAAAAACTATTGTCTGTGGGGAAATCCAATCGGTTAAAAATCAACGCATGCTCAGAATCAAGTCGACGCATGCACGGAAGCATTGAACTTCATTTTTCTCAGCACGTTGTGTTTTACGTCACCGCGTTCTGACACGATCGTTTTTTTAACTGATGGTGTGTAGGCAAGACTGATGAAAGTCGGCTTCATCGGATATCTGATGAAAAAATCCATCAGACCGTTTTCATCGGATGAACCGATCGTGTGTACAGGGCATCAAGGGACCAGGGAGGTCAAGAGATGGGCATTTAAATTGCAGTCTAAAGGGACCAGGGAGGCCAAGATGTAGGTCTACAACTAGCAGGCCAAAGAGCACAGGGAGGCCAAGAGGTGGGTCTACAACTAGCAGTCCGAAGGGCCCAGGGAAGCCAAGAGGTGAGTCTACAACCAGCAGTCCAAAGGGATCAGAAAGGCCCACTGCAAGATCACGGTATAGCGGTATAATCCAGTTGGGCATGAAACTGTGACAACCACACTGGACCACAGAGGTAAGTCTATGATCCACAGGGCTAAAATACAATATGGCATAGCAAGGAGAGAGAGTCCACAAGGTAGCAATATGGAACAGCAAGGAGAAATAATCCACAGGGAAGCAACATAGTACAACAAGGAGAAAAAGTCCACAAGGTAGCAAAATGGAATGGCAATATGGTGGGAAACATTTGGGGTGTGGAGGAGGGCGTTGGGTGCCAAGTGGAAACCTGGGTGACAGGTATCACTCAACTTTGCCCTTAAGATTGTGGCCCTGCTAACCCTCTCGCATTGAATTGCATGGTGTCTCCCTTTATATTGTAAAACGCTGAACAAACTGTTGGTGGCGGTGCTATATATAATCCTGTATAATAATAATGTATGCTACAACGATAAATCAAAGGCGTCTAAATGAGCGTACACACAGATGGATTTTTCCCAGGAACGATTGGAATATTGAGCTCTGGATTGATTTGCGGACACCTCTATGAGTATTCTGGATAACTAGTCATCGAAATACTCCTCTGACACTCTAAGAACGCTCATTGGCTACCTGCAAAACATCGGAGGCACCAGATAAAGATATAAACCAAGAAAAACGCGGTTACAAAATTCCGAGTCAATCTACAACCTCGGCAAGAGTGAATAAGTAATTATACTCTTATCCTCCAGCACCGGGGAGCCAATCAGTTTCCACGTACATTGGTCCTAGTGACTATTTTAGATCCTACAATATAAAACTGAACTCCAGACAGATACAGTGCTTTGCAAAATGATTCACCCCCCTTGTTTTTTTTACCTATTTTGATTAGGGCTGTAACGGATCACAGGTTATCCATGATCCGAACGGGTCACCCCCTTCGGATCGGCACACACTGTGATCCGCGGATTGCCGCGGCTCCGGAGCTAGGCCGAAGCCGCGGCCTTTCCTAATGTTATGGCCGCGGCTCTGGAGCTAGGCCGAAGCCGCGGCCTTTCCTAACGTTATGACCGCGGCTTCGGCCTACCTCCGGAGCCATGGCCATAACATTAGGAAAGGCCGCGGCTTTGGCCTAGCTCCGGAGCCGCGGCCATCTTGGTACACCCGGCAGCGGCCCTCCTCCTCTGTTTACACCCACAGAGGAGGAGGAGCCCGCACTCGTGGCCGTGGGACACACCGCTGGAAGTGACTCTGTACTACCTGAGGGGGGGTTGTCTTGCCTGAGGGGGGGGCTGTCTTGCCTGAGGGGAGGCTGTCTTGCCTGAGGGGGGGCTGTCTTGCCTGAGGGGGGGGCTGTCTTGCCTGAGGGGGGGCTGTCTTGCCTGAGGGTATGTGGATATTACAGTGGGGGGGATGTGGATATTACAGTGGGGGGGGGGAGATGTGGATATTACAGTGGGGGTATGTGGATATTACAGTGGGGGGGATGTGGATATTACAGTGGGGGGGGGAGATGTGGATATTACAGTGGGGGGGAGATGTGGATATTACAGTGGGGGAGATGTGGATATTACAGTGGGGGGGGGGGAGATGTGGATATTACAGTGGGGGGGAGATGTGGATATTACAGTGGGGGGGAGATGTGGATATTACAGTGGGGGAGATGTGGATATTACAGTGGGGGGGAGATGTGGATATTACAGTGGGGGAGAATTTCCTTTTTTTTTTTTGCCGATCCGAAAAATGATCCGATCCGTGACTCCTGATCCGAGGAACGATCCGAACCGTGAGTTTTTTGATCCGTTGCGCCCCTAATTTTGATACATTACAGCATTTAGTTCAATGTTTTTTTTTTTTTATCTGAATTCTATGTGATGGATCAGAACACAATAGTCTAAGTTGGTGAAGTAAAATTAGAACAATATATACATAAAACAATTTTTCAGAAAATAGAAAACTGATAATTGGCATGTGCGTATGTATTCACCCCCTTTGTTATGAAGCCCATAAAAAGCTCCGGTGCCACCAATTACCTTCAGAAGTCACCTGTGTGCAATCTAAGTGTCACATGACCTGTCATTACATAGACACACCTTTTTGAAAGGCCCCAGAGGCGGCAACACCTAAGCAGGAGGCACCACTAACCAAACACTGCCATGAAGACCAAGGAACTCTCCACACAAGGAAGGGACAATGTTGTTGAGAAGTACAAGTCAGGGTTATAAAAAAATATACAAATCTTTGATGATCCCTAGGAGCGCCATCAAATCTATCATCACCAAATGGAAAGAACATGGCACAACAGCAAAGCTGCCAAGAGACGGCCGCACACCAACACTCACGGACCGGGCAAGGAGGGCATTAATAAGAGAGGCAGCACAGAGACCCAAGGTAACCCTGGAGGAGCTGCAGAGTTCCACAGCAGAGACTGTAGTATCTGTACATAGGATGACAATAAGCCGTACGCTCCATAGAGTTGGGCTTTAACCACTTAAGCCCCGAGCCTGTTTTTCAGATTCGGTGTTTACGAGACTAAAACATTTTTTTTTGCTATAAAATTACTTAAAACCCCCAAACATTATATATTTATTTTTCTAACACCATAGAGAATAAAATGACGGTCATTGCAATACTTTTTGTCACACCGTATTTGCGCAGCAGTCTTACAAGCGCACTTTTTTTTGGAAAAAAATCACTTTTTTAAATTAAAAAATAAGACAACAATAAATTTGGCCCAATTTTTTTACATATTGTGAAAGATAATGTTACGCCGAGTAAAATGATACCCAACATGTCACGCTTACAAATTGCGCCCGCTCGTGGCATGGCGTCAAACTTTTACCCTTAAAAATCTCGATAGGCGACGTTTAAAAAATTCTACAGGTTGCATTTTTTGAGTTACAGAGTAGGCCTAGGGCTAGAATTATTGCTTTCGCTCTAACGATCGCGGCGATACCTCACTTGTGTGGTTTGAACACCGTTTTCATATGCGGGCGCTACTCGCGTATGCGTTCGCTTCTGCGTGCGAGCTCGCCGGGACAGGGCGCTTTAAAAAAATTTTTGGGGGGTTTTCGTATTTATTTTTATTTATTTTACAATTTTTAACACTGAAATAAAAAAAAAATAAAAAAATTTGATCACTTTTATTCCTATTACAAGGAATGTAAACATCCCTTGTAATAGAAAAAAGCATGACAGGTCCTCTTAAATATGAGATCTGGGGTCAAAAAGACCTCTGATCTCATATTTAGGCTTAAATGCAAAAAAAAAAAATTGAAAATGTCATTTTTTCAAATGACAAAAAAAAATGTTGCTTTAAGACGCTGGGCGGGCAGAGCTATGGGGACGGGTGAAGGAGATTTTTCCTTCACTCGTAACCCCGCTCAGCTGCCGAACGGTCCCGATCTCCTCCGCCGCTACCGACGGCTATGGTAAGCGGCGGAGGGCGCGGGAGAGCGGCGGGAGGGGGGGGCCCCTCTCCCGCCACCGATAACGGCGATCTCGCGGCGAATCCGCCCACTGAAGAGATTAATATCTCGGTTGTGGCAGCAGCTGCTGCCGTTACCGAGATATTCATCTTTAAAGTGCCGACGTAGAATGACGGTGGGCGGTCGGTAACTAGTTATGGCAGAGTGTCCAGAAGAAAGACATTACTTTCAACAAAAAACAAAATGGCGCGTTTTGAGTTTGTGAAAAGGCATGTGGGAGACCCCAAAATGTATGGAGGAAGGTGCTCTGGTCTGCTGAGACTAAAATTAAACTTTTTGGCCATCTTAGAAAACGCTATGTCTGGCGCAAACCCAACACATCACATCACCCAAAGAACACCATCCCCACTGTGAAACATGGTGGTGGCAGCAGCATGCTGTGAGGATGTTTTTCAGCAGTCGGGACTGGGAAACTGGACAGAGTTGAGGGAAAGATGGATGGTGATAAATACAGGGATATTCTTGAGCAAAACCTACACCAATCTGTGTGTGATTTGAGGCGAGGACGGAGGTTCACCTTCCAGCAGGACGATGACCCCAAACACACTGCTAAAGCAACACTTGAGTGGTTTAAGGGGAAACATGTAAATGTGTTGGAATGGCCGAGTCAAAGCCCAGACCTCAATCCAATAGAAAATCTGTGGACAGGCTTAAAGATTGCTGTTCACAAGCGCAAACCATCCAACTTGAAGGAGCCGGAGCAGTTTTGCCAGGAGGAGGAATGAGCAAAAATCCCAGTGCTAAGATGTGGCAAGATCATAGAGACTTAGGCCCCTTTCACATGTGCGGACCGTTAGCTAGATTCAGAGAGACTTAGGCTGGCGCATCAGTAGATACGCCAGCCTAAGTCAGAATTTGCGGCGGCGCTAATTTAAGCGTATTCTGGTAACCAGATACGCTTAAATTAGGCTCAGATACGAGCGGCGTAAGTGTCTTACACCCTCGTATCCTAAAGTGTAATTTTTAGGCTGACCGCTAGGTGGCGCTTCCATTGCGGTCGGCGTAGAATATGTAAATCACTAGATACGCCTATTCACGAACGTACGCCCGGCCGACGCAGTACAGATACGCCGTTTACGTAACGCATTATCAGGCCTAAAGGTATTCCATCAAATAGTTGGAATAGTAATGTTAAGTATGGCCGCCGTTCCCGCGTCGAAATTTGAAAATTTTACGTCGTTTGCGTAAGTCGTCCGTGAATAGGGTTTTACGTCATTTACGTCCACGTCGAAATCAATAGGACCGTGCGGCGTACTGAGCCACAATGCACACTTGGATATGTAGGCGGACGGCGCATGCACCGTTCGTAAAATACGTCAATCACGTCAGGTCAAGCACCATTAACATAAAACACGCCATCTCAGCCGAATTTGAATTAGCCGCCCTTACGCCCGCCCGATTTACGCTACGCCGCCGTACCTTAGCAAGCAAGTACTTTGTGAATCATGTACTTGCCTTGCTAAATTACGGCGGCGTAGTGTAAATGCCATACGCTACGCCGCCGCAACTATGCGCTCGCCATCCTGAATCTAGCTACGTATGTCCGCATTTTCATCCATCCGTTTGCAGATGAAAACGGGACATACATTGGTCCCTATGTGATTGCGGGTGTCAGCGGATGAACATCACCCGCCTCCGCAAAGCTCCGATTTTGCGGGCAGAAGAAAATCCTATTTTTTCTTCCGTCTGCCGATCGGATGACACAGGGTCCGTGTTCACCCGATCCCCCCATAGGGGAGAGCGGAGAAAAGACAGGGCGGTCCCTGCACAGTGTGCGGGGACCGCCCTGTCAGCCGACGGCTCAGCGGGGATTTTACGGAGGATCCCCGCTGAGCTGACGGACACACGGAGGCGGATCATTACTGATCCACCCTATGTGAAAGGGCCCTTATCCAAAGCGACTTGGAGCTGTGGTAGCCACAAAAGTTGGCTCTACAAAGTATTGACTTTAGGGGGGTGAATAGTTATGCACATTGACCTTTTCTGTTATTTTGTCCTATGTGTTGTTTGCATCACAATAATAATAATAACGTATTTATCGGCGTATACCGCGCACTATTTTGCCCTGAAAATCCGGGCAAAATCCTGGGTGCGCGATATACGCCGATACCCGCTTTCCTGCGCCGAGTTTGAATACTGCGCCGACATATACCGAGCGCAGTACACTGGTGTATAGTCGGGCAGTCTCGGCTACACTCGCACTCACGTCCTGTACGTCCAGGACGTCAGCGCGAGCATTGCCGACTTTACGCGAGTGTACTGCGCTCGGTATATGCCGGCGCAGTATTCAAACTCGGCGCGGGAAAGCGGGAAACGAGCGAGGAGGACGCCGCAGAAGGACGCCGGACCCGACGAAGAGGACACCCGAAGCCGCAGACGGACGCCGGACCCGTCGAGGCCGCCGGACGCCGTGCAAGACACCAAACTGTAAGTACAAAAATCTTTTTTTCAAAGGAATTTCGGGGCAACTTTAGGGGTGCGCGCTATACGCGGGAGCGCGCTATACCCCAATAAAAACGGGATTAATAATAAAAAAAAAAATCTTCAAAGTTGTGGGCATGTTCTGTAATTAAATGATGCAAATCCTCAAACAATCCATGTTAATTCCAGGTTGTGAGGCAAAATACGAAAAATGCCAAGGGGGTGAATACTTTTGCAAGGCACTGTATAAAAGACAGTGCGCCTTCATTGGTACATTCTTAAAGCTGTTGGACAGGTTGCCCGTCATGTAAATGTGGAGAAAAATATAAATAAAGTTGGGAAATAAAAAAATGAATTCATATTCAGAATATTATTATTACAGGCATTATTCCCATATAGTTTCCAGAATCCAATATCTTTCTCTAAGGGCCTTTAATTAATAATTGAATTATTGGTTTACAATGGACTGGCTGGTTAACACCATCTGTCTGCAGTCTGTCCTTGCCTGGCTCCTGCTGACATTCCCTGATTAAGGGACAGATTGGCCCCAGAGGACGTTCCTGCATTCCAGAGATTTGGGGGCAGGGGTCACTGCTACTGTCAAGACTAAACCATCTACAGTATATGATGCTATCAACATGTGGACCAGCCTTTCTCAAACAGTTTCTATTGAACCCAAGGTTTCCTCTTGCGGTTCCTAGAGATTATGTGGGACCCTTGGTTTCCTCCTGAGGTTGCTAGAGGTTCCATAGGACTCAACGGTTCTTCCTGAGGCAGATAGAGGTTCTGTGAGACCCTAAAGTTCCTCCTGAGGTTGATAGAAATTCTGTAGGACCCAAGCAGTCTTCCTGAGGCTGATAGAGGTTCCATGGGACCCTATAGTTCCTCTTGAGGTTGATAAAGGTTCTGTTGGATCTTAGGGTTCCTCCAGAGGTTGATAGAGGTTCTGTGGGATGCTAGAGTTTCTCTAGAGGTTTATAGTAGAGGTCGACCGAAATGGGTTTTTCTCTGGCCGATGCCGATGCTTGAAAATCGGGGCGGCCGATGGCCGATATGTGTTGCCGATTTTTGCGGCCGATATTTTAGGCCGATTTTTTTTCCCCCCCTCATCTCAAAAAACCTAGGGTGGAGAGGTGGGGAGGAAATAATTGTTTAGGGTGGAGTGCAGCCTGTCAGTGCCACATCAGTGCCCACCAGTGCAGCCCATCGGTGCCACCTCATTAGTGCCCACCAGTGCAGCCTATCAGTGTCCATCAGTGCCACCTCATCAGTGCTCACCAGTGCAGCCCATCAGTGCCACCTCATCAATGCCCACCAATGCACCAGTGCATCCCATCATTGCCCACCAGCGCATATCACCAGTGCATCACATTAGTGCCAACCAGTGCATCACATCAGTGCCAACCAGTTCATCACATTAGTGCCAACCAGTGCATCACATTAGTGACAACCAGTGCATCACATCATTGCCCACCAGCGCATATCACCAGTGCATCACATTAGTGCCAACCAGTGCATCACATTAGTGCCAACCAGTGCATCCCATCATTGCCCACCAGTGCATATCACCAGTGCATCACATTAGTGCCAACCAGTGCATCACATTAGTGCCAACCAGTGCATCACATTAGTGCCAACCAGTGCATCACATCAGTGCCAACCAGTGCATCACATCAGTGCCAACCAGTGCATCACATCAGTGCCAACCAGTGCATCACCTCATCAGTGCCAACCAGTCCATCACCTCATCAGTGCCAACCAGTGCATCACCTCATCAGTGTCAACCAGTGCCCACCAGTACAGCCCAATGTCATTCACTAATCAATGCCCACCAGCCCACGTATCTGTATCTGATATGATTCTGATTCTGTACTGTTCAGTCGATACTTTTTTCGCCTCCTTTTTAGAGATTTACATGACAGAAAAATGTGTTTTGTTTAAGTTTTTTTTCTCATCAATGCCCACCACCACAAGACTCCATTCGTCCCTGACGTGCTGCTGCCCCGCTCTGCCTACAATCCCCAGAATGCAGAGCGGGCCGGTAACAGCCAATCGGCGGCCGCCGCTGCCGACATCCTCCACTGTAAAGAAAACGTCCCCTGACTGCTGCTAGGCCTGCCTCTGACTACAAGCCCCAGAATGCAGCGTGGGCTGGTAACTGCCGGCCTTTTTTTTTTCCAGAGTGCAGGATGTCGGCAGCGGCGGCCGCCGATTGGCTGTTACAGGCCGCCGCGCTGGGTGTACCAAGATGGCCGCGGCTCCGGAGCTAGGCCGAAGCCGCGGCCTTTCCTGATTCTGTGACCGCGGCGGCAATCCGCGGATTGCCACCGCGGTCACAGCATCAGGAAAGGCCGCGGCTTTGGTCTAGCTCCGGAGCCAAGGCACCGCTAACGACCATGTTAAATATCGGCCTAATTTGGATGAAAATCGGCCGATGCCGATTTCTCCAAAACGGCCAAATATCGGCCGATACGACCTCTAGTTTATAGAGGTTCTGTTGGACCCTAGAGTTCCCCCTGCGATTTATAGAGGTTTTGTGAGACCCTAGAGTTCCTCTTGAAGTTGATAGAAATTCTGTAGGACCCAAGCAGTCCTCCTAAAGCTGATAGAGGTTCCATGGTACCCTATAGTTCCTCTTGAGGTTGATAAAGGTTCTCTGGGACCTTAGGGTTCCTCCAGAGGTTGATAGAGGTTCTGTAGGACCCAAGCAGTCTTCCTGAGGCTGATAGAGGTTCCATGGGACCCTATAGTTCCTCTTGAGGTTGATAAAGGTTCTGTTGGATCTTAGGGTTCCTCCAGAGGTTGATAGAGGTTCTGTGGGATGCTAGGGTTTCTCTAGAGGTTGATAGAGTTTCTGCTGGACCCTAGAGTTCCCCCTGAGATTGATAGAGGTTTTGTGAGACCCTAGAGTTCCTCCTGAGGTTGATAGAAATTCTGTAGGACCCAAGCAGTCCTCCTGAGGCTGATAGAGGTTCCATGGGACCCTATAGTTCCTCCTGAGGTGGATAGAGTTTCCATGGGACCCTAGAGTTCCTCTTGAGGTTGATAAAAGGTTCTGTGGGACCCTAGGGTTTCTCTAGAGGTTGATAGAGGTTCTGTGGTACCCTAGGTTTCCTCCTAATGTTGCTAGGGCTTTTGTGGAACCCTAATGCCTTGTACACACGATCTGGCTTTTGCCCGACCAAATTCACATCGGAATTCCATCGGAGGAAAAGAGAACATGTTTTCTATGTAAACTCCGATGGAATTCCTTGGAATTTCCGATGGAAAAACTCTGATGGGCATACACACGGACGGAATTTCCGATGGAAAAAGTCTGTCTGACTTATTTCATCAGAAATTCCGATCATGTGTACGAGGCATTTGGCTTCTTCTGAGGTTGCCAGGTGTTCCATCAGCATTGACCAATGACAACTGATCTTCCACTACAAGGGGCCAGTTTTCCACAAACCACCAACCATTGTAAGGGGTCACCACAATTTTTTTTTATTTCAAGATTATTATGTTATTGTATAGAGCAGGGGGTGGTAAAAAATTATTTGCCCTTAAAGGTTAAACATGGTGGGTAGGCCACATTCTTTTATTTACAACTTGCTGGTCATGCTAATGTACCATAAGCTGTAGGTGGAATCATTTTTAGCTGGGGTACCTCAAAACCTGAAAAGTATTTCAAGGGTTCCGCCCAGATGAAAAGTTGGGAAAGGCTGGTGTAGACATTCAGCTCAATGAACAAAGTCCTGCATGGGCATTCGGCTCAACGAACGAACTCCTGTACTGACATCTGGCTTAACGAACGGAGTACTGTGCTGCCATTTGGCTCAAAGAACAAACTCCTGTGTCCCGACATTCGGCTTAGCGAACTGAGTCTTGTGCTGCCATTCGACTCAATGGACAAAGTCCTGTTGAGATATTCGGCTCAACTAATAGAGTCCTGTCCCGAGTCCTGTGCCCAAGGCCGGACTTATCATTGGGCCCAAGCCCATGGGCCCCCGCCCAATAGGGGGCCCCGGGAGGAGGAAGCAGGAAGAGCCATGCAGCAATACGGGAGGAGGAAGCAGGAAGAGCCATGCAGCACGGGAGGAGGAAGCAGGAAGAGCCATGCAGCACGGGAGGAGGAAGCAGGAAGAGCCATGCAGCACGGGAGGAGGAAGCAGGAAGAGCCATGCAGCACGGGAGGAGGAAGCAGGAAGAGCCATGCAGCATGGGAGGAGGAAGCAGGAAGAGCCATGCAGCACGGGAGGAGGAAGCAGGAAGAGCCATGCAGCACGGGAGGAGGAAGCAGGAAGAGCCATGCAGCACGGGAGGAGGAAGCAGGAAGAGCCATGCAGCACAGGAGGAGGAAGAAGGAAGAGCCATGCAGGACGGGAGAAGGAAGCAGGAAGAGCCATGCAGCACGGGAGGAGGAGGCAGGAAGAGCCATGCAGCAGGGGAGGAGGAAGCAGGAAGAGCCATGCAGCAGGGGAGGAGGAAGCAGGAAGAGCCATGCAGCATGGGAGGAGGAAGCAGGAAGAGCCATGCAGTTGTGGATAAATAGGTAAGAAGTCCGTCCAGCGGTAGTACCCCCTCCTGTTCAACAACTACGATCGCCACCCCCCGCTCAGCTACTGTGATTGTGCCGCAGGCCGGACTTATCATTGGGCCCAAGCCCATGGGCCCCCGTCCAATAGGGGGCCCCGGGAGGAGGAAGCAGGAAGAGCCATGCAGCACGGGAGGAGGAAGCAGGAAGAGCCATGCAGCTGTGGATAAAGAGGTAAGAAGTCCGTCCAGTGGTAGTACCCCCTCCTGCTCAACAACTACGATCGCCACCCCCCCGCTCAGCTACTGTGATCGTGCCGCCAACTCTGATGATCGCCCACCCCCACCCCCCGCTGAACAATTTTGCGTTTTCCAATACACACCTTTGATCCACTGAAGTCTATGGAACCAAAAACCAGAAAAAGGTCCCTGGCCCTTTCCATAAAATGCACAGATGGGAGCTACATCCATAGGAAACCATGTTATATGGACTGTAGTGTGTCTCTGCAAAACTGAAAATGCACAAAAAAACGTATAAGTGTGAACCAGGCCTGATCACCGCTATTACTAGTATAAAAAAAAAACTCCAGTATCTATACCAGGCGCTATAACTTTCACGCAAATCAAATAATATACACGTATTGAGATTTTTTTTTTCATAAAAGACATAGCAGAATACATTTTGGCCAAAATATATGAAGATTTTTTTGGTATCTGTTTTATATGGGGTAAAATATTTCATGAAGAAATTTGATTTTTTTTTTGTATTTAAAATTTTCAATAAAAATCTATTGAAAGTGAAAAATATTGTTTATTTTTTAAAATTCTCCATCTTTTTTCAATAATAAAAATAAAAAACACCAGTGGTGATCAAATACAACCAAAAGAAAGCTCTATTTGTATGAAAAAAAATGATATACATTTCACTTGTGTACAGCGTTGCATGACCGCGCAATTGGCAGTTACAGCAGTGCCGTATAGCAAAAAAATGCCCTGGTCATAAAGGGGGTAAAATCTTTCAAGTGGTTAAAGAGCAAAACAAAAAAAACTTCAGTATCTATACCAGGCGCTATACCTTTCACGCAAATCAAATAATATTCACGTATTGAGATTCATTTTTTAACTTTTTTCGTAAAAGACGTAGCAGAATAAATTTTGGCCAAAATTCATGAAGAAATTAAATTTTTTAAATTAATTTATTTATTTTTGTATCGGTTTTATATGGGGTAAAATCTTTCAGGGGTCAAGTGGTTAAAGAAAAAAAAAGAAAAAACTTCAGTATCTTATACCAGGCGCTATACCTTTCACGCAAATCAAATAATATTTGAGTATCTTCAGTATCTATACCATATATCTATATTTTACCCCATATAAAACCGATACAAAAATAAATAAATTCATTTAAAAAATGTAATTTCTTCCAGAATTTTGGCCAAAATTTATTCTGCTACGTCTTTTACAAAAATAAATAAATCTCAATACGTGAATATTATTTGATTTGCGTGAAATGCTTTCACGCAAATCAAATAATATTCACGTATTGAGATTTATTCACTTATTTATTTTTGTATCGGTTTTATATGGAGCAAAATCTTTCAGGGGTCAAGTGGTTAAAGAGCAAAAAAAAAAATGAGATTTGTGATGAAGATAAAAAAAAGACATAAAAAAATAAAATAAGACTGCCAGGAAATAAGGCCTTCCATCGGTCATAGGACTATTTCCTCCTATAGAGTGATGATCGCTCACCGGACTGATCTTTATGTCTGTAAATTGAGGATTCCAATGAGAAAATCGTCATAAAGGAACAATAATAAATCACGCGGTGTAACGAGCGGGCCGCCGATCTTCCAGGGGGGTTGTTGTAAAGGAAAATGGAACAAGATAACACGACATGTCCGCTGTGCAGCAAATTATTCATGTTGTCGGCATGGCCGTGCACGCCGAGCGTGTGCACCCAGTTACCAATCTCAGTGTACCCACCACCACCACTGCCCAGAAGATCGCCAGGCTCGGAATGGTGCCATGGGCACAGCGTGGAGATAATGCTGCCAATGCATATTAAAAACCCCAATGACTGGCAGCTGGGAGAGCGGAGATACGGCTAATTTACAGTCTGCGGGGACAGGATTTCGGGATCAGCCTTCTGTGTTTGAAGACAGATATGAGTCAATCCCGGGGTGCCGGGGGAGCACATAACTGTACATTAAATACGGAATATCCGCCATACAGGGATATCATTAATCAGCCCTCAGAGACAGCCGGCTTCCCACAACCCTCTCCAATTATTCACACATGTTCCTCCTGGATAATGGCAAAGAGGCTGTGATATTCATAACCCCCCCCCCCCCCCCCCCCTCACTTCTTACTGTGGTCTGTCAGGTCCCTACAATGCTTCTGGCTCTGGGATTAGGAGCTGCAAATATCTGCCCTGCCACCAGGGCTCTGAGACATTGATCTGCCATCCTCCATGGCTCCGAGACATTGAACTGCCATCTTCCCTGGCTCTGAGACATTGATCTGCCATCCTCCATGGCTCCGAGACATTGAACTGCCATCTTCCCTGGCTCTGAGACATTGATCTGCCATCCTTCATGGCTCCGAGACAATGAACTGCCATCTTCCATGGCTCCCGAGACATTGATCTGCCATTCTCCATGGATCCGAGACATTGATCTGCCATCTTCCCTGGCTCTGAGACATTGATCTGCCATTCTCCATGGCCCCCGAGACATTGATCTGCCATCCTCCATGGCCCCCGAGACATTGATCTGCCATCCTCCATGGCCCGAGACATTGATCTGCCATTCTCCATGGATCCGAGACATTGATCTGCCATCCTCCATGGCCCGAGACATTGATCTGCCATCCTCCATGGCCCCGAGACATTGATCTGCCATCCACCATGGCTCCGAGACATTGATCTGCCATCCTCCATGGCTCTGAGACGATGATCTGCCATCCACCATGGCTCAGAGACAATGAACTGCCATCCTCCATGGCTCTAAGACAGTGAACTGCCATCCTCCATGGCTTAAAGACTATGAACAGCCATCCACCATGCCTCCGAGACTTTGATCTACCATCCTCCATGGCTCTAAGACTATGAACTGCCATCCTCCATGGCTCTAAGACAGTGAACTGCCATCCTCCATGGCTTAAAGACTATGAACAGCCATCCACCATGCCTCCGAGACTTTGATCTACCATCCTCCATGGCTCTAAGACTATGAACTGCCATCCTCCATGGCTCTAAGACTATGAACTGCCATCCTCCATGGCTCCGAGACATTGATCTGCCATTCTCCATTGATCCGAGACATTGAACTGCCATCTTCCCTGGCTCTGAGACATTGATCTGCCATCCTCCATGGCTCCGAGACATTGAACTGCCATCTTCCCTGGCTCTGAGACATTGATCTGCCATCCTCCATGGCTCCGAGACATTGAACTGCCATCTTCCCTGGCTCTGAGACATTGATCTGCCATCCTTCATGGCTCCGAGACAATGAACTGCCATCTTCCATGGCTCCCGAGACATTGATCTGCCATTCTCCATGGATCCGAGACATTGATCTGCCATCTTCCCTGGCTCTGAGACATTGATCTGCCATTCTCCATGGCCCCCGAGACATTGATCTGCCATCCTCCATGGCCCCCGAGACATTGATCTGCCATCCTCCATGGCCCGAGACATTGATCTGCCATCCTCCATGGCCCCGAGACATTGATCTGCCATCCACCATGGCTCCGAGACATTGATCTGCCATCTTCCCTGGCTCTGAGACATTGATCTGCCATTCTCCATGGCCCCCGAGACATTGATCTGCCATTCTCCATGGATCCGAGACATTGATCTGCCATCCTCCATGGCCCGAGACATTGATCTGCCATCCTCCATGGCCCCGAGACATTGATCTGCCATCCACCATGGCTCCGAGACATTGATCTGCCATCCTCCATGGCTCTGAGACGATGATCTGCCATCCACCATGGCTCAGAGACAATGAACTGCCATCCTCCATGGCTCTAAGACAGTGAACTGCCATCCTCCATGGCTTAAAGACTATGAACAGCCATCCACCATGCCTCCGAGACTTTGATCTACCATCCTCCATGGCTCTAAGACTATGAACTGCCATCCTCCATGGCTCTAAGACTATGAACTGCCATCCTCCATGGCTCCGAGACATTGATCTGCCATTCTCCATTGATCCGAGACATTGAACTGCCATCCTCCATGGCTCTAATCAGGTGCTTCCAAAAAAAAAAAATGCTGCTGTAATTCAGGTGCCCGGTGCCCGACAAGGGGCCGGCCACCTGAATAGGGGGTGGCAGCGGCGACCCAAGATAGATTCATGCAATGCATGACTATCTATGGTGAGAGAAAGGTGGCAGGAGAGAGGGAGTGGCGCCCGTGCGCCCTTTATTGACGCACTGCCATGGGCACTGAGCAAACAGAGACCGACATTATCTCTATAGCCAGGCCGGGTGCATGCGTGGTACCCTCAGAGGACACCAGGCCACCCATGGACATAAACATGATGCCAGTTCACCCAAGTGAAGAGATTCTGGATTTGATGCGGGATGAATCACAGAAGAAGTAGAAGATCCGCAGGATGGCAGCCTGTAATCTACATGTCATCGCCATAGAACCGGATGTCCCACTAAAGCACATACATGTCCCATCTGCTCGCAGGAATGTGGAGAGCCGATAATTGCTCCCAACGTCACAAAGAGAACTCCGCTCGGCTCCCGCTGCCCGGAGGGGAAAAATTAATGAGATCTACAATTACGTAAGGACATCATTTCACTTCCACAGCTCGCTTCCTACACACTTCTATCTAAAACGGCAGAAATGTGACACAGCAAAAAAATAGACCAGCCCCTCATTGCTTTATATATACACAGTGGGGCTAGATTCACATAGATTAGCGGATCTTTAGATCCGCGTAATCTATCTGTTTTTCGATCCGCCGGTCCAATTTTGCAAGGCTAGTGCATGATTCACCAAGCACTTACCTCGAAAATTGCACCGTCGGATCGTAATTCAAATTCCGCGGCTAGGGGGAGTGTACAATTTAAATCGGGCGCGTTCCCTGCGCCGATTTAACTGCGCATGCGTCGCCGGCGAAATTTGCCAGTGCGCATGCTCCAAATGACGTCGCTAGGACGTCAATGTTTTCGGCGGCTACGTCAATTGCGGCCATCCGTATTCCCGATCGACTTACGCAAACGACGTAAAAATTTGAATCTCGGCGCGGGAACGACGGCCATACTTAACATTAGCTACCCCTCATATAGCGGGGGTAACTATCCGCCGGAAAAAGCCGAACGCAAACGACGTAAAAAAAAAAGCGAGGGGCGGGCGTTCGGTCTTGAATCGGCGGTTCTCCTTATTTGCATATCCGACGCGTAAAAAACTGCGACGACACCTAGCGGCCGGCGGTAGATTGCAGCCTAAGATCCGACTGGTGTAAGGCACTTACACCTGTCGGATCTAAGGGAGATCTATGCGGAAACTTGATTCTTATGAATCAGTCGCATAGCTCCGACCGTCGGATCTCAGAGATACGACGGCGGATCTCCGTCGTATCGCCTTGATGAATCTGCCCCACTATGACCCGGATTCACAAAGCTCTTACGCCGACGTATCTCGAGATACGCCGCGTAAGTGTAACTATGCGCCGTCGTATTTGTGCGCCGTGCCCACAATCTGAGATACGCCTGAAAATAGGCTTCATCTGACCAACGTAACTTTCCTACGCCGGCGTATCGTGGGCGCATATTTACGCTGGCCGCAAGGGGCGCTCCCATTGATTTTCTATGCACATATGCAAATGAGGGAGATACGCCGATTCACAAACGTAGTTGCGCCCGGCGCATAATATACGCGGTTTGCGTAAGTTGTACGTCCGGCGTAAAGTTATTCCCCATATAAGAGGCGCAGCTCATGCAAAGGTATGGACCAGGGAACACAAGCCGTCGTATCTTTTGTCGTTTACGTTGTACGTGAATATGACTAGGCGTAGGTTACGTTCACGTCGTAGGCAGTGATTCGACGTACCTTAGGCAGTTGTTTCGACGTGATTCTGAGCATGCGCACTGGGATGCGGCCACGGGGCGGCGCATGCGCCGTTCGTTTAAAGTAATTCTATGGCGTGGGGTCACGCCTCATTAGCATGACTCACGCCCACTTCCACCTACGATGGTTTATGCCGAGGGAACCCAGCGCTGTTTGTTGTGTAAAGGGGGGCTGTGTAGCTGCAGAGTGGTCGGGGTGCCCATGCTGACCCGTGTCCACAGCTAAAAGCGCCTACAATGGGCACTCGAGAACCAGAACTGGACCATGGAGCAATGGAAGAAGACAGCCTGGTTTGATGAATTCAAGAATGGTTTGAGAGACTCAACAAGTTTGAGGTGTTGACTTGGCCTCCAAATTCTCCAGGATCTCAATCCAATCAGCACCTGTGGGATGTGCTGGAAAAACAAGTCCGATCCACGGAGGCCAAATCTCCCAACTTACAGGAGTTCAGGGATCTGCTACTGACGGCTTGGTGCCAACATACCACATCATACCTTCAATGGTCAAGTGGAGTCCATGGCTTGATGGGTTATGGTGGGTGGTCATAATGTTATGGCAGATCGGTGTACATATTATATTCACACACACACTGGCCCAGATTCAAGAAGCAATTGCGCCCGTGTAACCATGAGTTACACGGCGCAATTGCTTACTTGCCCCAGCGTAACGAGTGCTCCTGATTCAGGAACCCCGTTACACCGGCTGCAGCCTAAAATCTGCGCGGCATAAGGCTCTTATGCCGCGCAGATTTTAGGCTGCATTCTTGCGTGTGCCGCTAGGGGGCGCTCCCATTGTGATCAGCGTGTAGTATGCAAATTGCATACTACCAACTGATTCACAAACTTGCGCGGGCCCCGCGCAAGCCAGGTACGGAGTTTCCGTACGGCAACTTTAGCGCAAGGCTGCCCTTTCTAATAGCAGGGGCAGCCAATGCTAAAGTATAGCCGCAGCTCCCGCGCCGTGAAATTTGAATTTCACGGCGTTTGCGTAAGTGATTCGTGAATGGCGCTGGACGCCATTCACGTTCACTTTGAAGCAAATGACGTCCTTGCGACGTCATTTGCCGCAATGCACGTCGGGAAAGTTTCCCGACGGAGCATGCGCTGTACGCTCGGCGCGGGAGCGCGCCTAATTTAAATGATTCCCGCCCCCGACGGGATCATTTACATTGCGCGTGCTTACGCCGGGCAATTTTGCCGGCGCGCCCTCGCAATTCACGGAGCTACTGCTCCGTGAATCGAGGGCAGCGCAAAATATTTGCGTGGGCGCAGGGCAAAATCGTTGCCCTGTGCCCGCGCAGATATAGCGCAATTCTGAATCTGGGCCACTGCTTATATACTGTATACTACTATATATAGTGCTATAAGAACTCAGTCAGCGATGGTGAGGGGTGACGGCCCATGTGCACTGACCCCGAGTAGAGCGTGTCACCGGCCTGGCACACCTCTGCCACCTGGGACTGGAACCTCTGGCGCAATCTCCTCCATTTAGTGACAGGTTGGCACCGTCCCAGGTCTCCATGGTAACTATCTGCAAAGAGCGCGTAGTTCTGCTGTCAGTGCAGGGCAGTCGCTGATCCCGTCTATCTCTATACACCCCATACACACGGCTCAGCTGCTGCTCTATACACCGGGGACAGGAGCCCGTGACTCGGAACTTGCTCGATCCGACCCGGCAATGCCGAAAATTTCCAACCCACTGGACAGACAAGACGCTGATCACAGGAGAAGGGCGGAGAATGTATAATAATACATAGATATAATAATACATAGATATAATAATACATATAGATATAATAATACATAGATATAATAATACATATAGATATAATAATACATATAGATATAATAATACATAGATATAATAATACATATAGATATAATAATACATAGATATAATAATACATAGATATAATAATACATAGATATAATAATACATAGATATAATAATACATATAGATATAATAATACATAGATATAATAATACATATAGATATAATAATACATAGATATAATAATACATAGATATAATAATACATAGATATAATAATACATATAGATATAATAATACATAGATATAATAATACATAGATATAATAATACATATAGATATAATAATACATAGATATAATAATACATAGATATAATAATACATATAGATATAATAATACATAGATATAATAATACATATAGATATAATAATACATAGATATAATAATACATATAGATATAATAATACATAGATATAATAATATATATAGATATAATAATACATAGATATGGGCACATGATACCACCCCCCTACAGCCCCGCCGAGTTCTCTGGTCTGTGCCATCACACTATGGGTGTGATTTACTAAAAGCAAATAGACGGTGCAAAGTGTGCAATCTATTTGCCTTTAGTAAGTTAACCCTTTTTGAGTAGTTATCTGTGTAATGCTCTGCAGATTTCTATAAACATAGGGGTAGATTCAAAGAGCAATTGCGTCTGCGTAACCATAGTTACGCAGCGCAATTGCTTACTTGCCCCGGCGTATCGAATGCTCCTGATTCAGGAACCTCGTTACGCCGACTGCAGCCTAAGAAATGACTGGCTCCTTATGCCCGCATATTTTAGGCTGCATTCTTACGCAGGCCTCTAGGTGGCGTTCCCGTTGTGGTCAGCGTATAGTATGCAAATTGCATACTAACGCCGATTCACAACCCTACGCGAGCCCTGCGTACGCAGTTTACGTCGTTTGCGTACGTCGGTTTTTGCGTATGGCTGCCCCTGCTATTAGCAGGGGCAGCCAATGGTATGTATACCCGTCGTTCCCGCGTCGCAAAATTTGAAATTTATGTTGTTTGCTTAAGTGAATTGTGAATGGCGCTGGACGCCATTCACGTTCACTTTGAAGCAAATGACGTCCTTGCGACGTCATTTGCCGCAATGCACGTCGGGAAAGTTTCCCGACGGAGCATGCGCACTACGTTCGGCGCGGGAACGCGCCTAATTTAAATGATCCACGCCCCCTACGGGATCATTTAAATTACGCGGGGCATTTTTGAGGAGCGCCCACGCAAATTACGTGGCTACTGCTTTGTGAATGAAGCGTAGCGCAAATAATTTGCGGGGGCGCAGGGCAAAAACGGGACTCTGCGCCTCCGTAAGGAGTGCGCAGCGGTACCTGAATCTACCCCAGTGCTATTAACCCTCCACCGTTATCTGTGTAATACTCTGCAGAGTTGCCCAGTCGTCAAAGATACGAATCCATATAGAAAGTTATGTGTGCAATACTCTGCAGAGTCCCCCAAGGAATGATACAAGCCTCCCAGAGTCCATCCTGTGCAATACTCTGCAGAGTCCCCCAAGGAATGATACAAGCCCCCCCCCCCCCAGAGTCAGTCTTCTGCAATACTCTGCAGAGTCACCTAAGGAATGATACAAGCCTCCCAGAGTCCGTCCTGTGCAATAATCTGCATAGCCCCTAAGGAATGATACAAGCCCCCCAGAGTCAGTTCTGTGCAATACTCTGCAGAACCCCCTATAGAATGATACAAGCCCCCCAGAGTCAGTCCTATGCAATACTCTGCAGAGTCACCTAAGGAATGATACAAGCCCCCCAGAGTCAGTCCTGTGCAATAATCTGCAGAACCCCCTATAGTATGATACAAGCCCCCCAGAGTCAGTCCTATGCAATACTCTGCAGAGCCCCTTATGGAATGATACAAGCCTCCACAGTCAGTCCTGTGCAATAATCTGCAGAGTCCCCTGAGAAATGATACAAGTTCCCCCTGGGCAGTGATAGTCAGTCCTGTGCAATACTCTTCAGAGCCCCCTGAGCAGTGATAGTAGTCCCCCCAGAGTCAGTCCTGTGCAATGCTCTGCAGAGCCCCCTGGGCAGTGATAGTAGTCCCCTCAGAGTCAGTCCTGTGCAATACTCTGCAGAGCCCCCTGAGCAGTGATAGTAGTCCCCCCAGAGTCAGTCCTGTGCAATACTCTGCAGAGCCCCCTGGGCAGTGATAGTAGTCCCCCCAGAGTCAGTCCTGTGCAATACTCTGCAGAGCCCCCTGGGCAGTGATAGTAGTCCCCCCAGAGTCAGTCCTGTGCAATACTCTGCAGAGCCCCCTGGGCAGTGATAGTAGTCCCCCCAGAGTCAGTCCTGTGCAATACTCTGCAGAGCCCCCTGGGCAGTGATAGTAGTCCCCCCAGAGTCAGTCCTGTGCAATACTCTGCAGAGCCCCCTGGGCAGTGATAGTAGTCCCCCCAGAGTCAGTCCTGTGCAATACTCTGCAGAGCCCCCTGGGCAGTGATAGTAGTCCCCCCAGAGTCAGTCCTGTGCAATACTCTGCAGAGCCCCCTGGGCAGTGAAAGTAGTCCCCCCAGAGTCAGTCCTCTGCAATACTCTGCAGAGCCCCCTGGGCAGTGATAGTGGTCCCCCTCAGAGTCAGTCCTCTGCAATACTCTGTAAAACATAAAAGTCTGATATTGATTTGCATTTTTCTGTAGACACTGGACCTATCCTTTAAGCCCCTCCCACTTGGGTCACACCCACCACGTGGTATGGAGTGCCACGATTACCCCACCCACCACCCTGCCCCCATTCTGGGGTGAGATGATGATGATGATGATTTTCAGAAGTTCTCAGGTGTGTATATAGGGGGCGCTCTAACTCTGCCGATCAGTTATACCTGTCCTGCGCTGATCCCGCGTTCCGCCAACATTCCGGCGCGTTGGATCACCTGATCCGGCCCCAGTCATCCGGATTTCCGTACTCTGGTGGGAAAGCCCCTTCGCAGTAACATTACTCATCTGTACAGTGCGGGGAGCGGAACATTCGCTGGCACCGACTGCGGAACATTTGTTGTTTTCAAACATTAATTCACTGAGATCGGCGATCAGGAATATACACTTTGCAAATAATAGCCAATCAGGTGCAAGGAAACTAAAAAAAAAAAAAACCCACAGGATTTGTGATTGCACATGATTGGATGATGGAAGTCAACAAAGCTTTGGGGTTCACACACCCAGGGCTGGACTGGTCACTTGGGGCATCAAAGGATCCACTAATGGGCCCCAGCCCTCTTCCAGGTCACATCAGTAGTTTATTGGGACATTTAGGGGCCCGTGGTCCTCTACTCACTGCCCCAGGTCAGCGACACCCAGCCAGCGTGCAGGTTGCCTGGGGGGGGGGGTTGTTCTCCCACCAGCATGGCTCTGGTCTCAGCGGGTCCTCCTCCACTGACTACCAATGTAAGGGGTCCTCCTCCACTGACTACCAATGTAAGGGGTCCTCCTCCACTGACCACCAATGTAAGGGGTCCTCCTCCACTGACTACCAATGGAAGGGGGCACTTCTCCACTGACTACCAATGGAAGGGGGAACTTCTCCACTGACCACCAATGGAAGGGGGCACTTCTCCACTGACCACCAATGAAAGGGGGCACTTCTCCACTGACCACCAATGGAAGGGGGCACTTCTCCACTGACCACCAATGGAAAGGGGCATTTCTCCACTGACCACCAATGGAAGGGGGCACTTCTCCACTGGCTACCAATGGAAGGGGGCACTTCTCCACTGACCACCAATGAAAGGGGGCACTTCTCCACTGACCACCAATGGAAGGGGGCACTTCTCCACTGACCACCAATGGAAGGGGGCACTTCTCCACTGACCACCAATGAAAGGGGGCACTTCTCCACTGACCACCAATGGAAGGGGGCACTTCTCCACTGACCACCAATGGAAAGGGGCATTTCTCCACTGACCACCAATGGAAGGGGGCACTTCTCCACTGGCTACCAATGGAAGGGGGCACTTCTCCACTGACCACCAATGGAAGGGGGCACTTCTCCACTGACCTCCAATGGAAGGGGGCACTTCTCCACTGACCACCAACGGAAGGGGGCACTTCTCCACTGACCACCAACGGAAGGGGGCACTTCTCCACTGTCCACCAATGGAAGGGGGCACTTCTCCACTGACCACCAACGGAAGGGGGCACTTCTCCACTGACCACCAACGGAAGGGGGCACTTCTCCACTGACCACCAACGGAAGGGGGCACTTCTCCACTGACCACCAACGGAAGGGGGCACTTCTCCACTGACCACCAACGGAAGGGGGCACTTCTCCACTGACCACCAACGGAAGGGGGCACTTCTCCACTGACCACCAACAGAAGGGGGCACTTCTCCACTGACTAACAATGTAAGGGGTCCTCCTCCACCGACTACCAATGTAAGGGGTCCTCCTCCAATGACTACCAACGGAAGGGGGCACTTCTCCACTGACCACCAACGGAAGGGGGCACTTCTCCACTGACCACCAACGGAAGGGGGCACTTCTCCACTGACCACCAATGGAAGGGGGGCACTTCTCCTCTGACCACCAATGGAAGGGGGGCACTTCTCCACTGACCACCAATGGAAGGAGGCATTTCACCAATGACTACCAATGGAAGGGGGCATTTCACCAATGACTACCAATGGAAGGGGGCACTTCTCCACTGACCACCAATGGAAGGGGGCACTTCTCCACTGACCACCAATGGAAGGGGGCACTTCTCCACTGACCACCAACGGAAGGGGGCACTTCTCCACTGACCACCAACGGAAGGGGGCACTTCTCCACTGACCTCCAATGGAAGGGGGCATTTCACCACTGACCTCCAATGGAAGGGGGCACTTCTCCACTGACCACCAATGGAAGGGGCACTTCTCCACTGACCACCAATGGAAGGGGGTACTTCACCAATGACCACCAAAGCACCAGGAGATTCCATACACCACCCTGTACCTGTAATCACCACCCCTACAATGGAGACTATGCCCTGCGAATGTGCCGTCTGCACAGCCACGCCGCACCTACTCCTATCAACCAATCAGATCTCAGATCTCAGTTTCGTACAGCCACGCCGCACCTACTCCTATCAACCAATCAGATCTCAGGTCTCAGTTTCGTACAGCCACACCAGTGATGATTTTTTTTTTATTTGCACTGCTGAACTGAACACGCCACGCGTTGCTCTACAAATCCCACTCACTGGCGTTATGTAAACCAACGTCAGGAATTGCGGCCGGGCCGGTTCTCCCAGCGACGATCCGGAAATATCCGCCGCGAGGAAAAGCACAAGGCGGCCGTTTCATCATCCTCTCCATTCTATAATTGCCCTTATTCTGCTAATCCTCTCCTGTCATCGGCAGAAAGGAGGAGGGGGGGAGGGGAGGGGGGGGGGATTATCCGCATAACTGCCGTTATTAGGCTCAGAGAACCATTAAACGTGACGCTAATATTAAACATAAAACTTTTAATAGTCTTTAAGTCCGCGTTAATCACACACTTTAAACGAGGCTTCCGCGTGTTATTTTCTCCTGGATTGCGATGATCCGAGCCGGTTGTTTCCAAGCTACGAAGCGCACGCCCGTCGCGTTCCGAGCCTCTCCAGGGGCACGCGACTTGTCGCTGCCACGCAGGAAGGGACAAGAAATTCATAACAATGAAAAACGTACAACAAAACCAGAATTCTGATACAATATTCACCTTAAATCCATAGGTCCCCCCCCCCCCCTACATTACTACCGCTAGATGTCCTCGGTCTGGTGGCCAGCGTTATTCAACCTACTTGAACTGGCACTGGCAGTGAAACGGTTAACCAGTAGGGGGCGCTGAAGGGGTTAAGTGTGACCTAGGGAGTGATTCTAACTGTTAGGGGGCGTGGCTTTCCGTGACACGTCACTGATCGCTATTCCCGATGACAGGGAGCAGATGATCAGTGACATGTCACTAGGCAGAACGTTTTTCTGGATATTTTTGTTGTTATTCTGTCTCTCATTGTTAAAATAAACCGACCAATAAAATAATAGACTGATCATTTCTTTATCAGCAGGCAAATGTACAAAATCAGCAGGGAGGGGGTCACATACTTTTTCCCCTCACTGTATATACCGTATATACTTTTTCCCCTCACTGTATATACTGTATATACTCGAGTATAAGCCGACCCAAATATAAACCGAGGCACCTAATTTTACCACAAAAAAATGGGAAAACGTATTGACTCGAGTATAAGCCTAGGGTGTCCATGTGCATGCCTCACTGTGCCCATGCCTCACTGTGCCCATGCCTCACTGTGCCCATGCCTCACTGTGCCCATGCCTCACTGTGTCCATGTGCATGCCTCACTGTGCCCATGCCTCACTGTGCCCATGCCTCACTGTGCCCATGCCTCACTGTGCCCATGACTAGACTGACGTTTAACATGGGAGTCTATGGAAGGGGTGCCCGGCTTTTAAAAATTGGTGCTCCCCAGCCGTAGGTCCCTCAGACAACAAACTTTGCACACTTATAGAGGAGAAATTGTGCTACATGTATTCCAATTTCTGGGGCAAGGGAACCTACAAACGGCCAGTACCGGGTCCCCAAAGTTTCCGGAGAAATTACCATTTAACATGGGAGTCAATGGAAGGGGTGCCCGGCTTTGAAAAATCGGTGCTCCCCGGACGTAGGTCCCCGGACAACAAACTTTGCACACTTGTAGAGGAAGAGTGGGGCTATATGTGTGCCAAGTTTGAGGTCTAGGGGACCTACAGCTGGCCGGTACCGGGTCCCCAAATCCAGGAGATCAGTCGAAAAAAAGTTGACTCGAGTATAAGCCGAGGGGGGCATTTTCAGCACAAAAAAAATGTGCTGAAAAACTCGGCTTATACTCGAGTATATACTAGAGGTCGACCGATATATCGGCCGATATTTGGCAGTTTTGGAGAAATCAGCCGATTTTTATCCAAAATTAGGCCGATATTTAACATGGCCGCTAGCGGTGCCACGGCTTCGGAGCTAGGCCGCAGCCTTTCCTGATGCTGTGACCGCGGCGGCAATCCACGGATGCACTGGTGGGCATTGATGAGGTGGCACTGATGGGCTGCACTGGTGGGCACTGATGAGGTGGCACTGATAGACACCAATGAGGTGGCACTGATGGACACTGATAGGCTGCACTGGTGGGCACTAATGAGGTGGCACTGATGGGTTGCACTGGTGGGCACTAATGAAGTGGCACTGATGGGCTGCACTGGTGGGCACTAATGAGGTGGCACTGATGGGCTGCACGGGTGGGCACTGATGTGACACTGACAGGCTGCACCCCACCTCTCCACCCTAAACAATTATCTCCTCCCCACCTCTTCACCCTAGGTTTTTTGAGATGAGGGAGAAAAAAAAAAATCGGCCACACATATCGGCCATCGGCCGCCCCAATTTCCAAATATCTGCATCGGCCAGAGAAAAACCCATATCGGTCGACCTCTAGTATATACGGTATATATATATACACATACACACAATCAGCTCGTCATAGATTTGTACAGGCTGGCTGTTTATCCAGAGGAATACACCCGAATGTACGCTGTGCGGCCATCTTGCCGCCATGTGCAATAGGCCTTAAGGGGGGGTCTGCATTCCCATACAAGTTTATGAGAACACAAAACCCAACTTCAGGTCAGAACGAGGCCCGCGGCACCCATCAACGAACGATCTCAGAAGCGTCTCAAACTGACGTCATTGGCACCAAAACCAAAGCCCATCAATAAGGGCCCTAAAGCCCCCCGTACGCGATCGGACCTTTGTCTGACCAAAATCGCATCGGAATTCCATCGGAGTAAAATAGAACATGTTCTCTATCTAAACCTCAATGGAGTTCATCGAAATTTCATCGGAATCATCGGAATTTCCAATAGAATTACTCCGATGGGGCATACACGCGGTCGGAATTTCCGATGAAAAAAGTGTGTCTGACTTTTTCCATCGGAAATTCCGATCACGTGTACGGGGGCTTTAGAGTTCCCACGACTCTCTCCCGTGTCCATCCTCTGCTGGTATCTGATCAGTGGGCCCCGGCGCCTGCACTGGCGGTGAGGACGGGCGCGGAGCTGTGCGATGAGGCTCCGGCACTTTTTGTGTCTTCAGCCATCGGAGAGGCATTGATGCAGCTCATTTCCAGCTCTTCAGTAATCATCAGCACAAATCTACGTCAATAAAGTTCAATGAGCCAATCCGAGGAGAGTTATCAGTCAGCCAGAAAGAGCGAGGAGCGAAGCCAGCGAGGAGGGCAGAGGAGAGCCAGCCGCATCTCATCCACGGACTATTACCAGGCAAATTTCTACAGACAGCCAGTAGGGAAGGAGCGGGCTGGTCAGGTACAAAGGCGACACGCCGCGCCGGGAAACTGACATCACTTAAAGGGGAAATACAATCAGGGAGGGCGACAACCTTCACATTATTTCTGATTTTTACAAATAGCTTTATGAATTATTTTACATAAAGGTCTGTAGATTCTCCATAGAGTCTGCATATACACTTGTGCTCATAAGTTTACATACCCTGGCAGAATTTATGATTTTTTGCCCATTTTTCAGGAAATATGAATGAGAACACAAAATCGTTTCTTTCACTCATGGTAAGGCTGCATTCACACCTGAGCGTCGGTCGTGCGGTCGTTTTTTCCGGTGTTTTTTTCCCGGCGTTTTGTCGTGCGTATTCATGCTTATTTGCGCGTGTGCATACAGCGTCGTCCGACGTTTTTGTACTTCGACGTTTTTTATTTTAGCCAATAGGAAAAATGATCATCTTTTAATCACTTGTTGCTATGTTGGTAGATTTTTTTAATCTTCTGCCTGGGTGAAAAGTTCTATTGATTAAAGCGACGAAACGCCCGTAGCAAACGCTGGTTGTGGCGCAAGTCGCTTGAATCGAGCGTTTTCATTACTTTCTATGGGATATGGAAACGCTCAAAAACGACCAAACCGCCCGATACGCGCGACAAAAAAGGGTCCGGAACTTGTTTGAGGTTCAGTCGTTCGGCGTCAGGCGTATTGGCGTGGAGATGTGAACCATCTCCATAGGGAATAATGTATTTTTTGAGCGTCGCGCTTCAGGCGACAAAACGCTCAGGTGTGAATGCAGCCTAAGGGCTAGATTCAGGTAGGCGGGCGCAACGTTAGGCAGGCGTAGCGTATGGCATTTACACTACGCCGCCGTAAATCAGAGAGGCAAGTGCTGTATTCACAAAGCACTTGCCTCCTAAGTTACGGCGGCGTAACGTAAATGGGGCCGGCGTAAGCGTGCCTAATTCAAATAAGGATGTGGGGGGCGTGTTTTATGTATATTACTTGTGACCTGACGTGATTGACGTTTTTTACAAACGGCGCATGCGCCGTCCGTGTACATATCCCAGGGTGCATTGCTCCAAAGTACGCCGCAAGGACATATTGGTTTCGACGTGAACGTAAATTATGTCCAGCCCCATTCACGGACGACATACTTAACATTGGCTAGGCTAGCTATTTGATGGAATAACTTTACGCCTGAAAACGCCTTACGTAAACGGCGTATCTTTACTGCGACGGGCGCACGTACGTTTGTGAATCGGCGTATCTAGTCATTTACATATTCTACGCCGAACTCAACGGAAGCACCACCTAGCGGGCAGCTTAAAAATTACACTTTAAGATACGACGGCGTAGGAGACTTACGCCACTTGTATCTTAATTTAAGCGTATCTGGTTTCCAGAATACGCTTAAATTTGCGACGGTGCAGATTCACAGTTACGCCGGCGTATCTACTGATACGCCGGCCTAACTCTCTCTGAATCTGGCTATAAGTGTTTGGCTGAAGCTATTTATTATCAATCAACCGTGTTTACTCTTTTTAAATCATATTGGCAACAGAAACTACCCAAATGACCCTGATCAAAAGTTTACATACCCCTGGTGATTTTGGCCTGATAACATGCACACAAGTTGACACAAAGGGGTTTGAATGGCTATTAAAGGTAACCCTCCTCACCTGTGATCTGTTTGCTTGTAATTAGTGTGTGTGTGTATACAAGGTCAATGAGTTTCTGGACTCCTGACAGACCCTTGCATCTTTCATCCAGTGCTGCACTGACGTTTCTGGATTCTGAATCACAAAAGAATTGTCAAAGGATCTAGCGGAAAGGGTAGTAGAACTGTAAAAACTTGAAAAGGGATATAAAAAGATATCCAAGGAATTGAGAATGCCAATCAGCAGCGTTCAAACTCTAATCAAGAAGTGGAAAATGAGAGGTTGTGGTGAAACCAAACCACGGTCAGGTAGACCAACTAAAATTTCAGCCACAACTGCCGGGAAAATTGTTCGGGATGCAAAGAAAAACCCACAAATAACTTTAGGTGAAATACAGGACTCTCTGAAAACATGGTGTGTGGTTGTACAAGATGCACAATAAGGAGACACTTGAAGAAAGATGGGCTGCATGGTGGAGTCGCCGGAAGAAAGTCATTACTACACAAATGTCACAAAGTACCCCGCTTACAAGACGCCAAACATCACAGAGAGAAGCCTCAATCCTTCTGCAACAAAGTCATTTGGAAAGATGTGACCAAAATTTGAGCTTTTTGGCCACAACCATAAACACTACGGGCCAGATTCACATACCTGGGCGCATCTTTGTGCGGGCGTAGCGTATCCTATTTACGCTACACCGCCGCAACTTAGACAGGCAAGTGCAGTATTCACAAAGCACTTGCTCCGTAAGTTGTGGCGGCGTAGCGTAAATTGGTCGGCGTAAGCCCGCCTAATTCAAAGTAGGCTGGTAGGGGGCGTGTTGTATGGAAATGAATCGTGACCCTACGTAATTGAAGCGCCTAACGAACGGCGCATGCGCGCGCATGCTCAGTATCACGTCGAATTTTCTCCCTAAGTTACGCCGGCTCAATGCTTAGTCGACGTGAACGTAACCTACGCCCATCCCCATTCACGTACAACTTACGCAAACGACGTAAAATATGACGCTGTTCCGACGTCCATACCTTAACATGTGACTTACCCCTGCTTTATGAGGGGTAAAGTTACGCCGGTCGTACGCCTTACGTAAACAGCCTATATTAATACGCCGGGCGCAAGTACGTTCGTGAATCGGCGTATCTAGCTCATTTGCGTCCAGCGTAACTATGCTCCCACGATATGCCGGCACAGGCAAGTTACGTCGGACGGCTGAAGCCATGTTTTTGGACGTATCTAGCTCTGTGAATCGGCGTAATGATGCGACGGCGCACATTTGAAATTACGGTGGCGTATCTGGAGCTACGCCGGCGTACATCGTTTATGAATCTGGCCCTACATTTGGAGAGGAGACAACAAGGCCTATGATGAAAGGTCCACCATTTGTCCTGTGGCCTGCTACGAAGACTCGTTCCCTTCATCCCGAAAGAAGACACAGCATTAGTGGTGGGAACAATAATCAACTCCAGGCTCGACTATGCAAACGCCCTTTACCTCGGACTCCCAAAATACCAGATTGCTCGTCTACAAATCGTCCAGAATATGGCGGCACGACTTGTAACAGGAAAAAACCCTAGGAATCAATCACTCCCTCCCTGAGGTCCCTCCACTGGCTGCCCGTAAAGGACCGGATCACATTTAAGGCCCTCTGCCTGACGCACAAATGTGTACAAGGAATCGCCCCGCAATATTTATGTGAGAAAATTAAATACCACAACCCCAATCGCGTTCTCTGATCAACTAACCAAAATCTACTACAAATCCCCAAGGCCCGCTACAATACCAAAGGAGAACGAAGATTTGCAGTCCAAGGACCTCGACTGTGGAACGTATTACCGACTAATATCCGAATGGAAGTGAATCACCAGGCCTTCAGAAAAAAACTCAAGACCCATCTATTCTGAAGGCTAAATAGAAGGAAATGGATACCAAGCGCCTTTGAGGCGATTCAGTTCGCATTTGTAGCGCTATACACGTTTTTTCACTCACTGTGAAACACGGAGGTGGGTCGCTGATGTTTTGGGGGATGTGTGAGCAACAAACACACAGGAAATTTGGTCAAAATTGTTGGCAAGATGAATGCAGAATGTTATCAGAAAATGCTGGAGGAACATTTCATTCATCAGCCAGGAAGCTGCGCATGGGACGGACATGGACATTCCAACATGACAAGGATCCAAAACACAAGGCCAAGTGCACCTGTCATTGGCTACAGCTAGGGGTGCAACGGATCAAAAAACTCACGGTTCGGATCGTTCCTCGGATCAGGAGTCACGGATCGGATCATTTTTCGGATCGGCAAATAAAAATAAGAAAATTCTCCCCCACTGTAATATCCACATCTCCCCCCACTGTAATATACACATCTCCCCCCCCCCCACTGTAATATACACATCTCCCCCCCACTGTTCACCTCCCCCCCACCAACTATAGTACCCCCTCGGTGCAAACACCCCCCCTCCTCTCAGTACAAGAGACCCCCTCCTCTCAGTACAAGAGACCCCCCCCTCCTCTCGGGGCAAGAGACCCCCCCCTCCTCTCGGGGCAAGAGACCCCCCCTCCTCTAGGGGCAAGAGACCCCCTCCTCCTCTAGGGGCAAGAGACCCCCCCTTCTCTTGGGGCAAGAGACCCCCCCTCCTCTAGGGGCAAGAGACCCCCCTCCTCTAGGGGCAAGAGACCCCCTCTCCTCTAGGGGCAAGAGACCCCCCTCGGGCAGTACAGACACTCCCAGCGTGTGCTTCTTCCCCACAAGTGCGGGCTCTTCCTCTGTGGGTGTAAACAGAGGAGGGCCGCTCCTGGGTGTACCAAGATGGCCGCGGCTCCGGAGCTAGGCCGAAGCCGCGGCCTTTCCTAATGTTATTCCTGCGGCTCCGGACCTAGGCCGAACGTTAGGAAAGACCGCGGCTTCGGCCTAGCTCCGGAGCCGCGGACATAACATTAGGAAAGGCCGCGGCTTCGGCCTAGCTCCGGAGCCGCGGCAATTTGCGAATCACAGTGTGTTCCGATCCGAAGGGGGTGACCCGTTCGGATCACGGATCAACTGTGATCCGTTGCACCCCTAGCTACAGCAGAATAAAGTGAAGGTTCTGGGAGTGTCCATCTCAGTCTCCTGACCTCAATATCATTGAGCCCCTCTGGGGAGATCTCAAACATGCCGTCCATACGAGACAGCCCAAGAATTTCCAGGAACTGGAAGAGGAACGGGCAGCTTTACCATTCGAGAAGATGAAGAGCCTCCTCCACAAATACCACAAAAGACTTCAAGCCGTCATTGATGGTAAAGGGGGCAACACACGGTATTAAGAACTGGGGTATGTAAACTTTTGATCAGGGTCATTTGTGTAGTTTCTGTTGTGATTATAACCCCTTAACGCCCGCCGCACGACTATATACATCCGCAAAATGGCACGGACAGGCAGATGGGCGTATATATACGTCCCTGCCTTCTAGCGGGTGGGGGGTCCGATCGGACCCCCCCCCCCGCTGCGTGCGGCGGGCGGATTCCCTCGGGGAGCGATCCGGGACGACGGCGTGGCTATTCGTTTATAGCCGCTCCGTTGCGATCGCTCCCCGGAGCTGAAGAACGGGGAGAGCTGTATGTAAACACGGCTTCCCCGTGCTTCACTGTGGCGGCGTATTGATCGAGTGATCCCTTTTATAGGGAGACTCGATCGATGATGTCCATCCTACAGCCACACCCCCCTACAGTTGTAAACACACACTAGGTGAACCCTAACTCCTACAGCGCCCCCTGTGGTTAACTCCCAAACTGCAACTGTCATTTTCACAATAAACAATGCAATTTTTGGTGTGAAAATGACAATGGTCCCAAAAATGTGTCAAAATTGTCCGAAGTGTTCGCCATAATGTCGCAGTCACGAAAAAAATCGCTGATCGCCGCCAATAGTAGTAAAAAAATTATTTTTTATAAAAATGCAATAAAACTATCCCCTATTTTGTAAACGCTATAAATTTTGCGCAAACCAATCGATAAACGCTTACTGCGATTTTTTTAACCAAAAATAGGTAGAAGAATACGTATCGGCCTAAACTGAGGGGAAAAAATGTTTTATATATGTTTTTGGGTGATATTTATTATAGCAAAAAGTAAAAAATATTGCATTTTTTTCAAAATTGTCGCTCTATTTTTGTTTATAGCGCAAAAAATAAAAACCGCAGAGGTGATCAAATACCACCAAAAGAAAGCTCTATTTGTGGGGAAAAAAGGACGTCAATTTTGTTTGGGAGCCACGTCGCACGACCGCGCAATTGTCTGTTAAAGCGACGCAGTGCCGAATCGCAAAACCTGGCCTGGGCATTTAGCTGCAAAATGGTCCGGGGCTTAAGTGGTTAATATAAAAAGAGTAAACACAGTTGACTGATAATAAAACACTAACCATTAGAGCCGGCTCACACACAGGCGGCACGACTTTTGGGGGGCGACTCGGCAAGGCGACTTGAGAGGCAACTTGCAAAATGACTTCTGAGTCGCCTGACAGGTCGCCCCTGTGTGAACCGGCTCTGAGTGAAAGAAAAGTTTTTGTGTTATCATTTATATTCTCTGAAAAATGGTCAAGAAATTATAAATTCTGCCAGGGTATGTAAACTTATGAGCACAACTGTATCATGAGTTGGATGGATGCCTCCAGGCAAGTGTAGAAATACAAACTAAAAGATATGGAAAACATTAGCAATGCATTGATACTTTCATTCTCACCGATTTATTAAAACTCTTAAAATCAGGGCTCGATAAAATCCGGGCGCCCGGTCGCAATTGCGACAAGAAATTGTGACCTGGCCGGTAATTGAGGCTGCGGCTTTGCGGCCTTCACAGAAGGAAGCTTAGGCCTGCAGAAGGCCGCAAAGACGCGGCCTCAATTACAGGCCAGCGCGATCGCTGATACACGGCCCAACAAGACTTCTCCTGCCACTGTGGCTGTGTGTGGTGAGGAGAGGAGCTCGGGGCGTGTTATTTGGATTTGTATAAAACGCACCTTCACATTCAGGAAGAACATGTCATTATAAATACAGAACTGTGAAGCCAAATAAGAGTCAGTGCCCATCTGCAGCCTCTCAAGTGCCATGAATTCAGCCTCACCATTGCAATCATTGCAGCCTCACCATTGCCATGAATGCAGCCTCACATGTGCCATGAAACAGCCTCACGTGTGCCATGATGCAGCCTCACCATTGCCATCAATGCAGCCTCACATGTGCCATGAAACAGCCTCACGTGTGCCATGATGCAGCCTCACCATTGCCATCAATGCAGCCTCACCATTGCCATCAATGCAGCCTCATTATTGCAATCAATGCAGCCTCGCATGTGCCATGAAACAGCTTCACATGTGACTTGAATACAGCCTCACATATGCCATGAATACAGCCTCACATATGCCATGAATACAGCCTCACATGTTCCATGAATGCAGCCTCACATGTGCCATGAAACAGCCTCACATGTGCCATGAATACAGCCTCACATGTGCCATGAATACAGCCTCACATGTGCCATGAATACAGCCTCACATGTGCCATGAATGCAGCCTCACATGTGCCATGAATGCAGCCTCACATGTGCCATGAAACAGCCTCACATGTGCCATGTGTACAGCCTCACATGTGCCTAGACTACAGCCTCACATCTTCCATGAAACAGCCTCACATGTGCCATGAATACAGCCTCACATGTAGGGCCGAAAAAACTAATCGATTATAAAATTAATCGATTACAATTTTCATAATCGATTAATCGGCCAGTAACATAATGGTAGAAAAATACTAAAAATAGTAGAAAAATTGTAGAGAAATACTAAAAAAAATTGTAGAGAAATACTAAAAAAATTGTAGAAAAATACTAAAAATAGTAGAAAAATACAAAAGAAAATAGTAGAAAAGTACAAAAAAATAGTAGAAAATACAAAAAAATTGTAGAATAGTACTAAAAATAGTAGTAAAATAAAAGGAATATTACAAAACATTGTAGAAAAATACAAAATAATAGTAGAATAGTACTAAAAATAGTAGAAAAATACTAAAAATAGTGAAATAGTACTAGAAAAATACTAAACAAATAGTAGAAAAATAAAAAAAAAATGTAGAAAAGTACTACAAATAGTAGAAAAATACAAAAAATAGTAGAAAAGTACTAAAAATACAAAAATAGTAGAATAGTACTAAAATACAAAATACAAAAATAGTAGAATAGTACTAAAAATACAAAATACAAAAATAGTAGAATAGTACTAAAAATAGTAGAAAATACAAAATAATAGTATAATAGTACTAAAAATAGTAGAAAAATAAAAAAAATAGTAGAATAGTAAAAAAAAATAGTAAAAAAATACAAAAAAAATAGTAGAAAAATACAAAGAAAATAGTAGAATAGTACTAAAAATAGAAACATACAAAAAAAATTAGAAAAATACTAAAAAATAGTAGAATAGTACTAAAAATAGTAGAAAAATACAAAAAAATTTAGGAAAATACAAAAAAAATGTAGAAAAAAAAAATTGTAGAAAAATAAAGTAGTAAATAGAAAGAGAGAAAATAGATTCTAATAAACCATTGCGTTGCATACTGACGTGTGATCCTCAATGCTATTCGATCGATGTTAGAATTACAGCGCCTAGAAAAGCCCCCATAAAGCTGCTGTACTTCCACAAAGCCCCCCACCTGCTGGCAGCAAGTGATAAATATGAACACAAATGCAAAAGTCTCCATTTACTTTACAGGGTTCTTCCTTCACCGACAAACCAAGCCTAGTCCCGCCCGATATATACGATCGGCATCACCAGCAATTTGTGTAATTTCTGACGCATTGAAGTGTTATTATTGGGCGTTTTATGCCTCGCTGGCCCGTCACGTCCTCATTAGTGGATTGTGATGTTACTCTGTACAGTCTATATAGATGCAGACAAAACATCCCGCCTAATAGAGCGTAAAATATCCTCAGCTGAGGTCTCAGCGTTTGTGTCAGACTCTGGCGGACGAGTGGTGAACGGGCACGTGTGCCAACCAAGACGATCACTTGTCCGAATATCAGATTACCAATCATGATTGATTATAGGAACAGCATGTCGGGCAACTTCCCCCCCCCCCCCCATGGAATGGTCTGAGCACCATCGTCCCCAATTCACTCAAAGATCAATTAACCACTTCAGCCCCGGACCATTTCACTGGCCAAAGCCCGGGCCCCTTTTTGCGATTCGGCACGGCGTCGCTTTAACTGACAATTGCGCGGTCGTGCGACGTGGCTCCCAAACAAAATTGGCGTCCTTTTTTTCCCACAAATAGAGCTTTCTTTTGGTGGTATTTGATCACCTCTGCGGTTTTTTTATTTTTTGCGCTATAAACAAAAATAGAGCGAAGATTTTGAAAAAAAAATCACTTTTTACTATAATAAATATCCCCAGAAAATATATAAAAATAAAAAAAAATTTCCTCAGTTTAGGCCGATACGTATTCTTCTACATATTTTTGGTACAAAAACAAAAATGCAATAAGCGTTAGTTGGTTGGTTTGCGCAAAAGTTATAGGCCTAGATTCACGTAGGGCGGCATTACGTTGTGCGGGCGTAGCGTATCGTATTTACGCTACGCCGCCGCTACTTAGAGAGGCAAGTGCTGTATTCACAAAGCACTTGCGTCCTAAGTTACGGCGGCGTATCGTAAATCGGCCGGCGTAAGCGCGCGTAATTCAAATGTGGAATAGGTGGGTGTGTTTTATTTAAATTAAGCATGACCCCATGTAAATGACGCTTCGAACGAACGGCGCATGTGCCATCCGTGGACGTACCCCAGTGCGCATGCGTCGGATAGAAAGCCTAAGATACGTCGAACACTGCCTACGACATGAACGTAACTTACGCACAGCCCTATTCGCGTACGACTTACGTAAACTACGTAAAAAGATACGCCTGTTCCGACGTCCATACCTTGCATGGGCTGCGCCACCTAGAGACCTGCTTTATCTTTACGCCGGCGTATGTCTTACGTAAACGGCGTAACTAATTGCGACGGGTGTACGTACGTTCGTGAATTGGCGTATCTTGCTCATTTACATATTCGACGCGGAAATCAACGGAAGCGCCACCTAGCGGCCAGCGTAAATATGCACCCCAAGATACGACGGCGTAGGAGACTTACCCCGCTCGTATCTTGGCCAAATCTATGCGTAACTGATTCTATGAATCAGGCGCATAGATACGACGTCGGCCATTCAGACTTACGACGGCGTATCTGGAGATACGCAGTCGTAAGTCTTTGAGAATCTGGCCCATAGCGTCTACAAAATAGGGGATAGTTTTATGGCATTTTTATTAATATTTTTTTTTTACTAGTAATGGCGGCAATCTGCGATTTTTATCGTGACTGCGACATTATGGCGGACACATCGGACACTTTTGACACCATTTTGAGACCGTTGTCATTTATACAGCGATCATTGCTATAAAAATGAACTGATTACTGTGTAAATGTGACTGGCAGTGAAGGGGTTAACCTGCAGGGGGCGCTGTAGGGGTAAAGTGTGTCCTAGGGAGTGATTCTAACTGTTAGGGGGGCGTGGCTACGAGTGACACGTCACTGATCGCTGCTCCCGCTGAGAGGGAACAGTAGATCAGTGACATGAGGTTAAGTGTGTCCTAGGGAGTGATTCTAACTGTTAGGGGGGCGTGGCTACGAGTGACACGTCACTGATCGCTGCTCCCGCTGAGAGGGAACAGATGATCAGTGACACGAGGTTAAGTGTGTCCTAGGGAGTGATTCTAACTGTTAGGGGGGCGTGGCTACGAGTGACACGTCACTGATCGCTGCTCCCGCTGAGAGGGAACAGACGATCAGTGACGTGTCACTAGGAAGAACAGGGAGATGTTGTGTTTACACTGCCATCTCCCCGTTCTTCAGATCTGTGACCCGATCGCGGGACTCCGGCGGACAATCGAGCCCGCGGACACGGTCGCGGAAGCTCACGGCAGGTAAGATGATGCTCATACGTTTTGGGGGGGGGGGGGATTTTTGCTGACAATTACTCATACATTTATGGGGGGGATTGTCGCTGGCAGATAATTCTCATACATTTTTTGGGGGGGGGGGGGGGGCGCTGAATGGGACTGTCTGTACGGGAATGCATAGAACAATCCCTATGTGGGCAAACACGGCCGTAAAGTGATATTAAAGGTTTGTTTTTAAAATATATATATATAAATAAATAACATGGTTGGCCTAGATTCAGTAAGAATTGCGCTTTTTTTACGGAGGCGCAGGGCAACGTTTTTGCCCTGCGCCCCCGCAGTTTTTTTGCGCTGCCCTCGATTCACGGAGCAGAAGCTCCGTAAATTGCGTGGGCGCGCCGGCAAAATGCCCGGCGCAAGCGCGGGCAATTTAAATGATCCCGTAGGGGGGCGGGAATCATTTAAATTAGGCGCGTTCCCGCGCCGATCGTAGAGCGCATGCTCCGTCGGGGAACTTTCCCGACGTACATTGCGGCAAATGACGTCATTTGCTTCAAAGTGAACGTGAATGGCGTCCAGCGCCATTCACGAATCACTTACGCAAAGTACGTAAAATTCTAATTTCGCGACGCGGGAACGACGGGTATACGTAACATTGGCGAAAACCGCCGCACGGAAACGACGTAAATTGCGTACGCAGGGCTCGCGCAACGTTGTGAATCGGCGTTAGTATGCAATTTGCATACTATACGCTGAGCACAACGGGAACGCCACCTAGCGGCCATCGCAAGAATGCAGCCTAAGATATGCGTGGCATAAGAGCCTTATGCCACGCATATCTTAGGCTGCAGTCGGCGTAACGAGGTTCCTGAATCAGGAGCACTCGTTACGCCGGGGCAAGTAAGCAATTGCGCTGTGTAACTTATGGTTACACAGGCGCAATTGCTTCTTGAATCCAGGCCGTTATACTTACCTGCTCTGTGCAGTGGTGTTGCACAGAGCAGCCCCGATCCTCCTCTCCTTGGGTCCCCTGCTGGCACTTCTAGCTCCTCCCCCTTGACCAGTGCCCCCCCTCCCAATAACAAGCCGCTTGCTATGGTGACACTGGTACGTGCTCGCTCCCGAGCCCCGCTCTATGAGTCCATAAGACACACAGAGCCGTGGCTTGGCCTCGCCACCGCTCTCTCCTCATTGGCTCACTGTGATTGTCAGCAATGGCCCCCCATGAAGAGAGAAGGACCTGGGACAGCCGAGGCTGCCGTGCACAACGCTGGATGGAGAGGGAGCTCAGGTAAGTATTAGGCAATCAGTCTGTGTGTGCCGATACTTCAGGAACACCGAATAAAAATGTGACGCCGGCCGGAAAAAAAAAAGAACGTCAAATATTGGAAGACATCGGCGTTCTGTAAAAGGTCTTTACCGTCAGATTCTTCACTCCTCCGCCGGAAAATTCCGAAATGTCACCGACTCCGCTTTACTCCGCATCGCCCCGCCGCAATCCAAGGGAAAGACTAAAGTATGTTCACTGCTAGTATGGAAGTGTTCACCTTAACCACTTAAGGACCGCCTAACGCCGATATACGTCGGCAGAATGGCACGGCTGGGCACATCCACGTACCTGTACGTGATTGTATAATGCCCAGCCGTGGGTCGCGTGCGCGGGACTCCGTGACCATGGCTGTGGGACTCGCGGACCCGATCGCCGCTGGAGTCCCGCGATCGGTCCCCGGAGCTGAAGAACGGGGAGAGCCGCGTGTAAACACACCTTCCCCGTTCTTCACTGTGGCGCCGTCATTGATCGTGTGTTCCCTGATATAGGGAACCACAATCAATGATGTCACACCTACAGCCACACCCCCCTACAGTTAGAAACACAGATGAGGTCACACATAACCCTTTCAGCGCCCCCTAGTGGTAAACTCCCAAACTGCAATTGTCATTTTCACAGTGATCAGTGCATTTTTATAGCATTTTTCGCTGTGAAAATGACAATGGTCCCAAAAATGTGTCAAAATTGTCCGAAGTGTCCGCCATAATGTCGCAGTCACGAAAAAAATCGCTGATCGCCGCCATTAGTAGTAAAAAAAAAAAATTCATAAAAATGCAATAAAACTATCCCCTATTTTGTAAACGCTATAAATTTTGCGCAAACCAATCGATAAACGCTTATTGCGATTTTTTTTACCAAAAATAGGTAGAAGAATACGTATCGGCCTAAACTGAGGAAAAAAAAAGTTTTTTTATATATTTTTGGGGGATATTTATTATAGCAAAAAGTAAAAAATATAGATTTTTTTTCAAAATTGTCGCTCTATTTTTGTTTATGGCGCAAAAAATAAAAACCGCAGAGGTGATCAAATACCACCAAAAGAAAGCTCTATTTGTGGGGGAAAAAAGGACGCCGATTTTGTTTGGGAGCCACGTCGCACGACCGCGCAATTGTCAGTTAAAGCGACGCAGTGCCGAATCGCAAAAAGTGGCCGGGTCCTTTAGCTGCATTTTGGTCCGGGGCTTAAGTGGTTAAACGGGAAGTTCCATGGAAAAAGAAAAAACGTGAACTAACCCCAAATATCCTGGCCACCCCTCCCCCATGTGCCATGTGCTAATGTAGTAGCAGTCTATAGACCGCAACACACAGCCCAAGACTGAGGATGCGTCATAAGACTGGCGATTGGGGCTGGGACAAGGGGTGGACGTGTGGGACAGCTGCCCCCGGGCACACGGGTGGGGGCGCTCCCTCACCACATGCACACGCCAAATCGGTGGCTAGCAGCCAACAGGCTGTGCCTTCATGTGTTCCACCATGCCCACTCTTTAGACAGGTAAAAAAACACACCATGCGTGCCCAACTACCCTCTAGATCAGGGGGGTGTCATTAAAAAGCTGGCGGCCCTCCAGCTCTTGGGAAAAACTACAAGTCCCATGAGGCATTGCAAGGCTGACAGTTACAAGTATGACTCCCACAAGCAGAGGCATGATAGTACTAAAAATAGTAGAAAAATACTAAGAATAGTACTAAAAATAATAGAAAAAAATCCAAAAAAATAGTAGAATAGTAATAAAAATAGTAGAAAAATCCCCAAAATAGTAGAAAAATACAAAAAAAATAGTAGAAAAATACTAAGAATAGTACTAAAAATAATAGAAAAATCCAAAAAAATTGTAGAATACTTAAAAAATAGTAGAAAAATACAAAAAAAATAGTAGAATAGTACTAAAAATAGTAGAAAAATACTTAAAAAATAGTAGAAAAATACAAAAAAAATAGTAGAAAAATACAAAAAAAATAGTAGAATAGTACTAAAAATTGTAGAAAAATACCCCAAAATTGTAGAATAGTACTAAAAATAGTAGAAAAACACTTAAAAATAGTAGAATAGTACTAAAAATAGTAGAAAAATACTTAAAAAATAGTAGAAAAATAAAAAAAAAATTGTAGAAAACTACAAAAAAATAGTAGAATAGTACTAAAAAGTTTAGAAAAATACTTTAAAAATATTTTAAAAAATACTTTAAAAATATTTAAAAAATACAAAAAAATTGTAGAATAGTACTAAAAATAGTAGAAAAATACTTAAAAAATAGTAGAAAAATACTTAAAAAAATAGTAGAAAAAATACAAAAAAATTGTAGAATAGTACTAAAAATAGTAGAAAAATACTTAAAAAATAGTAGAAAAAATACAAAAAAAATTGTAGAAATAATAGTAGAATAGTACTAAATATAGTAAAAAAACAAAACCCCCCACCTGCTGGCAGCAAGTGCTAAATATGAACACAAATGCAAAAGTCTTGTAACTGTCAGCCTTGCAATGGCTCATGGGACTTGTAGTTTCACAACAGATGGAGGGCCGCCAATTTGAGACCCCCTGATCTAAATGTTAGAAAGCAAGAGATTGCTGCAGAAAGAGACATTTAGGGGATCGATTCCAGTAATTCCACCCTCCCCCCCCCTCCATGTGCACCATACATGTCCCCCTGCTGCCCAGGCCCCATTGTGTGCCCCCCACCCCTGCAGTGCAACCGGCTTCCCTCCTCTCCTTCCCACCGGCAGCTGCAAGTACACAATAAGATCCTATAGGATCACTCTTCCTGCCAACATCCGATTCACCCATCTGCCTGGGCCCCCTTACTGGCCTGGGCCTACCCTACAGGAGAACTGGTGGTACCCCCTTATCCACGGTACTGGGTTGCTCTCTCTGCAGCAGCTGAAATCCGGCTTCTCCTCCTCTTCACCAATCACCCTCCCTGTGCACCATACGTTTCCCCGTGCTGCCCAGACCCCCTGTGTGCCCCCCACCCCTACGGTGCTGCTGGCTTCCCTCCGGCAGCTGCAAGCACACAATAGGATCACCCTTCCTGCCAACATCCGATTCAGCTGCAATAGAATCCTTCACGATGGAGAATGGGGAAAGGGTCCAGTAAGCGTCACATTTACCAGCCTCTTTCTTTCCTGATTGGTATCAATCACTCACTGTGTTCATTCATAACTGAAGGATAGTAAACTGTGCTTTTGTGTGGGGGGGGGGTGCTTTGTTGGGTTGGCTGTATGGGACCCCGTTGTTTCTAACAGCATGGAGGGGCAGCCGCGATTTATTTTTGGGAGAAAACTTGAACTTTCCCTTTAGCCACTTGCCACCCGTAGGGCATTCTTAGGTTGCCGTGGTGATAGCGGGGGATGACGCTTGCACCTGCAGCCATCATCCCGGCGTCAAAATTTGCAGCCGGTGAAGGCAGAAGCGATTTGAGTGGCTGAGGGGGGAGGCCCCGCCCCCTCCCGCCGCCACCGTTTTTCCAGGTTCTGCTGCCCGACTACCGAGCAATGTGACTGGCAGTACTACAGAGAGAGGGAGGAGCTGACGTTGCTCCTCCCTCTCTGTGGCCCCGGAAGCAAGAAGGATTCCGTCACTTCCGGGTTTCCGGCTCTTCGTTTACCTGGCTGTTAGGAAAGCAGCCAATCAGAGCGATCTGTGTCTGGTCAGCTGCACTGGAAGCCAGAGGAGAGATTTGAGGACCCGTCGCGGCCCATGATGTCACAAGGGATGTTGTTCATCCTCTGTGATAGCAATAAAGTTAATACAATAAAAATTAAAGGGACAGTGTAAAAAAAAAAGGTTTTGGATAAAAAAAATATAATTTTTTTTTTTTTAAGCGCCACGTCTCTCCGTGCTTACACACAAACGTGACCGCATACATATAACGGGGGCACACAGCGCGGCGATCGGTAATGCGCCCATTAGTGCCCATCAGTACCACCTATCAGTGCTCAGTGCCAACTATTAATGCACATCAGTGCCACCTATCAGTGCTCAGTGCCAACTATCAATGCCCATCAGTGCCACCTATCAGTGCCATCTATCAATGTCCATCAGTGCCACCTATCAATGTCCAACAGTGCCACCTATCAATGTCAATTAGTGCCACCTATCAGTGATCCTCAGTACCACCTATCAGTGATCCTCAGTACCACCTATCAATGTCCAACAGTGCCACCTATCAATGCCCATCAGTGCCACCTATCAGTGATCATCAGTACCATCTATCAATGCCCAACAGTGCCACCTATCAGTGATCAGTGCCACCTATCAGTGATCATCAATACCACCTATCAGTGCCAATAATTGCCACCTATCAGTGCCAACTATCAATGCCCATCAGTGCTCAGTGCCAACTATCAATGCCCATCAGTGCCACCGATTAGTGCCAATCAGTGCCATCTATCAATGTCCATCAGTGCCACCTATCAATGCCCATCAGTGCCACCTATCAGTGCTCAGTACCATCTTTCAATGCCCAACAGTGCCACCTATCAGTGCCAATTAGTCCCATTTATTAATGTCCATCAGTGCCACCTATAAATGCCTATCAGTGAACAGTGCCAACTATCAATGCCCATCAGTACCACCTATCAGTGCTCAGTGCCACCTATCAATGTCCATCAGTGCCACCGATCAGTGCCAATCAGTGCCACCTATCAATGCCAATCAGTGCCACCTATCAATGCCCAACAGTGCCACCTATCAGTGCCAATCAGTGCCACCTATCAATGCCGCCTATCAGTGCCCAACAATGCCACCTATCAGTGCATATCAGTGCCGTCTATTAGTGCCCAGCAGAGCCTCATCAGTGAAGGAGAAAAATTACATATTTACTAAATTTGATAACAGAAACCAAAAAAAAAAAAAAATAGAAGCCCCGGTGGGGATTAAATATCACCATAAGAAATCTCTATCTAAGAAAAAAAAAAAAGATAAAAATTTGGGTACATCATCGCACGACCGCGTAATTGTCATTCAAAGTGTGAGAGCGCAGAAAGCTGAGAATTGGCCTGGGCAGGAGGGGGGTGAAGGTGTCCGGTATTGAAGGGGTTAATCGTTCCTTCCCCAGTCTCTCTGCATCGAGAATGTCCGCACACAATAATGCATCGTATGTCAGCGCTGCTTTATCAATAAAGTTAAAAAAAAAATTAAACGCTGCGATGCATTAGAGCAAGAAATGTCAGCGCATGCGCACACCTCGCAGTACATAAGTATCACAGGCTCCTCCCATGTACATAAGTATCACAGGCTCCTCCCATGTACATAAGTATCACAGGCTCCTCCCTTGTACATAAGTATCACAGACTCCTCCCATGTACATAAGTATCACAGGCTCCTCCCATGTACATAAGTATCAAAGGCTCCTCCCATGTACATAAGTATCACAGGCTCCTCCCATGTACATAAGTATCACAGGCTCCTCCCATGTACATAATTATCACAGGCTCCTCCCATGTACATAATTATCACAGGCTCCTCCCATGTACATAATTATCACAGGCTCCTCCCATGTACATAAGTATCACAGACTCCTCCCATGTACATAAGTATCAGACTCCTCCCATGTACATAAGAATCACAGGCTCCTCCCATGTACATAAGTATCACAGGCTCCTCCCATGTACATAAGTATCACAGGCTCCTCCCATGTACATAAGTATCACAGGCTCCTCCCGTGTACATAAGTATCACAGGCTCCACCCATGTACATAAGTATCACAGACTCCTCCCATGTACATAATTATCACAGGCTCCTCCCATGTACATAATTATCACAGGCTCCTCCCATGTACATAAGTATAACAGACTCCTCCCATGTACATAAGTATCAGACTCCTCCCATGTACATAAGTATCACAGACTCCTCCCATGTACATAAGTATCACAGGCTCCTCCCATGTACATAATTATCACAGGCTCCTCCCATGTACATAAGTATCACAGACTCCTCCCATGTACATAAGTATCAGACTCCTCCCATGTACATAAGAATCACAGGCTCCTCCCATGTACATAAGTATCACAGGCTCCTCCCATGTACATAAGTATCACAGGCTCCTCCCATGTACATAAGTATCACAGGCTCCTCCCATGTACATAAGTATCACAGGCTCCACCCATGTACATAAGTATCACAGGCTCCACCCATGTACATAAGTATCACAGACTCCTCCCATGTACACAAGTATCACAGGCTCCTCCCATGTACATAAGTATAACAGACTCCTCCCATGTACATAAGTATCAGACTCCTCCCATGTACATAAGTATCACAGACTCCTCCCATGTACATAAGTATCACAGGCTCCTCCCATGTACATAATTATCACAGGCTCCTCCCATGTACATAAGTATCACAGACTCCTCCCATGTACATAAGTATCAGACTCCTCCCATGTACATAAGAATCACAGGCTCCTCCCATGTACATAAGTATCACAGGCTCCTCCCATGTACATAAGTATCACAGGCTCCTCCCATGTACATAAGTATCACATGCTCCTCCCATGTACATAAGTATCACATGCTCCTCCCATGTACATAAGTATCACAGGCTCCTCCCATGTACATAAGTATCACATGCTCCTCCCATGTACATAAGTATCACAGGCTCCACCCATGTACATAAGTATCACAGGCTCCACCCATGTACATAAGTATCACAGACTCCTCCCATGTACACAAGTATCACAGGCTCCTCCCATGTACATAAGTATCACAGGCTCCTCCCTGTGATACTTGTGTACATGGGAGGAGCTGCAGAGATCCACAGCTCAGGGGGGAGAATCTGTCCACAGGACAACTATTAGTGGTCTCTCCACAAATCTGCCCTTTATGGAAGAGTGACAAGAAGAAAGACATTGGAGAAAGAAAGTCATAAGAAGTCCTGTCTGCAGTTTGTGAGAAGCCATGTGGGGGAGGGGACACAGCAAACATGTGGGGGAGGGGACACAGCAAACATGTGGGGGAGGGGACACAGCAAACATGTGGAAGAAGGGGCTCTGGTCACATGACACCAAGATTCTACTTTTTGGCCGCTATGTGGGGGGAAAACTAACACTGCACATCACCCTGAACACACCATCCCCACTGTGAAACATGGTGGTGGCAGCCTCATGTGGTGGGGATGCTTTTCTTCAGCAGGGACAGGGAAGCCGGTCAGAGTTGATGGGAAGATGGATGGAGACAAATACAGGACAGTCTTAGAAGAAAACCTGCAAAAGACTTGAGACCGGGGGGGGGGGGGGGGGGGCGGGGAGGTTCACCTTCCAGCAGGACAACGACCCTAAAGTACAGCCAGAGCTACAATGGAATGGTTTAGATCAAAGCCTATTCATGTGTTAGAATGGCCCAATCACAGTCCAGACCTAAATCCCATTGAGAATCTGTGGCAAGACTTGAAAATTGCTGATCACAGACGCTCTCCATCCAATCTGATCCAGGATAAAGATGTCCCCCCCCCTGTACACAGAGGATAAAGATGTCCCCCCCCCTGTACACAGAGGATGAAGATTATGTCCCCCCCCTGTACACAGAGGATGGAGATGTCCCCCCCCCCTGTACACAGAGGATGAAGATGATGCCCCCCTGTACACAGAGGATGGAGATGTCCCTCCCTGTACACAGAGGATGGAGATGATGTCCCCCCCCTGTACACAGAGGATGAAGATGATGTCCCCCCCCTGTACACAGAGGATGAAGATGATGCCCCCCTGTACACAGAGGATGAAGATATGCCCCCCTGTACACAGAGGATGAAGATGATATCCCCCCCTGTACACAGAGGATGGAGATGATGTCCCCCCCCCTGTACACAGAGGATGAAGATGATGTCCCCCCCCCTGTACACAGAGGATGGAGATGATGTCCCCCCCCTGTACACAGAGGATGAAGATGTCCCCCCCCCTGTACACAGAGGATGAAGATGATGTCCCCCCTGTACACAGAGGATGAAGATGTCCCCCCCTGTACACAGAGGATGAAGATGATGTCCCCCCTGTACACAGAGGATGAAGATGTCCCCCCCCCTGTACACAGAGGATGAAGATGTCCCCCCCCCCTGTACACAGAGGATGAAGATGTCCCCCCTGTACACAGAGGATGAAGATCCCCCCCTGTACACAGAGGATGAAGATGATGTCCCCCCCCCTGTACACAGAGGATGAAGATGTTGTCCCCCCTGTACACAGAGGATGAAGATGATGTCCCCCCCTGTACACAGATGATGAAGATGATGTCCCCCCTGTACACAGAGGATGAAGATGTCCCCCCCTGTACACAGAGGATGAAGATGATCCCCCCCTGTACACAGAGGATGAAGATGATGCCCCCCCCCTGTACACAGAGGATGAAGATGATGTCCCCCCCTGTACACAGAGGATGAAGATGTCCCCCCCTGTACACAGAGGATGAAGATGATGTCCCCCCCCCTGTACACAGAGGATGAAGATGATGTCCCCCCCCTGTACACAGAGGATGAAGATGTCCCCCCCTGTACACAGAGGATGAAGATGTCCCCCCCTGTACACAGAGGATGAAGATGATGCCCCCCCTGTACACAGAGGATGAAGATGCTGTCCCCCCCCCCTGTACACAGAGGATGAAGATGATGTCCCCCCCTGTACACAGAGGATGAAGATGTCCCCCCCCTGTACACAGAGGATGAAGATGTCCCCCCTGTACACAGAGGATGAAGATGATGCCCCCCCTGTACACAGAGGATGAAGATGATGTCCCCCCCCTGTACACAGAGGATGAAGATGATGTCCCCCCTGTACACAGAGGATGAAGATGTCCACCCCCCCTGTACACAGAGGATGAAGATGATGCCCCCCACCCTGTACACAGAGGATGAAGATGTCCCCCCCTGTACACAGAGGATGAAGATGTCCCCCCCCTGTACACAGAGGATGAAGATGTGCCCCCCCCCCTGTACACAGAGGATGAAGATGATGTCCCCCCCTGTACACAGAGGATGAAGATGATGTCCCCCCCCTGTACACAGAGGATGAAGATGATGTCCCCCCTGTACACAGAGGATGAAGATGTCCCCCCCCCTGTACACAGAGGATGAAGATGATGCCCCCCCTGTACACAGAGGATGAAGATGATGTCCCCCCCTGTACACAGATGATGAAGATGATGTCCCCCCTGTACACAGAGGATGAAGATGTCCCCCCCTGTACACAGAGGATGAAGATGATGTCCCCCCCCCCTGTACACAGAGGATGAAGATGATGTCCCCCCCTGTACACAGAGGATGAAGATGTCCACCCCCCCTGTACACAGAGGATGAAGATGATGTCCCCCCTGTACACAGAGGATGAAGATGATGCTCCCCCCTTGTACACAGAGGATGAAGATGTCCCCCCCTGTACACAGAGGACGAAGATGATGTCCCCCCTGTACACAGAGGATGAAGATGTCCCCCCCCCTGTACACAGAGGATGAAGATGATGCCCCCCCTGTACACAGAGGATGAAGATGTCCACCCCCCCTGTACACAGAGGATGAAGATGATGCCCCCCCTGTACACAGAGGATGAAGATGATGTCCCCCCTGTACACAGAGGATGAAGATGATGTCCCCCCCTGTACACAGATGATGAAGATGATGTCCCCCCTGTACACAGAGGATGAAGATGTCCCCCCCTGTACACAGAGGATGAAGATGATGTCCCCCCCCTGTACACAGAGGATGAAGATGATGTCCCCCCCTGTACACAGAGGATGAAGATGTCCACCCCCCCTGTACACAGAGGATGAAGATGATGTCCCCCCTGTACACAGAGGATGAAGATGATGCTCCCCCCCTGTACACAGAGGATGAAGATGTCCCCCCCTGTACACAGAGGATGAAGATGTCCCCCCCTGTACACAGAGGATGAAGATGCCCCCCCCCCCCTGTACACAGAGGATGAAGATGTCCCCCCCTGTACACAGAGGATGAAGATGATGTCCCCCCCCTGTACACAGAGGATGAAGATGATGTCCCCCCTGTACACAGAGGATGAAGATGTCCACCCCCCCTGTACACAGAGGATGAAGATGATGCCCCCCACCCTGTACACAGAGGATGAAGATGATGTCCCCCCCCTGTACACAGAGGATGAAGATGATGTCCCCCCCTGTACACAGAGGATGAAGATGTCCCCCCCTGTACACAGAGGATGAAGATGATGTCCCCCCTGTACACAGAGGATGAAGATGATGTCCCCCCCCTGTACACAGAGGATGAAGATGCCCCCCCCCCTTGTACACAGAGGATGAAGACACCCCCCCCCCCTGTACACAGAGGATGAAGATGTCCCCCCCTGTACACAGAGGATGAAGATGATGTCCCCCCTGGTACACAGAGGATGAAGATCCCCCCCCTGTACACAGAGGATGAAGATGATGTCCCCCCTGGTACACAGAGGATGAAGATCCCCCCCCTGTACACAGAGGATGATGATGTCCCCCCCCCCCTGTACACAGAGGATGAAGATGCCCCCCCCCTTGTACACAGAGGATGAAGACACCCCCCCCCCCCTGTACACAGAGGATGAAGACACCCCCCCCCCTGTACACAGAGGATGAAGATGTCCCCCCCCTGTACACAGAGGATGAAGATGTCCCCCCCCTGTACACAGAGGATGAAGATGTCCCCCCCCTGTACACAGAGGATGAAGATGCCCCCCCTGTACACAGAGGATGAAGATGTCCCCCCCCCCTGTACACAGAGGATGAAGATGCCCCCCCCCTGTACACAGAGGATGAAGATGCCCCCCCCTGTACACAGAGGATGGAGATGATGTCCCCCCCCTGTACACAGAGGATGGAGATGATGTCCCCCCCTGTACACAGAGGATGGAGATGATGTCCCCCCCTGTACACAGAGGATGAAGATGATGTCCCCCCCCCCTGTACACAGAGGATGAAGATGATGTCCCCCCCCCCTGTACACAGAGGATGAAGATGTTCCCCCTGTACACAGAGGATGAAGATGCCCCCCCCTGTACACAGAGGATGAAGATGATGTCCCCCCCCCCTGTACACAGAGGATGAAGATGTTGTCCCCCCCTGTACACAGAGGATGAAGATGATGTCCCCCCCTGTACACAGAGGATGGAGATGATGTCCCCCCCCCTGTACACAGAGGATGAAGATGCCCCCCCCCCTGTACACAGAGGATGAAGATGTCCCCCCCCTGTACACAGAGGATGAAGATGATGTCCCCCCTGTACACAGAGGATGAAGATGATGTCCCCCCCCCTGTACACAGAGGATGAAGATGCCCCCCCCCCTTGTACACAGAGGATGAAGACACCCCCCCCCCCCCCCCTGTACACAGAGGATGAAGATGTCCCCCCCTGTACACAGAGGATGAAGATGATGTCCCCCCTGGTACACAGAGGATGAAGATCCCCCCCCTGTACACAGAGGATGAAGATGATGTCCCCCCTGGTACACAGAGGATGAAGATCCCCCCCCTGTACACAGAGGATGATGATGTCCCCCCCCCCCCCTGTACACAGAGGATGAAGATGCCCCCCCCCTTGTACACAGAGGATGAAGACACCCCCCCCCCCTGTACACAGAGGATGAAGACACCCCCCCCCCCTGTACACAGAGGATGAAGATGTCCCCCCCCTGTACACAGAGGATGAAGATGTCCCCCCCCTGTACACAGAGGATGAAGATGCCCCCCCTGTACACAGAGGATGAAGATGTCCCCCCCCCCTGTACACAGAGGATGAAGATGCCCCCCCCCCTGTACACAGAGGATGAAGATGCCCCCCCCTGTACACAGAGGATGGAGATGATGTCCCCCCCCTGTACACAGAGGATGGAGATGATGTCCCCCCCTGTACACAGAGGATGGAGATGATGTCCCCCCCTGTACACAGAGGATGAAGATGATGTCCCCCCCCCCCTGTACACAGAGGATGAAGATGATGCCCCCCCCCCTGTACACAGAGGATGAAGATGTTCCCCCTGTACACAGAGGATGAAGATGTCCCCCCCTGTACACAGAGGATGAAGATGATGTCCCCCCCCCCCCTGTACACAGAGGATGAAGATGTTGTCCCCCCCTGTACACAGAGGATGAAGATGATGTCCCCCCCTGTACACAGAGGATGGAGATGATGTCCCCCCCCCCCCCTGTACACAGAGGATGAAGATGTCCCCCCCCCTGTACACAGAGGATGAAGATGTCCCCCCCTGTACACAGAGGATGAAGATGTCCCCCCCCCTGTACACAGAGGATGAAGATGTCCCCCCCCTGTACACAGAGGATGAATATGATGTCCCCCCCCCCCTGTACACAGAGGATGAAGATGTCCCCCCCCTGTACACAGAGGATGAAGATGATGTCCCCCCCCCCCTGTACACAGAGGATGAAGATGTCCCCCCCCTGTACACAGAGGATGAAGATGATGTCCCCCCCCCCCTGTACACAGAGGATGAAGATCCCCCCCCCCCCCCTCATACATTTTCCGTCTCTCAGTGATAGAAGATCGCACACATTATTATTATTATTATTATTATTACCTCTCCGCCATCTCTCGGTCTCCTGCGGGTCTCCGGGGATCAGGATGACGGGCGGGGTCCCCGGCAGGCGGAGGATTCCATGGGGAGGATGAGGATGATGAGGCCGGAGACACGATCCGCCGATCCTATGTCAGATCCAATGCGCGTCCCCGCGCGCGGCCCCGTCTGTCACCTGCTGATCGCAGAGCGCGTGCCCGCCGCAGCCCGGTCCAGGAGGGCGGGGTGAGGAGGGGGCGGGGCCTCGGAGCATCCCTGCATCCCGATAGGAGGGACCGAGCGATGTGTGTCCGGGGAGAGGGGAGGGGAGGAATAGACCACTGGAGAGGAGGCTATGGGGGGGAGAGATAGTGATGGGGAAAAGTTATAGGGGGGTATAGAGGAGCGATAGAGAGATCATGGAGGCGGAGTTATGGAGGAGTGATGGGGGAATTATGGAGGAGTGATGGGGGAATTATGGAGGAGTGATGGGGGAATTATGGAGGAGTGATGGGGGGAATTATGGAGGAGTGATGGGGGGAATTATGGAGGAGTGATGGGGGAATTATGGAGGAGTGATGGGTGAATTATGGAGGAGTGATGGGGGGAATTATGGAGGAGTGATGGGGGGAATTATGGAGGAGTGATGGGGGGAATTATGGAGGAGTGATGGGGGGAATTATGAAGGAGTGATGGGGGGAATTATGGAGGAGTGATGGGGGAATTATGAAGGAGTGATGGGGGAATTATGGAGGAGTGATGGGGGAATTATGGAGGAGTGATGGTGGGAATTATGGAGGAGTGATGGGGGAATTATGGGGGAGTGATGGGGGGAATTATGGAGGAGTGATGGGGGGAATTATGGAGGAGTGATGGGGGGAATTATGGAGGAGTGATGGGGGGAATTATGGTGGAGTGATGGGGGGAATTATGAAGGAGTGATGGGGGGAATTATGGAGGAGTGATGGGGGGGAATTATGGAGGAGTGATGGGGGAATTATGAAGGAGTGATGGGGGGAATTATGGAGGAGTGATGGGGGGAATTATGGTGGAGTGATGGGGGGAATTATGAAGGAGTGATGGGAGAATTATGGAGGAGTGATGGGGGGAATTATGGAGGAGTGATGGGGGGAATTATGGTGGAGTGATGGGGGGAATTATGAAGGAGTGATGGGGGGAATTATGGAGGAGTGATGGGGGGGAATTATGGAGGAGTGATGGGGGAATTATGAAGGAGTGATGGGGGAATTATGGAGGAGTGATGGGGGAATTATGGAGGAGTGATGGGAGAATTATGGAGGAGTGATGGGGGGAATTATGGAGGAGTGATGGGGGGAATTATGGTGGAGTGATGGGGGGAATTATGAAGGAGTGATGGGGGGAATTATGGAGGAGTGATGGGGGGGAATTATGGAGGAGTGATGGGGGAATTATGAAGGAGTGATGGGGGAATTATGGAGGAGTGATGGGGGAATTATGGAGGAGTGATGGGGGGAATTATGGAGGAGTGATGGGGGGAATTATGGGGGAGTGATGGGGGGAATTATGGGGGAGTGATGGGGGAATTATGGAGGAGTGATGGGGGGAATTATGGGGGAGTGATGGGGGAATTATGGAGGAGTGATGGGGGGAATTATGAG